>NC_139462.1:165940500-166627000 GCF_057233095.1 Heloderma suspectum
ACCGTTCTGGCTCTCACAGCAAAGGTGGCAAAAGCATTGCTGTCTGTGATGCTGCTGCTGAGAGTGATGTAACATCCAGCATCATCATGTAGAGGGTGCAGGAGTGAGCCAACTAATCTGGGTAGGCCACCAGACCAGATATTGGGCAGCAAGGACACTCCTCTGAGTTAGGTGCCTGTGGCAAAGTCAGGGCCTTGAGAGAGATTAGATAGAAACAGTGACCTTGTCTGCCTCTTCAGATCAGAAGAGATTCTTAATCCCTTGGGAATAAGAATGGGAGAGTAGGAACAAAAGAAGAACCCTGCTGGATCAGACAAAAGACCGATCTAGTCCAGGATTCTCTTCCCACAGTGGCCAACAAATTGCTCATGGGAAGCCCATGACAGGGGATGAGTGCAATAGTATCAACTCATACACGTTCTCTGGCAATCGATATAAAGAGGCATGGTGTGGGGTACTACCTCTGATGTATCAGTATTACCTCTGATACTGGAGGTAGCATAAAGTTATCAGGACTAGTAGCCATTGATAGCCTTATCCTCCATGGATTTGCCTAATCCCCTTAAAGCTGTCCAAGTTGGTAGCCATTGCTACATCTTGTGGTAGCGAATTCCAGAGTTTAACCATGTGATGTGTGAAGAAGTAGCTACCCCCACCCCCGTCTGTTCTGCCCTAGCCTTATCAAGACCATCCACATCTGTCATCTGTGATTCAATCCTGTTGCATCCTCTGCAGTGTCCTTCTTATTCCTCTTCCCCCAATCTGCCATCCTTGTTCCAATGGTGTATAATAGCATCCAGATATATTGATTGCAATACGTGATTCTATCCCTGAAGTTCTCACCAGAAGTTTTTAATAAATGGGGAAGAGGGCGAAGGAGCTGGCAAAAACCATGGGGAGTGGAAGTCGCATGCATGAACTGTCAGGGGACAATAAATAACAACATTCAGGCTACACTATGGGGTGGGGGGAATGACAGAAACAGATGGCCAGATTCAAATGCACTGTAAGCCGTGCAAACTGATGCAACACACAAGAGGACTGCATGAATGTGCAGTATAAAAGGCTTTAACACAATGGGCCGTTCCCACTTTGTGGATAGGATTCGGGAAACAGAGCTACAGAAGTTGGTGACAATCTGAGAAAGGATCCAGAGCTTAGCTGGCAGCCCAGAGTGCTGTCCTGAATAATTGAAAGTTGAATAATTAAATTAAAAGAGGATTATATCCTGCAGGCAAGCAGAAGAATGCCGCCCACAGGTATTGGCACGGTGGCAGTTTTTTGTTTTCTTTCTTTTCTGCTGAACTCAGCAGCATGGGGTTATGAAGATCTTTGTGGAAAAGACCTCAGGGCTGCCTCCTTTTTTCTCCATTCTTAATTTTTAAAAATGAAACAAGGACACATATTTGCTCAAGTGTGAAATGAATGGTAATAATATACATCGTCTTATTCATGAATAGCACTCTGATGACTATAATTAGAGTAATCACAAGTGAGACCAGCAACAAAATGTTGCAGTGAGGAGGGCTCCTTTTCACAGTTCCGGTCAGCTAGCTAGCCAGCCAAATATGCCATTTTCCAGGATACTCTATTCCATTCACCCTCACATCAGGTTTTCTGTGCCCCCACCCCCAGCTTTCCATGACTACTCAACATACTTCGTCTTTATTGAGCTGTTTCAGATGTTCCCCTTCTCACCTAGGGTTTCTATTTCTGATTTTTTTTTTGTACTCCTGCAAACCTTCAAGTTTCTCTGAGTCTACTTATACCTTCCTCTTCTGTGCAGATGGTGCCGTTTTGGCTACATAGGGATACACAGTCAGAGAATGTGTTCATGCTTAATATACAGGACATTCCATTTGGGACAACGCTCCTGTCTCTTTAAGAGTTCCCAGGAAGAGAGAAAATCCATATACGGAACTTCTCCCATTACTGTGTAGCTGCAATAGGAGAATCGACGCCAAATGTTGCCGTGCTTCAAAGCTCTTAAAAATAAACTGAAGCATGTTTTTGGGACTGCGGCCACCCTACATGTTTACATGATCCAGAAGGGATTCACACAAAAAATTCCCATGTACATTGTCAGGGGAAAATTATATATCACTGAGCAGCAGGTTGGTTGCTAATTTTGTCCCAGTGAGCCTCTTAAAATAAAGAACAAAAATAATCTGAATTCAAGATAAAGCCAAGATAGGCAAGCCCAACTAGGCAGCAGTCGTTCTCATCCACGATGAATGGAGAAGCAAATCAAAATAAATGGGCTCCATGCTCCTGCAGCATTAAAAGGAAAAAAGCGGTTAAGAATCTTGTAAAAAATAGAACCTCTTCCCATTGGTTCCTGGTATCAAATTAATATAATTTGGGGTACCATTTCAGATTCCATGGAGAGTGGGGGAGGAGATTTCAGTAGGGAAGGCTAAGATTCTCAGCAATGTTTAAATCCCCTCTGGGATATATTCAAGATTAAATTGCAAACTAGCAGTGTATTTTCATGAGCATGTACTGTGCATACAATGTACTCTACCCAGGTCAAAGACTCACCTGTTGTTTAAGCAAAGGATTGTGCCTTTGGCAAGCATACCTAATAGGTCATAGGCTCATTAGATTGTTCATAAAAGTAGTAATTGAGAACCAGTTGGTTGGCCAGAAATACAGGCGCTTCTGAAATCAAGCCTCATGTGGTCTGACACTCAAGAACTTTTTCAGATGTTGGAGCATTTGTGTACAGTGAGTCAATGCATAGAGGGGGAGGGGGATCGTGCCTGCTGGCCCTCCTCACAGCCTCCATGTTCTCCATTCCCACGAGCTGTTGCCGCACATCCTCATTGACCCGGACGCATACCTTGCATGTGCGCACAATGTAATGAGAAATGTGGGTCTAAGGGGGGGGGGGGCTTTAACCAGTGGTGGAGGACACACGCCAGCAGATTTATGCAGTATGGTCTTTCTAAAAAGGAGAATAGCTACTTCTGAAATAAGGAAAATAGCTCAAATACTTGTTAAAATCTCAAAGCATAAATTTTATTTTCCAGATTTTTGCCCACTGTCAAAAACACATGCATGCACATTCATTACCGAAGAGAAAAATGGCTTGGCTAGTATGCCCACTCCCTAACAAATTGGCCAATATGCACAATCACAGAGTGGTTAACAAGCCTTGGTGTCTTGCTAACCACCCTGTGCGTGCCAATCGCATGTCAGCTGATTTGCATAATTACCCTTGCTGGGCACAGCTTCTTGTGTGGGCCGAACTCAGCGAGGATGGCTTGTTGGGGTGGATAACAAACCACCCAGGACTCACGGCCTGTTGTAGGATTGTGGGGTGGTTTGTTAACCACCCCAACAAGCCATCCTCGCAGGGTTCAGACAACATGAGATGCTGCAGCAACAAGGGCTTGAATGGGCAACCTGGTGCCTGCAGGCACCACAACCCACCATGGGTAATAAGCCACGGTGGGCTGCAGTGATCATGTGAACCAGGTTACTAGTTCCAATAGGCCTAACAAGAAAATACAGAGAAAGACAAAGACTGGGGAAATGAACGTTTGCCAAAGTCGGAGGGGTGGTGACCCGATAGAAATGGCAGGCCAGGGGATTAGAAGGCAGTGTGACAAAGGAAGTTTTCTTTTCACTGTCCTTCCTCCCTCCCTCCCTCCTCCCTCCCTTCTTTCCTTGTCAGTATTAGCCCCATAGTTACAAAATGCCCTCCCCAGAGAGGTCCACCTGGCACACACTTTAATGTTGTTTTGGCAGCAGGCAAACACCCTTTTATTCTTACCAGCTTTGTGTTCACATGAGGAGTGTTTCCTTTTCTGCCACATAGGTGGCACTGTGGTATAGCTGAATAGTGCAAATGCACAAGAGGAAATTGCACTTTCTTTTGCTTTTACAATAAAATGCCACATTTTCCCTGCTCTAACTCACTGAAAGTGCTGATTAGACACAGAAGCAAAACTGGAGAGTCATGATGTCATCTAAAGAACCCATAAACAATGGGTTCTTTAGATGTGTAGGGAATGGTGAGCGCATAATAAATGTCTCATGTAGCCCATGGTGTGTTTTAAGGTGATTTAGGTGGTTTTTTTTAACTCTGCAGGCGTTTTTTTAGATCTCTGCATTGTTTGTTTCTTGTTTTGAGTTTAGCCTCTGCATGTTTTAAATTGACTGCTTTTACTGTTGTACTGCTATTTAAAAAATAATAATTTTAAAAGGTTTGGGGATTTGGGGATCTTGGATTTTATTTGTGTTACTAATTTTTGTACATCAGTCTGAGAACAATTGTTATAGGGCAACTAAGATATCAAATAAATTAATAAATAAATACCAGTTTTTGTTCAATTAGACAGTGGACTACTCCCCCATGTCTTAAAATGGCTCTGTCATAGTTAAGCACTTCTACTTTGCAACAGATTTTGCAACACAGCATACCAAGAGCAAAGGATGACTGTGGATGGAGAGAGGTTTTTCCCCCTCTCTCCTAATGCTACTAATCCGGGCCACCCAATGAAACTGATTGGCAGGAGATTCAAGACAGACAAAAGGAAGTACTTCTTCCCACAAGGCATAACTAATGCAGAGACTCACAAAATCATGGAGGGGTCCATGTAGGCCATCTAGGCCAACCCCCTGCTCAGTGCAGGAAATCCAGAGATGACTGTGCAGCCTTTGTTTGGAGACATCCAATAAGGGAGAAACCACCCACCCCTGCTTTTGGTTCCATTGTTGAATTGCTTTTATAGTTAAGCTTCTCCTAATGTTCAACCCAAATCTTTGTTGTTGTTCAGTCGTTAAGTCGTGTCCGACTCTTTGTGACCCCATGGACCATAGCCTGCCAGGCCTTCCTGTCCTCTGCTCTCTCCTGGAGTGTGCTCATTCAAGTTTCAACCCAAATCTACCCTGATGTAAATTCAGCCCATTAGATCTAGTCTTGCTTTCTAGGACAGCAGAGAAATCTTTGCCCTCTTTTATATGATAGCCCTTAAGATATTTGAAGGGTGCTGTCATATCCTCCCACCCCAATCTTTTCTCCAGGCCAAACACACCCAGTTCCTTTGACCTTTCCTCATAAAGCTTGTTTTTCACACCCCTGTTAATCTCCTCTGAACCATTCAATTTTGTCTACATCCTTCTTAATGTGCAGTGCCCAGAACCAGACACAGTACTTTGGATGAAGTCTGATGGATTGATTACTACTTCTGGTGACTTGGAAACAGTGGTTCTATTAAAGCCATATCACACTGTTGACTCATGTTCAGCTTGTGACTGACTACGATCCTGGTCTTTTCACATGTACTGCTATTGCCGATATATATCTTCTCATTTGATGATGATGAAGATGATGATGATTGCCTAAAAGCAAAACTTTGCATTTGTCTGTTAAATTTCCTTTTCTTGGTTTCAGCCCGGTTTTTCTTTCCATCAAGGTCATTTTGTGGGATTGTGAAGGTTTCTTGTGGAAATCAGAAGGAATTCTTGTGGAATTCACCTCCACAAGATGAGGAAAGAGTCCTTTGCAGGGACAGCTTTAAAGGGGGATTACACAAATCCATGGAGGATACATCTATCAAGAGCTACTAGTCAGATGCAACTCAGGCAGAGCAGCAAATGGCACCCCCCGCCCAAGTCATGCCCCCCCCCCCCAAGTCATGGTGCATAGTGCCCATGGCTAGCCAAGTTATTTTGGCATCTGAGGCAGAAAGTCCCACAAGCACCTCTCACCCTCCCTGGCAGTAAAATACAAAAACACTTAAATAGCTAACCATCTGCTGCCCTTTCGTGACCCCCATAATCAATTGCTGAGGCAGCCACCTCCCTTTGCCTAATGGTAGGGCCACTGCTGCCATTAGTCTTGGTGCCTATACGGAGCCCTCACCTTCAGAGGCAGTATGCTGCTGAATGTCAGTTGAGGAACAGCTGTGGGAGGGGGGCTATTGCCTTCATGGCCTGCATGTGGAGTTCCCAGAAGCATCTGGGGCTTCCAGATAAATGGCTCCTAGTGCTACCAATGAAAAGACTGTTCAACTAAACACCCATAAGCCTCAGCCAGGATGGGGAATGACGAGGAATTATGGGAGCTGCAGTCCAAAACATCTGGAGAACAACAGGTTGCCTACCCCTGAGCTATTTCATCGTTCCCTCTTTAATGGATGTCTTTGTGGTGGAAGAAGTAGTGGGAAAACACAGGAGGATTGCAAATCGAAGATGTCATCACCTGGACCCCCTTCCCACCCCAGTAAAATTGTATGAATGAGACAGGGTGATTGCACAATAAGTGCCTTATCTGGAAGCATCCCTGGCTGGCTACTGTCAGAACATGTTACTGTACTAGATGGACCCACTGGTGTGATCCAGGAGGATTCTTATGTTCTTAGGACTCCTGTATATTTAATAGAGAAACACTGGGGGCAAGGAGACTTGGCAGGTATAACTTGTGATGCAGGGATGAGGAAAGCTTCACTGCATCGCTCTTCTGCACAGCCATTAATAGCAAAGGAGCCCTCCTGCCCTCTATTCCATATGGACATCCTAAAGTGTAGGACTTACACCACCCTTCCACTACTTGGTGTCCTCCAGATGTGTTGCACCACAACCCTCATCATCCCCATTAGGATGGCTATCAGAGCCGGCATTAAGTTAGGCATGGTCAGGCACCTGCCAACGGCCCACACCCCAGCAGGGGCCCACTGACAAGAGCCCCCTGGAGTTGCTCCTCCTGTCTAGCGTTGCAACCTTCTCGTTTACCACTGCCTGCTTGCTCCCTGGCTCTCTGCCTGTCAAGCAAGCAAGTGGTAGCAACGATGAGAAAGAGGATGAGCATCCCTGACACCAGGAGCAGCTGGTGACAAAGGCAGTGAGAAGGTAGACTCTCACTGAGAGAGGGGGCTCAGTGCCCAATATTGGGCTCTTGCCCGATAGCCCTCAAAAACCTGGAGCCGGCACTGATGACCATGCCAGGTTGGGATGCTGGGGATTGTAGTCCAATATCTGAAGGGCACCAGGTTGGGGAAGCCTGACCGACACACCCAGAGCCAGTGGGGTGTAGTAGCTAGAGTATTGGACTGGGATTGGGAAGATCCGGGTTCTAGTCCCCCCTCAGCCATGAAGCTCACTGGATGACTTTGGTCCAGTCAGTGACTCTCAGCTTAACCTACCTCACAGGGTTGTAGTGAGGACAAAATGGAGAGGTGGAGGAGCGTGTAAGCTGCCTTGGGGTCCTTGCAAAAGGGAAAAAAGGTGAGATAGAAATGTAATAATAAATGAAGTAAATAAAAATAAAGAGTTGGGAGAGAGAACTATTTCATATCTAACTATTTTCATACACATTTGTGATGCTGGAGCTGTATTGCTTCCAGGTAATATTCTGACCCATCTAGTCAGAATAGAAATGCACCCTGATACTGGTTTTGCAAAGGTGTGTCGGTAGCAGCAGCAGCAGCTGCTGAGATTTAATCAGCTAATTATGGCATTTATGCAGCACTTTTATTTTACCTTCGAAGCTCTTTATCAGGAGGCCGAGGCCAAAGTCTACTCTCCTTTGCAGCCACAAAATTCCATAAATGAAATTCCATAAACAGAAATGGATGGAGGACACAGAGTGATTTTAGCCCATAGGTGACCCAGGTGATGTATATGGCAACACCTGCTTAAAGCAGTAGTTGTGTGTCGGACCAATTACCTGGTTTTCCTTTGAGAGGCTGAAACTTCATAGAGAACCTCTGGAACTTACAAAGGCTTTGGAACAAGTCTCTGGCAAAGCTGGAATTAGACTAGCTGTCTTTCTAGTTTTCCATTCTGTGCTCAAAGCCAGTATTGTCTTTTAAGAAGCCCATTATGGTACAAATTCTGTACAGTAGAGTACAGGACCCCAGTACAAGTTCTTGTACAGTCACGAATAGCAAGTGTTTTAAAAGGTGAAACTGCAGACCTAAATGAGGCCAGACTACCCCAATACTACACCCCAGCAAGCTCATATTATCAGAGCAAACTCCAGCTACCTGGCTTTCCAAGGCAAATTAATTTTGTCACCCTCTGAGCCTTCCTGAATGCAACTGGGGTGAAGGTTTTGCATTTCCTCCTCAAAGCTTTTCCTGATTACAGACTCTTTCCTGGTGTCACGTAAGAGAATGGAATGAAACAGGAGAGTCACTTCCAGCTAAGGTGGCCGGGTGTCCTTTTTCATAGAAGACAGCTCTCTGTTTGAAGGTAGCTAGCAGAGGACCGTCCTCTATATTGAAGATGTCCCTTATTTCAAGGGCTATCCAGTCCAAGTCTGGTTTAAAGATAAAGAACTATCAAAAGGAAGATGGGCCTTGAAGTTGCCCATCCATAGCCCCTAGACAGCAGACTGAGCAAGGCACATGGGACACCTGGTCACACTCTGCCACAAGATAGTGAGAAAGACTATATTTCTATTTAAATTATAACAATGATTTCTAAATTTCCATCAATATATATATATAAATTAGCATGTGTAAATTTTATGCAGATCAGCATCTTCTTTTATCCTCTTTTTTATGATGGCCAGGGGATGATGGAACTTGTAGCCCAACACTTCTGGGGGACACCAGGTCGTAGAAGCCTGATCTAGATAGCAGTCTCTGCATTTTTACATAGAAAAGCTCCACCTCTCCAGATCAGGAGCAGATCAGAAAAATGTAACACTCTCCTAAAAATACGGTTCGCGTACAAACACGTTTGCTGCTCTTTTCGAGGGGCAAAACACTCTTCTTAGAAATTCGCACCCGGTTCTCCGGTACTGCCTGCTAGGATTCAGATGTCCCACTGCTCTTGGGTAAGTTCCTTTCATTTAAACTGGCCATGTGTAGGAGAAGTTCCCAGTCGATTACCCCTCTCATCTGCAATAGCCTGCCTCGGGTCAATGAATGATAATTAATTTAGATCATGATCTAAAGCCACTGGAGTCAGTGGATGACTTTCAGGGGACTTTAGTTCAGGCCCATAGGGGTGACATTATCTAAGGCAAGATTTATCTCATAGACCAGGGTAGCGTTTTGGCCTGAGGCTTTGAGACAGTGCTTGGAGCAACCAGTGAAAATATTTCATTCATTCATTCATTCATTAAACTTATTAATCGCCCATCTGGCTGGTCACCCAACCACTCTGGGTGATGTACAACAAAAGAACAATTTAAAACAATAAAATACTACATTAAAAACATCATATTTCTAAAAATACCCTAACCCACCCCAAATGCCTGCCTGAACAACCACCTTTTTAATGTGTGGCGGAAGCTCATTAAAGAGGGGGCATGGTGGAGTTCCCTAGGGAGGGAGTTCCACAGAGTGGGGGTCACCACAGAGAAGGCCCTCTCCCTCGTCCTCACCAGCCTAGCTGTCCTGGCTGATGGGACAGAGAGAAGGCCATCCGAGGCTGATCTTGTTGAGTGGCCTGTCTGGTGTTGCTGGAGGCGCTCCTTAAGACAGGCTGAGCCGGAACCGTATAGGGTTTTAAAGGTCAAAACCAACACCTTGAATTTGGCCCGGAAAACAACTGGTAACCAGTGCAACTCCTTCAGCACTGGAGTGATGTGATCTCTCTAGTGGCTGCCTTTAATCAGGCGAGCCGCCGCGTTCTGTACCAGCTGCAGCTTCTGAACCATAGAATCATAGAATCATAGAATAGTAGGGTTGGAAGGGGCCTACAAGGCCATCGAGTCCAACCCCCTGCTCAATGCATCTTCAAGGGTAACCCCACATAGAGCACATTACAGTAGTCTAAACGAGAGGAGACCAGGGCATGTACTATCGACGGGAGCAGATGGTAGGGAAGGTAGGGGCGCAGCCGCCGTATCAGATGGAGTTGATACAGTGCTGTCCGGCTCACAGCTGACACCTGAGCCTCCATGGACAGTCTAAAATGACCCCCAAGCTGCGGACCTGGTCTTTCAAGGGTAGCAGTACCCCATTCAACACCAGTTCGCTATTGATTCTTATCCGTTCGCCACTGATTCTTCATTAAAAATGACAAAGATGTTATAATGGTACCTTGCGTAACCTCCTCAGTGTTGCCTATGGAATAAATAAGGGATATCCCAGCACAGAAGAGCATTGGATTTCTTCTTCTTCTTCTTCTTCTTCTTATTCTTATTCTTATTCTTCTTATTCTTATTTTAGAGACAGCCGCCTGTGCTAAACAAGCCCTTACCGTTGCATTAAGATTGATCCCATTTTCAAGTTATTTTCTGCTGCACCTAGTGAAAAAGTGTCTTAGTGGCTGATGAATTTGACAGATGATTTTCATTTGGGCCTCTGGACTTGCTGCCTCAGCAGATCTCGGAGTCAAGCCACACATCTGTCACTCTGTTGCGTCAGGCCCTGGGATATTTAATTATATTAAAACCTCATTTCTCCAGATCTCCCATGCCCATATTCCACCTCCCCCAACCCCCACCGCTGCCCTGTAAATTAGACATGCTTTAAGCAAGGCTGCTACACTGCTCCCATTTTTTTTTAAAAAAATTGAACAAATCAAAAGTCAGTATTCAAGAATGCATAAGTAGAGGTGTGTGTGTGGGGGGGGGGAATGTGTGTGTGTGTATCTATATCTCTATATCTATATCATACCTTTTCTGTTTCCAGCATTTAGATTTCCGAAGGGTTGCGGGGGGTGGGGGGAGAGAATAGGATTAGGCAGCAGAAGGCAAAAAAGTAAAATCAGGAAAAAGAAAGGACATATTCATTGACACAAATCCAAAATAGGAATGGACAGCTTTATCAGAGAGAAATGGTTTCTACTGAGCAAAGAAGCATTTCAATACACTAATGTACACCTTGAAAGATTCCACTCATGTTTCAGAATCTCCTGGGCTATGGAGCAGCAAGGCATATTTAATAGCATGCCAAGGTCATATCAACAGATTATTGTAGTTTGTCACAGCACACAATGGGAAAGCTGCAAGTCTGCATTAGATTTTTTTATTTGTTTACTTGTTTGTTTATTTAAGAACACCTGTATACCACCCAATAACTAATGTTCTCTGGCCGATTAACAATAAATTCACCCATATAGGGTGGCCATGTGTCCTCTTTTACAAAGGCCAGTCCTCTGTTTGAAGGGCTGCCAGAGGACTGCACTCTGTTTGAAAGTGTCCTCTGTTGAAAGGGCTGCCCTGTCCAATTCCAGATTAAAGTTAAAGAACCATCAGAACTGTTGCCCATTAACAGTTAGTAGACTGAGCAAGCAGGCCCATAAGTCATCTGGTCACAGTCTTCTGCAGTATGGTGAGATGTACTGTATTTCTATTTAAATTACAATAATTCTTTCTAAATTGACATCAATTAGCATAGGCAAATTTTATGCAAATTATTGTCCCATTTCTCCTGTTTTGGGTGATGCATGTCCTCTTTTTGGCAGTTCGTAAGTGCCTTCATATAAACCCACTCAAAATGTGCCCTCACTGTCTGAGAACCTTCCTCTCTGCCCCTTGCCAAAAGAAGTGTGGCTGATGGGGATAAGAGAGGTCCTTTTCACCTGTGGAACTTCGAACAACAGAACAGTGGCCCCAAGGAAATTCTGTCAGGCCCCCCCCCCCTCCAAATTTGGCTTACTTTTAATCCAGCTCTTAAACCTATTTTATTGTGGCTGGCACTTTTTTAGTTGAATCTTTGATCCTTTTTTTTTTTTTAGTCCACCATTGTCAATTTTTTAAACAGTGTTTGATGGTGCTGTTTTATGGCTGTTGATTTTATTGTTAGGGGGTTTTTTTTGCTGTGATTTCTTGTTTTCTTTTTAATTTATGGCTCCTTGAATTGGATTTTGTCATAAAAAGAGAGAATGCCTAAATGTAATAAAATGAATGAATGAATAAATAAAATACATAGATAATTCTACATTGACTATATATATCTACAGTATATTGGTCTATGCATTAATTGTAACTTCCACACTGGGGCGGGGCCTATGCAGTACGCACATACACAGATCCTGAATGCGAGATTAATATCCCCCACTTCACAGGTACGGAGATGGGGCATTCGGAGCCCCTGGGCACTGGTGCAGTGGTCAGTTTTGAAGTGCAGGTGCTCATCACGACACTTCTGATAGCCACACCCACAAGGAGGGTCCAAAATGCAGGCAGCTGTGTTGATCCATATCAACCAACCAGTTCTAGCGCTTTTCATCTCCACCGGGAGCAGGTCTTTGATGGAACTATTGAGCCTTAATTGTCCATTCAAGACAAGCCACCCAAAAAAACTTTGCATTACAACAGGGAGCAATCGTTTCCACTATTGGGTGGTATAGAAATGTAATAAATGAATGAATGAATGAATGAAATATATTGTTGCTGGGAAAATCCATTTCACCCCAACTACTGTGAGGATTGCAGCTTAGCTCAGAGGATATAAGGAATTCTAAGGGGGGTGGGAGATGACATCAGCATCCCTGCTTATGAAAAGGTGCTGGGGCTGCATCCCTGCAAGCCCTGGCTGCACTACACCACTAGCATTGGCGTGTATGCGCATGTACGCATACACGTGTGTACACATCCCTGTGCACAAATTCTAAACAATGTGTAGAATTTGAGGGTATGGTCAGTAGGCACACTCCCTTCCCCCTTCTCCCCCTTCCCCCCATCCATCCATCCATCCATCCATTTTAATCCTTCTTGGAAACATTTTCATGCGGTTTATATATGCCTACCTTTAAGATATTTTGTTCAAAGTTTTTAAGATTATATTATTTATTGTACGCACAATGTTCACATACATTTTTGCTAAGTAATTTTCTGGGTGTTCACTTTGTATTGGCGCATCTTACTGGGGATAGCCTCTCCTCCATTTGGCTGAGATTTTGGGCTGTACACAAACACGTCTGTGTAGAATTTAATCTTGCATACAGTATTTAAGAATAATGTTGCAGGTGCATCATCATCATCATAGCAGCATTCATGCACTACACGTGCATTATCTAGCTGCGGTCTTTAAAACAACCCAATAAGGTCAATCAGTCTGCTGCAGATTGGGCAAGGGAGACTGAGGCTGAGAGACAGGTTTTTCTAATGCCACTTGGTGAGTTAATGTCAGAGGTAGGGAAGGTGGAGATGGAAGGAGAAAATTGTTAAAATGGGAGTGGGGGTTACCTAGAAAAGCAAGAGTGTTGCTCCCCCTTTTGTTTGTTGTTGTTGTTGTTGTTGTTACTACTACTATTATTATTATTATTATGTTTTGGTTGTGGTGCTGCTACAAACACCAGCAGCATTCCTATCAGGAGCTCCAACCATCACCATTTCCTCTCAACAGTGCATCCCTTGGAAAGATGCAACATTATGATGTTATGTCCTTCCAGGGACATTGTTGTGGGAGGAGATTCTCAGGCCTCACAATTCAAGGTGAGTCTCCCACCCCTGAAAATTAAATTTAGCAGTTTTTCTCCTGCCCCTAAAAGTGGGAGGATTTGGCATGCCCCCTTTCTGCCTGCCCTTCCCTCCTTGAAGTGGCTGGAAAAAAACGTTCCTTAGTAGGGCTTTTCTCCATTAGGCATTTATCGTGCACTCATCATTCCCTACTCATGGTTGTTTACAGGTTCTTTAGACAAACTTGTGACCCTCCAGTTTCACTTTTGTGTCTAAACAACACTTTCAGCAAAGTTTTTTAGAGTAGGGAAAATGTGGCATTTAATTGTGGAAGCAAAAGAAAGTGCTGTTTCTACTTGTGTATTTGCACTATTCCACTATACCACAGTGCCACCTACAGGTTATGTAACAGGAAAAGCAGGAAAGGAAATGCTCTTCATGTAGTGCTTAGATCTCAATTCTGTGACAAAACCAAAAGTAAATACAGCTTATTAACAGCCTCATGTAGAAAACTCTTCATGTGTTATGAGCACCCCACATCTCAGAGTGGTGAGAAGATTCCAGGCCTTCAGCACTTAGCCGGGTTTGGTTTCCTTTGGAAGGAGGTCACTGGCAACTTCTGGGTGTTTTGTAATATTTAGAGAGCAATCCTATGTCCCTTAGACAGCGTCTGAATTTTTCTCTTTCCCAGCTCTGCGCTCATAGACAGTGCTATGAGCTTGCAGCTGGGAAACTGTTCTCCCCGCCCCCGCCCCCTCATAGCAGGGGCGGAGAGAACCATGGCAGCTGCCCCTCCATGCCTGTCCGTGCTTGTAACACAGAGCACAAAGAGGGGGGAAAGGGGGCGTTCCTGGGGGCAGGGAGGAGAGGAGACTGCAGAAGCTGTTTTAGACAGCTTCCTATGTGGTCTCCAGCCCTGTTCCTGACCCCTCCCCGAAGCCGCACTTAGCACCCGAAATCAGGCATCTAAGGCAAACTGCAGGGCAGCCGGAGCATGGAGGGAATCCTCTCCTCTGTGCTTCAGCCACCCTGCATCAGATAGGTGGTCGCCTCCGACTTCAGAGGAAGTCGGAGGCGACCGGTGGATCCACAGTTGAAACATTCCAATATCCGGATACTCCTTCTTCTTTTTTTTTTTATGAAAGCTGGGAATCTGGAGATTGTGGTTCATCCAGGAGTGGGGGCAACTGCACCTCCTTCCCCCTTTCTGCAGACACCCATGAATAAATATGTATTTAAATAAATCCATGTTTGTTTCAAATATACCAATAAGAGCTAATTCTAGGTTGCTGAATCCCATGATAAGGGAAGGTAATTATGTATAAGCTGGTCATCAGCATGTTTTTAATCAGAACAGGAATGGAAATCCTTTAAATAGTTCCCTTCAATCAGTCACCATAATGGAAAAATGCGCATTTATATGTGCGTATAAAAAATTCTATTTATCCAAATGACATGGATGGCATCCAAAAGTATTTGGATTATCAGAAGCTTGCGTAAACACAAATGCTTTTTTTACACAGAGCTATGTTCTCATGGGCGGAACTGGGCGACTGAATAGCTTAACAGTTCAGGATAACCGACATCTGGATACTGGAACTTCTAGCATATATATAAGGCACGTTCCAGCTAAAGTTAAGCACATTTACAGTGCAATCCTATATGTGTCTACTCAGAAGTAAGCCCTATTGCGTTCAATGGGTGTACTCTCAGGCAAGTGTGCATAGGATTGCAGTATTATAATCCTAGGCATGGTTACTTGTAGCAAGCATCCTACGAGCACGCTTACTTGTAGGACTTCTGCATAAACATGCATAAGATGAGTCTGCATCTCTCTTTGATTTTATTAAATTTAAACTATTTATATACCTTCATCAAACATTGATTCCAGGGTGATTCACAATAAGGGGAAGTTAAGCCCATGCTGAAGGTCACTATCCTATGCATGTTTAGGCAGAAAAAAAAGTCCTACAACTCCCAGTGTTCCCCAGCCAGCCATGTTGGGAATGTTGGGAGTTGTAGGAACTTTTTCTGTCTAAACATGCATAGGTTTGCATCCTAAATCTCGCCCACTGAAACTGATGAGACTTAAAGGGATTTGCATATTGCATAAGTCTTCTATATAAATGTGTCTATTTCATCTTTGTTCTGAGATACATAACAATTTTAACATATAACCAAAACAACAGCAGTACACAAAACATGCAGTTTGTCTTGTTTGTCAGGTATGCTGGTGGATATGGGATACTTTGAAATGAAATATATAATTGTAAAGTAAGGTTCACCATCTATTGCTATCAGTAATGTTTCTGTTCCAATTTCCAGTCTTCCTGGCTTTTATTCCCTTCTGGAAATATGACTATTTGTTGGAGTCAAGCTTGTGAAATCTGTATTAACAAAAGTTATGAAGTTTATCATCATTACTGGCCAAGAGCAAACCGTTTTTCTGCACAGCAAAGAATTATGCATAGAATGGAGATATTTAAATCCTATTTTAGAAAACAATGAAAACTCCTCCTCCTCCTCCTCCTCCTTCCTCTTCAAATGCTTCACTTTGGCTGGATCGTGTCCATAGTCCTTTGATCACTTTTGTGCAACCAGATAGTCAGCGTTACACTGAGCCAATCTGGCAAGGCAGGAACTACTGGAAAGAAGCCAAAGGCTAGTCAACGAGATCTTCAAAATGCCCCCATCCGGAATTATCCTGTCTGCGCTTCCACCCATTACCTAGAAGAATGGAAGACTTCTGCTCTGTTGAGTTAACAGAAATAGACTGAGTCAGCAGAACATTAAGCCAGCATGCATCTTACTCAAGTTATTGTCCTGCTCTGCTGCTGTTGTGTAATACTTTCTTCAGGGCAAGGTATGCCATGGATCCAATTAACTGGATTAAGTTATAATAAATTAACAGGATTACTCTCCTTGTGGTTAACATGGTTGAATTGCAAACATACATGGATCTTACATATACATATGGAACATAGGAAGCTGCCTTATACTGAGTTAGACCATTGGTCAATCTAGCCCAGTATTGTCAACACTGACTGGCAGCAGCTCTTCAGGGTTTCTGGCAGAGGTTTTTCCTGCCCTACCTAGAGATGCTGAGGATTAAACCTGGGACCTTCTCCATGCAAAACATGTACTCTCCCACTGAGCCATGGCTCTTCCCTAAGGAAGCAGAATGAACCAGGTCAGTTAAGGTCAACAATGCAGCCTTCCCCTTGATGCCCTTCAGATGTTTTGACTACAACTCCCATCAGCCCCAGACAGCATGGCCAATGGTCAGAGATTATGGGAGTTGTAGGCCAAAACATCTGGAAGGCATCAGGTTGGGGAAGGTTGCTTAATATAATCAAATAACTGCTGCAGGGGGTTTGTGCTCAGTGGAAAAATCAAAGGTCTGATGCCTGCATGAATTTTCCAATGCTGACTTCATCTTCCAGTGAGCACAGAGCCATCATTGCAGGCACGTCAAATCTTGCAATTCATGGGTGCAAGAAACGACACATCCTCACCAGCTCTGTTATTTTCATTACACAACGTATTGTATTGGCACATTCCTTTAACATGTGCATTTGGGGCAATTGCTGCTGCAACAGCTTTGCATTATTAAAGGAAAGAGTATAGGAGGGAGTGTAGTAGAATGGGTGCAAGATTCAACCCATGATAAAATCTTAATCTTTGACAATATTCTTGCAGAGGTTTGCAATTTGAGAACCAGTTTTCAAGAGCATGATTATGTAATTATGCATGATTAATGTAATAACTATGCAAATGGAGGCCATTTGGCAATTTGGTAAACAAGTGGACAGCATTCTCAGGGTCTGTGGATTCTGAAATTGTGAAGTCATACAGATGTTTAGCAAAATATCACAAAAGTTGCGGAATCTTTAAGAATGTAAGAAGAGTCCTGTTGGATCAGAGCAAAGGCCTATCCAGTCCAGCATTCTGATGCTACAGTGGCTAACCAGATGTCTGTGGGAAGCCTACGAACAGGACATGACTCAATAATACCCTCCCACTGGTATTCCTCAGCAACTGGCATACAGAGGATACTGCCTCTAACAATAGAGGTAAGGTATGGCCATCATGACTAGTAGCCCATGATAGCTTATCCTTCATGAATTTGTCTAATTCCCTTTTACATCCATCCATATTGGTGATCATCATTACATCTTGTGAATTCAATCGTCTAACTATGTGCTGCGTGAAGAAGTACTTCCTTTTGTATGTCCTGAATATCCCATGATTTAACTCCATTAGATGACCCCTGGCATCCATCCAT
Source organism: Heloderma suspectum (assembly GCF_057233095.1). NCBI lineage: Eukaryota > Metazoa > Chordata > Lepidosauria > Squamata > Helodermatidae > Heloderma > Heloderma suspectum. Next base: position 165,958,098 of record NC_139462.1, read on the forward strand.
CCATCCATCCATCCATCCATCTCTAAAATTATTTATAGGCCTCCTTTAAGAATGGAACCCCCTCAAGGCGGCGTACAAGGTAAAAACCACACAACACGGATTTTTAAAAATCCATAAAAACATGTTTCAATAAATCCATAAAAATGCGATTGTCAAATAAAATCAATAAAAACAAAATGTACCAGTAAAAACAAACAGTCTAGACTTAACGAAAGGCCAGTGAAAACAGGTGGGTCTTCAAAGCTTTCCTGAAGACCAGCAAAGAAGGGGCCTGATGAACCCCTGATGGAAGCTGATTCCAGAGATTCGGAGCCACATCTGAGAAGGGCCTCTCCCTTGTACTCACCAGCCTAATTGCCCTTAGTGGCAGGCAAATGAGAGAGGCCTCTGTTCATGACCTCAGGGTGCAGGCACACTAGAATCATAGAATCAGGGAATAGTAGGGTTGGAAGGGGCCTACAAGACCATCGAGTCCAACCCCCTGCTCAATGCAGGAATCTAAGTCAGAGCATCCCTGACAGATGGCTGTCCAGCCTCGTCTTGAACGACACCAGCGTGGGAGAGCCCACTACCTCCCTAGGGAATTGGTTCCATTGTCCTATTGCTCTAACAGTCAGGAGGTTTTTCCTGATGTTCAGCTGGAATCTGGCTTCCTGTAATTTGAGCCCATTATTCCATGTCCTGCACTCTGGGAAGAGATCCTGGCCTTCCTCTCTGTGACAACCTTTCAAGTACTTGAAGAGCGCTATCCTGTCTCCCCTCAGTCTTCTCTTCTCAAGGCTAAACATGCCAGGTTCTTTCAGTCTCTCTTCATAGGGCTTTGTTTCCAGTCCCCTGATCATCTTTGATGCCCTCCTCTGAACCCTCTCCAGTTTGTCTGCACACTTTCTGAAAGTGTGGTGCCCAGAACTGGGCACAGTACTCCAGAGGAGGCCTAACCAGCGCTGAGTAGAGGGGAACTAGTACTGCCCGCGATTTGGAAGCTATGCTTCTATTAATGCAGCCCAAAATGGCATTTGCCTTTTTTGCAGCCACATCACATTGTTGGCTCATATTCAGCTTGTGATTAACAACAATTCCAAGATCCTTCTCGCTTGTCGTGTAGTTGAGCCACGTATCCCCCATCTTGTAGCTGTGCATTTGGTTTCTTTTTCCTAGGTGCAGAACTTGGCATTTATCCCTATTAAATGTCATTCTGTTGTTTTCTGCCCAGTGCTCCAGTCTATCCAGATCACTTTGAAATTTGTTTCTGTCTTCCAAAGTATTAGCTATCCCGCCCAGTTTTGTGTCATCTGCAAATATGATCAGCATTCCCTGCACCTCCTCATCCAAGTCATTAATAAAAATGTTGAAGAGCTCTGGGCCCAGGACTGAGCCCTGCGGTACCCCACTCGTTACCTCTCCCCAGTTTGAGAAGGTCCCATTGATAAGCACTCTTTGAGTCCGATTCTGTAGCCAACTGTGGATCCACCGGATCGTTGTTTCATCTAGCCCACTTTGAGCTAGTTTGCTCATCAGGATATCATGGGGCACTTTGTCAAAAGCTTTGCTGAAGTCGAGGTATATGATGTCTACAGCATTCCCACGGTCCACAAGGGAGGTTACTTGATCAAAAAATGAGAACAGATTCGTCTGGCAGGACGTGTTCTTGACAAATCCCTGTTGGCTTCGAGTAATCACTGCATTGTTTTCAAGGTGCTTCCAGAGTGATTGCTTTATCATCTGCTCCAGGATTTTCCCAGGGATTTGATGTCAGACTGACTGGTCTGTAGTTCCCAGGTTCCTCCTTTTTACCCTTTTTGAAGATAGGGACAACGTTAGCCCTCCTTCAGTCATCTGGCACTTCACCCGTCCTCCATGATTTCTCAAAGAGAATAGACAAGCGGTTCTGAGAGTTCTTCTGCCAGTTCCTTTATTTCTCTAGGGTGCAGTTCTTCTGGCCCTGGAGATTTGAACTCATTCAAAGTAATTAGGTGTTCCTTGACCATATGCTTATCGATCTCAGGCTGCAATCCTGCCCCTTCGGCCTGTACTTCACCTTTGCCAGGGGGGTCCTATCCCCTCTTTTGGGAGAAGACTGAGCCAAAGTAGGAACTGAGCACCTCTGCCTTTTCTTCGTCATCTGTTATCATTTTGCTATCCTTATTTAATAGCTGAACCACCATTTCTTTCCTCTGCCTTTTACTATGCACATAGCTGAAGAAAGCCTTTTTGTTGTTTTTAGCATCCCTTGCTAACCTCAGCTCGTTCTCAGCTTTAGCCTTCCTGATGCCGTCCCTGCAATTCTGTGCTACCTGCCTGTACTCTTCCTTTGTTACTTGGCCTTCTTTCCACTTCCTATATGTGTTCTTTTTTGTTTTCACTAGCATTACGAGAGAGGGAGAAATGTCTCCTTATCCACTTTCTCCACATCATGCATGCTTTTATACATCTCTCTCATCCCCCACCCCCAAGTTACCCTTTTTCTATGCTACAAAGCCCCAAACATTGTAACTTTTTCTCATAGGGGAGCTGCTCTAGCCCCTTGATCATTTTTGTTGCCCTTTCATGCACTTGTTCCAACTCTACAATATCCTTTTTTAGGTGTAGTGACTAGAACTGTACACAGTATTCTAAGTGTGGTCACACCTTAGATTTTTATAAGAACATTGTGATATTGGCAGTTTTATTTTCGATTCCTTTCCTAATGATCTCCAACATGGAATGTGCCTTTTTCACAGCTGCCTCAAGCCCGAGTCCCAGCTCACCTGGGGCCCCTGTTTGCGCCATCACGTGGTGTTGAACCAGGAGAAGAAGGGGGTGGCCAGATGGCTGATTTGCTGCCATGCTGCTTGCTGGCTGTTCAGGCAGCTGTGAGGCAGTGTGGCAGATCAGGAGCCCCCACCCCGGCAAGTGGGACAATTGACAACACTGGTTGGATCCCAGGGGTGCAGATCCTGGGAGCGGACGTGGGAGGGGAAGTCTTCCTTCTGGTCTCCTTCCAGGAGATATAGGCAAGGCATCCAGGTGCCCTTGCTCAGTGTTGGCCCAGATTTCCCTGACCCACCCTCCCTATTGATATTGTTACTATGGATTATGGTTGGTTGCTGGTTGACAGGGCTGAGAAGGAATTTTACCAGTGATGCTCAATTAGCCATGGCACCAGGTCAAAAAAGACTGAAATAACACGTCAGAGAGTACGAATGGGTTAGCCAGTTGAGGGGAAGAGCAGTGCGACATCTAGGAGCTATCCCCTCTTCTGGTTCTCCCACTATCCAAAAGGCTTTGAGTTGCTCTGTCAACTTGCCCTCTGACTTATTGGTGATGCTTGTTAATGCCAGGTCAGTCTATAGTAAGACAACTATCATCCATGATTTAATCATGGATGAGGGACTGACCTGGCATGCATCACTGAGACTTGGGTGGATGAGCTTGGAGTTGATCTGTTTGAGCTTTCTCTGCCTGGGTTTGCAATGCAGCATCAGCTTAGGCTGGAGGGTCAGGGAGGGAGAGTTGCTGTCAACTACAAGGAATCCTGTTGTCTCTCCAGGAGATCAGTCCATGCAGGTGTTAGGTTTGAGGGTTTGTACCTTGTTCTGGGCCCTATATCAACCTGCCTATGCTTCAAGATCTTCAGTTGTGGCCCTTGTCTCTAAACCTCTGCCAGGGAGGTACATCATGTGTCAACAAGGGAACAGACCCTTCTCTGTGATAATGCCCTGGTTGTGGAATACCCGTCCGTCTCATGGAGGTATGACTGGTGCCGACATTACAATCCTTTTTGCACAAGGTTGAAACCTTTTTTATTTGCCCAGGCATCTGAAGCTTGGTTTGGTTGCTCTGCTTTATTGTTTTAAATGCTTTGCAATCTGTTTTATTTCATTGTTCTTATTATTCTATTGTATTTTGGGATGACTGTTTTTGGTTTTGCCCATTGAATACTGTCCTGGTATCTGAAAGGATGAAGGGTGGTTTAAAAGGATTTTTAGTAACTAGTAAATAAAATAAATAATAGCTGATATAGCACATTCATACCCTATCCTTCTCACTGTGCTACATTCATGGAATATGTGCAACGTTTAGAAAAATTCTATATGGGGTATTCTAGAGTGGTACAGTCCAATAAGGGCTGTATCAAATACCATTCCTCAACACCTAGGCTGCCTCTCAGGAAGGACACCCAAAAGAAGTTCCAAGGAGCAGTTCAAATACAGAGAAAGCAGGACAATGAAAGAAAAGGAAAAATAGGACTAGACTAAAACAAAAGAAAAAACTCACAGCTCAACACTGTGGATTTATGCACAAAAGATAATAAACACTCTCTTGGCTTCTAGAGTATTTATTACACATTCTTGGCTAAACAAGAACGAAGTTTAATGGCATCAGCACTTACACTCTCAAGACACTGGTTGGTTTTCTGTGATCTTTTAGCAGTTGTCCAAAGGATTAAAAACTAAGGTTTGGAACCTGGATCCTTCCAATAATTAAGCCCCACTGGTTGAGTCCATACTTGCTGTTCCTTCTGTGCCTTGCCACTGAGGCCCGTGTGTGCCCTGAGTGTAGAAGTACTTTCTTAGAAAGCACATGATTAACCCTGCCAATCATTACTGTAGTGCTAGGTCATATAAATACTCATAATAGGAGTTAATAACATCAGTTTTCACATTTTCACCAGCCAGCAGGATATTATAATAGTAACTATCATAAAAATGTTTTGATTACATGAGGCCCCTGGGTGCTTTTTCTTGTCAGCTGTGAAACATCTCAGACTCATATATACAATGAACAGGTATAATACCAGTTGGGATACCACTCCTGTCAAAATTCCTGCTTGGAATGTTTACAAAGCCATACCCATTTAAATGTATAGTCCTGTAAACAGATTTGTGGAATGCTGCGGGGAGACACGAGTTTCTGTGAGTGAGGACAGATGTAACATTCATAACAGCAGTCACAGAGGATTCTTCACTTCCAGTGTGAATTCAGCTTCACCAGACATTCATATATACAGTTCAAGCACTCGACAACCACAAAACATACATTTCTCCATACAGGGTGCATTACTCCTTTGCATGTGTGAATCTTGACTTTGCCCATCTTCAAAAACATCCCTGCAACAAATGATTAGGGTTATTTGGGATGACTAGAAATGTGGCTTTCCAAGGGGCTTTAGCTGCCATAATTTTATGTATTTGGGTGGGAGAAAAAAGTTAGTTTGGTGGCTGAATATGCTGACACAGCACAGATTATTGAAAGAAGATGCATGCCTGTTTTAGTTGTTGGTATAGAAAGCAGATGTTAATGACAAGAGTCTAATGGCTAGGGGGTGCTCTAGATGATAGAGAAGACTGGAATGTCAAGAGAGATGTATATCTTCATTTTGCCTGAGACTAGGAGAAGTCAGATCCAGACTTAGTCATCATACTTAGAGCAGACCCACTGAAATCAGTGGGACTTAGGTTAGACATGGCTAGCTGTCTATAAGGAAGGAACGCTGTGTCTTTTTAAATTTTATTCAGGGCGACAGTCTGAAAAATAGAAAGTTTTGTCTAGAGGGAAAAGATATATTGATAATGGGGATACTAGTTGCTGCCTCCAGGTAAAGGGAAATACTTTTGTAGTATGTAAATATTTAACCAGGTATCGTGTTTTATGTTCTTGTTCTTAATTCTTATTAACCTGTCCAACTGTCTTTCCCTCAGGAACCTATTTAGGCTAACTTTCCACAGTAAGCAAGTATCTTACTGAGATGGAGGATGCTTTTGTCACTTTGGCCATCTTGACCATTGTGAATGACCAACTGATTAGTGACCAGGGACATTTTGAAAAGAACTTGAAATGTCCTTAATGATTGGGGATGTTTTCCTGATAGCTAGGGAATCTCTCTGTAGCCTTTGGAATAGGCTACATTTCGAATAGGCTACAGAGAGAATACAAACCTACTGAAGCTTGGAAAGCCTTGGGATATCCCTTAGAACTAACGGGAGTGGCTGAGAACAAGTTTGGAATTAACTTGTCATTTGAACTAAGAGAGTTTAGAGCTGTGGGTTCTCTTATGGCAGGGGTGAGCAACTCACAGCTTATGAGCTGCCTATGGCCTGTTATGGTCTTTTGTGCAGCCCCCACCTGATCCCTGCTGCAGTTGCTGCCAAAATCCTAGTGATTCTGCTGGGAAAAAAAGGGGCACTCTCTTTGTGCATTTCACTCATAAACTGTTTCCCAGCAGAATTGCTTGGATTTTGCTGAGAAGCTACTTCCAGAAGGAGAGGGGCACAGCTCCCACAGGGTTTGGTGGGGGCAATCCCCCCCAAACCCCAGAAGTTGCTCTCCCCTGGCCTATGGTAAAGCACCCTGCGGTGTACTGCAGGGGCTCTCGCTATTTATTTATTTATTTACAATATTTATATATCACTCCACATCAGAAGATTTCAAAGGGGTGAACAACAAAGGCAAAATAATAAAACACCAGGTTAAAACAGTTTTTTAAAACAGACAAATTCTAGTAAGGTCAAATTTAATAAACCATGGCTGGTCACACAAGGAAGGCCTCTCAAAATAACAATGTCTTCAGATGGCACTAGAAGGAACACAACATTGGCGCCTGCCTCCAGTGACCTCCAAAGGCAGGGAATTCCATAGGAAGAGGCCACCACATTAAAGGCTCTTTTCCTGGTGGACTCCAACCAGGCCATGGGTCTATGTGGAACCACCAGGAACATGCCCTCTGATGACCTCAGTGACCAGGCAGGTTGGTAAAGAAAGAGGCACTTTCTCAGGTATCCTGGTCCCAAGTTGTTTAGGGCTTTGTACATTAGTACGAATACCTTAAACCTGGCCCAGTAGCAAATAGGCAGCCAGTGCAGTTCCCTCAGCAAAGGAGTTGCACGCTGAAAAGGGACAGCTCCTGACAACAGCTGACCTGCTGCATTCTGCACTAGCTCCAGCTTCTGGACCAGTCTTAAGGGCAGCCCCACATAGAGCACATTGCAGTAACCCAGTCTTGAGGTTACTAATGCTTATACCACTGTGGCCAAGCTATCCAGGTCCAGGAGAAGCCATAGCTGGCGAACAAGCCACAGCTGGTAAAAGGCACTCCGAGCCACAGCAGCCATTTGGGTCTCCAGTGACAATGATGGATCTAGAAGTACCCCCAGACTACGAACCTGATCTTTCAGAAGAAGTGCAACCCCATCCAGAACAGGCAATGAGCCTGTCTCCTGGACCCAGGAACCACTCACCCACAAGGCTTCCGTCTTGCCAGGATTCAGCTTCAGTTTATTGGCCCTCATCCAGCCCATTACTGAGTCTAGGCACTGATTCAGGACTTGCACAGCCTCTCCTGATTCAGATGTCATAGGGTGATAGAGCTGCATGTCATCAGCATACTGATGGCATTTAGCTCCAAATCCCCTAATGACCGCTCCCAGCGGCTTCATATAGATGTTAAACAACATTGATGACAAGATGGTACCCTGCAGGACCCCACAGCTCAATTGCCAAGGGATCAAGGAAAAGTCACCAATGTTACTTTCTGAAATCAGCTCCATAAGTAGGACTGGACCCACTGTGGCACGGTGCCTCCAATACCCATCCCATGGAGTCAATCCAGGAGGATACCATGGTCAAGGGTATCAAAAGCTTATGAGAGATGGAGCAGAATTAACAGGGTTGCACTCCCCCTGTCCCTCTCTTGATAAAGGTCAGCCATCAGAGCGACCAAGGCTGATTCAGTCCCATAACCAGATCCAAATCCAGACTGGAATGGGTCTAGATAATAAGTATCTCCAAGAGTGCCTGCAGTTGGTCCGCCATAACCCTCTCAAGTACCTTCCCTAGGAAAGGGGTATTTGCGACTGGGCGGTAGTTGTCTAATACCATTGGGACCAGAGTGGGCTTCTCCAGGAGTGGTCGCACTACTGCCTCCTTCCTGTAAGGAAACATTTATCACTCCCTGGACCCACCCTTGGCTAGCTTTTATTAGCCAGGAGGGGCAGGGATTGAGAGGGCTCGTGGTTGGTCACATTGAATCTTATGCAGTGCTAGCAGATTTGCTGCCTGCTATAGAAGCAGCCATTGGCTTCCAACAGCCTCTGCATGTGTATCTGTAAATAAATGTCAGAGACACCCTAAATCTGCAGGATCCTCTCATCCAATGGAAACAAAACCCTGTCGCGCTACCCCTTGACTTCTCTCTGCTCTGGGAAGCAGGGAGCATGTAACAATACAATTTGCTTAACCAAGCTGTTGTGTGAGTGAAATAGTAAAAGGCTATCTGGTGGAAACCTGATTATTATGAAATATAAATTGTGTGTAAGCAAAACTCAGCATGTTTGGAAAGCAAGAAAGAACAGTGCATATTTTATTGTTCAGTACTGTGTTTGAGTGTTGAGTATCAGCAACAACCCCCAAGGAGGCTGTGGATTTTTCCTGAGCCCAGCATTCAAGATTTAGCCCAAATAAGGATGACGGTAGTTGCTTCTCTCCTCCACTTTCTAACTTTCCCCTCCTCCCCTTTCTCCTTCTTCTTCCCTAGAATATTTTGACACCAAGAATCCAGCTAGTTGACTCCTCCAGGGAAACCCATTTTTATAAAGAGAGAAACATAATATCATAGGAGAGCACGATTTATCATGCAATTAGTGAATTCCTCTTAACGGAGGGTTAGTGGGCAAAATCAAACAGCAGTTTCTTCATTATATTTATGCACCCAGTGTAAAAATGTTTGGGCCATATCTTATATAATTAGGATCAAGGATGGATTTGGCATCTCCCATGGCAAAGCCCCCAGATGAGTGAGATGGTTTCATTGGCACTGCTGCCAGCGCTTGTCTTGCAGGGAGGATAATGGTAGCAATTAACTTGGCAAGACAGAACAGAATTAAATTGGTAGCAAAACTGAGTTGTCTCCTGGCCAAATACAGGGTGAGGAGTGACCTCACACTGTGATCTACAACATCTGCCATAGAATTAGGCAATTATGCTTGTTTTTCTTGGGAGGTGTATCTTTCCCTGAGGGGTGTTAAAGTGCCCACTTATTTACACAACTGTACCATAAACCCCGCATTTATTCTGCTACTCTGGGAGAGTGAAACAGACCTTTACTTGGAGACAGCCAACCCTGTCATTTAAACAGTTTGGGCCAGATTTGTTAAAGGCACAACCCACGTTTAGATGTTCAACACTTACTGAAAGTCAAGGGAAGATACCTAAAGATACCTTCCACAATCAATAGCTTTGTGGTACCTTATTGATGTCTTTCATAAGTTGGCTATAGACAGCTTCTCCTTGCTTCATCAAGGCCACTCCTTGGAGAAAGCCATACAGCCCATTTTCCTTATCTATGCTGTTTTGTTGTTTAGTGGGAAGATTCCATGTCAATCAGACATATACATCAATGCTCAGGGTCTTGAAATGTTCCATAGGCTGATGCAACTAAGTCTTCATAATAGTAGTAAATATTTTATCTGCATATGGAATAGAAAGTCCTCTTTGCTTGGTAGAGGTAAGGCATGTTGGCAATTTAAGCACAAATCTGATGGACATGGAAGAACCCTCTTCACTTGGAGACTTGATGTTCAGTAATGAACAATTAAATGTTAATTAGACATGGATGGTAACTCTCACCAGAATCTGGTGTATATTTTGGTGCTGCCAGATATGGACTCATGAGATGTCTGTGGTCACATCATTAGCTCTACCTTAGTTCTGATGGTGGTTACTGGGATGAGGCCATTGTCATTCTAAGCCCTTTTCATGAAAGGAGAAATCTCCCGATTCAATCCCCTGGTGACATATGAACCTGTTGATGAATTCTAACTCAATAGTCTTTGATGGATATTTAAGCTATAGGCTTGAATCAAGACAAAGGTGTTTTTTTGTGTGTGTGTTTTTAAATCACACTACATGTGGTAGTTGGCTTACCGAGGGCCAGGATATTTGTGTTATTAGTAGCAACTGTTTTGGGAATGGCTACTGTTAATAATGTGATTGTCACTGTCAGTACTTCATGCATTTAATTTCCTTCTGATCTCACTGTTTACAATCCCGCCCCCTCTCTACCATATGTATACCTGAAACTCTTGATAATACTCCATACATCTGATGAAGTGGGCTATAGTCCACAAAAGCTTATGCCAAAATAGATTTGTTAGTCTTTAAGGTGTCACAAGACTCTGGTTTTGAGGTTGTTGATTTTGCTGCAACACACTAAAACAGCTACCCCTCTGGAAGTGGTTACAATAGAAGATATCATGGGAAGATTCCAGTCTCAGTTTCTGCATGTAAGGTTGGATAGCTCAGTGTCATTTCTAATCTGGAAAGAACAAAAGTATGCAACAAAATAGACTGGGTGTATGCTAACAGGGATGAATGGCCATCTCTTAGACAGATTAAAAAAGGATTTCCTAGAAGCTATTGATATCTGAGTAAATGCCCTTTCACTACTGGATGACCATTCACCTTACAGACACTAAATAATGTCTAATGGCAACAGAAGTTGCAGTCTATACTTTGTCAGCATTCTTCGACTTCAGCCACACAGCCTATATGTATGCTCGCCCACTCCACAATGTCTGAAAAATGTTCAATTGCATTACGTACCAATGTCCTAAGGACTGATTAATATCCAAGATTCTGTCCCCTTAGATGGTTCACATGTAGTGAAGACATTTATCTATATATTTGCTGACACAATATAAACATTTTGAAATGCCAAAGACCAGCATTTATTTATTTATTTATTTGCTTGTTTGTTTATTTATTGCCTTCTTACCCCACTGCTCAGCTGAACACACCCAGAGTGTGTTACATAAGGTTGATAACAAACAAGATACTACCTGCCCACATGCTTGGAAAGGAAAAGGAAAGGTTCCTCCTGTGCAAGCACCGGGTCATTACTGACCCCTAGAGGGACGCCACTTACTCTGGCCTTTTCATGGCAGACTATAGCGGGGTGGTTTGCCATTGCCTTCCCCAGTCGTGACTACCTTTCCCCCAGCAAGCTAGGTACTCATTTTACCGCCCTCGGAAGGATGGAAGGCTAAGTCGACCTGAGCCAGCTACCTGGGACCCGGCTTCCACTGGGATCGAACTCAGGTCGTGGGGAGAGTTTCAGTTGCAATACTGCCGCCTACCACTCTGTGCTACACGAGGCCCACATGCTTACCTACAACCTAAAAAGATACACCACAAAAGGAAAAAGGGATGTTCTGAAGAGGAAAACTGGAGCACCAGTTCTTAAAAGTTGTTAAAGCTTACTGTGAATTTGTTGCAATCATTATAGGATCATGTGAATCCACTCTATCATGTTCAAACTTAATTCACAAAGATTGGCAGCACATGGCAATTACATTTGACAGTCAACATTGAAAACTCTGCATTCTAAATATGCATGGAAACATATGATCCCCTTGGCATAAGTGCATAAATTTAGGCTGGCGGAGTCAAAAATGTTAGCCTACATTTGTAAGTCAGAACATGTTGTATTCATGCCAGATCAATAAAAACCTATAAAGGGGCTAATTTTGTGTAATGTATCTGATAAAAACCTGAGATAAGTTGTCAACAAACTTGTGTGTGTGTGGTAGTGTGTGTATGTCTCTGTGTGTGTCTGTGTACACACATGTACACATTCATGAGACAGAGGGAAAGAGAAAGAGTGCTCTGCCAAAAGTCCAGGCCAAGCATTACCATATATCTACTTCAATATGAATGAGTGGAAGCTCCATTAAGCTGGTGGAACATGAAGTGTTCCACGGCTAAGACAGCTACACCAGTGGAACACCTTAGAAAGGGATGGGTGAGAATTTCATTTGGTTCATTGTTTTTAGAGGAACTTACCCAAATTCACAAATATCTTCCCAAAATGGGATGGGCAGAACATGAGAAAATGTGAATGTGGGAAAAACCAAAACATACAGAAGTGTCCATCCAGGAAGATGACTTTGTGTGCTTAGCTCTTGAAAACACCAAGTATAGGTTGCCACTTCTGCTTTTCTGACAGGCTCCTCATTTTTAACAGCTACATGGCCGGCAGGTACAGAACATGGTCCTCCCCATCCTGGGAATAGTTATACCTATTAGATTTGGCCAGTGCAGACAGGTGAGAATAATGTTTCAGTTCAGTTTTGATCAGAATTTACCAAAATTCACAGAGTTCTTCATATTCAAGAGAAAAAGAACTTGGGATTAAAAAAAAAAATTAATGAAATTGAGAAAATGAAATTGACAGAGTTGTTCATCCTTAACCTCAGATACACCAGCAGAGCAGATATTGACAAATAGGCTGCTGGAATGGCTAAAATGAGACAGAGCTGTGGGTGGAATGTGGGCATCCCAGCAGAGGAGTGTACTGTACCCTATACTCCTCTAGACCATAGTCACACCCCCATTGATGGGCAACTTTACACCAGCCCCAGAATGAAGCAAGACACATCTTTCCCATTCACTTCAATAGAAGGAGAAAAACAATTTTAAAGCTGCCCCTGTGTCAATGGCAGCCCCAGAAGTGGAGGCTGGTGGCTCTGATTTTGGTGGGGCTGTCAATCCATTCTGGGTTTTAGTCACAACCAGCCAGAACTCTAAAGGAGCTATCCAAAGTGCTGAAGCTATTTGGGGGATAGGATTCAGAACTTATTTAGAGTTCTGTCTGAAACCCAGAATAGATGCACAGCCCCACCGAAATTGGAGCCACCAGCCTCCACTGGGCCCCACCCACCACGACAGAGCATATATGGTGTAGCTCAGCACCCAATCATGGCACACCGCCACAAGGCTCCTCCTCCCTCAGCTGTCACCTCCAGCAGCCATTGTAGCGGGATGTGCTGAGGGAGATGAGAGGGAGAGCAGGGCCATTCCACCAGCCCTGCTGAAACACTTAACACACACGCACCCTTGCGTGCCATGAGCGTGTGCGCACGCGCACACACACACCCTTTCTTCCCTCCCTAATCCTTTTTCCAGATGTGTCAAGTCTTTTCAAATTGTAAGCCTGTGGACTGATTTTACTGATTATATGTAAGCCGCTCCAGCAGCCTTTCTGGCTGAAGAGTGGGATAAAAATACTCTAAGGGTACAACCTTATGCATGTTTAGATAGAAAAAAAAGTCCTACAACATCATGGCTGGCTGGGGAATTTTGGGAGTTGCGGGGCCTTTTCTTTCTAAACATGCATAGGTTTGCACCCTAAATAAACAAACCCCACACAGGGAGACTGTAATTCAGATGAGGTGTGTGGGGCTATATCTCTCTGGCCTCAGGTTGCTCATGCATAGAGCTCACAAGGGGGAACTTTGATAGTGGGATACTATGAGAAAAGGGCACTGTGCACAAAACAGCCGGTCTTCAGGACACACATGGGAACTTGAGCACATTGCCAATACTTCTCTGCCTAACACTCATACTGGTACTCTGCCTTGGGCCTTCAGGCACACCCAACACCCAACTCCACCCCAACCACTTTGTTTGCCAGGATGGAGCACCCCACACAGGTAAGGATGGAGCACCCCACACAGGTAAGCAATGGAAAGGATGGAGCACCCCACACAGGTAAGCAAGGGAAAGGCGAACAAATGCTACATGTACAACAGCTGCAACCGACCCCCATGTCTCCCCACTCTCTCTTTCCTATACATCAGGGATGCAAATTCTCAGGCCCGTGGGCCAGATCTGGCCCTCCCAATCTGGCCCTCCAGGGTTCCCGAGATGGTGATACCCCTTCCACTTGCTCCATCCCCTTTCCCCCAACCACCAATTATTTGGTGGTTTCCCAGCTTTTGCATGTTCTTTTTTCCCATTCTAAAAGGATGAAATACCCCCTTTTGCCTTCAGCCCTGCCTACCACTGGAATGTGGCCCCCAGGAGCTTCTCCAAAATGGAATTTGGCCCTTGGGTTGAAAGAGGTTCTGCACACCTGCTGTATGTGAATACTGGGTGTTATCTGAACTGTATCGCTCTGAAACTCCTCTCATAACAGCAGGGAGTAGTGTCTGCTACATACAGGGGAAGCACTCATTCTCGCATCTGTGTAAGCTTTCTGTTGGCAAAGGCCAGGCATGCCACCAAACCATTGGCACTGCTGGCCAAACGCTCAGGAGCACTTTTTGCCTTACGGGCTCACTGCCAGGATGCATGAAGCAGAACGAGCTGTCGCCATGCCCACAGAATTCCCCTGCAACCCCCAAGAAATATGCATACTCCCAGTCACAGCAGTCCCCCTCCCCCATGCAACAGGGGGAGGAGGTTGAGGTACGGACACAGGCTGAGCATTCAAATGTCACCATTCCCCTGTCTCTTTCCCAAAGACATACTGCGCATCCATGCTCTGGGACCATGTGCTCTAGCAGCTGACTATTGCTCATTACTCTGCCTGTGCCTCCCCTTCCTCTCCACAAGAGGCTGTGTGGTGCTGTGTTGTGTGGCCTCTCTGAATCCGTCCTTCCTCCCCTTTGTGTGTTTTGCTCCAAGAGCATTGGACACTTGAACCTCTGTCTGGAGGGATACCTGGGGACTCTGCTCTCAGGGTCACTGCTGGCTGTGCCACTGGGGCTGATGGGTTGAGGGTGGTATGGCATTGCCTTACCTGGTGTGTGTGTGCGCGCACGTGTGCACGCGTGTGTGTGTGTGGTAATGTGGTGTCTGTGCTGAGGGCATGTCCCCATCGTCATGAGTGTGGGCACTGTCACCAGCACCATCCCTGATTGGTGGGTGCTGGTGGAGTTTTCAGAGACGCTGGGGGTGTGTCTGCCACTATTTTGCCATTTTTGTATTTTCTAGTTTGGTGTCTTTCCTTCCTAGGTTGAGCACACATAGGATATAGTGGCCACTCCACCAGTGTAGCTATGGTATATATTCCCCCCCCCAGTGTAATTGGTGCTCTCCAGATGTATTGGATACCTCCCCATATCCTCAGCCAGCATGACTATCCTTCTGGAATTTGTCTCCATTTTCTGATTTATGTTAGTTTCTAACAATACATTTTGTTCTTTTAATAATAAGCTGTAGGTAGACTCCAAAAATGCATCTTGCATTAACGCCGATGAAGAAAAATAATGATGCTCTCTTTCGGCACAAAATAAAAATGAAAGTGAATGAATCACGGGCCTGCAAACTGTAATCAATTGATGTTATATAGATCTTATGAAGCCTTAGATGGCTTTTAAAAACTAGTGACAAATTATTATAGAAAGATTATAGGCCACAGGGCGCATGTTTGAGAATCAATAATAAGGTTCTAAATGGTTACAACAGGACATTAAATATGGATTACAAAAAAGAAATAAAACCAGCAGGAAAGAAGCTGATGTGTTTCATTACATGATACAGAAGCAACAGTGGCTTGAGTTAATACAAAGTTCTTTTTAAAAGGATAGCAATGATATTTTGCATCCATCACCTCATTATCTGTCCATAGTTCTCCCAACAATTATGCACCAATACCATACATGCTAATGATAAAAGACGTTTTATTTAGAAAATCATTCTTGTTGAAATGTACATGTACACACACATATGAAAATGTTTAATTTTGTTAACCGCAACCAGCAAGCACATTTTTGAAACATCAGCAAACGTAGCTGCCGCCATTTGCGTATGCTCGGGTTTTCTCCCTGCCGTGATAGGCTACGTAAATACTTACGTAGCCTATCACGGCAAAAGAAAGGGACACAAATGATGGCGGCTACGACAGCTGCCATTTGCGTCCCTGCAGGGCTGCCCAGTGGCTGGATGTCTGGCTGCGGGTGGCCGGAGCTGGCTGGCAGCTCCGCAGCTTGGCCGCGGAGCGGAGCTGACTGACCAGGATTCCGGGGGGAGGCACAGAGCGCTTCCCCCCCCAGTGAGGATTCCGGGGGGAAGGGCGGAGTGCCTCCCCCCCCCCCCAGCAGAACCCAGCGGAGCCAGGTAAGCAGGGTTTCATATACCCCTAGACATGGGGCCGTCGAGAGCTGTGATTGGACAGGAGGGAAATACAAACACCACCACATATGGACAGGCGGGGGAGGGGGGGACTACGACTGGATATGGTAGCAAAGGTGGAAAATCAGAGCACATTAAGGGGAAATACCAGGATATTAGGGTATTGAAAGCGGGAGCACGGAAGTGGGAAATTCCAGTTCCAATTCGAGGTGGCTACTGTGTAGTGTGAAAGGTGGGCGGTGAAACCTCATTGGAAGTGAAAAAAGTCAGTAAGTGTAGATTCAGCCTAAGTCAGCATATGCAAATATGTACCATATTTTTTCCTCTCTCTCTCTAGTTTTTGGTGCTGCATTGCTTTGTTTGGGGCAATGTGTAAGTGGCCGTCCTAATATTGTGTGAAGAGATGACTCCACATCACTTTCCCATTTGGGGGCAGGAGAGGCCCACATGTAGAGCATGCCTGAAAAGGCTTATGCCACTCAGGAGTTAACAAAGACTGAGGATTGAGTTTGAGGATCAGGGATGGGAAAGGATATGACTGTATTAGAGAGGAAGGAAATTAAATATAGCAGGGGAAGAGGGAAGGAAGAAAAACAATTTGGTCCGATCCATAATTAGTGTTGCTGCATCACAAACTTTCCCGGGAGGGGTAGGGGAAAGCAAATTCAACTTTCATGTGCTGATTGCTTTTGGATGCAAAGTAATTCTGATGAAATGTCCCCTGAGTGCCTTGAAAACCCTGAAGACAGAGAAGTTCCCTAGGAAACAAGAGATGTGTTTCCAAGCATTTGAAAGCTTGGACAGCTGACAGCTAGTCACTTGAGCTGCAAGCAATGCAGGCGAATCCTTTTGGTTGCATAGAAGAAAAGATGGCAAGCAACTTAAACAAAGTGATGAGTTGGAGACTACATTAGGATCAAGGGTTTGTCAGTACCACAGCTTATCGCAGCTAAGCTCAGATTTGTGCAATGCTCATAGGGTTTATGCAGCATACATGTCTATCATCTGCTTCTTTCATGGTGGCTGAATTAGAAGCAAATTCTGAATTCACACAGAACTGTCTTTGCAATGCTAAGAAGAATGTCCCTTGGGGCTGTTTTTCCTTCCTGAGTTGTCCCTGGGAATGGGAGAACAGAATTTCCATGTCTGCCCTTCTCCTAAGTTGTCCTTGAACACATTTGGGGAAAGCCAAAACACATGGAGAAACATTCAGTTGCTCATTCCCATCAGACCTAAAGAAGCCCAGCCATGGAGATTCACGCAGCCATGCAATAAACAGCAAAAATCAAATGCAAAATGTCAAACATGACGCCTTCCAACTGTGAGGTAGGCATAAAAGACTAAATGCCACCAGCAGAGGTTAATGGTACTCCAGATCTAGAATGGAAGCAGTTCATACATTCAGCTACCAGTCACCAAATCATGATAACTCCAGTGATGAATGTGCATGTGTGAACAGGCCTATACTGGGAATTGTGCCTATATGAATGAGGTAGCTGCGTCTGCAACTCAAGCAGAAGTAGAAACTACATTTAACAGCTAGATTAGTAAAACAGATTACCCTATCCGCTACTATATAAAGTGCACAAACAAGTGCTGTAATAGTTTTATTGCATGTATATGCTTGTTTCCTCAAGACATACGATAAAAACAAGCTGATGACAGAGTAATATTCAAATGAGCTATAAAACAGTAAGTATGCACAGCAAGAAATGTAAAACAAATGCTAGGATAGTTGCACACTTTCGGAAATCTTTTCTCTTTTGAGTGCAAAGACTTTACCTTTCAGGAGCAGCGTCAAGGTCAGGCATAGCTGGGCAGCTGCCGAGAGCCCGCACCCCGGGAGAGATCCTCTGACAAAAGCCCCTTAGAGTTGCTCATTATTATTGCGACCTGTTTGCTCACTTGCCTCTTGTTCTGGCTCAGACAACATTGGTGGTGAGAAGGAAAAGCAATAGAGGCCAGCGCCTACTTGTTCACTGGCTCTCCTCCTGTCAAGCAGGTGGTATCACAGAAGAGAAAAAGGAGGAGGTGCAGTAACAGCTGGTGACAATGACAGTGAGAAGGTAGACTCACTGAGGGAGGGGACCCATCGAGGGTGTCTTGGCCAAGGGCTCTCCAAAACCTGGAGCCACCACTGACTCCTTTCCTCTTGGGATGTTGGAGGAATCCAGCTGGGAGGGGGTAGAGCTCACCAAGCTTTCATCAGCTTGCTCCCACAGACTTCGGCAAATTTCTCCGCGAGCTGGCCCGACTCAATCTGCATCAAGTCAGGCCAGCTCATGGATTTTTCTGGGGTTTTTTAATTTATGGAAATAGAAACGTGTGCAAATTAGAGGGCACAAGCAGTGTGATTTATGCAATTTGTGGCTGAAGTTTGCATAAATTATGCAAATTGTGAACAAAATTTGCATAAATCACACAAATTGCTCCCTGCAATTTGAGCACATTTCTATTTATGTAATTTTTTTTAAAAAATGGAAAACGTTTCAGAGGCTGCCCAGCGGATCCTTTTCTCCTCGCCCTCAAAGAGACAGTATGAGATAATGACATACCCCCCCCCTTGCAAAGGAGGCGAGGAAGAGAAAGCCCCCTTTGCTGGCACCTTGCAAGGAAGAGAGAATGATCCCCTTCTTTGCAAAGTAGGGGGAGCCTGTGCCCTTGGTCTGACAGCTCCTCCCCTTCCTGTGCAGGTGGAGCAGAGCTGGCCTGACCACAAGGCCGGCTGTGAGAGGAAAACAACAACAACAGCCACTCACCACCCCATCCGGTGCCCACCCCTTCACTCATGCTCCTGCCAGCTGGTGCCTGCCCCTTCATTTGCTTGGGCTGCCTCCTGCCTGAGAAAGAAGAGCTTTGAGGCTCTCCACTGCCACACACATACACACAAACCCACACGTAAGATTTTATTGTGAACCCCCACTTGTACATTAATAGTTAATAGAAATATTTTCCCCCCTCTGCCCTCCCCATTCTTTTTTCCTTGCGTGTCATGTCTTTTTAGACGGGAAACCTGCAGGCAGAGACTATCATATGTAAGCTGCTCTGGAAGGCTTTTTGGTTGAGGAGTGCCATAAAAATACTTCAATAAATAAAATAATTATAAATAATTATCTCAGTTCTCCAAAGCTCTTGCTCTTTTCTGTTTATTATCATTCCTACCCCACTGTGTGGTACACCTGTTCACTGCAGGAAGTAGAGAAAGGATGGATGAAAGGACTGAGAAATGAAGAGGAGGAAGACCCTGTTGACAAAGCAAGGTTGGGCAACCTGTGGCCCTCAGCTTAATTTCATGTGGCCACTGGCAAGAGTGATTTGTCCCTCCCCTCAGAGTCCTCTGGGCAAGGAGGGTGAAGAGAGGGTGGACCTGCCCACATTTTCCCTGAGCAATGTGATCCCCCACAGAAAAAAGGTCCCCCCTCTCTTTATATTAAAGGGCCAGAGGTAATTTCCAAGTGACATCCTGAAGGAAAAATGTAGTATGTGAAGTGGTCCATGAGCCCCGACCCACACGTGTAGAGAGGCTGGTTGTGTTTTCCCCAGTGGTTGGGAAAAGTCAATCTACACATTGCTCAGGTGACATCTCTTCTCACTTTGCATGTTTCAGGGATGAAGCCCAACATTAAAAAAAAAACACACCAGACATTTCAGAGCAAACCTCCAACTGGCCCAGTAGAAAAGACTGCAAACTGTCACCATACCAGCCTTCTTTTTCTTCGCCACACCTAACTGTGAACCAGATTAAACTCAAGCAGCTTCCTGCGTCATAACCATTTCCCTTAAAGAGACATGAATCAGAAATCCAACCGAGTGTAAACAAAATACACAGGGCACTCGAAATACCGCAGCTCTTGACTGCCCCTTAGTTTTGGAGTCTCATTCCAGCTACTGTAAGGTGTGACTCAGAATGAAAGCATTTGCGTTTGTGATGGGGTGGAGACATTTCTTCAGCATTTACAGTCCGAGCAAGCAATAAGGAATATTATTTCTCAAGTGGTGTATATAGCACTAACAGATGAGACAGTGGATAGTTCCTTTTGAAGTGCTTAAATATCGTTACATTGTAATTGAGGCATAAAACATGGGGTGGGGGTTGACAATCTGCTGTCGTTTTACAAATGTTGCATGAGCTGCTACAAGACGAGGCAATCTTTGATGTTCCATCAAGACATGTTTCTCTGTTTGGTCTTGTAGAGGAACCCCTGAGATTTTACTCATTGTAAAAGATGTGCTTCTATTGAAAACTGAATGGATTAACAACAAAACCAAACCAAAAGAAAAGCTCAAATACTCTCCTAATCTGATTTCCAATGAGATTAAATGAGTGGAGTTGCTCTGATGGAAGAAAGAACAAAGTGTGTCCCTGGAAATGATTCTTCCTATACGAGCATCCATGGCTCTTGGCAAGAAATGTCACAAGCTGTACAGCTGGGGGGGGGGGGGGAGAGATTTTTATAAAATATTTCTGAAACCCACAGCATCTAGCCATCCAAAATCAAGGCTAAGAACAAAGGGCCTGCTTGCTTGGTCTGTAGCGCCAGCTTCAAAACAAAGTAACAGAGGGGAGAAAATAAGACTTGCAGATTTTTTTTCCACCCAGCTTTAAATTAGCTAAGGTCTTTCTCTGGATCAAAGGCATGAGGAGTTGCTTAGTGGCTTTATCTTGTTCATTTAGCCCTCCAAAGAATTATTTTCCTTTGATTTTTGGTTGTGCATCAACATGGGATGGAGCTTATAGGATTCTGCCTGACCTCACAAATGTCAACATCACTTTTGAGATTTTAGTGATGTGCAGGCTTCAGCTCTGGACTAATTCCTGTAGGAATGCAAAGACAGCAGCTGGGTTATTTCCAGGTTTTACCATAAGAGGCTTTATTGTTTAGGATCACAATAACTAGGATACATGGGTATAGTTCTTCTTTTGGGTTCTCTAGATGTAAATAAACATGTATTTCCATCCAGCAAATTCCTCTCATGCATGGAGCTGCCCTGCCTGCAGAGGCTGCTTCATTCATCCAGTGGAAGAACCAAAAACCATGTGCACATTCTTTTGTGCACATCTGTGTGCTCCCTCCATTTAAATGGATGGGCTCATATACCACAAAGTTCCCTGTATACAAAGAGGCACAACTGGGAATGGGACCCAGGCAAATAAAAGATAGGTAGGTACCACTGATTGTGTTTTCAGAAAGAAAAATAGGAATGGAATGAAACTTGTAGGGTTGATCCAGCCAAAGGTAAGTACCTTTGGGCTTGATTGAGTTCTATGAGAGACCTAAACAAAGAGATTATTGGGATCTAAAAGTGCTTAACTTTGGATGGATTGTGCCCTTTGCCACATGTTTAATTTGGTTTTGTTGTTCGTTCCAAGTGCAAAAGCACGAATAAGCCAGAGGCTTAAAAGAAACACAAAACAGCTTTCCCAGTTCATTGTTTCTATGATTGCTACAGGATGTATACCAAGCACTGCTTTCCAGACCTTGAGTGGTTGTTTGAAGCACAAACATTAGTTTCCTTTTGGCCGCTCAGATAAATGTGGATTTAATGAGGCTAAATATAACACAGTGCTTGACATTTTACTTGCTAAACTCTGGGTGTGTCCGCCTGTACCTCAAAGTAAGAGCTGGTTTTCAGTGCCAAAGTTCAGCCTTATATGTTAATGAGGAAAAGAACACACCTGAACATGTGCAGAGAGCCTTTTTTTATATGACTGCTTAACTGCAGACTGCCCCTACACATTTGGGACTGTGGGGGTGGGAGCATTTATATGTGCATGTTTTTGAAATATTGTAAGACACCTTGTGAGGGGAGTGCACCCTGAAAGGTTGGTTAAAAATCTTTAAAATAAAGTCCAGGCAAGGCTGAATTCCATCAACAAGGTTTTTTTTAAAAAAAGTTGTCACTGAAAATGAGATTCTAATTACCACACTGACAGAGCATGCCTGTACTCCAGTTACCTATGTACAACAGCCTGGAAGGGGGAAAACATACCACTATATATATATATATATATATATATATTTTAAAATGGCACAAAAACAGCAGATACCCCTCACACACACACCCGTGTCCCTGGAAACACCACCAAGAGCAGCTGCTGCCTCCAGTAGCTCACTGGATAGGGCAGGGGGTTGGGAAGAAAGAGACAAGAGTTCAAGCCCCACTACGGGCAAGGGATGAAATGGCCCCACTTACTTTTTACAAGCCTGGCAAAACAAAACAACAACAAGCCATGTCTTAGGCTAAAGACAGGGAGCTCCTAGGACTCTAACCCGCACTATAAGCTCCGCAGAGCAGTTCTTTAACCTCTCAGCCACAGTGTTCTCCTCCCCTCTGCCACCCATGTCTGTCCCACAACTTCACCTCTTTTTAAAAAAATAATCATGATGATGACAATATATGTATCACTTCCTACCACCACAAGCAGTCTCAAAGTGAATTACACACATGAATACAGAAATCCATAATTAATATAACAGAAAAAACCAAAATCAATATAAACCATAATCAGCACAATAATACAAATAAACACCATACAAATATAATCTAAAAACAATGCAATAGAAAAAGTGTTCACCCACAATACAGAAAATCTCTCCCCACCCCAGCCTAGAATGAACACCACAAAAAGCAGCCCACAAGAATTGGGCCGTAACTATTGCCCAGATGCCTGGGAAAATATAGCTGTCTTTGCCTGGCACTGAAAAGATTACCATGTTTTAGCTGTTCTGCTGCTGTATCTTCGCTAGCAGAACAGCTCTGTGAGTGGAGTGTTCCGCTGGCAGAGCTGGGGTATTCCACTGGTGTTTCTGTCATGGCGGTGGTGTATCTTGGGTTCTGCCAGTGTAGTGTGGCTTCTGCCAAATCCTATGGCCCCTCAGCTGGCAGATCACAGGTACAAGCTTGCGCCTTAAATAGCTGTTGGGGCACTCACATGCTACAGCACATGCAGGAAGTATAAGCTCACTTTTTATTTTTCTCCACTTTCCACATTAAACAAGAAGGAGCTATCCCATATCCCCAGAAGAGCAACAGAAAACAGGGAGGCACAGAGCCAAGAATTTGTGATTCGGGCTTAGAATAGGAGCTACCACACTGGCTTCCAAATGCTACACCACTGGAGGGAAGGGGAGACTAATTAGTACTGGGTTGTTTAGCTAGAGTAACCAGCTGCCAACGAGGGCAAGCCTCCAAATGCCTTACCAGTTGTGGAGAGGGAGACTTATTTATTTATTTATTTATTTATTTTATTAATCGCCCATCTGGCTGGTCACCCAGCCACTCTGGGCGATGTACAACATATAATAAAACAGTTTAAAACAATAAAATTCTACAATAAAAACATTTTCTAAAATACCCTATCCCATCCCAAATGCCTGCCTGAACAACCACGTTTTTAATGCACGGTGGAAGCTCATTAAAGAGGGGGCATGACGGAGTTTCTTAGGGAGGGAATTCCACAGAGTGGGGGCCACCACAGAAAAGGCCCTCTCCCTTGTCCCCACCAGTCTAGCTGTCCTGGCTGATGGGACAGAGAGAAGGCCATCCGAGGCTGATCTTGTTAAGTGGCCTGTTTGGTGTTGCTGGAGGCGCTCCTTAAGATAGGCTGGGCCAGAACCATATAGGGTTTTAAAGGTCAAAACCAACACCTTGAATTTGGCCCGGAAAATAACTGGTAACCAGTGCAACTCCTTCAGTACTGGAGTGATATGATCTTGCCGGCGGCTGCCTTTAATCAGGCGAGCCACCGCGTTCTGTACCAGCTGCAGCTTCCGAAACATCTTCAAGGGTAACCCCACGTAGAGCGCATTACAGTAGTCTAAACGTGAGGAGACCAGGGCATGTACTACCGATGGGAGCAGATGGTCGGGAAGGAAGGGGCTAAGCCGCCGTATCAGATGGAGTTGATACAGAGCTGTCCGGCTCACAGCTGACACCTGAGCCTCCATGGGCAGCTGGGAGTCCAAAATGACCCCCAGGCTGCGGACCTGGTCTTTCAAGGGTAGCTGTACCCCATTCAACACCAGGTCAACATCCCCCAGCCTCCTCTTGTCTCCCACCAAAAGTACCTCAGTCTTGTCAGGGTTCAGCTTCAGCTTATTCCTCCCCATCCAGCCACTCACCGTCTCCAGACATTTGGACAGGGATTCTACGGCCAACCTTGGTGAAGATTTGAACGAGAAGCAGAGCTGCGTGTCATCCGCATACTGATGACACCGCACCCCAAACCTCCTGATGATAGCCCCCAGCGGCTTCACATAGATGTTAAATAGCATCGGGGAGAGGATAGAACCCTGTGGCACCCCACAAGTGAGTGGCCACGGGTCCGAAACCTCCTCTCCCAGTGCTACCTTCTGGTACCTGCCGGAGAGGAAGGACCGGAACCACCGCAATATGGTGTCTCCAATGCCCAACCCCTCCAGGCGGTCCAGGAGGATACCGTGGTCAACGGTATCAAAAGCCACTGAGAGGTCGAGGAGGACAAGGAAGGAGCATTCACCCCTGTCCAGAGCCCTCCTCATATCATCCACCAAGGTGACCAAGGCTGTTTCTGTCCCATGCCCAAGCCTGAAGCCCGATTGAAATGGATCTAGATAATCAGTTTCTTCCAAGTGTGCCTTCAACTGCATCGCCACCACCCGCTCAATCACCTTGCCCCAAAATGGCAGATTTGGGACTGGGCGAAAGTTGTTCAGAACTAGGGGATCCAAGGAGGGCTTCTTTAAGAGCGGTCTTATCACTGCCTCCTTAAGGGCTGATGGCATCACTCCCTCCTCAATGGAGGCGTTCACCACCGCCCTGATCCCCTCACCCAGTCTCTCTCTGCAGCCCATAATGAGCCAAGATGGACAAGGATCAAGTAAGCAGGTGGTCGGCCTTACAGATGAAAGCACCTTGTCTACTTCATCAGAAGGAAGAAGCTGGAACCGATCCCACAAAACCAGTTTGCCACAGGCCGCCTCTTGCTCACTAACTGTATCTACAGCGTGTGGAGTAACACTCCTAATCCGATCCATTTTATTGGCAAAGTGCCTTGCCAAGGCCTCACAGGAGGCCTTAGAATGCTCCAGTGGCAGACCTGGAGGTTCTTACCTGTGCATGACAAGCCACATCTGCCAATATTCTCTATTCTATGCAACTAAGGTATCATAGTCCTGTTTTCTTTGATATCTGGCCATGGTACTTTTTATTTAGCACTTTCAATATTCATTTATTATAACTGGACACATACAAATAATTCAGGGCATAGGCCACCCAGGTTCTGCACTAGTGTTAAAATAGAGTAGAATCTCAGTATGAATCCTATGATTAAGGCAATGTGGCCTCAAGACAGCTTTCTTGGCTCCCACTGGGATGCCCTACTCCTTTTCTTAACAACACCTTTGATGGCTTAAAAGCAAAGTGAGGGCCTTCAGCCACTGTCATCTTCATTTCCCATTAATGTCTTGGGCTATACGGTGGGGCTCAGAGACATTCTTAGGAAATGAAGACGGCGGGTGGCTGCAGGCTGATGCTTTCCTCCACACCCCACCCAGTTAACAAGGAAAAGAAGGGGGAAAGAAAAAGGGACACTTCTCACTTCTGTCTGGTAAGCTGGGGGGAGGGTGGGCTTAAAGACAGCAGAAGGGGCTAGAGGGGGTGGGTAGAAAGAGCAGCAGAAAACCAGCTCGGGGGCTCAGGGATGCCAGCAAGAAGTCAATGGGAAGGAGAGCGGGAGAGCAGCACCAAGCCAGCGGGGCTGGGGGAGCCAGCTCGGAGCATCCTGGAGTGTTAGGGAGGGTTGCGTGCCTGCATGTCTGAATGGTGAGGGACTACATGTGTGTGAGAAAGAAAAAAGAGGAGAAAGGGTTTAGGAGGAGATCTGGAGGGATTCTGAAAAAGAATGTGTATGCTTTTTCGTGTGCTTGCACTAAGAAGGGAGGGATGTGATGTATCCATGCATACATGTACAGTCAGGGCCAGAAATATTGGAACAAGGATAACTGTTTTGGCAGTTGGCCTCTGTACACCACCACATTGAAGTTGAAAGGAAACACATCCAGATGGGAGCAAAGTCAGGACTTTCAGATGTAATTCAAGGGGTTTGACAAAAGTGGGGCACTAACCATTCAGAAAGTACAGCCAGTGGCATACACCCCCCTCCCCATCGTTGGTGGCTCATAAGTAATGGAACGACTGGCTGACAAGCAGCTGCATGGCCAGGTGTGGCCTGTTTCCTGGGTGCCCCATGACCAATCAAGCTGATAAAAGGCCTGGAGGTGGTTCTGAGTGTTACATTTGCATTTGGTAGCTGTTCACTGGAACTCCCAACATGAGGTCCAAAGAGGTGTCCATGCGAGTGAAGGAGGCCATCATTAGGCTGAGGAAACAAAATAAACCCATCAGAGAGATAGCAAAAACAGTGGGAGTGGCCAATACAACAGTTTGGAACATCCTGAAAAAGAAGGAATTAACTGGCAAGCTCAACAACAGCAAAAGGCCTGGAAGACCATGGAAGACAACTAAAGTAGATAACCACAGAATTCTGCTCATGGTGAAGAGGAACCCTTTCACAACATCTAGCCAGGTCAAGAATGCCCTTGAGGAGATAGGCATGTCATTGTCAACATCTACAGTCAAGAGACGACTTTATGAATGTAAATACAGAGGCTTCACAACAAGGCGCAAACCACTGGTAACGCTCAAGAACCGAAAGGCCAGATTAGCCTTTCCAAGCAAACACCTAAAAAGGTCTGCCCTGTTCTGGAATAAGATTCTTTGGACTGATGAAACCAAGATTAACTTGGACCAGAATGATTGGAAAAGTATGGAAAAGGAAAGGAACAGCTCATGATTCAAAACATACCACATCATCTGTCAAACATGGTGGAGGCAGTGTTATGGCATGGGCATGTGTGGCTGCCAATGGAACTGGGTTACTGGTGTTTATTGATGACCTGACTGCTGATAAAAGCAGCAGGATGAATTCTGAAGTGTATAGGGCTATACTTTCTGCTCAGATTCAGCTGAATGCTGTCAAACTGATAGGACACCACTTCATATTGCAGATGGATAATGACCCAAAACATACAGCAAAAGCTACCCAAGAGTTTCTCAAGGCAAAGAAGTGGGATGTTCTTCAATGGTCAAGTCAGTCACCTGATCTCCACCCAATAGAGCATGCTTTTCACTTACTGAAGACAAGACTGAAGGCAGAAAGACCCACAAACAAGCAGCAGCTGAAGGCAGCTGCAGTAAAGGCCTGGCAAAGCATCTCGTGGGAGGAAACTCAGCATTTGGTCATGTCCATGGGTTCCAGACTTCAGGCAGTCATTGACTGCAAAGGATTTTCATCCAGGTATTAAAAGTGACCCTTAAGTTTGAAATGATGTTGGTTTGTTCCATTACTTATGAGCCACCAACGATGGTGTGTGTGTGTATGCCGCTGGCTGTACTTCCTGAATGGTTGGTGCCCCACTTTTGTCAAACCCCTTGAATTACTGCTGAAAGACCTGACTTCGCTCCCATCTGGGTATGTTTCCTTTCAACTTCAATGTGGTGGTGTACAGAGGCCAACTGCCAAAACAGTTATCCTTGTTCCAATATTTCTGGCCCTGACTGTATGTATACATGACTGATGGATACATGGGGTGCTTGCATGTGTGTGTGTGTGAATGGATGGAGGGTGGATGGGTGTGTGTGTGTGTGTGAGAGAGAGAGAGAAAGAAAGAAAGAAAGAAAGAAAGAAAGAAAGAAAGAAAGAAAGAGTGAGTGACTATGGGTGGTGATCTAGAGTAAAGCAGAAAAAGGGAAGGGGGGATGTGTTGACTGGCAGGGAGTCAGAAGGAAAAAGGAGTGTCTTCTGTGAAACAGGTTTCTGTCGGCATTGAAAACTGTGGATGCAAAGGAGGTGTTTAGTGTGTTGGGGGCTCAGACCCCCACCTCTCTCCTGTACTCAGGTTACTTGTCCTTTGTGACTAGCCACACCTCCCATAGCAGCCATGTTGTGGTGGTGGCCAGAGCAATCTCTCAAATTACCACATCGTATTTTGGAACATTGGTCCTTCCCTTTCTTGGAGCTCACCTCATTGAGAATGTCATTTTTATATCCTCATCACTGGCATATTACAAAGCAAGCAAGAACAGAAAGCCAAAAAGCACTTTCAATCTAAAATTCAGCATATTAATTGCAAGAGAGAAAAGGGAAGAAGATGGAAGCAAGGGTAACAGTATGTGGTCAGTTCAGTTACACAAACTTAGACATAGACTTTTCCAGAATTGTCAAGGTTGAAAGTACTGTAGTCAGTCTCGGAGAATTATATATTTTCTTTCCAGTTCACACTGAATAAATGTGCCTATATGCTAGTAACTTTGTAAACCAAATGCCTCGTTGGCAAGGATAACTGCATTCCTCTAACATCCCACATAACCTTTCCCATTCTTATTTGCAACTAAGGAGGACACTTCAGGACAATATTTAAATTTCAAAAGAGAATATTAATTAACACGTTAAAAACAAAAACCAGAACACCCAACCGCATTTCCTGTTCTGTACTTCTTGCAATGTCACTCACTCCTCTCTTTAAATTTCACAAATAAACTCTTTATCCAAGATTATTTGATATTAACCCTTAAATGTAAGAGCTACTCTACATGAAACTCTTTCACTAGTAAACATGGTACTGTAATTCTCTAAATACAGATACACTCAAAAATTCAGCCCTGCTACTGAAGATAAATCTTTTATCCAAGAAATTGCTTCTGTTTAAATCAATGGAATTATGCTGTTTGTTGAGACATGAATTACAGAGATTCGGTTGGAGGGATTCATGCCTCATCTTGTCACACTTTACCACACACTATATTTAATTAAAGTTTCTTCTCAGTCCACAGAAGGAACGAAGGGTGTGAAAAGACCCATGTATGGCAGAGAATGTCCTGGAGCTACTTCATTAATTAACATGTGTGTTCATTTATGCCTGAAAATAAGCACTAACATAAGAAGGGTTTGGATATTTGCTTTACACAATAAATAATAACAACAACAATTTTACAGAGAGAAACTGAAGAGGAACTGCCACCTCTATTTCTGGGGGATTAATGAGAGCTGATATAGGTGTCAGCCATGCTTTGAGCTCTTTGTCTGGCAGCTGTTTAAGGGGGTCATTTTGAAGGGTGTAGAGAAACATCCTTCGCGTGTGTGTCTGGCATGTCCTGTTCTGATTCTGCTCAACTCAGGAGGATGGGGTTTCCCACTGTAGTAGAGGAACTCCACCATAAACCTTTACAAAAGCAAACATACTGTTTTAAGTGGCGGATATGGGCCATAAAGATGAGTGGGTGGTGTCAACCGGCTTTACACCACCTTTCCTTGCAGCTGAGGGCTGGAAGAGGGAAATTTGGAAGAGGGAGGGTAAAGCCAGCTGGGAAGGGAATTTGTGGTGCTGACACCACCTATCCATCTTTATGGCTCCTCCCCCCATCCCAATGAGTGTGTGTGAATAGATTGTGTGTGTGTGTGCGTGTGCGCAGGGCAGGTATGTGTGAGTGTGTGTGCGGGGCGGGCAAGTATGTGTGTCTATGACTGGGGGGAGCAGAGGATGCCCTGGCCATACCCACTGCCAGCTTCGAACCTGCCTGTGCAGTCTGCTACAGATTACCCCTAAGGGAATGTTGCCCCAGGGCTAAAAAAGTTCCCCAATTCTGCCTTAGCCCCTTCTTCCTCCTTCTCTCAGCTGCTCATGGGACCCAACCTCTGGCTGCTGCCTCATCTATAACCTTACCTCAGCCAAGAGTCAAAAACCAGTGGGGGAACGCTTCAATCTCCCAGGACGCTCTTGTCAATTACCTCAAGGTGGCCATTTTTGAACAAAGGAACTTCAAGGATAGATTTCAATGTGAAACAGCTGAACAATAAACTGAGACTCAATCCAGACAAGACGGAAGTACTACTAGTGGGTGGTTTGTCTGCCTGGCTAAGTGATATTCAACCTGTTCTGGAGGGGGTTGCACTCCCACTAAAGAATCAGGTTCATAATTTGGGGTTGCTCTTGGCCCCAGAACTGTCACTTGAGGCAGTAGTGGACTTGGTGGCATGAAGCACCTTTTATCAGCTTAGGCTGATAGTCCAACTACATCCTTATCTGGTGGACAGAGATAGCCTAGCTACAGTTATCCATCCTCTGATAACTTCTCATCTGGATTACTGTACTGGGGCTGCCTTCGAAAATGGTCCAGAAACTTCAGCTAGTCCAAAATAGGGCAGTGAGGCTGTTAACATGATCATATTATGCAAGTACTTTTTCATTTGCACTGGCTGCCAGTCCATTTCCGGGGCCGATTCTGGGCCCGATTCTAAATGGCCCTAAATGGCTTGGGGCCAGGTTATCTGAAGAATCGTCTCCTTCCACATGTACCTGCCAGGACCCTAAGATAATCTTCAGTGGTCCTTCTCTGGGAGCCCCTGCCAAAGGAAGTGAGGTGTGTGGCTACCAAGAAGAGGGCCTTTTCTGCTATGGCACCCCGGCTGTGGGCTTCCCAGAGAGGCTGGCCAGGCTCTTTCCAGCTCCAGGTGAAGACATTTTTATTTTCCCAGGCATTTTAGCTTTGTTGTTTAAAAGCTGTTATTGTATTTTAAATCTCTGCACTGCTGCTAGGTTTTATTGTGGTTTGTACTTTTATATTGTAGTTTTAAGCTTTTACATTTTATATTGTATTTTATGACACACTTTGCAATTTTAATTGTTGTGAACTGCCCAGAAAACTTCAGCTATTGGGCAGTATAGAAACGTAATAAATAAATACACACCAGCAAAGGGCTGGATGTGTCCGATCTTGTCTGATCTTGGAAGCTAAGCAAGGTCAGCCCTGGTTAGTACTTGGATGGGAGACCGCCTGGGACTCAGGCTTCCTGCATTGAGCAGGGGGTTGGATTCGATGTTCTTGTACAGCCCTAGGATTCTATGATTCTTTCTAAATAAACAAACAACAGCCAAACAAGAACTGAACAAATAGAAAGGCTTGAATAGCATACAAGGGCTTTTTAAAATCACACATCTGTTAATCAGCTCATCAATGCAAGAACATCTGTGCAACCACCCAACAACTGTTTTGTGAATGACCAGTTAAGGCAATTACATCTGTACTTCTTGCATTTCAATTCTCTCTGACCTCACTGTTTACAATTCCCCCCACCCCCCTTCATGTATATATATATATATATTCCTGGCAACTGAGGATAATACTGCATGCATCTGATTAAGTGGACTGGGCGTACATAAGCTTATGGCTTTTGCCAGAATACATTTGTTTTCCTATAAGGTGCCACAAGACTATTCGTTGTTTTTGTTGCAACAGACTTACACAGCTACCCCTCTGGAAATCCTTACCTCAGCTGTCTCTTTTCCCTTCAGCCCTATTCTGTTGTAACACTATCTGTGACCATCTTAGTGAAATGTTCACTAAATTCTAAAACATGTCCCTATTTCCCTATCTCCTGAACTGTCAGTTGTGTTTTCATGCAGCAAAGGTGTTGATAGTCGCTCATCTGTGTATGCTCATACTTAAAAAAAAAAAAAAAGTCTGTTAAAATCTGTTAGTCTTTGCCTATTTCCTTATTCAGTGTGAGATGTGTTCGTTGTTAGGCATGCAAATAGGTCTGGGAAGACGGTGGGGATTGGTGTCATTGCTACTGCTGTAATAAAAACACTGAACTGATGTCTCCTTGAAGCAGTAGAAAGCTGTGTCATTTCTTGATGCAGATCCTAGAAAGATTTGGGAGCTCTCTCCAAGGTGAAAAGGTTGCACATTCACCCAACATAGCCTGTTATGCTTCCTTCCCTCTCAGCTTACAGTGAGTAATTCTACTGCCTGCACTAGCAAAGCAGTTCAGGAGGAAAAGGCAGACAGGTGGATTCACAAAGGGGTGGAACTTTATTATATAAGTTAACTAGCACCTTGAATTGGGCCCAGAAGGGAAGAGGGAGCTGTGCAGTAGCTGAAGCAGAAGTAAATTAGATGTGGCCTTCCAGCTCATTATATGTCTACAAGTTGCCAGTCTTCTAGCCTTATTCCTAGGCCCACCAGCAATTTCTGAACACTTAAAGAAGTTTCACATTACATAAGAAAAGTTTGCAAAACTGAACTATCCTGTACACCACTGGTTCTTACACATATTCATTACATTTTAATCCTGCCCTTCCTTCAAGGAACTCAAGACAGTGGATGTAGTTCTCTCCTCCCCCATTTGGTCCTCGCAAACAAGCCTGTGAAGTAGGTCAGACTTAAATGACTGGTCCAAGGTCACTCAGTGAGCCTTACGGATACATTGGATTTGAGTCAAGGTATCCTCAACATCCAGTGTCCTATGTGCTACACCACACTGCATGCTTTCACCATAGGTAGAGGAAAATTGGATACTTGTGTTACTGTTAATGTAAG
The DNA here is from genome assembly GCF_057233095.1 of Heloderma suspectum. NCBI lineage: Eukaryota > Metazoa > Chordata > Lepidosauria > Squamata > Helodermatidae > Heloderma > Heloderma suspectum. The sequence continues at coordinate 165,990,408 of NC_139462.1, forward strand.
CTAAATAAAGGACTTTGAAACTAAAGCAACAATCAAGACATTTCCTTTTCAGTTTATTACTGAGCACTAAAAACAGTGCATTGCATGCAGTGGTCAGTACATCTTTACCATCAGCTAACCTCTGAATCCATCTGCAGTTCATTCTGTGCCCTCCCACTGGAGGGAAGAATCTGGAACTTGGTATAGGTGCTTCCACAGTAGGTGTTTACTGTGAAATTGCCGCTCTTTGTTCATTCACATTTTATGGGACATCTACATCATCAAAACATTGCTCTCCTGTTTTCTTTGGGAGATCAAAAAATCTGAATTGTTATTTTTGGAGAAAGAATTGAACAGCAGCGCAATCTCTGCAGGTGGAGCTCACCTTAGCATCTTTCTGAAGAGGTATAGCACTGATGTGTGCGGTGATGTTTCATGCAGCTGAGCTCTATTGTTTTATCCCTTGACTTCAGTACATCTTCACAATTACCTTTCCAATCATTTCAACAGTCTATTTTTTTAAATGATTTTTAAGATTTACACACTTTTGCCTACATTTTTAAAAGGTATTCAAATACTTGTGCAATCACACCTAAACCAAAAGCATTTTGATGCATATTAGAAAATGGATAGAAAATATGATCATGATGCCACTAAAATGGTGTGCTGATTTGCCACTAGCACAGTTACGCCCACTACTATGGATGGAACTTAGAGGGATGAACACACACAAAGCACTATAGCCACTCAAATGTTAAAAATCTCACAATTCTACATGTAGCTTACAGCAGAACAACCATGACTGGCTACCATTAAAAGCCCCAGTCTGGAACAGCCCTATGTCACTAACTGGCAGGGACCAGAAGCAGCTGCAGATTAATGGAAGGGCTGTTTCACTGGATTGGCATCTTTACCATCAGCCATTTGTCTTCAATTCCTTGTGTCCCCACCCTTTGAGTGAAGAGACTGTATAGGGGTTGAGATGACAGCCACAACCCACTGAAAGAACATGTGAGAGGGGAGGTCCCATGGCTAGCCCCAGCCTCACCAGTGATGCATGCAGGGGCCATGCCCCCTGCCATCTGTGCCTTCAGCCAGCATGTGAAGGGGCTCTATGCACGGAGCACTGTATGCATGTAGAGCTCCCCCATCAAGGTTCCCCTTCCGGTGGAAGAGCTCCACAATGTCCATCAGTATTTGTGTAGAGCCTCTTCACATGTTGGCCGAACGCATAGATGTCACTTGTGTTGGGGAGCATGGCCATTGCACCCAGCAGCTACTGGGGTGGGGCTAGCTAGACTCCCAGGCCTTGCAATCACCCTCATACATTCTTTCAACACATTGGGGGGGAGTGCTCCCCTTATGGTATCATCTGCCAGAGACCAGAAGAGACTGCCAAACGACCTCAAAGTATCCCTAATATATTGCATATTTTTTGTGGATTGTAGTGTAGTGCACTGTGGATTGCACAATAACCTGGCCTCATTCACGAAATTTTATGGTGGCAGGACAGACACCGCTGCCTTCCATTCGTAACTCTTTCATGTCCCCCCCCCCGCTTTTTCTGTTGTTTTTATTAATACCGAGGGTGCATCCTGACAGAGGGCTCCTAGCACTACTAATCAAAAAGCATTGTGCAGCTCTTCCACCTTTTCCTCCTCGAATGGTTTTTTCAGGTAAGAAAAAAAGACATACACAGTGGGAAAACATGGGAGGGCTACAAACTGAAGATGATGTCCTCTGGAGCTCCCCTCAAATTCCATGAATCAGGAAGTGCAACTGTTTAATAAAAGCCTTGTCTAGAAGCACCTAGAATATCCATTAAGGAGGGAAAGCTGGAATAGATGAACAATGTTTTCTGTCTGGAAGTGCTAAGCGCTGTTCATCCGGAAGCACATAATTTTGGCTAAAAAGCAAAGGGAAAAACAATTTTGTCAGGCGTAATAAATTGTCAGGTTAAAAAACTGGACGAGTAAACCCTTGCTTCATTAAAAAAAATCAAAGTCTTGCACTCTGTATTAAATAATCCAAAGCAAACTGCCACACCTGACAACGTATTCACTCACTAGTGAAAACTGCATTGCACAACTGCAAAAGCCACTCTCCTCCTGCCACTGTCCTCTATCCACTGGGGGTGGCACAAACACTGAAGACTTAACTAAACCCACTTAAATGATCTTGAGAAAGTACCTTCAGCAGTCCAGCCGTTGTTATAGGGTAGCCTTCCCCAACCTGGTGCCCTCCAGATGAGTTGTTCTACAGCTCCCAGTTGTACAAGAAGTTTGGAGTTCTAGTCCAACATATCTCTACGGCACCAGGTCGGGGAAGATGAAGCACATTAATGCATTTATTTATTGTATTTTTATCTCAGTCCTCAGCCAAAAAAGGCTCCCGGAGTAGCTTACAATCAATGGACAAAGAAGACAGTCCCTGCCCGCAGGCCTACAATCTAAAAAGACACGACACACAAGGAAAAGGCAATGCGGAGGGGAGAAAAAAGAATTAGGTAGACAGACTGCAGCAGAGCTGGTGGGATGGCCCTGTTCCCCTCTCTCATTTCCCAAAGGAGGGGTAGTCCAACTTGAGCAGGCCCTGATGTTCCCTTTTATAGCTCCACCTTTCCTCCCCAAACCCCAAGGCCATATACATAACCCTCTCCATTTTACCCTCACAACAACCCTGTGAGGTAGGGTGAGAAGCAGTGGCTGGCCCAAAATCCCCCTCTGAGCTTCATGGCAGAGGAGGGATTCGAACCACGTCTCCGAAGTCTTAGCCCAACCCTCTAACCACTACACCACACCACACTCATTATTATTCATCAAAGGTCTTCGCTATTTTTCGGCTGTGTCACGTATATACGCTTCAGGGCTTTGCTCATCGTTTGGGAGAGATTTACAGGCGCTCGGCAACGGCCAGCCCACCTCAGAGTCTCGGCGCTTGGCTGCCGCCGAAGCAGAGGCGCAGCAGGCGGGCCAGCGGCCACTCCAGAGCCCCGATTGGTCCGCGTCTGACGGCTCCTCCCTGCGGCGCACGCGCGCTTCTGGCCCCTTTCTCTTTCGACGCCCCTCCCCTCCCTGCCCTGCGCTTCCTTTCCCTCCTCCTGCCGTTTTCTTGACGGCAAGCGAGCCGCTGTTGTTGTCAGTACGTCTCGGAGCCCGCTGGGGAGGCAGGAAGCGCGAGCGCAGTCCGTTGGGCGCGAGAGCCACAGAACCTCAAGGCGCGCGGCGCGAGCCCGCAGAACGTCGAACCGTCAGCGGGTCCGCTTTAGTTGTTGGCTGGCTCGCTTCCGCCGCTGACTCCGAGGCGCTGAGGAGGCCACTCTGCGGCTCGCAACCAGTGTGGTAGTAGAGGACGGTCGCTGAGGAGAAGCCGCCGCCGCTGTCCATGCGGGGAGCGGCGGGAGAAGAGCCGAGGGCCGCGGCTGAAGGAAAGGCTGCCGCCGCTAAGAGTAAGTTCCCGAGGGCGCAGTGAGAGCTGGGCAGCGAGACGGAGCCCCGGTTTGGCCTGCCAGCCTGCCGGGGCCGCGAAGCTTCCTCCGGGTGGCCTCGCGGGGCTGGTGCCGGTAAGAACGGGTGCAGATATTTTTGAGGGGCGGGGAAGGCGAGCTCCGGAGGCTCTCGCCCTCATCCGCGAAGGCCAAACCCCGCGGTGCTGGAAAGGAGCTGCATCCATGCCTAGTCTGAGTGTGTGCGTTCGAGTGTGTATGCCTGCATCAGTCGCGCGCGCGCGCGCGCACACACACACACACCTCTTGCGTTGCCTGTTTGCGACAGATTGGGGGAAGGGAAAGGTTGTGTGTGTGTGTGAGAGAGAGAGAATATGGATGAATGAATGGTAGGTGTGCGTGTGAATGCAATGATCCTAGGGGCATACAATGGTCGAATGGAGTCCGTGTGTGCGCGCGCGCGAGAGAGAGAGAGAGAACGGGTAGAGTGTGTGTTTAGTATTTTTAAGAGCACGCGTATGATGCTGTGTGTGAGAGGAGGGTGAAGCTGAGTTCACCGCTTCTTGTCCCTTCTCCATCTCTAGCGCTCTTTTCTCTCCCCCCTTTTCCCAACCCCCTGTAGTCTTGAGGAGAGGATGCAGCTTTCTTGATCCTCTGTCCACAGCTGTATATTCGTCAAGCTTAGGTAGTGGCTGGCTAAGAAGTTCATACATCCGAGCTGCAGAGCTGTTTGGGGGATGACAGTGCATCTTATTTCTGGAAGCCAGATTCAGAGCCAACAGGTTTGTCCAAAGTGAGCTTTTCTTTCCTTCTGCTGGTGTAGAATGTGTTTTTCACAAAGCGAACAGCTTGCTAACTCTCCTTCTATGGAGGTGTACATAGGGTTGTCATGCCAAAAACACATTATTGCATTGATTATCTCTTTGACAAACAGCCATTTTTCTAAGCTGTATTAATTTGTGCTTTATTTGCCAGCTTTTGACACAGACAGCAAACCCATGAAGCATTTTTGTTGTTAAAATCCCCAGCCCCCCCCCCCCAATTGGCATTATTTAAGCAAATAGGTAGAACAACATGGCTTTTATTAAACTGCTGACAATGATGATAGCACTGATTGGTTTAAAGGAAAACTACTGCATTGACTAGTATGCTAGAAAGTTAGCATGATTTAGTTTCATTAGGTTCATTTACCAGTATATGAAGTATTATGAATGGTATACATATTAATGTTTTGTTGCTTGAGATACTCTTGGAAGGAGAACTTCATGTAGCTTGTATTTTGAGGCTTACTAGGAACTGGAAATGCATATGTTTTATTTTCCACTATGGTAGTGAGATCCTTATCTCTGGCTTTGCTACAGTCTTCTGGTATTGATGTAAATTATTTTCAAAGGATGTGAGTCAAGATCTGTTTAAAGCCTGCCCTCTAGTGCAGCCAGTCTTACTCATTTAGGTTGTTATTTTTATGTTCTGGTGTAGGACAGTGGGAAAAGAAGGAAAGAGTTTAGCAGAGTACATTTTTTCCAGTCTGTAGAAAACATTTGGAAAATATCCCATAATAAATACACTATTAGTATTATGACAATAACCCCAGTTTTAACATAATATTGGTGCCAGAAATCTGGTCTTTAAGACCCGTGGAATAACATGGACAGGGATGATGTGTTGTCTTGCACATGGATCACTTCCTCACAAAAAAGTACAGTTTGGGTTTGTGGAACTTAGGATTTGTGTGACATAGTCAACAGTTATCATATAGTATCTAAAGAGAAATATAACTACAGAATGGGGGGTTAGGGGCGTTTTGTACAGTGCTTGTTTTTCTGGACACTGCATGATTGATATATATTCTGAACTGGAAGAATTAGAGCAGATAACCTTTGAAATGAGATCTAGATGGATGAAGGACTTATTTTTATTGCCCAGAACTATATATGCCAGTATAGTTCTAATGCTCTGGATTTTTAAAAAACAGAACATTGAGGACCAGAATTAACTTGATAAACAGAAACCTTCACTGAAATGTGGAAGTGACTACCGGTGCAGTCCTATGCATGTTTAGACAGAAAAAAGTCCTACAACTCCCAACATCCCACAGTGAGCATAGCTGGCTGGGGCATCTGGGAGTTGTAGGAATTTTTTCTGTCTAAACATTCATAGGACTGCATCCTTAGTGATATAAAGTACTTCCTAATTAATTTACTGCATGGAATATACATATCACTCATATTTTAAATGGATAAATAAAGGTTGCAGTAGTATGTCTCTTTCATTTAGACTGCCTAGAATGTTTAAAGATCCCTTTCTGACAAGGTGCACTGTCACCTTGTTCTCTGATAACTCCACTAGTTCTTCTGCATCGAGTTAATTTAATTCAGCAGTCTGCACTTCTAATCTTCAGCCAATACTCCAGCAACATTTTCTTCATGTGGTCTCTTTGCATCACTGTTCTGTTCCATGCTCTTTCTTATATCTGATGTCACTTTCATATCCATCTGACCTCTTTTACACAAACACAAGGGAGAGGTATTCTCTTGCTCCTCTTTGCCAAATTCCTTTCACAGTATTGTTTCCCATTGTATTGTTTCTGACTGTTCTGCAATATCATTTAGAGCTAGGTACTTTAGTTACTAGAGAGGAGATGCAGAACATTTGTCTTCTGTCCTTTCTGTGCAATGATGTTGAGTAAGATGCAAGTGCACAATAAATGAATACGTAAACAAGGTTAAGGACTTAGGGTCCATAATGTTTCTTTCTCTCTCTCTCTCTCTCGCGTGCGCACACACACACTACCTTTGTGTACAGCACTTAAGGGTGTTTAGTAATGTTTCTTTCACACATAATCCTTTTGTGTATTTTTTATTAACAATCAAATTGCGTAAAACATTTAGAGCAGCCTTCTAATTAAGCAGTTGCCTGTGGTAAGCTTCCAAGTGTGGCAAGAGGGGCTTTTTCCAAACCTCTGTGCCACTGCTTGTCCTCTGTTTGCACTGCCATAATGCACTGCTTTGTTTTCCCTACATCATAAACCCAGCACTTCACTGGGGTGTCTTCCTTTTCTCTCTCATTCATTCCCCCAATTACGAAAGAGAATAATACTCTTAACTCACTGTTTTGAATATTTAATTCTATTGGTGTATTGATACAATTCACAGACTTCAGTTTCACAAGTGAAAATAGCCTGCCAGTGCAATATATCTTTTCTAAAACATGAATGTAGAAGCCATGCAAATAAGTAATTCACTTTACAGCATTAGACTTTCAGTATGAGTGAATGTGTTCTGAAGTAAATTTTTATGAGTCAGGAGCAGGACAGTAGAAGATGGTAATAATTTTTATGTTCTTTTTTGTTTTGTTTGATACTACAGTTCATACATCTAGAAAATGCCACAACAAAGTGTTACTGTAATAGGTAATCCAGTCACTGAATTTTTGGTTTAAAATGGAGTGGGGTCTCTAAGGCAGGGGTTCTTAACTATTTTTGGATGGGAGGCCAAATTGCCCTCCACAGGCCAGATGACATCACTGGGTGTGGCCATGCCCACTGATGTCATCACCCCACCCATTTTGCATTTCTCTATGCCTCTCAACACAAAGAAAGGGACTCAGCCAGCACTGGAAGAAGCAATTGCTCCTCCCAGAACCAGCCACATTCCCAGCTTTGTGTGGGATGTGACATACCTATGGGGGCAGTACACGCTGTGTGAAAGGACATGGCGGTCTCCATCCCCACCGTTATCTGTGATCTCAGATCAGAGATAACATCAGGGATTCCTCCAGAGAGCAGAGATCAAGTCCCATCCCCTCGAGGAATCCAAGTACTTCTTACTGAAATCTGGAGAAATGGAGAGAATGTGCTGTGCATGGTAGGCATGCCAAACTTGCCACATATCATGAAGAAGTTATCCATCATGTGTTTTGTTGCTTTCAGCTGATCAGTCAATTTGCTATGGTGAGAGATGCATTCAAACTTTATTATAGTTCAAGAGAGGTCAGAAATAAAAGAGAAAAATAATGGAGTAGTTGTTGAAGTAGTTTGAATAATGTGATTAATAAGGACAAATGTCACCATAGAAGGACTGCGAAAATTTTTTTCTGTAGTATGGATTTGTAAATAAGTCCACAAAAGTTTACATCACAAACTTTTACTAGTCTGCTGTCACAGATCTGTTGCAAAAGGTTGATGGCACAGTACTTAGTGTGCTCAAAATGACTACTGAAGAAAATGACTATTTTCTCTCCACAACGAAGCAAAAGCTTCTTGTCTTGGAGCTGCAAGCCCCAGGCAATTAAACATGTTCCATAAAAGGTAATTAGGAATCCAGGTAATTAAATAAATAATAAGGTAACTGGCACCAATGGGGAAGATACAAAGTAAATTCACAATGAATTTTAGGTAACTGTTATCAAAATATAAGTGGCAAAGCACCTTGGGTAATATCCAAAGAGAAAATCCTGAATTATAGCTCATCACTAAAGATGAAAAGGGTTATGTGTGAGAGAGAAACATCAAACTGTATTATTCAAGGGTAAAGTGAATTTATAAGCAAATGAGGGATAAAGATAAGGTGGTGTTCTTTGGTATTTTGCATTGATTTATTTTCCAGATTAATTCTTAAGAGTGTTTTAAAAATCTGCTAATAATTACTTGTGTTCATGCAAAGAGTAACTTTTTAATAATTTTTCATAAAGTATATAATGAGCCAGATCAACAATTGTTGCCTCAGTGCAAAACTCCTGTGTTATGTAAATACAGTAAACTAAGCTAACTTACACACCAATCCTAAACATGCTAATGGAAGGGGGGAGGGGATGATTTTTGCAGATTCCACATGTGGCCCCTGCACCAACTTCCATACTGTTTTGGAGGGTCCCCTAACACTCGGGGCAGCTGTAGCAGGGGAGGAGGAATCAGCAAAAATCACCTCCTCTCATTTTTCTGTTACTGAAAGACCCTGCTGGATAAAAAGCTTTTCGGCAAAGGGAAGGGCACAACTGGATTCAAACCACTGTAGCTTACAATAAAATAACAAAATACAAATAACAGTAGCATGATGGCAAAAACAATCATGCAACAAGCAGCAGTCTGATCAGTACAACATCAGCAGTAGTAAAATTCAGTGGTAAGAGGGGGATCGGTCCTACTCAGAGCAGATAAAAAGGAGCCCAGCAGTTCTTGGCCTGTAATAAGACTTTCCTAAAAAGCCACGTTTTAAAAAGGTAGAAATAATAACTTAAAAATGGGGCCAAGCAGGTTTAACTAGGGAAGGCATTCCGTAATGTTGATGCAACTAGTGAAATGGCTCTACCCCTTGTACTTGACATACTTCAGTTGGCAGGGGAATGCTGAGCAGGACCTTGAATGTTAATCAGAGCATGTGTCAGGTGGGGTGGGGAAAGAAGTCCAGGAGAAGGCAGGTTTTAAGGTACCCAGTTCCCAAACCTGTTAGCACATGTGGTAATTAACTGCTTAGACCAGGGGTGGGCAACTTGTGGCCCTCCAGATGTTGTTGGATTGCAACTCCTCTCACCCCTAGCCAGCATAGTCAGTTGTGAGGGATGGTGGGAGTTACAGTCTGGAGGGCCACAAGTTACCCTTTCTTGACTTAGATTAAATTGGGCTACTTTTCCTCCTGTTTTAGGGACATGTGGTAGTGGTATTTGTGATACCACTAAAACAAACAAAAGCAAATGGTTTACCCTTTGGCATCCTTTTGTCAAAACACGAGAGGGTTGCTGTTGGGATGAAAAGAAGAATGCAACCTTAAAGACAACTCATTATATCCCTGAGATGTATCCAGAATTCAGTTATCCTGTTCTGAGTCTATGTTTATTACAGTACAAAGGTACTAAAATGCTTTTGCGTTTATGTTCCCCTCTGAAGAAAGAATATGAATTGCCTGACTTTCAAAGTATGGTTGAAGCAAAGCTTGGGCTGGCAGGCCATGCATATATTCATACAACTAATTTCTCTGAGATTCATGTGCAGAAATGTTGGAGGGTCTGAAAGCCATGATAGTATGTTAGCCATATAAAAGTGAACTTTAACATCTTTTCCTTAGGAAATAAGGGAAGAAGAATGCAAAACTGTCCTCGGAACTGGATATGGAAATATCAGTAGATGAATCTTCAAAAAACATGAAGAAAAATTGAAACTTCATGATCAAAGCATAGATAAGATGATACCTCTGGAGAGGGTACTGTCAAGGTTAGTAGAGCCAAATTGAATCTGTTCATTGTGAATGGTTTTTTGTTATCTCACTGCAGTGCTTGTGAAACTTTTCTGTAGCCATTGGTGCTACTACTTAAATTTTACAAAATAGACAAACCAAGGCCTTGTTTGGACAGAATAATAAAGCATGGTTTAATGTGTGAATATGAGCTGCAGCAAACCTTGGGCTCCCACACTCCTACTTCTTCTTACAGGGTGGCATGTGGAGGAGTTCAAAAACGTTCACATCCATTTTAGATTAATTACAGTTTGTAATGGCATTTGAACTTAAACAAACCCTAATTTAATTTAACTAATTTGTTTGAGACAAGCCAACTTGTTTCAACTAATCATTGTTAAGATTAACCACAGCTTAGGGTTTGGATGACACACTAAGGGTGCAATCCTATGTATGCTTAGACAGAAAAGGGTTCTATAGCTCCCAGCATGCCCCAGCCAGCAGAGTTGGCTGGGGTGTGCTGGGACTTGTAGGACATTTTTCTGTCTAAATATGCATAGGTTTGCACCCTAAGTGGTGGTTAATCCAAAACACAATAGTTTCCAATTTCCTCATAGCTACAGCAGAGGAAGAGAGCAGAGTGGGGACTGTGTGACCTTAAGGCTTACTATGGCTTATTCTTGTAATGCTAAACCATGGCTTAGTGTTGTGTCAAAAGGTAGACCATGTATCATGATTGAAGTCTGCTGTACATGCTGGTCCAGTTTGGGTTTTGTGTGTTTTTCTGCTTGTCTTTAAAATACATGTAGGTGAGGGCTTGATGCTTTCCTGATTGCCAGTTATTTGTATCTTAATGAGACAAGCAGCAAAGAAAGACATGCATGAGTAGTTTAAATATAGTGAATAGTGTATGCATTTTGCCCTCTGATATTGAAACATCACTTCCTTCCTTTGCAAAACTTTTTACCCAATGTTTATTCCCATGTTAGTAGGACTGTTTATATAATTAGGTTGTTGTTGTTCAGTTGTTAAGTCGTGTCCAACTCTTCATGACCCCACAGACCATAGCACGCCAGGCCTTCCTGTCCTCCGCTCTCTCCCGGAGTGTGCTCAAGTTTATATTCATTGCATCGGTGATGCTATCTAGCCATCTCATCCTCTGCCATCCCCTTCTCCATTTGCCTTCAGTCTTTCCCAGCATCAAAGTCTTTTCCAGGGAGTTTTCTCTTTGCATTGGGTGGCCAAAATATTTGAGCTTCAGCTTCAGTATCTGTCCTTCCAATGAGCACTCAGGGTTGATTTCCTTTAGGATTGACTGATTTGACCTCCTTGCAGTCCAGGGGACTCGTAAGAGTCTTCTCCAGAACCACAGTTCGAAAGCATCAATTCTTCGGCGCTCAGCCTTCCTTATAGTCCAGCTCTCACAGCCATACATTACTACTGGGAAAACCATAGCTTTGATTATACAGACCTTTGTCGGCAAGGTGATGTCTCTGCTTCTTACTATGCTGTCTAGGTTTGCCATAGCTTTTCTCCCAAGGAGCAAGCGTCTTTTAATTTCATGGCTACAGTCACCATCTGCGGTGATCTTGGAGCCCAAGAAAATAAAATCTGTCACTGCTTCCATTTCTTTCCCTTCCATATGCCAGGAAGTGGTGGGGCCAGATGCCATGATTTTTGTTTTTTTTAATGTTGAGTTTCAAACCAGCTTTTGCACTCTACACTTTCACCCTCAGCAAGAGGCTCTTTAGATCCTCTTCGCTTTCTGCCATTAGGGTGGTATCGTCTGCGTATCTGAGGTTGTTGATAATTCTCCTGGCAATCTTAATTCCGACCTGTGATTCATCCAACCCGGTGTTTCTCATGATGTACTCTGCATATAAGTTAAATGAGCAGGGCAACAATATGCAGCCTTGTCGTACTCCTTTCCCAATTTTGAACCAATCAGTTGTTCCATGTCTGGTTCTTACTGTTGCTTCTTGGCCCTCGTACAGGTGTCTCAGGAGACAGGTAAGGTGGTCTGGTACTCCCATCTTTTTAAGAATTTGCCACAGTTTGTTGTGATCCACACAATCAAAGGCTTTAGCGTAGTCAATGAAGCAGAAATAGACGTTTTTCTGGAATTCTCTTGCTTTCTCCATGATCCAGCGAATGTTGGCGATTTGATCTCTAGTTCCTCTGCCTCTTCGAAACCTCGCTTGTACTTCCGGTAGTTCTTGGTTCACATGCTGCTGAAGCCTAGCTTGTAGGATTTTGAGCATCACCTTGCTGGCATGTGAAATGAGCGCAATTGTATGGTAGTTCGAACACTCTTTGGCGTTGCCCTTCTTTGGAATTGGAATGTAAACTGACCTTTTCCAGTCTTGTGGCCACTGTTGAGTGATCCAAATTTGTTGGCATAATGAGTGCAGCACTTTAACTGCATCCTCTTTTAGGATTTTAAATAGCTCAGCTGGAATACTGTCATCTCTGCTAGCTTTGTTGTTAGTAATGCTTCCTAAGGCCCGCTTGACTTCGCTCTGGAGGATGTCCAGCTCAAGTTCAGTGACCGCACTATCATGGCTATCAGGGACATTCAGATCTTTTCTGTATAGTTCTTCTTTGTATTCTTGCCACCTTTTCTTAATCTCATCTGCTTCTGTTAGGTCCCTGCCTTCTTTGTCCTTTATCATGCCCATCTTTGCACAAAACGTTCCCTTGAGATCTCCGATTTTCTTGAAGAGATCTCTAGTCTTTCCCATTCTGTTGTTTTCCTCGATTTCTTTGCATTGTTCATTTAAGAAGGCCTTCTTGTCTCTCCTTGCTATTGTCTGTGACTCTGCATTCAGTTGGGCATATCTTCCCCTTTCTCCCTTGCTTTTCGCTTCCCTTCTTTCCTCAACTACTTGTAAAGCCTCATCAGACAGCCACTTTGCTTTCTTGCATTTCTTTTTCTTTGGGATGGATTTAGTTGCTGCCTCCTGAATAGTGTTACGGACCTCCGTCCATAGTTCCTCAGGCACTGTGTCTATCAGGTCTAATCCCTTAAATCTGTTCCTCACCTCCACTGTATATTCATAAGGGATATGATTTAGGTCATACCTGAATGGTTTAGTGGTTTTCCCTACGTTCTTCAATTGAAGCCGAAATTTTGCAAGAAGAAGCTCATGATCTGAGCCACAGTCAGCTCCAGGTCTTGGTTTTACTGACTGTATAGAGCTTCTCCTTCTTTGGCTGCAAAGGACATAATCAATCTGATTTCGATATTGACCATCTGGTGATGTCCATGTGTAGTGTCGTCTCTTGTGCTGTTGGAAAAGAGTGTTTGCTATGATCAGCGTGTTCTCTTGGCAAAACTCTATTAGCCTTTGTCCTGCTTCATTTTGTACACCAAGGCCATGCTTGCCTGTTATCCTGGGGATTTCTTGACTTCCTACTTTAGCATTCCAATCCCCTATTATGAAAAGGACATCTTTTTTTGGTGTTAGTTCTAGAAGGTGTTGTAGGTCTTCATAGAACCGATCAACCTCAACTTCTTCGGCCTCAGTGGTTGGGGCATAGACTTGAATTACTGTGATGTGGAACGGTTTGCCTTGGATTCATACTGAGATCAGTCTATCGTTTTTGAGATTGTACCCCAGTACTGCTTTTCCCACCCTTTTATTGACTATGAGTGCTACTCCATTTCTTCTAAGGGATTCTTGCCCACAGTAGTAGACATAATGGTCACCTGAATTAAATTCACCCATGCCTGTCCATTTTAGTTTGCTGATTCCCAAGATGTCGATGTTCAATCTTGCCATCTCATGATTGACCACCTCCAGCTTACCTTGATTCATTGATCTTACATTCCAGGTTCCTAAACAATATTGTTCTTTACAGCATCGGACTTTCTTTTCACCACCAGACACATCCACAGCTGAGTGTCCTTTCGGCTTTGGCCCAGCCACTTCACTCTTTCTGGCACTACTTGGAAATTCCCTCTGCTCTTCCCCAGTCGTATATTGGACACCTTCCGACCTGAGGAGCTCATCTTCCGGTGTCATATCTTTTAGCCTTGTGATACGTTCCATGGGGTTTTCTTGGCAAGAATACTGGAGTGGGTTGCCATTTCCTTTTCCAGTGGACCACATTTTGTCAGAACTCTCTGCCATGACCTGTCCGTCTTGGGTGGCCCTGCATGGCATAGCTTATGGCTTCACTGAGTTACGCAAGCCCCTTCGCCACAACAAGGCAGTGATCCATGAAGGAGATAATTAGGTTAAGGGTGTTTAATTCCTCAGAGGGTTGATGATGTTAGAACAAGGAATGTTATCAATGAATAACAATCTCAGAATGAGAGAGAGGCTGGCACTCCCATGGCATTCTGGAAGTGGTGGTACACTAGGTGGTACACTGTGATAGCAACACTAGAAATGATTTGGTAATGCAACACCATTTGTTGCTGCCAAATGTTCAGAAATGTTGGTTACATATAGTGAAAATGTGTTTTTGAAGGAGATAGTCTTACAGTCTTGACAAACTGAACCAGCCAATACTACTTGTGATAATGATTATGTATTCTAGATGTGAGTGAGACTTACATGTGCTGCATTTTGGAAAGTCATTTTGTGGTGTTGCAATACCATCTTCTTTAACAGTATTGTAAGAGCTTCCCAACTACCTGTATACTGGAGATGTGGTTGGGTGAGATGTAGTCGGGCATGCAGGTTCAAGGTAATAGTTGTGCAATTAAATAAGTTTTGGTTTAGTTTATAAATCCTTCTGTGTTTAAAAATTAGACTGAGTTCCTTCCAGTTTTGTCACATCTGTGAAAGACTTAACTTCTTGACATCTATGGTGGTAAAAATGCTGGGAATTGTAGGGCTTTTTTCTGTCAAAATATGCATAGGTAGGGATGTACGAAAGTGACTTACCGTTCGCAGATTATGTTGATGGTGGGGGGGGGAGGCGTTCCGTCCCTCCCCCCGGAATCCTGGCCGGGGGGGGAGGCGCTCCGTTCCTCCCACCCCAGAATCCTCGAACGGCTGGCTGTGCTCCGCGGCAGCTCCACGGAGCAGCCGGCCCGGCCCGGCCAGAGCCGTCCGCATCCGGATTTCTGGCTGCGGAGGGCTCTGGGTAAAAAAACAAAACAAAAAAACAACACGTACGCAAATGGCGGCAGCTACGGCCGCTGCCATTTGCGTTCCTTCTTTTTACCGTCTTAATCTACATAAATATTTACGTAGGCTATGACGGCGAAAATCAAGGGGAATGCAAATAGCATAGCAGGCGCCATTTGCGTCCTCTTTTGATTCCCTGTTTTAGCCTACGTAAAGATTTACGTAGGTTAAAACGGTGAATGAAAAAGGGACACAAATAGTGCCCGCTACGCCGTTATAGTCTACGTAAATATTTACGTAGATTAAGACGGCCAAAAAGAAGGAACGCAAATGGCGTACGCGTGTTTTTTTGTTTTTACAACCCACCCCCAACCATGATACGCTACGTAAATCTTTACGTAGCCTATCACGTCTCCCCCCCCCCCCACAAGCCTGGAAATGGCAGTGGTGGCAGCTGGTCGGAAAACCGGCCGCCTTCGCTGGAGCCACCGCCGGAGCCGCCGCTGCCCGGAAGATCCGCCCCAGGTAAGTCTCGTCCCGGGGGGGGATCCGTGGGGGGGTGGGGGGTGGCAGGCCATTCCGCCACAGATTTCGGGGGGCCGAATGAACTGGCATTCGGCCTCACCGAGATCCGTGGCGGAATTCTCTGACATCCCTATGCATAGGATTGCACCCTAAATGGTGGTTAATCCAAAACACAATAGTTTCCAATTTCCTCATAGCTACAGCAGAGGAAGAGAGCAGAGTGGGGAGTGTGTGAACTTAAGGCTTACTGTGGCTTATTGTTGTAATGCTAAACCATGGCTTAGTGTTCAAGTGTGAACAATGTTTTATGAACAGTGTTTTGTTATTTTTGTGTAGTTAAAGAGGAGATAAAATTGTGCTGTTGGGTATATAAAGCAATCTTGAATTGGAGCACAAGAATACTATGCATTTTCTTCTTTGACTGACTCTTCTGTAATATTATTCTTAAATCTTTTGGAAAATATCCCAACTTGTATCCATCTTAATGCACAGATGAACAATATTGTTTCCAGTCAGATGATGCTGGCCAGATGGAATTCCACCTTCAGATCATTTTCTTCCTCCAGTCCGCAATGTCGATTTGAGACATGACCTTACCTAAAAACTACATGGTACCTGTACCTCTTATAGGTGGTCCCACACCACTCCCAGTCTTCCACCCAAGACAACAAGCTAAATTGTATGGTTGTGTATCATACCATTTGTGTGAGATATGCATCTGTTGCATGATTAATAACCATACGGGTCAAGGATGTAGAGCTGCATTAGGCAACTTCGTGCCCTCCAGTTGTTTTGGACTACAGCTCCCTTCATCCCTAGCCAGTAAGACCAGTGGTCAAATAGAATGGTAGTTGTAGTCCAAAACATCTAGAGGGGCCCAGGTTGCTTACCCCTGATGTAGATGTTCATTGAATATTGAGGTGGTAGTAACTACATTAAATAATATAGAAGAGGCCTAACATTCGGTATTACACCATCAGGCTAAATGTCTGTTTTCTAGATATTTATATAATTGCTTTTACTTCTTTCTCAGCACAACCAGGTTTAAAATTATAAATCCATGTTAAGTATGCCAGTTTAGCAAATGTGTGATGACATTCTTTATTTGTTTGTTAATTAATTAAATTTCTTAATTGCCCATCTGGCCAGTCACCCAGCCGCTCTGGGTGAAGTACAGCAGTACAATTTAAAACAGTAAAATTGCGCATTAAACGTTATTTAAAAATACCCTAACCCACCCCAAATGCCTGCCTGAATAACCACGTTTTCAGTGCATGGTGGAAGCTCATTAAAGAGGGGGCATGGCAGAGTTCCCTAGGGAGGGAGTTCCACAGAGTGGGGGCCACCACTGAGAAGGCCCTCTCCCTCGTCCTCACCAGCCTAGCGGTCCTGGCTGATGGGACAGAGAGAAGGCCATCCAAGGCTGATCTTGTTGAGCGGCCTGTCTAGTGTTGCTGGAGGCGCTCCTTGAGATAGGCTGGGCCGGAACCATATAGGGTTTTAAAGGTCAAAACCAACACCTTGAATTTGGCCCAGAAAACAACTGGTAGCCAGTGCAACTCCTTCAGCACCAGAGTGATGTGATCATGCCAGCGGCTGCCTTTAATCAGGAGAGTGCCATGTTCTGCACCAGTTACAGCTTCCGAACCATCTTCAAGGGTAACCCCACGTAGAGCGCATTACAGTAGTCTAGATGAAAGGAGACCAGGGCATGTACTACCGATGGGAGCAGATGGTCGGGAAGGAAGGGGAGCAGCCGCCATATCAGATGGAGTTGATACAGCGCTGTCTGGCTCACAGCTGACACCTGGGCCTCCATGGGCAGCTGGGAGTCCAAAATGACCCCCAGGCTGCGGACCTGGTCTTTCAAGGGTAGCCGTACCCCATTCAACACCAGGTCAACATCACCCAGCCTCCTCTTGTCTCCCACCAAAAGTACCTCGGTCTTGTCAGGGTTCAGTTTCAGCTTATTCCTCCCCATCCAGCCACTCACCATCTCCCGTCATTTAGACAGGGATTCTACAGCCAACCCTAGTGAAGATTTGAACGAGAGGTAGAGCTGTGTGTCATCTGCATATTGATGACACCACACCCCAAACCTCCTGATGATAGCTCCCAGCGGCTTCACATAGATGTTAAATAGCATCGGGGAGAGGATGGAACCCTGTGGCACCCCACACGTGAGCAGCCATGGATCCGACATCTCCTCTCCCAGTGCTACCCTCTGGTACCTGCTGGAGAGGAAGGACCGAAACCACCGCAATACGGTGTCTCCAGTGCCCAACCCCTCCAGGCAGTCCAGGAGGATACTGTGGTCAATGGTATCAAAAGCCGCCGAGAGGTCGAGGAGAACAAGGAAGGAGCATTCACCCATATCCAAAGCTCTCCTCATATCATCCACCAAAGCGACCAAGGCTGTTCCTGTCCCATGCCCAGGCCTGAAGCCCGACTGAAATGGGTCTAGATAATAGACTTCTTCCAAGTGTGCCTTCAACTGCATCACCACCACTTGCTCGGTGATCTTGCCCAAAAATGGCAGAGTCGAGACTGGGCGAAAGTTGTTCAAATCTAATCCTAATCATGGAAATTTTGCCATTAATATTAATGGGATGTAGAATGCAGCCTTGTTCCATAATCTTTATCTTGGAAGAAAGTTATTATATTGGAACATAGCTGCATAATAGTGGGTTTTAGAAAATGGTCTTTTTGAATGGTCAAACATTGTCAGGCATACAGATCTTTCTCTTAATGTTACTGTTATCCTGATTGGCAATATTAAATTTGTGGACAGAGTAATGTTCTTGAATCTGTTTGCCTTAAATATATTACGGGCATTGTTACCTAAATACATTGTTATTTCAGCAAGTAAGACTACACACACACACCACCTTATCCTACTTCTAGCAGCTTCATCAAACTTCCTATTTTATTTTTATTTTATTTTAGGCACAGGAAGCAGCAAACCTCTGTTAAATTTAGTTGGAATTAGACTTTTCCTATTCTTTCCTATATCCCTTAATTTGTTCTTCTGTATGTAATCTAGCTAATTTGGCTACTCTGGAGTGTTGTACAAAAGTCTTGCGCATATCCAGTGCATGTGATAGATATGCACAAGATCTGAATCAGTTACTCCAGTTCTCTTTCAGTAAAGTTCTTTTAAGCTTGGCTGTTTTTACCCAAAGATCAGCTTTTAGATGAGCAGAAGTATTCTTCTGATCATAAGTAAATGTTTACTTATGATCACCTTCAGTGTTCTTTTTCTGGGAGCCCCTGCCAAAGAAAGCGATGCGGGTGGTTACCAAGAAGAGGCCCTTTTCTGCTGTTGCACCCCCGTTATGGAATGACCTTCCCAAAGAGGCTCACCTGATGCCTACATTGTGTTCTTTCTGGCACCAGGTGAAGACCTTTTTATTTTCCCAGGCATTTGAATATTTTAGTTCTGTTGTTTTAAATCTGCTATTGTATTTTAAATATCTGCACTGCTGCTAGATTTTATTCTGGTTTTTACTTTTATTTTATGCTGTAGTTTTAAACTTTTAAATTTTTATAAAGTATTTTATGCTGTATTTTGTGTTTTTAATTGTTGTGAACCACCCAGAGAGCTTTGGCTATTACGTGGTATAGAAATGAAGTAAATAAATAAGTTAATATTGTATAATAATTTTCTTTCTGACTTTTAGATGCGTTTGGCAGTGAGAATGGGTTGTGCATCTACTTCACATGTCTTTATATGAGAAGATACCAGTTTCAAAAGTTTCAGCATTACTACTTGGAGCAGTATGGCAGGGTTCAAACGAGGATATGATGGAAAAATTGCTGGATTGTATGATTTGGATAAAACCTTAGGCCGAGGACATTTTGCTGTGGTCAAACTTGCCAGACATGTGTTTACAGGTGAAAAGGTAGCAGTGAAAGTAATTGACAAGACCAAGCTAGATACTCTAGCCACAGGACATCTTTTCCAAGAAGTTAGATGCATGAAACTAGTGCAGCATCCCAATATTGTTCGCCTGTATGAAGTTATTGACACCCAGACCAAACTTTACCTAATCTTAGAACTCGGTGATGGAGGAGATATGTTTGATTACATCATGAAACATGAAGAAGGTCTTAATGAAGATCTGGCAAAGAAGTATTTTGCTCAGATTGTACATGCTATATCCTACTGCCATAAACTGCATGTAGTTCACAGAGACTTGAAACCAGAGAATGTTGTCTTCTTTGAAAAACAAGGACTTGTGAAATTGACTGATTTTGGCTTCAGCAACAAATTTCAGCCTGGAAAGAAACTTACAACAAGTTGTGGATCTCTTGCATATTCTGCTCCTGAAATTCTACTTGGGGATGAGTATGATGCACCCGCAGTAGGTAAGTCAGTGGTACACAGTCAGTCACTTTAATATTGCCAAAATGCTTTTGTTTTCAAAATGATCTGTTTTTGGAATTAAATACCATTGAGTATTAGAACAATAAATTCCATAAGGGTCTATGTGTATGCCTTCATTGCATTAGTCTAGTGCCATCTATTTCCATGTTGATATGATCAGAGCAGGTGTGCACAACTTGCAGGCCCCTACGCACATACAGCCACATCTGCTTTTGTGAGCACTTTGCCATGTCCCTGCATTTCCTGTCTGTCTTAGAAGCATCATTTTTTTCTTGCTACTGGATTCTCTCCTGATTTTTTGGTTTTGTTCCTCCTGTTACCTGGTTGTAAGGATGGAATAAGTCATCTAGAGAAATAAGTAATGTAGACTGTGAGTTTATGAACAAGCATGAGAGCTCTACTACTATCCTATAGATTTGATTCTTGGAGAAAAGAGAGCAGTTTGTTTCAATTGCTGTGGGAAGAAGCAATTAACTACACTATATTGATAGAGAAAGAGCATCTGACTAATGGAATACTTAGTTGCATGAAGGTTAGAATAGGTTCATTACATCTGTGTGAAATGCTTTAATCTTATTGGCATTGTTTGAGTGCCAGTCTTTTCCACAACGTTACTTTAATATTTTATTACTACGTTCATTTGGTATATTCAGCACAGTTCATCATGGAAGAAAATGGCTGTCCATTTGAAAATGACAAAGCAACAGGCATGTACTTCTTGCTAGACCTGTATCGGGGGATATGTGAAAAACTAGTTTGTACTGTTTCCAAGCTAATTGCATGTTTCTATACATAAGCATGGAAAAAAAAATCTAGATAAGTAGCATATTGATATTTCCTCTCAGGGATTATTAAGATAAATGCTGGATGTGTGAATATTTAATTTATGAATACAACCCCAAATGTGGCTTTCTTTCAAGCTTGGTAGGAAAGAGGAATATCAATTGAGTCCTGTTAATTTGCACCTTGACAGAATAAGGATTGACACATTTTAGGTTTTTCATTTTGGATGTTATTTCTGGCAAAATATGGCAGACATTTACCAGCAGTAAGTTAAGTGCTTCCATTGCTTTTAAAAAAAATACCAATGTGATCTCTATGTACATGTGGAAGATCTCTGTATTTGAGAAAAGTGAAATATAATGGCTATTTCTGGTTTATCTTTGTGGAATTGGTGGTGTCAGCCACCTGACACCTGTACACCTTTCTTTGTACAGGTTGCAAAGTTGGGACATATTTATTAGAACTCTTGGTCAGATGACTGTGGGATGCTTCTGAATTGAAATATATTTACTTCCCTGTACCATCAATGAGTAAAAACATATGAAGAGTGTAGGTAGCCATTTTGATCTATTACAAAAATAAAACTAAAAATCACAGTAAGGTAATAGGACAAGTTAAAATGCCACAAAATAGAGAACAACCTTTGAGTTTTCCAGAACAACCTTTTTTCAGGGTGATAATAAGTAGATCCGGGTAGGGGATGGAGTGAAGAAGATGAGCATGATGTTGGACCCTAAAGGCAGTTCATAAGAGTCTTTAAGATGGACTGTAGGAAGAGTTAGGCAGATTTATTTAAGATTAGTGTCTGCTAGGAGCAAAATGATTTTGAGATGCAGAGACTGCTGGGACAAAGAAACAACAATGGCTGTTTCCCCATAGTTTAGAAATGTGGACAAATCCTAGCAGCAGTTACCCACACTCTGGTAGCCTCCCTGTTGGGTTACTGCAATACGTTATATGTAGGGTTACGTTTGAAGATGGTTCGGAAACTTCACTTAGTTCAAAACAGAGCTCTAGGTAACTAATTGAAACTGGCTGTATATGATCATGTGATGTGAATGCTTTATCAGCTGCCCTGGCTTCTAGTCTGTTTCCGAGCCCTATTCAAAGTGTTGGTGTTGACCTTTATCCCTAAACTGTTTGCGACCAGAGTATCTAAAGGAACATCTCCTCCTGTATGAACCTGCTCAACTTAGGTCATCTTCAGAGGTCCTTCTCCAGGTGTCTCCACTGAAGGAAGCCAGTTGGTTGGCTACAAGAGAGGGCCTTCTCAGTTGTGGTGCCCCGCTTAGGAAATGAACTCCCCAAGGATGTTCACCTGGAGCCTACATTGTTGTCCTTTTGGTGCCAGGCAAAGACCTTTCTTTTCTCTCAGGCATTTTAGAGACCTGGTTCTAGATTTTTGTGGCTGTTTTATATATTCCTGTGCTGTTTGTATTGCATTGTATTCCTTTAAATATTTTATTTGTACTGTATTTTATATTTTAACTGTGTGTATGGCATTTTGATCTTTTAACTGTTTCTAATCCACCCAGAGAATATCAGTTATTAGGTGGATTAAAAACATAAATAAAATTATAGCAATTTGATCTGTGTCCAGCACAGTTTGGAACTTGCAGGTCTCTTGTGAGGCAGAGAGCAGATGTAAAGAGAAACATTGTAGTCTTTAATCTTCAATTTTGCTAATATAATCTTATAATATATTATATTATAATATAATATAAGCCAGTGTTTCAAGGAAGCATGATGTAGTAGTAATGGGGGACTTCAACTTCCCCTGTATTTGTTGGGAGACAAATTCTGCAAAACATGGCCCCTTCAGGAAATTCCTGACTTGTGTGGTGGATAACTTCCTCCTATAGAAAGTAGAGGCAGGAACTAGAAGACTGGCTATCCTTGACTTGATCCTAACCAACAGAGATGACTTAGTGGGTAAAGTAGCAGTTACAGGAACTCTGGGGGAAAGCGACCATGTTGTACTTGAGTTCCTGGTTCTAAGGGAAGCAAAAGCCGAGTGTAGCCAAACCCGTACCCTGGATTTTAGGAAAGCTGATTTTAATAAACTCAGAACAATGATAAGTAAGGTCCCATGGCAAGTGACGCTAACGAGAAAAGGAGTCCAAGATGGGTGGGAGTTTTTAAAAAAGGAAATTCTCAAGGCACAATTACAAACAATTCCAACAAGAAAAAAAGGTGGAAGACAACAGAAGACACCAATGTGGCTTCACAAAAAGCTAACAGATTACCTGAAAACAAAAAAGTACACATATAGGAAGTGGAAGGAAGGCCAAGATACAAAGGAGGAGTACAGGCAGGTAGCACAGAATTGCAGGGATGGTGTCAGGAAGGCTAAAGCTGAGAATGAGCTGAGGTTAGCGAGGGATGCTAAAAGCAACAAAAAGGCTTTCTTCAGCTACATGCAGAGTAAAAGGCAGAGGAAATAAATGGTGGTTCAGCTATTAAATAAAGATGGCAAAATGATAACAGATGACAAAGAAAAGGCAGAGGTGCTCAATTCCTACTTCAGCTCAGTCTTCTCCCGAAAGAGGGGATAGGACCCCCCTGGCAAAGGCGAAGTGCAGGTTGAAGGAGCAGGATTGCAGCTTGAGATTGATAGGCATATGGTCAAGGAACACCTAATTACTTTGAATGAGTGCAAATCTCCAGGGCCAGATGAACTGCATCCTAGAGAAATAAAGGAACTGGCAGAAGAACTCTCAGAACCGCTGTCTGTTCCCTTTGAGAAATCATGGAGGACGGGTGAAGTGCCAGATGACTGAAGGAGGACTAATGTTGTTCCTATCTTCAAAAAGGGTAAAAAAGGAGGACCCTGGGAACTACAGCCCAGTCAGTCTGACATAAATCCCTTGGAAAATTCTGGAGCAGATGATAAAGCAATCAGTCTTTAAGCACCTTGAAAACAATGCAGTGATTACTCAAAGCCAGCATGGATTTGTCAAGAACAAGTCCTGCCAGACAAATCTGATCTCATTTTTTGATCAGGTCACCTCCCTTGTGGACTGTGGGAATGCTGTGGACATAAAATACCTTGATTTCAGCAAAACTTTTGACAAAGTGCCCCATGATATCCTGATGAGCAAACTAGCTCAAAGTGGGCTAGATGAAACAATGATCTGGTGGATCCACAGTTGGCTACAGAATCGGACTCAAAGAGTGCTTATCAATGGGACCTTCTCAAACTGGGGAGAGGTAACGAGTGAGGTACCGCAGGGCTTAGTCCTGGGCCCAGTGCTCTTCAAAATTTTTTTTAAAGACTTGGAGGAGGAGGTGCAGGGAATGCTGATCAAATCTGGAGATGACACCAAATTGGGTGGGATAGCTAATAAATACCTTGAAAGACTAACAAAATTCAAAGTGATCTTGATAGACTGGAGTGCTGGGCAGAAAACAACATAATGAAATTTAGCAGGGATAAATGCCAGGTTCTGCACCTAGGAAAAAGAAACCATATGCACAGTTACAAGATGGGGGATACATGCCTCAACAGCATTATGAGCGAGAAGGATCTTGGAATTGTTGTTAATCACAAGCTGAATATGAGCCAACAATGTGATGTGGCTGCAAAAAAGGCAAATGCTCTTTTGGGCTGCATTAATAGAAGCTTAGCTTCCAAATCTCTGGAAGTACTAGTCCCTCTCTACTCAGCACTTGTTATGCCTCATCTGGAGTACTGTGTCCAGTTCTGGGCACCACACTTTAAGAAGGATGTAGACAAGCTGGAGAGGGTTCAGAGGAGGACAATAAAGATGATCAGGGGACTGGAAACAAAGCCCTATGAAGAGAGACTGAAAGAACTGGGCATGTTTAGCCTTGAGAAGAGAAGACTGAGGGGAGATAGGATAGCACTCTTCAAGTACTTGAAAGGTTGTCACAGAGAGGAAGGCCAGCATCTCTTCTCGATCATCCCAGAATGCAGGACACGGAATAATGGGCTCAAGTTACAGGAAGCCAGATTCCGGCTGAACATCAGGAAAAACGTCCTGACTTAGAGCAATACGACAATGGAACCAATTACCTATGGAGGTGGTGGGCTCTCCCACACTGGAGGCATTCAAGATGAGGCTGGACAGCCATCTGTCGGGGATGCTCTGACTTGGATTCCTGCATTGAGCAGGGGGTTGGACTCAATGGCCTTGTAGGTCCCTTCCAACCCTACTATTCTATGATTCAGGACTTGCACAGCCTCTCCTGATTCAGATGTCACAGGGAGATAGAGCTGTGTGTCAGCATACTGATGGCATTTAGCTCCAAATCCCCTAATGACCACTCCCAGTGGCTTCATATAGACGTTAAACAACATTGGGGACAAGATGGTACCCTACGGCACCCCATTGATACCATTGGGTCCAGAGTGGGCTTCTTCAGGAGTAGCTGCACTACTGCCTCCTTAAGGACAGTTGGGACCACCCCTTCCCATAGGGAAGCATTTATCACTCCCTGAACCCATCCAGTCATACTCCCTTGGCTAGCTTTAATTAACCAGGAGGGACAGGGATCAAGAGGGCACGTGGTCGATCGCATTATTGCAAGCATCTTGTCCACATCATCAGGCTGTAACAACTGGAACTGATCCCACAAAATCGGGCAAATGGTGGCATCAGCCACCTCGACTGGTACTGCACTAACAACAGCATCAAGTTTGCTGCGGAGACGAGCAATTTTGTCCTCAAAGTGCGATGCAAAAAGGTCACAGCGGGTCCTTCATGGGGTCAGGTTCCCATTTACTGGGGAAGATGTTAACAACCACTGGACCACCTGGAAGAGCTCTGCTGGACGGCTACTTGAGGATGCAATGGAGGCAGAAAAATAAACCTTTGCTGCCCGCACTGCCATGCAGTAGGCACGGTTATGCACTCTAGAGCGTGTTTGGCCATCTTCACTTGGAGTCTTGTGCCATTTGCTCTCTAGCTGACATCCAGCCTGTTTCATTGACCACAGTTCCCTAGTATACCAGGGAGCAGAACGGCTCCACAGTGCCGGAGGGGGCACTCAGGCGCAATCAAGTCGATGGCCCTCTATATCTTGCTGTTCCACAGTGAGGCTAGGGCCTTGGCTGGATCACCAGCTCTCTCCACTGGAAAATCTCCAAGAGCATTCAGAAATCCATTGGATTCCATCAGTCTCCTGGGGCGGACCATCCAAATAGGTCCCCCAACCCCACGGGAGGAGAGTAATGCCATAAGTTCAAATCTCACCAGGAAGTGGTCTGACCATGACAATGGGGTTACTTGGAGCCCCCCAATGTTCAGACTACACATCTCACAAGTTGGAGCAAAAACCAAGGGTATGCCCTGCTTCATGTGTTGGGCCGATGACCTACTGAGACAGCTCCGAGGTTGTCATGGAGGCCATGAAGTCCTGAGCTGGAACTCCAGGGACAGCCTCAGCATGGAAGTTGAAGTCACCCAGAACCACCGTCCTGGGTTCCTCCAGCACCACACTTGCGGCTGCCTGCACCAGCTCAGTCAGGGAGGATGCTGGGCAGCAGGATGGGTGATATACCAGCAGCATCCCCAATCTGTCTCTGTGGCCCAACACTAGGTGCAACCCCTCAAGGCCCGCTCCAAGGTCGAGTGGTTTCCTGATGATAGAGATGGAGGTTCTATGAACCACGGCAACTCCCCCATCCCTGGCCCTCCAACCTATGTTGGTGCTGCACTGAGTACCCAGGTGGGCAGAGCTTAGTCAAGTTGACTCCACCCAGCTCACCCACCCAAGTCTTAGTAATACATGCCAGGTCAGTCCTCTTATTCACAATTAAATCATGAATGAGTGCGGTCTTAATGCAGACCGATCTGGCATTAAATAGCAGCACCGCAAGACAGGAGGGCACAGTGGAAGAGCTACCAGTGACATGAGAGCTAGAGGAGGGGGGTAGAAGGGGAACAGTATATAAACATTTGTAGCCCATTCTACTTTGATGTCCCAACCCCCTCCTGCCATATCTCCTTCTGCCCCAAGTCACTGGAATAGTGGTGCCCCCTCCATGGGCCCCTGTGTCAGAGTCACCTAGACACATCCTTAACGCCGTAAAAATACCCACACACTCAACAGCCACCCACCATTCAAATATACAGTCAACCATTCAACACATACACTCCATTCATCCAACAATCACTCCCAACTAGGGATGTCAGAGAATTCCGCCACGGACTGAAATGGGATCGAATTCCCTTCAGTCCGTGCCACAGAATCCGCTGAGCAACGGCACCACGAGGTCCTGAGGAGACAGCAGTCATGCAGCTTTTTTTTCGTTGTCTGCAAAGAGTCGCGGAATTTCATAAATAAAAACGCAGTGTAGTATGTTCCGATAATAAATACATAAGTTTTTTTAAAAAAATGAATTGTGCTCACTGCCTTGTTTGTGGGTGTTCTTTTTAAGTTGAAATCCTCCGTCTCCGTTTACTTTCAGCCAAAACACTTCCTCCTCCTAGGGGCTTCCCAAAACAAGGCTGTCCTAGGTGTGCCTGAGCGATGCGCTCTTTGTTTAAAGTAACACTGTTTTAAAGAAAGAAAAACCCTTTTAAAATGACCATGCCGGTCCTGGAGCCCTGCATGAGGTATTATTCCCCCTGCTGAGCTTTATATTTCCACATCCAGCGTTGTTGTTGATGTTGTGAGGCTAAAATGGAGAGGAGAACCAACTCTGTGCATGTCTACTTAGAAGTAAGTCTTATCAAGTTCAATGCGACTTACTCCTACACATGTCAGCACCCCACTTGCCCCCAGCTCAGCTTTGTATTTCCACATCCAGCACATGATCTAACCACTACAGCACACTTCTGTTATGAAACTCATGAAAAAGAGACTGTATAATGGAAAGTTCTTTCTGAAGCAGTCACACTTGTACAAATGCAGCATGAAGGGAAAGATGAGCAAGCTTCTTTTTGTTTGAATAAAAAGCACACTCTGCACATGCTCAGGGAATGGACAAAATGAGGAATAAACATGCCAGGGAAACAGCTGGGTTGAGAGAGAATCTCCCCCCACACACACACACATACACACACATAACGGAAGAATACAGTTCATATGTTATTGATGCCCAGGGTGGGCAACAATAACATATGAGAAACTGCTGTTGGCAGAGGATCCCTGCTTTCACTCAGGGACACCTCACTCATACAATACAGGCAGTCAATAGATGACCAGGATGTAAGCAGGTCAAAAAGGAAGAGAAGATGGAACGTGCCCTTGCCCTCGCAGTAAACCGAAGGGGCAAACCAAAGGGGCATCGCCCCCTTTGGGGGCGCCCCTACAGGGGTGGCCCACCAGTGGCAGCCTGTGACCTCGTAGCAGGGCAGTTTTTAAGTCTCCGCGATGCCTGGAGGTCTCAAGGTTCAAAGATAGCACTCTGCTCCGGTTGGCTGGAGAAAACTTCGGCAGGTGTTCCCACTCACTTTGCAATCCGCGCAGGCCAACACAAGGCAGGATACTGGGAGATAGGGCGGGGGGGGCTTACAGGCAGCAAGCAACCAGCCAGCTGTAAACAGTGGAACAATCCTCTCCCCTCAGTTCTCTTCTCTCACCAGTCCAGCAGTGCAGAGATGTAATTTAGGATGTACTTTAGTTGATTCGATGGCTAATCATCTAAGCCTCCATGTGGAAATGATGCTTGTACTTTTGATCTTGTCTCATGCTGTAGCTCCAGTAGAATACAGGTAAGAATTATCACTGAAGGAGTCCAGTTTTATTGCGTTATTTAAAACATCTATATATTGCCCTTCATCCTATCAGTATTTCAGGGCAGTGTACAGGGCAGATATATCACAAAAACAATAAAACAGTAGATACTTAACAATTAAAAAGTGCACAACAAATTAAAATGGCTGGATAAATAAGAAAGTTTTTGCTTGGCGCTGAAAAAGACAGCAATGTTGTTGTCAGGCAAGCTTCTTTAGGGAGGGTATTTCATAGCCAGGGTACCAGAAAGCCCATAACATAACATACTTACAATAAAGGCAGCAACTGGGGAAAGGGCTCACTAGAAGATCTTAAAACATGGACAGGTTGATAATAGAAAAGGTGCTTCTTTAAGTATTTCAGTCACAAGCTGAAGAGCTTTAAAGTAAGTACAAACACCTTGAATTGGACCTTAAAGCAAATAGGCAGCCAGTGATGTTGTTTTGGAATTGGTGTAATATGCCCAAACCTGTTTTTACCAGTTAAAATTTTGGTGGCTGTTGTTGTTCAGTCGTTCAGTCGTGTCCGACTCTTCGTGACCCCATGGACCATAGCATGCCAGGCCTTCCTGTCCTGCTCTCTCTCCCGGAACGTGCTCAAGTCCATATTCATTGCATCGGTAATGCTGTCTAGCCATCTCATCCTCTGCCGTCCCCTTCTCCTTTTGCCTTCAGTCTTTCCCAGCATCAGGGTCTTTTCCAGTGAGTTTTCTCTTCGCATTAATTAGGTGGCCAAAATATTTGAGCTTCAGCTTCAGTATCTGTCCTTCCAAGGAGCACTCTGGGTTGATTTCCTTTAGGATGGACTGATTTGTCCTCCTTGCAGTCCAGGGGACTTGTAAGAGTCTTCTCCAGCACCACAGTTCAAAAGCATCAATTCTTCGGCCCTCAGCCTTCCTTATAGTCCAGCTCTCACAGCCATACGTTACTACTGGGAAAACCATAGCTTTGATTTGACGGACCTCTGTCGGCAAGGTGATGTCTCTGCTTCTTACTATGCTGCCTAGGTTTGCCGTAGCTTTCGTCCCAAGGAGCAAGCGTCTTTTAATTTCATGGCTACAGTCACCGTCTGCGGTGATCTTGGAGCCCAAGAAAATAAATCTGTCCCTGCTTCCACCATTTCTTCCCCTTCCATATGCCAGGAAGTGATTGGGCCAGATGCCATGATCTTCGTTTTTTTAATGTTGAGTTTCAAACCAGCTTTTGCACTCTCCTCTTTCACCCTCGGCAAGAGGCTCTTTAGATCCTCTTCGCTTTCTGCCATTAGGGTGGTATCGTCTGCGTATCTGAGGTGGTTGATAATTCTCCCAGCAATCTTAATTCCGACCTGTGATTCATCCAATCTGGCATTTCTCATGATGTACTCTGCATATAAGTTAAATGAGCAGGGCAACAATATGCAGCCTTGTCGTACTCCTTTCCCAATTTTGAACCAATCGGTTGTTCCATGTCTGGTTCTTACTGTTGCTTCTTGACCCTCGTACAGGTGTCTCAGGAGACAGGTAAGGTGGTCTGGTACTCCCATCTCTTTAAGAATTTGCCACAGTTTGTTGTGATCCACACAATCAAAGGCTTTAGCGTAGTCAGTGAAGCAGAAATAGATGTTTTTCTGGAATTCTCTTGCTTTCTCCATGATCCAGCGAAAGTTGGCGATTTGATCTCTAGTTCCTCTGTCTCTTCTAAACCCAGCTTGTACTTCCAGTAGTTCTCGGTTCGCATACTGCTGAAGCCTAGCTTGTAGGATTTTGAGCATCACCTTGCTGGCATGTGAAATGAGTGCAATTGTGTGGTAGTTCGAACACTCTTTGGCGTTGCCCTTCTTTCGAACTGGAATGTAAACTGACCTTTCCAGTCTTGTGGCCACTGTTGAGTGTTCCAAATTTGTTGGCATATTGAGTGCAGCACTTTAACTGCATCGTCTTTTAGGATTTTAAATAGCTCAGCTGGAATACTGTCATCTCTGCTAGCTTTGTTGTTAGTAATGCTTCCTAAGGCCCACTTGACTTCACTCTCTAGGATATACAGCTCCAGTTCAGTGACCGCACTCTCATGGCTATCAGGGACATTCAGATCTTTCCTCTGTAGTTCTTCTGTGTATTCTTGCCACCTCTTCTTAATCTCATCTGCTTCTGTTAGGTCCCTGCCTTCTTTGTCCTTTATCATGCCCGTCTTTGCACAACACGTTCCCTTGAGATCTCCGATTTTCTTGAAGAGATCTCTAGTCTTTCCCATTCTGTTGTTTTCCTCGATTTCTTTGCATTGTTCATTTAAGAAGGCCTTCTTGTCTCTCCTTGCTATTCTCTGGAACTCTGCATTCAGTTGGATATATCTTCCCCTTTCTCCCTTGCTTTTCGCTTCCCTTCTTTCCTCAGCTACTTGTAAAGCCTCCGTAGACAGCCACTTTGCTTTCTTGCATTTCTTTTTCTTTGGGATGGATTGAGTTGCTGCCTCCTGAACAATGTTACGGGCCTCCGTCCATAGTTCCTCAGGCACTCTGTCTATCAGGTCTAATCCCTGAAATCTATTCCTCACCTCCACTGTATATTCATAAGGGATATGATTTAGGTCATACCTGAATGGTTTAGTGGTTTTCCCTACGTTCTTCAATTTAAGCCGAAATTTTGCAAGAAGAAGCTCATGATCTGAGCCACAGACAGCTCCAGGTCTTGGTTTTACTGACTGTATAGAGCTTCTCCTTCTTTGGCTGCAAAGGACATAATCAGTCTGATTTCGATATTGACCATCTGGTGATGTCCATGTGTAGTGTCGTCTCTTGTGCTGTTGGAAAAGTGTGTTTGCTATGATCAGCGTGTTCTCTTGGCAAAACTCTATTAGCCTTTGTCCTGCTTCATTTTGTACACCAAGGCCATGCTTGCCTGTTATCCTGGGGATTTCTTGACTTCCTACTTTAGCATTCCAATCCCCTATGATGAAGAGGACATCTTTTTTTGGTGTTAGTTCTACAAGGTGTTGTAGGTCTTCATAGAACCGATCAACCTCAGCTTCTTCGGCATCAGTGGTTGGGGCATAGACTTGAATTACTGTGATGTTGAATGGTTTGCCTTGGATTCGTACTG
This sequence comes from Heloderma suspectum, assembly GCF_057233095.1. Taxonomy (NCBI): domain Eukaryota; kingdom Metazoa; phylum Chordata; class Lepidosauria; order Squamata; family Helodermatidae; genus Heloderma; species Heloderma suspectum. The sequence continues at coordinate 166,021,558 of NC_139462.1, forward strand.
AGATCATTCTATCGTTTTTAAGATTGTACCCCAGTATTGCTTTTCCCACCCTTTTGTTGACTATGAGTGCTACTCCATTTCTTCTAAGGGATTCTTGCCCACAGTAGTAGATATGATGGTCACCTGAATTAAATTTGCCCATGCTTGTCCATTTTAGTTCGCTGATTCCCAAGATGTCGATGTTCAATCTTGCCATCTCATGTTTGAACACCTCCAGCTTACCTTGATTCATTGATCTTACAATCCAGGTTCCTAAGCAATATTGTTCTTTACAGCATTGGATTTTCTTTTCACCACCAGACACATCCACAGCTGAGTGTCCTTTCGGCTTTGGCCCAGCCGCTTCACTCTTTCTGGCACTACTTAGAAATACCCTCTGCTCTTCCCCAGTAGTATATTGGACACCTTCGGACCTGAGGGGCTCATCTTCCGGTGTCATATCTTTTAGCCTTATGATACGTTCCATGGGGTTTTCTTGGCAAGAATACTGGAGTGGGTTGCCATTTCCTTTTCCAGTGGACCACATTTTGTCAGAACTCTCTGCCATGATCTGTCCGTCTTGGGTGGCCCTGCACGGCATAGCTTATGGCTTCACTGAGTTACGCAAGCCCCTTCGCCACAACAAGGCAGTGATCCATGAAGGGGTTTGGTGTCTGTACTACACACCAATTGAGTAATCCTAGTTGTCTTCAAGGGTAGCCCCATGTATAAGGCATTACACTAATCCACCCGGGAGGTTACCAGAGTATGAATCACTGTCCAGAAATGTCTGCAGTTGGCAAACCAGGCAAAGTGAGCAAAAGGCACCCCATGCCCTTGAGGCCACTTGGGCCTCTAGTGATAAAGTTGGATTTAAGAATATTCCCAAACTGCACACCTGTTCCTTTAGGAGGAATGCAGCACTATCCAAAGCAGGAGAAACAGCAAGAACCATCTACCTACAGTGCTTCCATCTTGTCAGGATTCAGCTTCAGTTTATTGGCCCTCATCTAGCCCATTACTATGCAGTGGTTCAGCACACCCACACCTTCACCTGACTTGGATGTCATGGAGAAATAGAGCTGAGTATCATCTGTATACTGATGACACCTCACTCCAAAACACCTGATGCCCTCACTCAGTGGCTTCATATAGATGAGAGGGGAGGTGACCCAGCAATTAATGGATTATTGAACCAATTGGAAGCAGTAACCAAGTGAACACAGCGCTATCAAATTTAGTTTATATGTATATTGAAAATTGCCAAGGAAGTCCAGCACAGTCACATTTGACTTCAAAAGAGGAAGCTTCTAAAAAATCAGTAAGTTGAAGGAAAAGTCAAGAGGGTCAAATATCTCCAGAACACTTGAGGTTGCTCAAAAGCACAATAATAGAAATTCAGCTAGAATATATACCATCTGTCAGGAAAGATACCATTAAGTCCAATAGGTCATCAATATGGTTAACAAGCGGTGTCAATGAAGCTATTAAAGAGGGAGTGGGGGAAGACTTGCTTCAGAAAATGGAAGTTGTGCCTAAATGAAACCAAAATAACACAATTGAACAATAAGGAACTGAAAAAAGGATTTTGAGGAGCATATTGCTAATAACGTTAAGACCAACTATTTTAAAAAATATTTAAATACATCAGAAGCAGGAAACTGGTTAGGGAGGCCATTAGACCATAGATGACAAGGATATTAAAGGAGTACTAAAGAAGGGTAAGTAATTTGCAGAGAAGCTGAATTAATTCTTAACTCAAGCATAGTGGTGATGAGATTAAGTTCTGAGATTTTATTGACAATTGATAACAAACAGATGGTATCCATCTGAGAGTTCTTAAAGGACTCAAATGTGAAATTACATATCTTTGTTAGAAGATCAGCAAATGTGTCCTAAGTTCAGCCACTGTGCCAGACAACTGGAAGGTGGCCAATGTAACGCTAATTCTTAAAAGGGGATCGTGGATGGGGGTCAAGGAAATTAGAAGTGGCTTAGCTTAGCATCTGTTCTGGGTAAATTGGTGGAAAAATAAAATTATCAGGCAAATAGAAGGAACTGCTCCTCCAACCACTGGCTAAGAGGTTCTGTGCCTCTCTCTGCATGGAGAAAGGGAAAATGGGTGGATTACTTTGAGACAGACATGACCTTTAGGAAAATGTATTTCTTTCAAGCATTTTCACCCTGCTCTTCAGCTGAAAAAACTCCCAGAGTAGCGTATGTAAAATGAATAAAAACAAGACAGTCTCTGCCTGCAGGCTTACAATCTAAAGAACATGAGTCAAAAGGAAAAAGGGATGATTAGGGAAGAAGAAAGCAAGAAAACTCAGGCACTAGTTTGTAACATTAAAAAGTATATCTTTTAATGACCAGCCAAAATAGAAGAGTTCAGAGGAGGCTTTGGGGTTCTTATAGCACCCAAAAACCTTATGGTGGCCCAGTTCAGATACAGTATGAAAACCACTGCTTAGAATTATGGGATGAGCCTGCTCAGGCTTGCATGTTCCCACTCCTGCTTAGCGTGAGGAGGTTGAAAGCTTCCAGTTTTGCTTTAGAACTAACCACAGATGTCTGTAATGTCTGAATACATGGAACTGTGGCAGAATCTAAATTATATTTGAATAATAGATTCATGGTTTTCTATCCTGGTTTGTTACCTAACAATAGTTTGAGCAAACCATTGTTTCCCAAATTCAGACATCACAGGGAGCTGTGGTTGGTCCTGGAGCAGAAGCTTTAGATCTTCTCCTTGGAAGGTGGGAGAAGTATGCTAGTCCAAGTCTTGTGCAGGTTCATCCCTGTACTGCTAAAACATGATTAGTGCTGTGTCTGAACCAGGCCAGTATTTTAGCAATGATAAATATAGCAATATCCTCACTATTTGGAGGCCTACAGTGAACATAAACTTTTCTGAGAAACATTAGAATGAACATTGTAAATGTCTGATATGCAAAAACAAAACTTCACTGTAGCTCAGTTAAGAAGTAATGACAAATCATGGATTGGTGCTATAAATGGAGCCTTGACTCACATATTCCCTAGTCAAACCTGGTTTACGATCCTGGGTTGCAGAGAGAGTACAAACAATAGCTTGCTGGTTTGAATGCAATACCAGCAAACCAGGAAGCAAGTAACTTCTCGGAGTTACACATGCATTGCATCTAAACAGAGCCTATGACATAGCAGTGATGTTCCTTAATATTATGCTAGCATGAATCTGGAAAAAATTGTTCAAATCAAAGGGCCTGTTCACATGTCATGCTAACCCATGGTGGGTGATAACCTATGCAGAGTTGGTTGTTTTCCAAACAGCCTACTGTGCTCCCATCAGAGATGATCAGGCAACAAGCTATGTAGCATGGTTTATCCCCCCCGCCCCCCGGTAGTTTGGCTAGCTGGCTAGGTGTCCCTACTTCCTTTGTGGTGCAAACCATATCCCGCCATCCCTCATGCTGCCTTTCCAAGCCTTTACCGGGTCTTCTATCTCTGCCCAAGTGCAACAAAAGGGGTGGGGGCCTCCAACTCCTTGAAACCTTCCAGGATGGAGACGATATTTAATATACAGATTCCCCTTATGTGGAGCCACCACATGCACTACTGGATAAATGTTCAGCTTTGCTTTTTCATGGAAGAGCGAGGATCTAACCATGGGTGAAACAAAGCATTTGCTTCTCTTTCCATTCCTGCCCCTCTTCCCCACTCCTTATTCTGTACCCACCACCCCAATTTTCAAGCCGTGCTGGCTCCCCGCTCACCAGCAGCAAACCCACAACACACAATAAAAAGAAACTTTTTATTGTTATACAAAGCAGCTTATTTGGCTTGCTTAATACTGGGCTTGCTTAATACTGCCTTGAATCTACCCGTGGGAACATTTTACCAAGGGGAGGGGCGAGCTCCAACTCCTTGAAACTTCGCAGAGACTGGACAACATTTAATATACAAGATCCCCTTATGGGGAGCCACCACATGCTGGATAATTGCAGAACTTTGCTTTTTCATAGAGAAGTGAGGATTTAACCACTTGTGAAACCATTTGGGAACCATGCTGTGGGGGGGGCAGCGAGAGAAGGCGGGGAGATGATTTGGAGTTGGAGACACAGCTGAATGTGGCAGGAAAACAAGTTTGCTCAGAGATTGCTGGAGAGGAGCAAAATGGCAGCAGCATTTTCAGCTGCTCTTGCTGAGTAGCTCTGTAGGTGACCTCCATAACCCACACTGGTGAGACAGATGGCACACTAACCCACCATAGGTAAAACAACCCCTACTGCAGACTATGAGTTCTCAGGGTGGGTTGTCTGGGGGAAACAAGCCACTATGGGTGGGAAAAACAGTTCACAGATGACATGCCAACCCATCATGGGTTGTTCCAGAAAACAACCCATCGTGGGTTAGCATGTCATGCGAACCCAGTCAAAAAGTTAGCTATCTTTCCCTGATACAATTGCTTATTTAAAATATGTTAATATGTTATGCCAATTATATAATGACTTCATGATTCAGATATCTGACTTTCATCTTGTTGTAGGCACCTAACCAACAATACCAGTATAATTAAATTTAGATTTCTATTTTAATTGCCACATTTTGTCACCTCTCCTATTCAGAATTTTTATGGTTGTAGTTTAACTTCTTGTTTTACATTTTCTTTTGAATTAGTATGCCCTTGCTCTTTGAAAATAAACTAATTTTATGCTAGTTTACTTAATTTGTGTTGGGTTGGATCCAATGGAAGGAGGGAACCATAAGAAGATCCCTGCTGGATTAGACAAAAGGCCTACTCTAGCATCCTGTTTCCGAAAGTGTGGCCAACCAGACGCCCTTAGATCCCACTTGGGGGCTTCCCCATAGGCAATAGTTGCCACTTGCTGTTTTGCACTGACTGGTATTCTGAGGCATGCTCTCTGTGATCCTGGAGGTGGAATATAGACATAACACACCATCAGTAGCTTTATCCTCTGTGATATTTTTAAAATCTCTATCATTTTAAATCTTTATCCCTTTAAATCATCACTACTTCTTGTGTTAGTGAATTCCGTAGATGAACTGTTTGCTGTGTGAAGGAGTCCTTCCTTTTATCTATCTTGAATCTCCCACTATTCAGTTTCATAAGAGAGAGAAACTCCTCCCTATCCATTTCTCCACACAATGCATAATTTTATAAACCTCTATCATGTCTGTACTTATTCACCTTTGGGGTTTTTTTTGGTTTTTTTTACTAAAAAGCCCCAAGGGTTGTGAACCACTTTTCTCACAGGAGAGTTGTTCCAGCCCTATTCACCCAGTTTTGAGAGTGCTGTGAAACTTCTTATCTGTAGTGATTGTCCAAACCATATAGTACAAATCTTGTTGGCCCAACCATAAATCTACTTGTGTTAATTTGGCAGCAAAGAGAAATGAATGTCATAAATTTAAAAATATTTGCTTCCATGTACAGCCTAAAACTCATATTGTTATACTGAATTGCACTTTAATGAACCTTGGGAGCAGGAGACTTTGTTCCTCTACAAATTCATACGACTGCTGTGCTTTATTTCCTGTCAACATCACAATTTGATGATGTCATCTTGGATTTCTCGTCTTTCTGTCTATGTATGTGTTAGTGCTACTCATTTCCTTGATTGTACCTGCATTGTCATTAGTGGCGTAACACTAAACTTAATTCTTTAGACCATGCACTGCGCAGCAACAGCTCAGACAGGAAATCCTCTGCTGTGGCCATCAATTTCCAAACCAGAAAGGGAAGGGTCAGAAAAGAGGAAGTACATAGAGCCTGTCTCTACTGTTTTAATGTTGACATTATGTGAAAACAGCATTTTGGATTCATTAAATAACAAGTGCAGTTGGACATAATGATGACACACCTTCTCTATTAACAAGGTTGCTACCTTGGCCTCAAGGGATCATACAAAGAAGCTCAAATTGTCCTGATGAAATAACTTCATAGTATTCAGTCTCAGACTTACTAACACAGTGGAAGGTTAAGTTCATGGTTGAAATGAATAAAATCCTTTTGCATACCCGGTGCTAGTGGTAAGGGGTGGCGGGTGAGAGACTTGCCTGAGCCCTGTGATGTTTTTGCTATGCTAGGCTTTGCATCATCTCTTGCATCCTTAAAATATCTGCACCACCATCTTGTGGTGGGTTGCTAGTCTATCCCATGGAACAGTAGATCTGATCGTCTGTTAGATTGCTGAGTGATGTACAGTAGATGGGCAAGAGTTTCTGACTCCCAGGGCTTTAATAGCAGCAACAACAAAAATTGCTCCCTCTGCCCCTAAATTAGGCTTTTAGAATTCCTGATCTGTTGTAACTCAGATGTAGATTTGAAGTTGTCATATGGAGGTCATCACAGTGTAAGGCTTATGGGGTGCAATAAGTAACTGGCCGTGCCACCTGACTGAGCCACCACTTTGTACCTGACTCTGGTCCTAATAAAAAATACCACATTAGGTTCCACAAAACTTGGAGTCTGCCTACAGTTGCCATACAAAATACTAGCATCCATGTTCACAGCTTTTCCCATTTTCAGCCTGGTGCTTCTCAGCCTGCACAGCTGTCTTACAAATTTAGATAGGAAGAACTCCATCCTCTGCTCCCCCACTCCCCAGTTCATCTCACTGCAGTTTGTACATCACTTTCTTATGGAGGATGGGGAAACATTAGATGTGGACTCCTAATGCTGGACTATTAGAATGAGTTTTCAGCTGCACTGGTGGTTCCAAGGTGGCTGCTAGTGTATATAGCTTGTGTAGATATACCATTATCCTTCATATTGTGTGGTATTATGACAAAATTCATGTGGATTTACAGGAAAGATGCATGAACAAGGCCATTATGAATGTGTTGTTTGCAGTTCTTTCCAGCAAAATCCCTGAGGATTTCTCACTCCATTAGATTAGAATGTTTTCCATGTATATTCTCTGTGCTGGGAAAAAATATCTTTTGGAATTGGCCCAAAAGATACCAAGCCAAAAAGCCTTGAATAGAATTGGTTTGCAAGAGTACTAGTAAGCTTCTCTCCATGGCTTTTGATGGGGATAATGTGATTTATTTAGTTTTGGCCACCTTCATATCTTTAGTTTTAAAGCCTTGGAAATTGAAAGCACACATCTGCTGTGACACTATAGCGATTTCAAAATATAGTAGACGTTCTAGTTGAACAGCAGCCTCGGTAGAATATAAAATTTGGTCCAGCAAAGAGAAATGTATAAATGACCTAGGCCTTCACTATGGAATTTATGGCTTAACGTTTTTTTGTTTGGAGTTCCATTTTGAGAAGAATATTGACTGTCCCTTTTTTCTACCCTGCACATCTAAATTACAAGCTGAGCCTTGGTGCTCTCTGCTTACTAGATTTTAGACAAGCATGGCAGGGCCAGTTAGTGATGTAGCTTGGTTTCCATGGTAGTGACTTGATGTTATGTAAGGAAGTTGCATGTACACTGCCTGGTTGTCATGGTTCTGAGAATCCTGCTCAAAACAGCTCTTTCCCAGCCATTGTATTTCAGTAGCATTTGAAGGTACACAGGTGCTCACCAACAGCACTTGAAATAACAAACAAGACCCCTCACTTTTATTTGTGTCACAGTTGCAGATTATACAACCTGTTAGTCCTTAAGAACTAAATCCTATTTTAAACTACAACATTTATTTTTAAAATCATTACTTTTTCCAGTTCCCCTCCAGCTCTCATTCAGATCTTCTTCCTAAATATATTTCACACAATTCTAAATCCAGTTTTTAGGGAAACACTTCACAAGCAGTGATTTTTCACTTGATACAGTCCAGATTTGTCAGGAAAATATGCCATCAGATCATTTACATATGGCAGCAACAAGTACAAAAATCTAAAAAGAACCAAACACAGATGATGGTGGGAATTCTTAAAATAACCATTAGAACTCTTTAGGGGACTGGTGAAGGTTTCTGAGGGAGGAAAATGCCTAATTTTTGGCTTGATGGCTAGAAACAGGGATTTAAACAAAGTTGTGGGCATTTCCTCTCATTCTTTTCTCTTTTCCTCTACAAATTTTGCTCCTTTAACTTAGTGTGGAATTGTGAACATTTTCAAGCTGTTAAATATTATTTTATTGCATCAAATGTTTCAGCAACTTAGTATAGCTCCATTATTCCTGATAACAACCAAAAAACCCTGAAAAAAACTGAGGTTAGTGTGTTGCAGAATACAATAAAATACATAAAGGGGAACAATTTGTTCATAAGTATAGAGGCTTTATTTCATTAATATACATACCAAAAGTGCATCTATCCAAGGTGGTCACATTCTAGTCCTTGGGGCAGTAGGTTTGGGTTTGATCGTTGAACTTAGTTTTTATTTTAGTGTACTTACAAGCTGCCTAATACTGAATCAGACCATCGGTTATTCTAGCACAGTCTTCTCTGTTCAGGATGGCAATGGCTTTCCAAGGCCCGAGGCAGATATCCTGCTACCTGGGATCCTTTTAACTAGAGGTTGATTCTGCTGAATTCTGTTCTTGGATAGGAAGGAATCTTAAATCCCTTTCTGTATAATTAAGACAGCTATGTCAGTAGGCCCTAGTTCTGAATAGTTAAAACATTGGTTCACATTTACTGTTAAAGTTCAATATTTTTTCTTCCAGATATATGGAGCCTGGGAGTTATCCTTTACATGTTGGTATGTGGACAACCACCATTCCAAGAAGCAAATGACAGTGAAACCTTGACCATGATAATGGACTGTAAATACACAGTGCCATCTCGTGTGTCTAAAGAATGTAAAGAGTAAGTAAAATATTGTACAGAATGTCTTGTAATTAAAATCATAATGCTAACAGTTCAGTAAAGAGCCAGTGTGGTGTTGTGGGTAGGACTGGGAAATCCCAATTCAAATCTCCATTCAGTGATGTAATTCACTGATTATGCAAAACAGTAGCAGCTCGCGTATGGCACGCAATCCAGCAAATCATGAGTTAATTAACCCATGATTTGCTACCATTACATGCAAACTGGGTCACAATCTTTCAACCTAACCTACCGCACAGTGTTGTGAGGATAAAATGGGAGGGAGAACCATGCATATAACACCTTGAACTCCTTGGAGAAAAGGTGGGATATAAATGAAATAATAAAATGTAAAATACATTCTATCCTCATTCCTGAAAGTGTTTTCTTATCAACTCTTCAAACATCAGTCTTTATCCCATTCATTAAATAACTGTCCATGTGTAGATCCTCAACTGGAGGGGGCAGTGTATTCAAAGTTGAGGGCCAAGTGGAAAATATGGACTTGATGGATGCAATGAAACCCAAGAATTCTTTGGTGGCTTGAAACTAAAAACACAGCAAATGTTAATTATTTTATTGAGCTATTTTTAAAATTTACATGGGTCATTGTGGAGTAATATTTAATTTTTGTTACTAGAACAGAAGGCAGGAGTTTAAGTTTATATAGTTTAAGAACCCAATTCTACTAAATAAAAATCGTGGCGTGTTTGAGATGAAAGATTTAACTGGCTTCTTAATTGCAGTTTTGCATTCATTATAATTCTAAGTGCTTTTATGATTGACACATTCAGGGTCACTGCACACTGCATTTCCAGTATTCTTTCATAGAATGGTCTGAAAAACTAATATGAGTGGAAAGTAATAAAAGGATAACTATACTTTGTAAGGTATATGTGCATCAGAGCCTCTCTGTTGCAGATTTTCCCTTCTGTTGTCCGTTGCTATATGCCTTGCCCTTAACTGTGTTTCTGTACTGCTGTTTGTAGTATATATGTGCAAAGAGCATCAGAGCATTGAGGAACAAATGAAAATATTCTTATGTTGGTGGGGCACACCAGCTTGGCATTTAAACAAAAAAGCTGACATCCATACTCTCAGATGACCTGATTTGCATGTTGGTTACCTTTAAGCTTGGGGGATGGTGTCTCTTGGATGTCTGTCCAGACATCATGTGGGACACTGTGGAGAAATGTTGTACCTCAAGGACATAATTCCAGGAATCTAGCCCAAATCCAGGTCACCCGTTGGTTGAGGAGTCAGCTAGAACATATGGGGAAAGTAGCTTTGGGGAACATACCCTAACGTAATTATGTTAATATGCTTATAGAGCTGTATCTTTGTTCCTAGTTTAATTACACGAATGTTGCAAAGAGACCCCAAACGAAGGGCATCTTTGGAAGAAATTGAAAACCATCCGTGGCTACAAGGAGTTGATCCATCGCCTGCAACAAAATACAATATTCCTCTGGTTTCATACAAAAATCTTTCAGAGGAAGAGCACAACAGCATAATACAGCGAATGGTTCTGGGAGACATTGCAGATCGAGACACCATAGTAGAGTAAGCTACCATTTTATAGTTTTATTTATTTCCGTATTGCAACTATTCCAATCTTTGTTACAAGAAAGTTGCTTTCTGTATAGTATGTAAGAAGACCCCTAGTAGTGAGGCTGATGTCTCTCCCGTGCAGGGTTGGGCAACTTGTGCCCTTCCAGATGTTTTGGCCTACAACTCCCATCAGCCCTAGCCAGCATAGCCAATGGCAAGAGGTGATGGGAATTGTAGGCCAAAACATCTGGAAGGCTACCAGTTGCCTACCTCTGCTCTACTGTCTAGTGTCCAGACTCTAGTTCATCATTCTGTTTCCAACAGTCACCAGCCAGCTTACAAGCAGAGCATAAAGGAAACAGACCTCCCCTGTTTTATGTCCCCAACATCTGAAATTCAAAGGAATATCTGCATGTCTGTGATATTTTTAAGTATTTTATTCCACTTTTCTACTTTTTTCAGCAAGTGGCTCACAACAAATAAAACAATAAATTCATAAACACAAATAACCAAACATTGATAACTTGTTGGAAATAGATGACCAAATCTGGGCAAAATGTGTTCAAACATGCCATGTTAAAGAACGACTAAAATACTCATACAGTCATTCATGTTACTTCTCTCTAAAGGGTCTGTGTGTTTTCTTCCTGCTTCTAGGCTCTCTAGGCAATGTCTTTATCAACAGTTACTTTCTTACAGTGTGTGATTGAGAGGGAGGAAAATGGGGGGGGGGGGACGTTGCTGCTGAAGTGCCTGCATGCCAGAGAGGGCAGCCTGGGTTGCGTGACCCACCTTGTTCACTCCTGTGTTTTATACAATTTAATCTGGATAATGGGGGATAATTAATGTGGGAGGGTTGGTTGCTATCTAGAGGGTAGGTATTTACACTGTATGACCATCTGTCTCCTTATATGTACATTTGCTCTTTTTAAACTGTGTCTGGTTATAGTCTATGCTGATTTTTAGGTATGTTCAACTGCTAAATACTGAAGGTGGGACTGCTGGATCCAGTTTGCTCACATTCTGTGTAAAAAGATATTGAGTTAATGAGTGTACATTTTTCTGTCAGTCAGTTTAAACAGAAGTTTTTATTGGCTAGGAAGTCTGCTGTTATACCTAACGACTGAGCAGACACACTTCAAGTAGTTTGGCTTGGTGTCCATGCTAGCTGATGAGAAGCTTCCAATACTAAGGCTAAACTTCCTCTTAAGCCCATTGAGCAAAAGGAGCAGACTTGCTTGAAATGCCAAATCTGATTTCTAGAAACAGAAATTAAGAGTGCCTTCTGCTATCAAAGATCAACTTCTTTGGTCAGTGACCTGCTGTTTGACTGGCTGCTACTTTTCTGTGAAGAAATGGACAGAGGCTGTCTGACACAGAGAAGGTCTGTTTTGCTTCTAAAAGTAATCTGAACCTTGCAGAATTTTACCCATTATTTTTTCTAGATTGGCCTTCAGTTTCATTCTCTTTGGTTAAAAGTGACAAGAGAACACAGAAGTGTTCAACATTTGCATATTTAAAACAAACATGTAGCCTGTTTGTGTATTTGTGTGGTGTTGGGCAGTGATGGGCTAGCAGCAATGCTGCCACAAGCTTGAGGGGAAGTAGGGAAAGAGTGTGAGAAGGGGCTATTCATGGTGAATGAGACTCTACTCCCAAGGCAAGTTCTTGATTAATTAATTCATCAATGACAGGGACTCTCCCCATGGGGTCACCTCTTCCTGCAGTGAGACCACCCTAGGGAGATAGTGGAAACAATCCATCTCCCAGTAATTCTAGTCACAAATGGATATGTACACTATGCACCAGAGGTTCATCCTGATGGAAGAGAGGACTCTTTTGTAGATCGATGTTGAAGCAAAAGTGAAGTATAGTGTTATCTGACAGTTGCGAAAGGTTACTGAAACACAGACTCACATTCAATAAGTGACTGTGATCCAGGAAAATCTACTCAGCTTTTGAATGCTTTCCTTAATATATCCTACTGTGATTATTGAATTTGCCACATTAGGTTGCCCAGTTCTTTGTAAGCTAAAAGCCATTTGTCAAGATGTCAAAAGCACTAATTTCTACTTTCAGGCACTCCTGTATTTGCTTTGAAGAGCATTGTAAGTTGTGTTGGCTACATGTCCAGTTTCAGAAAACCATTGATGTATGATGTGTTCCATTTTAATTTTATTTCCCTTAGGGCTCTGGAAACTAACAAATACAATCACATCACTGCTACCTACTTCTTACTAGCAGAGCGTATTTTAAGAGAGAAACAGGAGAAAGAAATACAAACCAGATCAGCAAGCCCAAGCAATATCAAAGCACAGTTTAGGTAAGACTTAAATATACTCAAATTGCACTGAATTTAATAGTTTTTCTTTAAAGAATTTAAGGGACCTGCAACTTTTTTTTGGATAATGTTAAACCAGGGGTGCACAACTTGTGGCCCAGGGGCCACATGTAGCCTCCCAAGGCCTTATCTATGGCCTCCCAGGGCTCCGTGCCCGCCCCCCCAAATTCCGCCACCCATTGTATTGTTGTAGTTGTGGCTACTGCCACCAACTGCTAGCCTTCTTTCCACCCCTTCCCCAGGCTGTTCTGATAGAGATCATTCTTTCCTTGCTGGTAGCTGGATCATGTGTGTATGTGTAGCCCCTGACCCCAAGCCAGCATCACATGAGCCCCTCAGGTCTGATAACATTGTGCAGCCCTGCTTTAAACATAAATTTTTAAAGAAGTTGTAAAACAAATGTAGTGTGCATCATTTCCAAATGTTGTTAATAGCTGCTGAACAGTGAACAGTGAGTAAAGACTGCTAAACTTTTCTGCAGTTTGGAAGTTAGAACCTTATTCACCTGTAACACAGCTGTAGAATTACAGCTTCATGGGAAATTGCTCCTTTTAATTTTTCCTACTATGATGATGTTGCCATTCTCAAACTTTCTGCCATCAAATCCATAGCATGGGATGACAGGAAATACCTGAGCTCACACTTTCCACTGTACAGGGTACAAACATAGCACATAATGAATCAACTTTCTACCATTGCAGAGTCAGCTCTTTATTCCAAGGGTAGAGAAGAGGCAGAATTTCCTTCGGCTATTGGGCAGTATAGAAATAAATAAATAAATAAATAAATAAATAAATAAATAAATAAATTTCCCATCACCAAGAATAAGAGTGCTAGATAGAGCTTGAAGTCAATTCTTGCCCCTTCCATAGATTCATTGTGAGGAATGTACAATTTCATTCTTCCGTCTTCATGATGCCTCTTCCCTGCTGCACTTCTGTTCAAAGCAGTTTTGCATGTTGATATCTTGTGGGAGGGAACATCACCTATTACCAGCTGCGAAGATTATTCTGCAGTGCAAAATAGTCTGGTATAAGCCCACTTCTCTTTAATTCTAGACTAATTGGCAGGATTTGAGTCTTTTTATAATCCTTGGTACCTAATCTAACTTGATTGGCTAGTTCAGAGTAGGTTATGTATTCTTGATTAAAGAAACCTGTTGGTGGCTTTATTAAACTTATATCTTCAACAATGCACATTCCTTCTCATAGAGAATGCAGATCAGTTACGTGAACCCTGCGATAAAGTATTTCCCTTTGGTGGCCTTAACTTGTATGAACTACAGCATGAGAGAAATTACACAGACAACTATCTAAAGGGGCAAAATACACAGATGTTCTTATATTAATGCTAGAAACCTTAAAGCTAAGATTGGTGAGCTAGGATGCCTGTAATAATAGCATGTAGCTGCCTTATACAGAATCAAACTACTGGTCTCTCTAATCAAAAATTTGATGATGATCTTGAGATGCAAAAAGGTGAGGCAGTCAAAGAGATAGTAAAAACGTTAAGTTAATTATTGTAAGCTTACCTTGACGACTTTGGGTGAAAAAAGCAGGGGGCAATTAGGAAAAATAAAATAAATTGCCTTAGGAAGTCCACACAGTTGTATTTAATTTCAGAAATAGAATAGTTAAAGAAGCTGAAAGGTATAATTAGGAGGGTCGCTTAAAGAAGACTGGAGTTGATTTAAAGCCACTATAATAGAGGCTAAAATAAGATATATACTGCAGAATAGAAGAAGCACAAACAAGTCTAGGAAGATGCCATTGTGGTTAAAAAGCTCCATCAAGGAGGCTGTATAAAGCAAGAGAGGTAATTTTGAGAAATGGACATCTTACCCAAATGAGGACAACCTTACTTTTCAAAAAGTAGGGGCTGTGTGGGGAGGACATTGTTTACAAAAAATTGTGTTCTTTAAAAATCAGAGCAAATTGCTTTGGAGAGAGATTTCAGAGGGAAAACTGTGTGGGGGAAGTGTTAACCCCCTCCCCCCGCAGTCCCAGTCTGGTTTGGAGGGCATGGCATGGCTGCTTTTTGAAAAGAAAGAGATATTGCCAGTCCCAATCATAAGTTGCATCTAGTGTGACCGCAGGACAAAGGCTGCAATCTTATGTGTACTTGGAAGCAAGTCATGTTGTGTTGAGTATGACTTAACACTCAGTATACATGCATAGAAATGGGCTGCATAGACACACTTTCAGAAAAACCAATTTGAAATTGACACTAAGTAACAAAAGGAAATAAACTAAACTATTTTTAATTTTAAAAAACATCAGAAGCAGGAAATCAGGCAGAATTGCAGTTGGCCCATTAGATGTCAAAAAGGAATGCTGAGGAAAGGCAGGGAAATTGCCACCAAGCTAAAAATTATGTGTAATAAAATGAACTTCTGATTACTACAACCAGAGAGTGAAAATTGGACTGGAAATGTACTATTCCACAAACATATATGGTTTACCAGGATTATCTGATTCCTGGGTTCCCTCAACCCACTCCAATCTGATCTTGTCCCATGTTGATGAGAAATGTGCCGACGATAGTGTGGGATATCTGCTATTCATTTATATTAAATGATATCCCTGAGGACCAATTATTGTCCCCACACTCCCTTCCCCTCCTCTGCTTTTTTGACAGGTTCCTTACTTCTCTTACTTTGGGATTCCAGAGCATACCGTTGGGTCTTGTTGGCCTGATTTCTAGCTCTCTATTTGATCTGCCTGCCCCCAGGCTAGGGAGTGAAGGCCTACAGCTGAATTATCTGCCCCACGTACACATGGAAAGGCTCAAGCAGTTTCTTTGAAAGTGACAGGAGTTAATGGTGATGGTTTTAGAACCTACTCTAGATGATATTTTAAAAGTTCAGGTTGGAGGTACCATAATATTTATTAGCCTTGCTTTTTCTCTTCCGTTATTATTTCTGTGGCATTTCCAAAGCAGCAAAGAGTGTCTACCCCCACCTTTAAATTTACTTAGTCTACAATGACGAAACCATTTCTGCATTAACCTTGGGACTTGGGCTTAAAAAAGGGGAAGGTGGTATTGTATTCTATGCCGCTTCCCATATAATGATTTCTTAAAATGCTTTTTTTTTTTAAAGCTTGGGGAGGAGTTGGGTTACATAAGGGGTGTTGAACCTCTTTCAGGTTAAATTCCATTTTGGAGAACCACTCGGGAGCCATATTCCAGTGGTGAGTGGGTCTGAAGGCAAAAGAGGTGGGGCCAAAAATACCAGCATATTTTCGCTTAAATTTCTTACTGACAGTAACTAAGGGAGCAATCTTACCTAGATAGGCTGCCTCCAGACTTGGAGGCTACTGCCTATCCAAAGCAGGGCAGGAGAAGCACGGAGGGGATCATTCTCTCCACGTTTCTCTTGCCCTGCTTTTTCAGCTACACAGCCAATTGCAGCTGTGTAGCCGTGGGAGCATGGAGTAGGGAAGGAGGCTGCTGTATGACACATAGGATGTTGTCAGGAGCGCCCTAGCTGCCTCTTGCAGTCCCCTCCAATAGCCAACTCAGGACACAGACAACGAGGATTCTTTCCAAGGCTTTATTCCTTTATTCCTTTATGACTCTTACAGATACTAATCACTAGCAACCAAGCAAGGAACTGCACTGGGGATAGATAGCAGAGTAGCCTAAGCTCCAGGTAAGGCAGTTGGTCCCCATTTGAAGGAGAACCGCGGGAAGACTCTGAACTTATGGGCTATGGAGAGATCCTCCCTCTTTCCCTTGGGTCCTCGGGACGCGACCATTGTTTTAGTGCCAAATGAGCAGAGCGCCTCCTCTCGGCGCCCTCCACCTGTCGTCGCTCCCTGCGTCTGTGCCAAGCATCCCGCAAGACCCCCTCCAGTGCTGTCTCACTGCCAGGGTCACTATCTATCCCAGGAATGCTGGCAGGAGGAATCTCTGCCAGCAGCTGTGCTTGTGAGAGATGAGCGAGCTCTTCTCCCACAGATTGCTGTTCTTCCTCAGAATCAGAACTGCTCTGGGGCTCTATGGGCTCAGTTTCCACCCTGACAGATGTGTCGTACAGGCAGTTATGCTCTCCCTACCCTGGAATGCCCCCAGCCATGGCCCTTTCCGGCTGTTCTGCACTCATCTTGTGAGCACGGAGGATGGGGCTGTTCCGTGCTGCCTCCGTGGCAGCGCAGAAGTGGGGGGAGGTCGGTTCTCTGGGAACCGACCTTGGAGCACAGGTTCCGAGGTCGGTTCCCAGAACAACAACATATGCCATAGGATTGCTCCCTAAGCTTTAAGCTGAAATGCCTCTCCTTTTGGAACGGAGAAAAACGGCATAAAATCTGGAAAACCACCAAAAGGTTAGTGGTTGGGGAGGAAGGGGATGGGCCAGGGGAAGGAGCCACAGTTTTCTGTGGAAAGCTGGAGGGCTGGATTTGCCCTCAGGCCTTCAGTTCTATACCCCCTGGAGATTACATCAATATAATAATAATCACTTTAATGCTTTAAAAATGTTAAGGAATTAATGCTGTTGAGAAAGAAAGATTTTAAATTGTATTTATTATAAAATGCCTATCCCACCCTTCTTAGGATAGCTACAGACTCAAAGATTGGGATCCAGAGAGTTTGTGTGTGGGCATGCTGAATGGAATTTTCTACCTTTTTTTCTTTACACAGCAGATTCCCACACCATATCAGAAATTGCTTTTGAAAGTCTTCAGAGTGTTGGACCAAGAAGCTTTGAGAAACCTAAGGCCAAAGCTACTTTGGTTATCCAATCTGACAGAACAAATTGTTCCGTTCTTTGGAACCAGGCAGATCAGTAGAAATTTAGTTCTTGGCCTCCTTGGTCAATTCTAAAATGACATGCCAAATTTTGCTATTACATATTTTAAATAACAAATACCCCCTGTGATGTTAACTTTGAAGATTTCTTTGCACTTTAGAGTCACTAAAATTGTATTTTTCTGTTTACTTTTTTCACTTGCTCTAGGCAATCATGGCCGACAAAAATTGATGTTCCTCAAGACTTAGAAGATGACCTTACAGCTTCTCCTCTGTCCCATGGAGCTGTTCCTCAGTCTCCAGCTCGCAGTGCTGAAAATGTTCTTAATGGTCACAGGAGTAAGGCACTTAATGATTCAGCAAAAAAGGAGGATATTCCTGAGTTAGCGGGACCAGCACTTTCTGTTGTTCCTCCAGTGAGCTTAAAACCTACAACTAGTGGTCGGAAGTGCTTGTTTAGGGTGGAAGAAGATGAGGAGGAGGATGAAGAAGATAAAAAGACTGTTTCCCTTTCAGCTCAAGTTGTTTTGCGCCGCAAGCCTTCAGTTACAAATCGTCTTACTTCCCGTAAGAGTGCTCCAGTCCTCAATCAGATCTTTGAGGAAGGGGAGTCTGATGATGAGTTTGATATGGATGAGAACTTACCCCCCAAACTTAGCAGGCTAAAAATGAATATTGCTTCACCCAGCACTGTGCACAAACGTTATCACAGAAGGAAAAGTCAGGGTCGGGGATCTAGTTGCAGTAGCTCAGAAACAAGTGATGATGATTCTGAAAGTAGGCGACGTCTAGATAAAGACAGTGGGTTTACTTACTCCTGGCATAGACGGGATAGTAGCGAAGGTCCTCCTGGCAATCAGGGAGATGGCAGTGGACAAGGAAAACCAAGCAACGGAAATGGAGGGCTAGACAAAACAAGCCCTAGTGATAACAATAAAGGGGGTGGAAGCCCTTCTGGTAGCTCTAGTGGAAGCACGAATAACAATTCAGGTTCTACTCGCAGGTGTGCTGGGTCCGGTAATTCAATGCAGTTGTCATCAAGAAGTGCAGGCAACTTGGTTGAAAGCCTCAAATTGATGAGCCTCTGCTTAGGTTCACAGATTCACAGTAGCACTAAGTACATTATTGATCCACAAAACACCATCTCATTTTCTAGTGTTAAGGTGCAGGAGAAATCAACATGGAAAATGTGCATAAGTTCTACTGGGAGTGTAAATACAACTTCATCTTTGAGTGGCATAAAATTCTTTTCTGACCAAATGTCAGACACTGCAAATGAATTAGAACGAATAAAGAGCAAGAACTTGAAAAATAACGTGCTACAACTACCTCTGTGTGAAAAAACAATATCTGTGAATATTCAGCGAAACCCGAAGGAGGGACTGCTGTGTACCACCGGTCAAACTACTTGCTGTCACGTTGTTTGACAATAACCGGACTCAACCCATTCTACTTGACATCACCAATCTTCCTGTTCAGAGCTGTGAATACTTTATTTCACTGAATCCCTTGATTGTCATTGCTTAATATTTTAAAACCAGCTTTGAGCAGTAATTTATTACATTTTAATTTAGTTTTGCTTGATATGACAATGCATGATTTTGTGCATGCTGCTAGCCAATTTTGTTTTGTTCCCAACAAGCCAGGATTTATGTAACTTTTTTACATTTATAATTTTACTATAGAAAATCTGGATTACAGTAAGGCTTGTGTCCAAATCCAGTGTAAATGAAGCACTTAGTAGTTTCATGTTCTGCACTTAAATTAGAGAGAGAGAGAGAGAGAGAGAGCTTTGTTTTTTGTGAAATGTCCAATCTTGTTCTGATCTTCTGTGTTACCTATGCTATGTGAGATGTGGCATAATTTCATGTGTTTGCAACAGAACCAAAGCAATAATGTTTTGATACTGAAAACTCTTCTGTGAGCTTTCAGATTTCCAAGGCTTGTACAAAGCATAAATGCACTGAAAATTAAGGAATCTTGAACTATGATTTTTAATCCCACATCTTTGTCTTAAACTAATAATATGCATGAGGTGGTGGTTGAACTGAAGATCTTGTTTTGGTACAGACAAGATTTAAAAAAACAAAACCCAATCCTTATGGCAGCTTTTCCCCATAGAAATATTGTTACATGCAGACAATCTTTTTAAAACTATATAACAAAGGAAAATTATAAAGTCATCTGCTTCGAGTCTTTTTCCCCAACTCAAGGGAAGAGATGTTCATTATCAGTGTGTATCATGGCAGTTGTTAGGTATAGTGCAAGACACTTAAATGGACCAATTTGTGTGACTGTTGAGAGATGTATTCCAATAGATCAGTTCCTGTAAATAACTGGTCATAAACATATTAAAAGGCTTGAAGTTTGTATCTTCAAAGTCTGTCCCCCCACCCTGCCCTTTAGTATTCACAGCCTGTTTTCAATATTAATGGGAGCTTCACAGAGTGCTGATTACTTTAAGGACGTAATCTGGCATCTCATTTTCATCTCCTCTGTGTATACAAATGATTGGACAATTAAGATGGGTGGCTATCACTTCAGTGTAGCATTGGTTATATCTAAAGTGCTTCAAAATACACAACTGCTTCCAGTTAACTTAACCAGATATTTCTAGTAAAGTTATGGAGAGTAGAAACAGTTGCTGGAATTTGAATAGAATAGGGTTCTGTTCAGATTAACAGAGATCCTAAACTGGAGTGCATTAACGTTATGTGACCTAAGCACATAGATCTCAAAATGCATCATTGCATCAATACCAAATCCAAGAAAAATTCTAATACCAAATTTAGTTTGGGGCATAAAATTGTCTTGTTGAATTCCCTTCAATAACTCTCTCTCCAAATCAAGTCAGATAACACAAGTTGGCATGGATCAATTTGCTTTTACATTCTTCACTGCTATTAGCTTTCCTTTTTTAACCCCTTGCTACTGAAATGCCAGCAGACGAATGTGTTGGCACTTTTTTCTGTACAAAAGGATACTTTTGACCAGATGAAATAACTTTTGTGAACTTCTATCTAAAATAAAATATATTGCATATTCCCAGTTTTGGGAAAGGCAAGAATGTTATTTTTTCATGCTCTGTGCACTGGGTCTTCAAAGCAATGCTGGTAAGAATTGATGGTATTATGTAGCAAAAACCCAGACAGGCACTGACTGAGAGAGTTTACATAGTTTAGTATCTTAATGCTAGCAAAATGGTCAAGTAGAATGCATTTCATTTACATTGTAGACTGTAGAGCACCAAAGAACTGTTTGATTATTATTTGTTCACACTGGCTTTTTTTAGTGTGTAAATCTTGCTAAAAATATAATCTAAAGCATACTTACTAGGAAGCAAGTTCCATTGAATTCAGCATGGCTTACTTCCAAGTAAACATGTTCACAGTTAGGCTGCATTTCTAAATCGTGCAGCATATTTCAATATCTAACCTAGTTGGGGCCTATACCTTTTCACTTTCCAAGTGTAGCAAGACATAAATGAAACATGTTGCTTTAGTTTTTTAAACTATTGTTGCAATTTAGTTTAAAAACACCCTATCATGCTATGCCAGTGATACATACGTATGCACGCACACACAAAAGCTACAAAAACAGATGTGTGGGCGAAGCCATAGAACAGATTTGCTTGAAATTTTCTTGAGCAGGGATCTTACAAAGGGCCAGAAATATGGACAGTACACAGATGAGTCAACAGAGCATCTATTAAAAAAAAAACAACAGGAGAAAGTTTATAGAGGGCATTGGCAATAAACTTTGTTGCAGCTTTTTATTTTCAAGTATTGTAAATATTCTTTCCACACATTATGTACAGCCTTGGAATGGCACCTTTTGACTAACCCCAGGTGTTTTTTGTTTCCTGTTTTTATATACAAATGTGTATATATGGTGCTCACTTTAGAACAGCAGTGTTGACCATTTATGCTGTATGGCTGTAAAATAGCCTTATTTAGTTGTGTATGGTTGAGTGAACCTCTGGGTGTACAGATGTTAGCTTGAGTGTTGTCTTTTTATCCATTCGTTCACAGGTGAATGATTGTGCATGTGTTGTACGTTGTATTACGTTGTCATGTTCAAGGAGGGAGAGAATAACCACTACATTAAAATATATTGGACCAAACTATTATAGAGCAAGTAACAGTTCCTTGTACCCCTTAAACCTGTCTTTACAAGTTGCATATAGTTACCGTACCATATAAATTAAATATTGTGGAAAGCAACTAGTCTTGTATTTTTCTGTATGTGTATATAATGTACCTCTAGCAACTTACCTGTATTTAAGATGTGACAATCTTGACACAGAATTTTACAAGTAGCAGTGAAATTAAGCAGAACAGAATGGAGAAAAGCTACACGTGTTTGGGAGGGTACAGAAATATCAGTTGATCTTTGTCAGTTGCTTCCAGCGATGTTTGGCTTTCTTCATTGTATAAACATTCATGGTGTGTGACAAATGAAAAAAAAAATCCAGTTAATAAAAATGACCTCTTGATTGGTGCATAAATGACTTCCATGTCAACTTTATATACTCTTTAGTATGGCTACTCTTTCAGCACTGAGGACATGAGAAGCTGACATACTGTGGCACTCTGTTGTGATAAGTAAAACAGGGTTGCATTTACCTGTAACTGATGTTCACTTAGTGGCTCTCTGTGCGGTCACACACTGGGAATTGCATATGTGCAGGGCAAATTGTGGCAACTTCTAGAGTTCTCTAAAGAGCATTAAGCAGTATTCCTTTTCCTTCAGCAGACTCATCTGCCACTTATGCCAGGAGAAGCACACCTCCCTCCTCAGTTTTTTTCTGAGCCACCACAAAGATAGGTGTATTTAGGAATGCCTTGTTCTTTGAACGATGATTATCTTGTTTTGAAATTGAGAAGAAAAATTACGATAGTACAACTGGAAAAGGAAATGAAAGCGTGTGTTTGTGTGAACTGTATTTTTTTTATTTGCTCAAGATGGCTCAAAAGCTTTACTATAAAAATGCAAAAATTGCGGGGTTAAAACTGCTCAGTCAGTTGACCATTCTCTCTGTGTCTTCTGCCTTCGAGAGGAGTATGATGCAACAGTGTTCAGTTTGCCATTACTTCACACCAAATGCCCCAAATGATAGGGCTTTGTGTTTGTTGTGGGACTGTGCAGAGGCCACAAAGATGAAATAAAAGCATACGAAGTAATTATTGGTCAAGTAACATTGCTAAAGCAGATGGAAAATTTAACTATGAATATTATCACAGAAATAAACAGCTGAAATTTGAAACATGACTTGTAAATCTTGATCTTTATATATAAAGCTGTCTACATAAAATTTAAAGTCCTATTTATCACATTCTCTCAGGTCATGTAGCATTCTGGCATGGTACGTGCAATGTGTGTGTTTTGTCACATGGTCAGAGGAGGAACTCATTTGGCATCCTGAGACCTCTGTTGCAAAAAAAAAGTTATGTATTCTCATGTAATGTGCACATCAGTAATATCACATACAATATATTTGAAAATATAAGGTCTATGTAAAATGGTAAATTGGAGTTTCTTTGGTCACAGCTTTGTTGCAACAACCTTGTACTCCAGAGTTAGCAAACACTTTTTTAATTAGCAAGGTCACACCACTCCGAAGTGCAGTGTTAGTTGCCTTGGCCAGCAGTGCAGTCTTCCTCATGGTTGTGCCTGTAATCCACATTTTGGCTTCAATCCAAAGCAGTTATCTGGGTATATCAATGGGAATTGCATTCACTACATATTCAGTTTTTTATTTCTCCCGCACTCCCACTCCTCTGAAGTGACTTAGAATAAAATATGTAACACAGCTCTTCCTCCAGCTGGAGAGACACTCCTTTTTTAATACTTTTTACAGAACAGTGCCTCTTGGTGAGTGTAGCTGTTTGGAGAGTGAGCTACATCTAGGTAACTTGATGGTGCACTGGTACTGACTGATATTATATAATCATTCATACCAGGTGTAGCATACTGGAGTAATGTGCAAATCTTTTGTTGCCTTGAAAATTCCGGTATGTACAAATAAAGATTGTGGCAAAATGAGAACCCACAAGAAGAATGCCCTTTATTATGAGTAGCATCT
Organism: Heloderma suspectum; assembly: GCF_057233095.1. Lineage (NCBI taxonomy): Eukaryota > Metazoa > Chordata > Lepidosauria > Squamata > Helodermatidae > Heloderma > Heloderma suspectum. The sequence goes on from NC_139462.1 coordinate 166,045,029, forward strand.
CATGTCCATAGAATAAGTATATGCTGATGTGTATATCCCTTGTATTCTGCAAGCATTGCCTTAAAACTGTTGGGATGTGTGTGTGAGGGAGGGGGTGCGTGCAATTACATGCCAAAGCACTCTGTGTGTGTGTTTATATACTGCTATAATTAACCGGGAACTTTAAGCTTATAATGTGAACTAGTTTTTATACTTTATTCTATCCTCACTATCCTGCCTGTCTTGGCTAAAATCGCTAAAATGTTAAATTATTTTTAAAATCCTAATGGAATAACTGGATCCAGTCACTTGTAGAACATACTAAAAATCACTTTATTTTTGCCAATGTAAAACTGAGAGCATATTTGTGAAAGATTGGGTTTTATACACTCAGGCTAAAGAGCCAAGTCACATCATGAAAGGGTGGAGAAGGGAAGGTGAATCAATAGGTTCCCAAATGAGGGGCTTTCTCTTCAACCTCCTGCTGCTCCTGTTGAAGATAAAGCCCACAGCTGGAAGTGGGTTTAGTTGGTAGTGGGGGGGGGGGGAGATCACGCCAAGCTTTTCTTTCCATAGAGGGAAAAACACCCAGTGCTCCACTGAGAATGTAATATAATGCCCAATCTTATGATCCTGATTGCTTTACATGTGTTCTGTATTTAAAGACAAGAGTAGCAATGAAGTAGCCTGAAAGTTTCGGAAATTAGAAAGCTGTCTGAGGGCCAGACTAGACATGATGTTAACGCATCTTTGTGGTTAAAGTAGAGAGGGTTTTACCCATAAAGGCTGCCTAAAGATAATTTTAAATCTACATTTTTTAAAACAAAACGCAAATAGCTGCTGAGGGAGTGAGTTCTCTGAATTGCTGCAGGGGTGAGTTTAACCCTTTCCTTCCCCACTGGGGTGCAAATGAAAATTGCTTCTCTGAATCTACTATTTGTATTGGAAGTAAATCTCCCATTGGTGCCAATTTGCCTGTTTACATACAAAGATTTGTTTAATGTCACATATAGTTTGGCTCCTAGAAGACAAACGAAAATGTTATTTGAAAGACAGATTTAAATAACTAAGGGAGCAATCCTATAGCCGCTAGTCAGTGGCCAGAAGGCCATAGGATATGTGGTTTTCTGGGAACTGACCTCGGAGCCCACACTCTGAGGTCAGTTCCTGGAGAACTGACCTTCTCCACCTTCCACTCTGCCTGCGAGGCAGCGCGGAACACCCTCGTGCGCCATGCTTGGAAGAGGAGTGCGGAGCAGCCAAAACGGGGCGTTCCGGGGTGGGTGTTCCGTGGCGGGGTAGGCAGCCTGCTCCCCTGCTCCACCTTCCTGTGGCTAGACAGCCGCAATCAGCTGTCTAGCCACAAATACAGGGCAGGAGAAGCACGGAGGGAATGATCCCCTGCGTGCTTCTCCTGCCCTGCATTGGATAGGTGGTCGCCTCCGAGTTCGCCTATCCCCATAGGATGGTGCATGTATTCAGACTCTATGTAAAAATGCCAGTTTTTTCCCATTTGTGGCTAGATATTCAATGAGAAACTTAAGAATCAAAGCAAATATGCTGGGCTTTATCTCATGCAGCATGACTTTTAGTGCCAGTACAGATATTTGCCATAGGCTCATTTTAACACAAAAATACACTTATTTAATTGAATTGTGTTACAGTCTCATACAAGTCATATGCCTTCAGCTGCCCAACTACAGCATTCATACCTGATCCAATGTAAACAAAAAACAAAAAAACATACTCCTAACAATACATGACCGAATATGCTATGTGGTAAGAAAACTCATGGACACAGACTAAATTTATGAGGTGATTAATTACATTAATCATCCTGCACATTCCATATTCCCTATGCTCAAGTATGTGAATTTCTGGTAACATGGGACACTTTAGGTTGCATAATATTGTTATAATGTATTCTGCTTACGTTTTAAAGTGGGCATATATGGATTCGTGATGTTCCTAAGTATTAACTTTGCTCATTTTGTCCCTGGTATCCAGTTCCTTCCATATGTGCAGCACTGACTGTTTACGATAGTTTTCAGATGGGGAAGCACAAATGTGGTATACATTAAAAGGGGGTTTCTTCTTTCCAGTCTTGCTTATATAAATGTAGTATTGGTCAGTCTATTACTGCCCAGTTTTTACCAAGGAAACATGCCCCTTGACAACAACAGCCTGGCTCCTGGAAGCTCTTAAGCTGCACCAGCCTGCTGTTCAGTGAGAAGTGCAATTCTGCTTCCTTCCTGGATGCCAGAAAAAGCCACTTCTTCTCTCCCCATTTTGACATAGTGGACAATATCTGCACAGAACTCTGCAGCAGAAATAATTTTGAGTTAATACCCCCTCTCCAGTTTGTTTTACGAGGCCCATTTTGGCTAGCAATGCAAAATGCCACATATCTATGGACCAGCTGAAGTATCAGAGGTGTGGTAGGATATCTTGAATTGGCCATGCCTAAAGAGCTGGTTCGCAGTGGGGTGCATGTAGGGATGAAATCACAGGTCCCCTTGTGTGTATGTAGAACAATTCTTCTCATACCCCAGTGTAACTGCAGCCTGTTGTTCCTGAGATGATTCAAACTACTCAGGGATCATAGTGTGAGTGTGCCATCAAACTTCAGCTATGTGGTGAAGTCCCAGAACCAATTTAGAAGGCAGGGAACTTTAACCTGGTTTATATGACTGCTAAGACGAACATTGCAAGCATGTTTCACCCTTGTTCATAACTCCTACCAAAATCACTGAAGGATGTGCATTTTGCAGAGTGTTTCAGCTCAGCACTAATTTTTACTGTATTTTCAGCATTTCTCTGGTGTAACAACATCGATTTTTCTATACTTCATAATTGCATTTTAATCCTCCAAACCAGGGATAGTGAACCTTTTTTTGGCATTGGGGGCTGAATTCCAATTTGGGGAGAGTCTCGGGGGTCATATTCCAGCAGTGCACAGGGCCAAGGGCAAAGGCTGTGGTGTCAAAACAAAGTGGGTGGTGCCAGATGTACCAATTCAGACATATCTCCATACAAGCCACAATTCAGTTCTAGGCATGTCTACTCAGGAGTAAGTCCTATACTTTTCAGGTATGCAAAGAACAGTTCACTTCTAAAATTTAAAGTTATTTAAACTTTACCCAGTGAAGTCTTTAAAGTTTAAATGCCTTTGAATGGTTATCTCTAATTAATGATAGGAGATAAGAGCAGAGAAGAGGCAAGGCCTACAGAAAAAGCTTGTGGGCCAGATGGAGAACCTCTGCAAGCTGGAGATTCCTCACCCCTGCGCCAAACTCTAATTTTGGATTACATTTCAGGATAAGATATGTGCATAAGAGAGTAATCCTATGGCCACTAGACAGTGTCCAGATAGCCTTAGGTTTTATCGGTTTCTCAGAAACTGTGCTCCCCTCCCCCACCGCCTTGTAGATAACATGGTTCTTCTGTCTCTTCACTCATAACCGCAGAAGCATAGTTAGGATGCTTCCTATGCGCCTTCCAGCCTCCCCCTCCCGCTCTGACGTCCCCAGCTAGACAGACAAAATTGTCTGTCTAGCCACAAATGCAGGGTGGCCAGAGTACAGAGGAGAGGATCCCCTCTGTACTTCACCTGCCTGGCATTGGATAGTTGGCTGTCTCTTGAGTTCAGAGGTGGCTGACTAACCCGCTAGGATTGCACCCTAAAAGATGGTTCTGGTTTCATCTCACAAAAAGGTGACGTATGGGTGGCATTGATTCACATTAGCCACTGGCAGGTGATCTTAAAATTCAGACTTCGTCACCCTCTGTACCTGGCAGGCCCATACCCAAAAATGTTGAGATGAAAAGGCCCATTAAGTATGTGTGTTTGCACACGTGCATATCTACTTCTTTGTAACTAATGGGTAGAAATACTGCTTGCATGCTTTTCCTTTTAATGAAAGCTGAACATGTGGAAAAGGGGCCTGGAATATACTGGACATTCCCGCAATATATACACCTATTTTAATAGTGACTTTACTAAGGTTTCTTCTCTAACTCCAAAAGGTTTTACGGAGAAGGAAGTACTGCCTCAATTACAGGCTATATCACAGCACTAACAACTGCAAGACCTTTGTTTGAAAGTTCACCAGAAACAAAGTATGGAACACATAAACATATGCCACAAACAAGAATTTTGATACACACAGGGAGACAGATTCAGAATGACGAAATATTTTAATGGCTCTCTTGCTAGTTAGATGAAACTACTATTTGATACAGCCTATGTTTAATGACCCAGCAAAGTGGAAGTTACTGCTGAGTAGAAACAATACACAAGAACATTTTAAGTCTTACATCTCGATGGGACTAGATCAAGATCAGTGAGCTTTCCTTCATGCCAAATGCTTTCTTTTCCAGGTCCTTAACATTAATAATTTGACAGGGGCACACAGATTTAAAGTTAAAATAGTGCAATATACAGTCTCATACATTTTACAGTACACATTTCTGTAAAACAAACCAACCTTCCACTGCATTGGTCCTATGGGGCAAATTTATGTATCACATTTTACAGTAAACAAGATTTAGATTCATTTCTTCTTAAATACAGGTAACGATCTAATAAGCTGTCTACAAAAAAATAATATGATTAAATATTCGAGTATGAAGATATAACTGTTTAACTGCCATGGGGAATATAAAGCTGTTAATTAAGTACTGCTGCTTCCAGAATCTTTAAAAAGCTGCTGCTCAAGATTATGGTTATTATAATTAATATTTGCATCCTTAAGGGCGCAATCCTATGCAGGTTTAGACAGAAAAAAGTCCTACAACTCCCAGCATTCCCCAGCCAGCATGGCTGGCTGGGGAATGCTGGGAGTTGTAGGACTTTTTTCCTGTCTAAACCTGCATAGGATTGTGCCCTATGATACTTTCATATCAAATTCATGGCTATAGATTGTAACCAGATCTGGCATAGGCTTCATTCAAGGTCTATATGCTGTATGGTTTTCAGAAAGAAAAGAAGTTTCTTTCAATGAGGCTTTTAATGGTGAATAAGATCATGCTCTATCATGGAGTACAAGAATCAAGTGAAAATAGCAGGCATTTCTTGTTAATACTTGTAGACTATTCTTCTGTAGCTGCTCAGTTTATCATCCTAGCATGGTTCTTCTTTCAGGGACTCTGCTGCCAACTTCATTTGCTAAAAAAGGAAATAAAGCATAAAAATGATGCAAGTTAAGCAAACACTGCATCTGAAGGTAGAATGAAAAAACAAATCCAGTTTTTAATCTAGTCAATATTATCTCAATTCAATCATTCTTTGAGTTGATGAAAGAAAAAATGAGCATAGAGCTTGTGAGAACTTTACAAGACAGGTTCGTTGCTCCAGTTCTGTCCATTTGTATGTTAACTTACAGTACGATTCTATACATGTCTACTCAGAAGTAAGTAGGGTGGTCACTTATGAATTGCAAAAAAAGAGGTCAAAAGAAGACACCGCTTTGCATAAAATGTGCATACGCTAATTTATATAGATGGAAATTTAGAAATCATTATAATTTAATAATTTAATTATAATTAAATTAATTATAATTTAAATATAAATGCACACCATACTGTGGAGGGCTGTGACCAGGTGTGCTGTGTGTCTGCTCTCCAGGTGCTAAGTGTTGATGGGGAAATTCAAGACCCCTCCTTGTTCTCCCTTCTTAGGGTTTGTCTTTAAACTGGACCTGGACCTGGGCCTGGCAGCACTTTAGACAGAGGACTGTCCTCTGTAAAGTAGGGCACAGGGCCAACTTAGAAGTTAGTCCCACTGAGTTCACTAGGACTTACTCTCAGGTTGCTGAGTATGGGATGGCACTCTCAATTGTTCATGAAATTCCAGCAACACTTGCCTGCACTACAAGTGTATCTGTAACAGCTTAAAACCCCCTCCCACTCAACTTAAACACAAAAGTCTTGTCACTCTTTTGGTAAAAGCTCATGCTGCTTTCCAAGAGAAAGAATAACTGGGATGGTAAATAAAGCGCTCATGCTGAAATGGATGAGAAGTAGAGAATGGAATGGCTACTGAGAGCCCCAAGCCATTTAGGGATTTATAAATCAAAATCAACACCAAAATATAATTCATTTGTAGAGCTTTTGCAAAAATTGGCTGCTCTATTCTCATTGCTGGGAAAGGCATTATGTGCTCGAACAATCTTTGTTGGAATGATAAGGGAAGCTCTTCACGATGAAGGGGATCTCCATGCCTACAGAACCCGCTTCATAAGGTTGTGTACCTTTAAAATGTACACGTTCAAAAAGATCATGCTATGAAGTTATACTTCCAATTCACCTATCAGCAAATTAAATTTAGTTTCTGCACTATTTTGTCTGTGATCCTAGCAACTGTGAAAGGAAACAAATCCTCAAGGGTTGAACAGTGGCATTCAAATTCTCCTTTAGGCAGTTTTGCTGCCCCATTTAGTTAAATGCCTTAAAAACTACAACTAAATTAATTAATTGTAAAACCACCAGAAGAAGGCAAAATACAGTAGTAATATTGAATTCATGACCAATCAAACATGGACTAATTCACTTATCCTAGAGCAATTTTCTCAAGTTCTCAGCCTTATTGTGCTGTGATTTATGGTAAATGTAAAAAAATAAAGAGATTGTTCTAATCTGCTGTGTTGCCTATGTACAGCACAAACCTTGGAATCCGAGCATGAAATATTATGATCCTGTATGTCTGATGACAGAGATTTTTTAGCAAGTATAAAATGGAAGGTTGTGATTATGAACCCAAGCCCCCTCTTGCTCTAATAGCCCTTTGCTTCTATGTTAACCTCTTGGGGAAGAGATGTAGTTCAGTGGTAAGCACATGTTTTGCATGCATAAGGTTTAATCCCTGGCATCCCCATATAGGGCTGTGAAAGACTCCTGTTTGCAACCCTGAGGAGCCCGGACCAATCGGTGTATGCTTGGGGTCTCCAACATGATGAGCACCAATGTGCCCACAGACACCTCTTTTGGCGCCTGCCAAGCTCACTGCCCCTCCTGATTTTTATTTAACTTTTTCAGATTTTTAAAATTATTATATATTAACTGGGAGGCTGGCATCCCGCAAAACAAAATAACACCTCCAAGAACCATTTTTACAAGAATGGTAAATAATAAAGGAATATAAATGTTTTAGAAAACAAAACTTCAGCAGCAGCAGCACCACCCTGCATTTTGAAATGTATCCAGCCACCCAGAAAAGAGAAAAGGGTACACTGGCAATAGTGGTGGTATAGAGAGTGTCCGAGGTAGGGCTGGGGTGGTAGATGGGGTGGAAAGGAGGACGTTTTGTCTGTGCTGTGTGTGTTTTGCCTTGGTGGGCATGTATCTGAGCATTACCAGTTTGCCTTCCGTAACGTGGGTATTTTGTTGTCCTTTGTGAGGGCAAATATGTGACTTCGCATTTGGTGTTCAGATCCCACCTCTGCCATGTACTCAGTTTCTTGGTCAAGTTACTTGTCTCTGAGCCACGTGTGTTTTGCCTTGCATTCAATGGGTGTTGGAGAAGAAAACTGCGGGTTCAAGAGTGGTTTTGTGTTTTGGAGCTCAGACCCCACCTCTGCCTTGTACTAAGGTTCTTTGCAACGTTACTTTTCCTATAGTCTCACCAGCTTGCCTTCTGGAAAATGAGTGTTTTGTGACCAACCATGTCCACCATGGCAGCCATTTTGTGCACTAGCAAGTGCCACTCCTATGGCAGCCATTTTGTGAGAGCACCCATAACACACATCTTCCAAACGTACCCACAATACTGAGCCAGATTTACCAATGGCTTGGTTCAATATAAGGCGGTTTCCTATGATAGCTTACTGTTGTTTACATGTATGGTTTTTCATTAGGCTGGGACAGAATAATGAAAACAGATTCATCTTAAAGTTAAGTGCCAATGGATGACAATAAAGATCAGTTACAGATATGCAACCTGTTTCTTCCCTGAGATTGGGGCTTTGTAAAAATCATGCATTTCCCCATTTGTAACATTTGTTTGTCTGAATATTAGTAAACGACCTTCTTGTGTGTCTTGGCAGAAAGGTGGTATATAAATGCAAGAATTAAACAATTTATAGTGGCCATTTCCTTGGTGCTGGATGTAAGTCTACAGCAGTAGGAGAACATCTGCGTATTTTAAAATTAACATTCAGCGCCTGGTCTTTTCTATTATTCCTAGCAGTGATCAAGGCTGAATGGTTCTCAGTCTACCATTGCACAATTGAAGGCTGACAATGATTAATGTATTTGTAAATTCAACACACTGCCAAGGCCCAGTTTTGGCAAAAGTGGAGAGGGGGAAAATGTACTCCTGTGGGACTACAGGTCACCTATATTGCAATTCAAGCATTGACATGTATAAGTAGTTGTGGAAGGAAGTAATGAAAAAAAAAAATCCGGAGCAAAAACGATGGGTTACGTATTGGTCTATGTTCTTATTTACACTACAGCTGATCAGGATCAATGGTTTCTGCTCTAGGTTATGGCAAGTAATGTACTATTATGATTAATGATGACACTCTAATACTAACAGTATGTGATTAGGCCATGTGGCTTGGCATTAGAAAACTCTTGGATGCCATACAAACCTGGATAATGTGGAAAGGAAAATTGGGGCATATCCTCCTCCGCCTTGTGCCACCTGTATCTAAAGTACAGATTTGCCCAGATCCAAATTTGGTGGTTTCATGAAGTGTGCCATATTTAATGCCAAACTGTAATTCTCTTATAGTTTTAAAAACCCTCTGAAAATTTGTCATAGTTTCATAATATGCACACAGAGAGAAACACAAAATAAGCAGTCTAGCAAATAATATAATTGACCTCTGAGCTTATAATTGACCTCTGCCAAAAGATACAAAGAAATGTAATGCCAAAATAGCTTCTCTGCAAAGGATTCAAATGCATTAGAAATATAACATTTGAAAAGGCAACTGTGAATCAACACTGCTCTTAACTATGACTACTAATAACCTATTTTCCTAAAACACTAAAAAGCTTTTTTCCCCTTTCAGTCACAACGATCCAAGTAAAACTGCAAGCATCACTATGGTAATAAGAAGCATAAGGAATACTACTATGGATGTGTCAACAATTTTTTAAAAAGCAATAAAAAAATGCTCACAAAAAAATAAGATAAATGGATAAGAAATCACACAGTAGTAATAGTACACAACAAAATTTGTACTAAAGAAAAAGACAGAGAAAAACCTGGTTCATATCAGATCGGGGTGGGGTGGGGTATCCAGAGGTCTTCCACATGCAAAGCATGTGTTCTTACCCACCTCCCCCAAAATCAGGAGTGCTAACAATCTTTCTGTTGTTCTTTAGCACACCAGGAGCCAATCTTCACGGAAATGCATATAGAAGCATTTTCAGCTTTTCTCTGCTTTTTCCTGAAATCAGCTTTGGTCTGTCAGTGGCACACGATGCAAGAAAAGCCTAATATGTGTTACCTAAAACCCAGCTTTTCTTGCTTCATGTAATGCTCACAGGCCAAAGCTGATTTCATCATGAAAAATATCAACCCCGTAGGTGCTACTCTGCACATGAGTTGTTCCCCACCCCTGTCAATGCTCCCCTGCTCAGAGAAGTTGTGAAAGACGGGGGATCCAGCTGAACTTTATAAATCCCCTGTTTGAGAGTGCAGAGGGCTAGATTTACTTCATACTGGGGAGCGAAGCTTACTTCTGAGTAAACATGCACAGAAGGGGAGGTGGCTTCCCAGAGACTCTTGGAGATTTCTTACTTGGGGGGGGGGGAACGAATCTTACTTCTGAGTAAATATGCCGAGGGTGCTTTTGGAAGCAGACTTCCTTTCCCACTTTTTTTCTCCCTTTCACCAGACCACATTAGTTAGCCATTTTCATTCATAAATACTAGCCTCTGATTAAGTCATTCGCAATCACACCCCCTGGTTCCTTCATTCACAACCCCACAATGGCCGTGTTCCGCCCCTTTAACAGACTGCATTAACCTTCTTAATTCAGAAATACTAGCATCCCCTGTTCTTTCATTCACAACTGCCAGAGTGCATTGACCTTCTTCATCCAGAAATACTAGCCAATTTCCCCTGTGGTGTGTGTGATTTCCTGCTTGGGGTGGTGGGGAGAGGCTTTCCTGCAGAAACAAGAGTTTGGGGCAGGGGAAGCAGCAGCAGCAGCAGTTGTCCTGCTGGGGGCTAGCAGAGAGAGGGAGCAGCTGCAGCACTACTACTATTGATAATAACAACAGATACTGCTGTGGCAGTGCCCCTAAGCCCGGGCAAAGTACGGCCCAGTTTGCCCATTCATATTTCCAATTAAGCATGATTACCCAGCACTCAGTGGATGAATAAAGGGAGAGGCAGCGACTGAGCAATTTTACAAAAAAGGGCTGGCAAAGGAATTCTCCCAACCCCTCTGCTCCTGTAGGCAAAGTGCAATTGAGGGTAATGAGTTACTTCCGGGTAGACATTTAGCCCTCTGCTCCCCCCACGCCCTCGCCCCATGTGACTTTCCCTTCTGCCAATCAGCGCCGCTTCCACCAACCCATGCCCAGCCGAAGTCACACAGACTGCCAAATTGCACTAAAGCCGCTGCGATGGAAAAAAACACACCACAAAATAAGTATGAAAAACAAAACAATTTAGGGCAAGAAAAAACGCAATGCTAGCTATGTGCATCATCTGACATGATAGACTTGGGGGTGGAGCAGACCTGCAGTAAAAGCCTCGTGTAAATACCCCTTACGTTTTTTGTCCTCCGTGCTGTTTTCAATAGTGGTAAGTTTCATACTGAATGCTTCCTCCCCACACATGGACTGACTATGCAGTATTTGTGAAAAGTGGGTTGGTGAGTTAATACATTGTACAAGGAAAGGCTGATTACTGTGAACATGACACATCAAAATTGACAGGCTATCCCACACACAAAAAGGTGGTGGAAGGCAGATGGCTTTTACCAAGCAATGTGCCTCACACAATAGCATGCCACCGAAGAGCTGATAGAAGTCACAGGCCTCAGTATATGCATGAATGTAATTAAATTTCACTTAAGGGTGGGGTCTCAAATCTGCGAATAAGACAACTGGAGAAAATTAATTCCGGAACACTAGCTGTAATAGGCTGTAAGGTGCGAGGGTACTTTTTTCTCCTTCTGGCTGTTACTGAATAACTGATTTATGGTGGGAAAGAAAAACAAGTTACTTAATATGTTCCAAGCTCTAAAGGGCTGTCTGCTGTGCTTTTTCATGTAGTGCCTCAAGGACGATTTGTCTGTGATCATAAAATCTTTTTAAAACCAACAGCTTAGTTTATTCTTCAGACTTTGGGGGTTATTACCTGTGTATTGACACAGCACACAATATGACAAGGTCTTGACTTGGTTAACGTCTGCAGGCTTTATTGCAATATAAATATGGTATAGAAAGGGAAGGAGGTTCAGTTTACTTCCCTTTACGGAAGAATCCTTCTGTTAAAATTCTGGATATTGTGGCTCATTGTGGAGCAGTTTCTCAGAGGCTACAGTGAGGATATTTCAGCCAAAAATAATTCCAAATTTATACTTATGGCATGATGTAGCCAAAATTACACACTTCCAAGTACACTGATTTCAATGGAAAGGCAGTACATGTTTAAATCTCCTCCACAGAAGTCAATGGGACTTGCAAGTGCCTAACTATGGTTGGAACAAGCCTCTCCTTATTTAAATGTTTCTTTTTTAGCCTCTCATTTCTGAGCTCCAAGCCTCTTATACAGGTTCAAACTAGACAAGACACCATTCATGCAATTAGCAATTGTGTGAATGGTTTTAAGAAAGTAGTAACAGCTGTGGGCCCTAGATCCATATCATGGCATTGGGGGACAGGGGGGTAGGCAGCTTTAATTCTTTGCCTGCTGGTGCAGTCCTGATCTGGATCAATTCCCCTGTTCTATTTGCATTGGGGAAAGCTCCAGTTCAGGCCAATGGAAGCTTCTCCCCCCCACCCCCCGCATGCAAACAGTAGGTGCAGGGGGGAATCTAGACTGGGCATTTGGGCCACAGTACAATAAAACAGCTGCAAAAATCAGTCAAACGCAACAGCTGTAACCCAATCCATAAAAAAAATCCCTCCTTGCAGAGCTTGACAATAAATTTTGTCAGTCACATTGATTAACTTATTATTATAGTATTGTATTTTGTTATATTTTATTGTATTTCTATTATTGCTGTTAGCCTTGGGCACCGTTTGGTGCAATGATAGGATATACATAAATAACATAATGCACAACTATGTCAGACATATGGAAAACTCCATGGAATTCACTCTTGGACTTCTCAAAGGTTTTCTTGCTTTTTTTTTCTTGGGCCAAGCTCATTCTCATCAGATGTGGAAGGAATCTGAGTTCTCCTCACAAGGAATGCTGAATATCACACTACTTTGCCATAGCCTGGATAAGACCAAAGCATGATTAATTCTGTGGCCCCCTTAGTCTAGGGCATGGGTGAGGAGGTCCGGGGGCCATTTTCACCTCCCACACTGTGCCATGGGCTGCACTCCTGCTGCTGCCCTGCAGAATACAAGCAGAATCCTAGCAAAACAGATTTAAAAAGATGAAGTGTATTTTGGAAACCTCAGTTAAAAACATGGAAATCTGGGCTCTTAGTTTCATATTAAACTGTCATTTAATGTTTGCAGTTCTCCTTGTTTGCTCCAGTCTCCTAGTTCTGTTGTTTAAGACAGTGTGAAGGAGGGAGGGGTATCCTAACTCCTGCCAATGTAGGCAGGGACAAAAGGTCTACATAGACTGCCACCACCCTTATGTCCAACTCAGCCTGAGCCAGGGCACTCCCAGACCTTACAGGACACCCCTGAGGCTTATGACACAAGGGCCCAAGCCAGCACCCTCTATTTCAAAGCCCCAGGCCTGAAACCATAAACACGAGCAATAACCAGGGGGAACGGTCTGGACTTGGTATCAAGGCCAGATGGAACAAATCACATTCAAATAGGTAAGTTTATTTACAGAAAGGTAAAGTGAAAAAGGAATAACATACAAAAGAATCAGAGCAATGTTTGGAAACCATACTTACAGGGCAAAACAACAAAACTGACGGGGAGAGCAATCCTATGGCCCCTAGAGAGCATCTGGGGGGCCATAGGACAGTTCAGATTCCCAGATCTGAGGTCAGAGACAGCACTCTGACCTCCGAGTCCAAGCTCCCCACTCCCCACTCCCCACCCTCTCCCCCTCGCAGCTGGCACAGAGAGAACCACACCAGCTGCCTCTCCAAGGTCTCAAGAGAAGTCGCAGGCATCTTCCCCCACCCCCACCACTGGTTTTATACTCAAAAGCCTTTAGCACATCTGAGGTGATCTCTACTAGCCAAACCATGTGCTAGCTGGAAACAATCTGCTCAGATTTGCTGGAGGGAAGAACGTTCTCATCAACACTCAGCTGAATGGATTCAGTCCAATTAGTGAGGGTTCTCTGGCCTTGAAGCCAGAGATAACAAACCCAGGTGGCCGGATGAATACGTGCAGACTCAGCCTACGAAATGGAACTGTATAGGCTGCTAAAGCACAGAAGACAAACAGATTTCTTGACAAAGGGTTTAATTGTTGTATCTTACCCCATGTGACTAGGGATTTTGTTGCTGCTGTTGTTGAAGTGAAAAAATAATGTTTGGTTAAAAATTATCTTGAGGCAACTTAATTCTGAAACATATCTGTTTTCTTTTTAAATTCTTTTAAATTTTAGCTACAACTTTGATATATGCTTTAAACATTTGGTTACAGTCCGGGTGGGTGGTGGGGGCTATAGCATGCATTCAAGGAATCCATGTACACAATGGGGTGGCAGTAGGGTGGCTTTTGGCTTTTTCCTTGCAGTAACTTGCAGCACTCAATCACCCAAGCTCAACACACACCCGCCCCACCAAAAACTACTTTGGGAAGCCATGTACTGGGAGTGCCTGCTGCCAGGAAAAGCAAAGAAGGCAACTCTGGTGCCCACAGAGATCCAGTGTATGTAGCCTTTGTGGATGAACAAAAACAATTTGTAAAACAGGATAGCAATATATGTGTCATTGTAATATTACATTTGGTTACATGCCCTTAAATGATTAAGATTAATTCAACATCATCAGTTCATGCCAACTGGAATATCCCTGAAGCTTGCAAAACCCCAATATTTTCTTGTCTTTAAATATGTGAAACTACAGATATCCAAGTCTGAAAAATCTTTGAAGATAATTTTTCTGCTCATACATATCTCCTTATTAGGAAATTCCATCAGTTCTTTTGCAGGTATGTCAAGAAATTTTGGTCAGATATTGCTGTAACAAAGCCTTGGATGCAGTTGTTTTGTTCTTTGGGGAGGTTGGCCTCATGATGAAAAATAGATTGGTTCAGATTTAAACAAAATGAAGATTGGTAAAGATCTCTCAAAACATTTTGATGAGAACATAATGGAAAAGAAAAGAAAATGAGAATAGGACTGGAAAAAGAAACTGTACGTACAGAAAATGCACACTAACCAGTCTATTTCTGTGATAAACTTGAAAACATTCACAGTTCATAAACATGTAACTCCCAGAGGAGCATGAAGAATAATATCTGCCATGGCAACCAACCAGAACTATCTTCTGGCACTCCGAATGAGCATTTATGAGGAGATTAATTCAATACATGCACTGATGAAAGGACTCCTGAGATCCATAACTGTCTCCCACATATTATACTTATTGTACAACTGGCTGCTTAGAACAGACTGCACATTATCCATATTGACCCAGCACTTTCACAGCAAATTTATATGAAACAGATTAAGCACACATGATGTGTCATGCCATCTATTTAATGGGCATTTCATAAACGGCACAGCTCTGTGGGCTTTATTTTAAAACGTATTGATAAAAGCTAACATAAATAGGCTTGAAATCCCTAAGAATTATCTATAAAAAGCCATGAATGGGTATATGTCTGTGCAATAGTATTAAAATGCACAGAAAAAATCTTTATGCTATTGCGATGTTATGACTAGCTAATGGTTCGCAATGTGAGCATATTTCAAAGGCATAATCAGGCCAAAGCACTTTTATCAATAGCTATGTGTTCCAGAACATAAGTATTTCTTTTTCAATAAACAGTGCATCTTATGAATGCATAGAGCTTATGAGTAATAAGTTCTGAGAAAAGATGTAAAAATTCTGGATATTTTGAAGCAAGAGGGAATTTTTTGCTGTCCACAATCCAATACAGAATTAAGTGCACTTAAGCCATGCCTGCAAGGTTTTTTCAGCTCTACCTGGAGATGCCATAGATTGAACCCGGGACCTTCTGCCTGAAAAGTATGGGCTCCACCAACTGAGCTGCAGCCCTTGTATTAAGGTGTATATGAAGTGTATTATATATAACCTGAGGTACTACACACAAAACAGTACTATTTGATATATTTATGAAGTAAAATATAAATACGTCATTTTTTATTTGCGCAATAATGACTAATGGAATGCAGTGTTAGAGACAGAGCTGCAAGGATCTATGCTCCAGGTGTCTAAACAAGTTGGCATCTAAGCAGAGGTTTTTGCTAGTTGATGAGAAAATCAACGTTGATAAAAGTCATCAACACTGGGAAACACAATGGAAGGTTGCATTATTTGGGCTTTGAATGATACCAGCATTAGCACGGAGAAGCAGGAAAAATCATGTTTATAGATGAAATGCCCAATAAACAAATTTATCCATAAAGTAATTAATAGATCACAGTATTAAAATTGAGCAGTACATCTTGATATTTAGCCATGTTGTACAACAATAATAGTATTTATTCCATCATGATAAAATCAAGGGCTGTAATGCACCATGACGTTAGAGCATGTCACACTGCAGAGGATAGCATCACAAATCAAAAGCTGAAGAGAGAGATTCAGTGGGTGAAAGAAGCTGTTTTATTAAGTATGACACATGTCCCAATGGCATTCTGAGTGTTTAGCTCTTTGACAGGGAAACATATATTTTAGAATTACTTTTTTTTTAAATTGCTCCAAAAGGAATTACTAACATAGTCTCGTGTGGCAGTGAAGTTATTGCTTCCTGCACCCGCTGAGTATACAGCAATTCTAATGACCCAACAGTGTAACCTCTCATATAATGAAGTGTTTATTTTAAAAAGCTAAAGGATTTTTCAATTATATCAGAGCCATTCTGAAGGAGAAATTAATTCATAAGAGATCTGAAAGTTTTCCCTCCATTTTTTCCCATATCAGGCTTAAAGGGGGGGGGGGAGTTCTGATTTCCCCCTATTTTTGTACAAGTTTTTTTTTTTTAAAGGCATGTAGGTGTATATGATGCAGTGTGCTTTTAAAAGTGGGCTTAATAAGGTATGGTATGGCTACCATATTTGTGTATTTAGAAGCTTTGCTCAGTATCTATCCTTGCTGACTGGAAGAGACAAGGAACCCCAAGTGATCCATGAAGGTGAGGCATTTGAATGTGTTACCTAGAGCTACAGCATTCTTTGTGGCAGCCTTGGATCCAAATTTAACTTCACCCTGGAAATATTCATGGCCATGTACAGGTTTCTAGGGAAAGCAAATAAAAATGCAAATATGCAGCCTCTGAGGACAAACCTTGGAAAGTGATGAACAGATAAGAAATAAATAACAAGCAGCAAGCAGTTATGTTACAAAGCAACATTGGTAGCAAAACCATGCAGATGGAGACTAAATATAAACGAAAAGCAAAAATAATCGTTTTCATAGCCCAACTAAACCTGAAATATGTCACATAATGCCTGTCCTGATCCCTGCTAATCCAAATGACAGATTGGGCACTTGCAATATTAGTCTGGGTAGTCCAGTCCAGAAGCAAGAAACCACCAGGGAAGTTTCTGGCCAAACCATAACATTATGAGATACACACATGCACACACACATACACATGATGAAAGTGTAAGCTAATAATACTTTTCAGAATCCCCAATTCATGCAGTGTGTGTAGGCTGGCTAATGGCAGTTCCTGAGACCAAATTAAATGTGAATTACTTTAAAAGGCCTGCACTTAAGACACACACACAAAGAAACAGATAGCAAAAGCTTTACTTAACCATTATACAATACTTGGATTGTCATTGGTTCATATAATAAAAGGGGTTATTGAATTGTTTGAAGGTACTACCACATGATAAAGATTCAATAACTACAACAATAATTTTAAATACATTAATTAATATGGTCCATTAGAAATGTAGCACATTGCATACCAACATTCAGATCCCTCATTCATTTACAGTTTTCTTCTGAATAATTTCTGGTCTGTTTTCTCTTACAAGTGATTTCAGGTTTGATTTGTTTGATTGAAGGTTCACATCACAGCAGCATACTGCCTGAGCTCTAAGCCTTTGGTAGCAAAGATTATTTTTTGAATGACCATAAAACGTTAAATATAGTAACGTGTTCTCAGAAGGCAATCTTGCCATTTAAACACCCTCCAACTTCTCAAGATGACAGCAGATTGTTGCCTTGGCAACAGAGCTTGTTCAACACTAACCTGGGGAGTCATGTTAAAAGAACATGGACCACTTGAAAAACCACATACAAAGCAAAGCTGAATACTTCACACCCGTTACAATTATAAGTACTCCAACCTTAATAGACATAAAATAAATTAGAGGGGAAATAGTGATCTTTTTATATGTACTGAATTTGACAGCAGTAAGTATTGTTAAATTGTATTATGCTGCTCTAGAGAGCATTCATGCAGATGCTTTCTGTTTATCACAACAGAGTTAAGTAGGATTGCCCCATTCCCACCTGGAAACGGGCTCAATTCTTAAGAGACATTTCTGCAACACATCTCATTGCACCTTCCCCACAACAAAGCAATAAAACTTTGGTGTGTGTGTGTGTGTGTGTGGTGGTATTAGGGCAGAGACAAAATGGCAGGGAGAGTTTGGTTACCACTGTACTAGTCATAGATCCTGCCAGGTCTGTTTCCTCCATTTCCTACCTCCAAGCCCATTCCATATGGATTTTTTAGAAATGGAAATAAATCCAATCTAATATTTTGTGTATTTTTAATGTGCATTTGTGTATGCACGTTTTATACACATCCACTCATTGACTAAGGCACGTTTGTGTGCATTTTTGAGATGTACATAGTTTTCTTTGTTCGCTTTTCAAACATGTGCATTTCATCAGCCGTGCTTTTCTGCTCTGCCAAATGCATCACATGTCGCAAAATGTATGAGTTTCTGAACGCAAAATGTGTCCACATGATGTAGACTGGAGAGATCCGTTCTGACAGAGTGGATTTCTCACACATCCCTACTCTGTACAAGCACTACCGGCTGCACAGAAATCTCTGTTGACCTCAGCAAGGTCAGGCCTGATAACACACAGTCAATGCTAACTAGGTTTTGTAACTATACAGACTACTAGAAGCCTCTGCAGGACAGGAAGGCCTGGCGTGCTATGGTCCATGGGTTCACGAAGAGTCGGACACGACTGAACGACTGAACAACAACAAAGAAGCCTCTGCATAGATGCAATACTTGGAACTGAGCTCTCTGGTCTCCTCAGTTCATGCCCTCTCCACTCTTGACAGTTACTAGACTATTTATATACAGTCTCTTCTTCCGAAAACTGAGAGCCACTGAACAAATTTACACAAATAACATATGCATAGTGGTGGAGTTAGAGGACACATACCTCTAAATACTATTTTTATGAATTAGAAAACTAAGATCAATTTGAAAGAAAAGTAAGTTCTTGCAGGAAGAAGAGCTTTGCTTTCAACATGACAATCTGAAGTACAACATGAACTTGGTAACAGCCCAAGATCATTAAAAACAAATGCAAAGCACAAGCTAGAAGAGTGCCCTAAATTCAACCACCACAGCTTTCATTCAACCAGCACCCCCTCCCCCATTTTCATTTAGAGAAGGTTTCTCCATTTGTTTTTGTTTGCCTTAGGCTTTCCTCCAAAAAGCAGTACATTCTCTTCCCACTCCAATAAAGTCCTTGAGAACCAAGCATTTTGAATGTTATAGTTGAAATGTGGGGTATAAAGAGGGCAAATTAAATGCAGTTTAATCTAGTTGGGAGGCCAAGGCCTGTGTCCAAATAAAGAACATTGTTCATGAAAGCAGAGCACAGTTCAGAATAACCTGAATTCTTTATATGTTTGTAACCTAATTAAATAATTTTAAATGAATTGCCTGGTAGGAAGGGGTACTTTTTAGACTGATTCTTTTATTACTTCAATTATTCCTATATTTACAGCAGTAGCACATTACAATGGCATATAAATTATGGTTTTCAAAACTCTGGTCTTAATATTCACTTATCTTTGCACACAGCAATTGCTGTGAATGAGATCTGAAAATGGATATCTGCTACTCATCAATTAGGGGGCAGGAGGATTGGATTCAGTACCCCTCTCTCCAAAGGTTATGAGCAGTGCCAATGGACAGTTAAGAGTTGTCCTGGACATAATCCTGAAGATTATTTATCACTTTTAAGAAGTATTACACCATGATGGAGCATTTACTGTCATGAAAATGCAGATTTCTATGGGCAAATCAGTCTCCAGATCACATTCTGTGCATGCATCACCCCCACTGGACTGTGGCAATGGTGTTTAAAACCTCAAGATAAGCAGATCAAATTACACGCCTGGGGTTGGATCCAGGATCTGCCTTCCGTGGATGGAAGGGCACTGCTCACAGAAGGTGGCTTTGCTCAATTTTCTGGGATCCCCCTCTCCTGATACCACAGGTCAAACCATTCAACAAGGTACCCTGACCCACTGTGTAACATTTTTAGGAAGCTGGAGGGGTTGCCATGGGGAGGAACAGGTGGGAAAGTCTGCTTATATCTGCCTAGTTGCACACACCTACATCTGGATCTAACTCCTGTAATATATTTTTTGAGTTTCCTAATTTAATCTCTCTCTCTCTCTCTCTTTCTCTCTCTCTCTCAGTAATATTGGGATTTATAAAGCAAGCCTCCTAGCTTTTGCTCTCAATTTCAGTGAAAATAAAGCACTCAATCTGCTTTTATATTACAATCAATCCTTCTGCATTTGAACAGATTAATGGAAGATGACCTGCTCAAAACTCCTGTCACTGGAATTTAGTGTACTTATTTTCTCAGAAATTTTGTGAAATACTCTTTAATGCTCCAATTATAATCAGTTTCTAAAATAGGACTGATTGACTGTGTTACAGGACAGCACTTATATAACCTGCTCTATACATGTTATATAATGTTGTTATATAATGTTCATATATCATGACAGCTAAAGGATCTCCAGGATTTTTGACCATTAGTCAGCTTTCTTGTGCGCTCCAAGCTACAATCCTATGAGACACACATTTTGCTCTACAACTGCATCATTTAGATTGTATGACATTATTTTCACTGTCTTTGGTCCTATGTGGTCATTTGAAAAATTCCTACTAGGGATTATTTGGGGGCCACATGGGGCGGGGGGTGAACAAGAAGGCCATTTTGTCATGTGTAACAACATTTAGGCTTTATGCTTCACAGAGGACTCCTTCACATACATTCTGGAAAGTGTTCCATACACTCTGGGTGTTTCCAGATGAGGCTATTCTCTTGCCATCATCCTGCCTCATGGAATTTACTGGGGGTCCAAAGGCCAATGTCTGCCACTTGCAGCCTTCCTGTGTTCTTCTCTGCTTCTTCCAGTTTTTCCACTGCAGAAAATCCATTAAGGAATTAAAGATGGAGTTGCTGCACGGTGCTTTCTGATTGCTAGCAGTAGAAGCCTTCCATCTGGAAGCACCCTCTGTGTAAGAGGGAGTATGCCTGGTGATTTGAAAACTTATATATGCAAACAACTTCACTCTGCAGTATTCGGCTTTAGCTAAAGTGAAATATTTTAATTTAACCTAGTGCTAAGCTCCTGTACTACACAGAATCATAACACTTTCACATAATACTTTGCAGACTACTCACAAGTGTTCCTTTTTCTTTTTTTCTTTTCTTTTTTGAAATATCTTCTTACTTGTTTAAAATTGAATCTAGCCTCCCTTGGATATATGGAACCAGGAAGAAGGCAGTAGTAACTAAGTTACAGACAGAGACAAGTTTTGAGTTTGTAGATTTTTCCACTGGTGTTAACACAGGTCACAGCTTTATCCGATAAGAAGGAAAACCATATATATCTGGAGTGACATTTCCTTTAGATAATCCTGCACAGGACTGCAGTTGGTTCTGCTAGATAGTACCCAAAAGGAGGGAAAAGTGGCCCTACTGAAGTCTGCTCTGAAGCCTTAACCCTTGTCATTAGATTATCTGGTTAGAGACACAGACCCAGACTCTTAGCATGGAGCTCAGTAGATCCTTCTTATGAAAGAAGACTGGCAGATGTGTGTCTCAGGGAGGTAAGCTCCTCAGCTAGGATGCCAAAGACTTAGGCCAACTTCCCCAATCTAGTGTCCTCCAGATGCTTTGGATTACAAACTCCATTAGCCCCAGCCAACATGGCTAGTGGTCAAGGATGATGTGAGTTGTAGTCCAAAACATCTGGAGGGCACCAGGTTGAGGAAATCTACTTTAGGCACTTCTGCAAACTTCTTACTAACTCTAGAGTCAAACAGGACAACCAGCACTGAGGAACTGGCAGAAGTGCCTGCCTTCTCAGTAGGAACCAGATTTGTCCTGCATTCTCCATGGGAAGTGGCAGCAACATTCCTGCCTAGAGAGCTGAAGGAGGAAGGAGAGAGCCATTGTTAACCATGGTGTACATACTGATTTCTTTTATCTCACTATAGTCAAAGAGGCTTTGCAGATTTTTGAATGTTACCAAACCTTGCAAGACTTGTAAAGAGAGATAATAGCGAGATAGAAAACACACACACAAGCGATCATGGATACATCCTGCCCCTTCAACTATCATCTCTCTCCAGCCATGTCCCTTATTGCTTTGTGATGATGTCCCACAGATAGACACTAATTTCATGGACATTATCAAGCCTTTATAATTAACAACCAACCAAAATATATGAGTGAAAAGAAAAAAGTGACATCTATTTTGAAAGCAGCAGACTAAAAAGCTTCAATATTAGAACACGGTATCAGAAATATTTATCTTTAACTTCAGAGATGTCCAGAATATTTTGGGTTTGCTTGAAAATATTACACATACACAAGTAGACAAACACTTTAGGTTTGGTTACCTGAGGGAGAAGTGGCTGTTTATAGTCATATTAGCTTGTTGTGAATAAAAAGATGCCTGTACGGCAAGTAAAATTTACAACTGCAGAGACAAAAGAATAGCACCATGCTACCATAATTCAACTGCGTAGGATGCAATGGCGTGACCACAACAGTGCATATATTATTACATTATATAAGGACTGAAGTCATGAAGTGTCTCAACTGAACAGACACATGACTACAGCCTCTAGCATATTCTGGTATTATGGCTTTGATGAACTACTGGGTCATAGAGGAAGTCAGAACAGGTGATCATCATGATTCTTTCTGGGTATAAAACTGGCTGAAGTTTAAATACAGTAAAATGCTCCATAACATGATCAACAGGTTAAAGTGAGAACATTTATTAAAGATCAGACTGATGCAGCCACCACACTCAATCAGAAAATGTTTATGACAGTACCACCTGTAACATTATGAGCTTATCAGATGAAATTCTGAACAAGTTTTAAGCGCATTATGTGACCTGGGGTAGGTGGGTATCCATTAGTGGATTGTGGTAGCCTTGCAGATGAATTTTGCTGAAGACTATAGCAAGGTGTGACTGCACAAGAGAATAGCCATGTCAACATAGAGAGAGAGACCGCTACTTCTCTGCTCCAAATACCTCCCCCCCCGGTTCTTTTTTTTAAATTAAGAACAAATACCAGGACACTAATAAGCAAGTTATGTCTAGTTAGCCCCTCACTGGACTGTGTGCATTTAGAAGTGACACATGGTTACTAAGGATGGGGTGAGTGTCTGGAGCTAGGGTGCTTGACTATTCAAGCAGAACTGAGGCAGGCACAGCTCATTTCAAGCAGGCCCCATGAACTTCCATTCATCTTGAAACCCTGCTCTACATTCCCTTCTACTCCTTCCCTGCCCCATGACAAAAAAGACTCACCTTGGGAAAAGGAGATTATTTTTATTATTATTATTATTATTATCATTATTATTATTATATTTATACCCCGCCTTTTTCCCAGTACTGGGACACCAGGCGGCTTACAAAAATTAAAACATATACAATTAAAACATATGAAAATATACAAAAGTTAAAATATAAATTAAACAACAATACAATTAAAATTATATTAAAACATTAAAACAGCATTTTTATGGGACAACAAATGGGGAAAACCTGGCAAGGTTGTAGTCCCCATCACCTCCTGTGGGAAAAGTTGCTCAAGCAGCACCATTTCCTGTCAGGAAAGAGGGGGCCACCACACCTTTTCTGTCTTCTTTAGAACCCTCTGCTGCCTGCTCCTGTGTTTACCTTCTCCAAGGTGGGTCTCTTTTTTGTCCTTATGGAAGGGAGAAGGGATAGCATTCAGGAACATAGGAAGCTGCCTTATACTGAGTCAGACCATAGGTTCATCGAGCCCAGTATTATCAACACTGACTGGGAGCAGCTCTTCAGGGTTTCCAGCAGGAGTTTTTCCAGCCCTAATTGGACATGCTGGGGATTGAACCTGGGACCTTCTCCATGCAAAGCATGTGCTCTACCACTGAGCTATGGCCCTTCAGGGACAGTTGGCATTGCACCGTTAAGTCAAATGCTCAAGGGTTTCCAAACATTCAACTTTAATGTCTGAAGGGAATAAGGCATTTTGGGGGTGATACAAGGCTACTTGCTCGTCCCTAATGATTATCCATGAAAATTCACAGAGGCATTTAAAATCTGGCACTTTCCCCTATCTCCTTCCCATTCAGTATACAATAGGAGAGAAAGCCTGAGAATCTAAGCATCAGTACTGCTGTCCCACAGGTATGATCAGAGCTCCACCCAGTTAGAAAAGAAAATCTAAGCAAAATGAAGCTCAATCTGGACAAGATAAAGAAGATACTGTTGGGATGTAGTTCATCTGCCTGGGTTAGTAGTGTTCAAGCTGTTCTGGAGATAACTGCATTCCCCTTAAAGGACCAGGTTCATAATCTGGCATGATTATTGATCCATCTTTGTTATTAGAGGCTTGCAGTGCTTTCTATCAGCTTAGGCTGATATGGCAGCTATGACCCTATTTGGGCAGGAATAGCTTTAGCTTCAGTCATCCATGCCTTGGTAACCTCCTGTTTGGACAATGCACTGTCTGTAGGACTGCCTTTGAAAATGGTGTGGAAACTTCAGTTAGTCCAGAATATGGCTGTGAGAATGATAACTGGGACTGGGCAATATGAACACATTGAGCCAAGGCTTTATCGCCACTGTCTTCCATTCAGCTTCTGGGCCGAATTCTGGTTCTGACCTCCAAGTCCCTTCACAACTTGAGACCAGCATACCTGAAGTATTGCCTCTCCCCACAAATACCTACTCATACCCCAATATCTTCTTCAGAGCCCCTTCTTCAGATACCCCCTGCCAGGTGAAGCGGCTATTAGTTATGGAATGCTTTTCTATTTCCCCTTTTCTATTTCCCCTAGCATTTTCAATTTATTTCAGCCTGTTAAATTGGTTTTATTCCAGTTTTTTTTTTAATTCTCTGCTTCTTGAGTTTTCTGTGCATCATAATGTATTTTATAACTATTAATTCCAAACTTGTTTGGTTTTATATTGTAAGCTGCACTCAAGACATTTTTGTTATAGAGCAGTATATAAATAATTACAGTCATATTCTGCCTGATTCCTATCAATATCAAGGTATCTTAGCAAGGGTGATGAGTTGCATCAGGGTGCTCCCAGTGATCTCTTTGGCCTCAATGTGATGGAAGAGGCCAAACAAAGGGGGAAGAGGGGGCAGGACGTTATGTCCATTCATGTCTTAGGCAGTTGGCCAAAACAGAGGTTGGGGCAGGGGGAACAGGAGTTGCTGCATTAATTGTACTTTAAACCCACACGCAGTCATCTAAGCTAGTGACCATCATCACAATTTCTGAACCTGTGTGCACACATGTGTATGATAGCACCGCAGTTGACTACTTCTAAGGGTGCCTTCATTTGGCTTCATTTTTATCTCAAAACTCCTAGGTCTCAGTGCTACTGATTCAATGGAATTTAATGCCTCTCTCCCTTTAGGGAAAGCTCTGTCAGTCACATTACAAACACAAAGCTTGTCTCTAAGTATGTTTACTCACAAATAAATTCCAAATTGAAGAGAAAAACACTTTGCACATGCCCAGTGAAATTGCAAATGTTTTATAGATTTAAATTTACTTATTAAAGTGTTCCTCTGCACCAACTGGCATTAGCAGGTTTTTTATAGTATTTGACTGAACATTTATTTATTGCTTATCTATTGTACTTTGCATAGGATTGTATTGTTTCTATCTTGTATGCTGCCTTGCAAGCCTTCCACCCTTAAAGGTGGCCTAAAAATCATTTAAAGTAAAGAAATAAAAATAATCTGAGGAGAAAAACTCAACTTTCTAGAAAGGGTTTGTGGGGTTTTTTTCAATTTGGTCAACACTAAACTAGTTATGTAACATTCACAGGTATTTGATTAAAAGTTTTGCGCATATGATGTTAATTCTCAATTATCCCTCATTACAGGCCTAAATTTATCATCACGCCACATGCGCTTGGTGTTATCTCACATTTCCTGCTATTACTCACAGGTAACACAAAGTTCAGAAAAAGAAAAACATTATGTAGGCTAGCAAAGTTAAGTTTTCATCTTTCAAGTTTTTATTGAACATTTCTTCATTTAGGAAAGACTTAACTGAGTATAACACAGTTGTTGTTTAAGTCAGCTGAGAGTGTAAGGCAATGGACTACTTAACTCATTACTGGCAGTAGTTTACCAGGGTTCTCAGATTTTTCTACCACCTGGGATTTTGAGGCAACTACATGAGAGATTGAATCTAGGGCTTTGTACATGCTAATCATGCTCTTGACAAATAAGCTTCACCTCTACTTTTAGATTTAGTTTCAGAGGCCAGCTCTCGGCTTAGCAATGAAAAATGTGAACTAACACTTTAATTCAGCCTATGCAGAACCCCTTCTCCCTCAGACACAGAGTTGATTAACACAGGCATATCTCATCACTCAGACCCAAGTTCGCACAATCAAAATAGCCCACCAGGGGTTGTTTAAGCCATGGTGAGCTGCAGCACGTGCCAGGGCATGCCGGCCAGCATTTTGCACATTTAGCCCCCAAGTGCTGTTGTATCCGAACCCGGCCACCATGGGTCTTTGTGTCTCACAGCTAAATATGTAAACTGCCTCCAACTGGAAAGTATTTTATCTGAGGCGATGTGAGGCAATATGAATGCTCTGGTCTGTGATGGCTGTTTCACTCATACAAATAACTGTGCGATGCTGCAGTCAATGCTTAATAAACAAGTTCCTAATGCAGTGGAGAGGCAGCCTGCCCAGTCCTGAATAGTCTAAGTAAAGTTGCTCTTTCACTGGCCTGATTCTGTCACATGATCTGGGTGATTATAGCCTAGCCAGACTTGAATAGGCTTTGGCAGAGCCATCATCTCACTGGTTCTGATCCTCTCATATGGCAGGTGGGAGAGCACTATTGCCACTGATATTTGACACTACCGAGTTCTCTCTGACATTTCATCATTCACTGATGAAAGTACAGCAGGGTCCCAATGTCACTCACTTCATGTGGTTAGATACTGAATCACAGCAGTCTATTTCAATAATTAAACATAAGGCAATGTTCCCTTAGCAGCAACAATCTCTTACTTCAATATACACCAGTTTCATTCAATGTAAGTCATACAGAAGAGCCAGTGTGTCTTAATTAATAGACTGGAAACCCTCTGGTCGACCTTGGGCATTATCATTCCTCAGCTAC
This sequence comes from Heloderma suspectum, assembly GCF_057233095.1. Taxonomy (NCBI): domain Eukaryota; kingdom Metazoa; phylum Chordata; class Lepidosauria; order Squamata; family Helodermatidae; genus Heloderma; species Heloderma suspectum. Next base: position 166,071,949 of record NC_139462.1, read on the forward strand.
AGCTATTCATCTGTCAAGCATAGATATTAATAGCCCAGGTCAGAGAGTTATTATGAAAGATTATAAAATACTTGGTGCGCTATACTGGTGACTGATAACATTGGCACCAGTAGTTCAGTTCAATATAAATACAGTATAAATAAAAGTATCATGGATAACAAATTCAGTTCTGCAACGTTAGTAGCAACTCAAAAGAAGGCAACAAGAACACAACTGTCCTCACTAAATCTATTCCTCTGCTTTACTTTGGTAGAGAGCTTCGGCTATTGGGTGGTATAGAAATTAAATAAATAAATAAATAAATAAATAAATAAAATACTTATGAGCATCTTCCTTTCTACCTCCTCTTAATTATTCCTTATAAACAGAAGAGTGGGAAAAACAGGTTACAATGTAAGCTGTTCATATGCAGAAGATGTTCTCTTAGGGCTTTTCCGCATGAGGCTTTTGACCCACCACTTTACCGAAGCTTCTGCTTCCAGATTCTGGGATTAAGATTGGCTCATTTACACATTATTTCCAGGGGTTTTCTTTCTTTGCCTTTCTATATATTCCAATACTCAACCACTAGATGGTGCTGTGGTATAGCGGAATTGTGCAAATACACTAGGGTTTCATGCCACCATTCACGGATATATCAGACTTTTTTCAGTTAAGACCCCCCCACACACACACACACACTAAAATGGTTGCAAACAACAAGAGAGGCCCTGCAGGACAATGACGTTATGTAAAGCACCTGCAAATTACCATGAGTGAGGTTTCATGAGCACACAATAAATGCCTTGTGTGGAAAGGCTCAGGATGTAACTGTCATGATCTCCTGTTTAATTTATTTCAGTTTTATGGGGTGGCATAAGGTAATCCTCCTTCACAATCACAACTATGATGAGTACCATATCACAGAAGTGAAAGTATTGTTACTGTACATGTCATCTATGTATTATTAAACTTTAACAGGGAAAAATACTTTAGCAGGAACAGATTTCCAGTATCAGTAGTACTTTATATTCCTTAAATAAGGTAAAGGTAAAGGTGACCCCAACCAGTCGTGTCCGACTCTAGGGTGCGGTGCTCATCTCCGTTTCTAAGCCGAAGAGCCAGCACTGTCCGAAGATGCTTCCGTGGTCATGTGGCCGGCATGACTGAACACCGAGGTGCACGGAACGCTGTTACCTTTCCCGCCGAGGCGGTACCTATTTATCTATTTGCAATTTCTTGCTTTCGAACTGCTAGGTTGGCAGGAGCTGGGACTGAAGACGGGAGCTCACTCCGTCACGCGGCACTCGGGTCTCGAACTGCTGACCTGTCGACCTTCCAGTCTGAAGTTCAGCGTCTTAACCACTAAGCCACCGCCGCCCCAATTCCTTAAATACCATGGCACAAATGAAAACGGAGTCAGGCTTGTTTAAGTCTATTGATTTCAATAGGTTTAAGTTCCTTTAATTCAGAATTAGATTGCGGCCTATATCTTAGTAGTAGGCTGTAGTATATTTTCCTTCCTCAAACACTTCCTCAATACTGCATATATTCTATTTGAAGCAAGTCACCCAAAAGCAGACCCTTTTCACCCAATCAACAGGTTGAAACAAAAAAACAAAGATTTTCTAGCATTGATAAACACACCTAGCATTGATAAACAGTTTAGCTGAATGCCACACATGTCTGTGCTTATACACTGATGAACACCATAAATATTTAAGGGGAGAATACTGTTTTCATGTATTTAGAGACACAAAACCCTTTTCATATTTTACAGTGTGCTCCAGGGGATACTGGTATATAAACAACAGCCCTGTCAACCCCTTGATAATAAGAAACACACATAGATAGATATAGATATACAAAATGTGCATATTGTTCCAAGAGAGTAAACGTGATAAAGAAGTTTCTACATCATCTTTTACAAGTTTATTTTTAAGTCTTTTAAAATCAGTGCTGCCAAATTAAATCCAAATGTAATATGAAAGAACTTCTTAAAATGCTGCTAATTTTGCCACTGCACACCTAGAAATATATACATTCCCAGTTTCCATATAAATGGACAGATGAGAGCATAAATTCTGGCAAAAATAATGTAGAGAAGTATGGCAATTGATCTGTGATAATCTTGTGAGAACATTATGGGAGGAAAGACAGATTACTTGCACGATGCCTTTTGATTTGTAATGCTAGGAGCCTTCTGTCTGAAAGCAGCTGGGAAACCCTTCAGAGCAGCTAGCTACATGGAGGACTACAGGGGCAAGGATTGAGGAGGCAAGTACCGTTGCACTAGTGGACTTCTGCTAGCGCAGTTTTGGATTTAACCTCTAATTTGTGCATATGCAGATAAATGGAACAACAACTAACAGCACAAAATCTGTTTATTTCACTACATTAATTGAAAAGCTCAAATGATCAGAGAGTCAGTACGAAATCAATCAAGGGATAGCCACCGAGGTGAAAAGGATAACAATGGTTATCTTGGGTTATTTGTAATTATTACACTAAGAACTTCATCACAGACCAAGAGTGTACTGAAGTGGGGGTGAGAGGGAGGAGGAACCACTGCCAGGTTAGACGAGTCTGCTGTTATGTATGGCTACTAGATCTGTCATTAGTTCTCATTAATATTCAACTCACTAAAGACATTTCAAGCTAAACCCAAATTCTTAGAACGAACAAATGTATAATGGTAATACAATTCATAGATTTGAGGAAAATATTCTTAAATGCAGACAAATAGTTATGGATTGAAAGAGTCAGTAGATTGCAGTTAGTATGTGTTTTATGCTCTAACCTGAAAGTGACTACAGAACTTGTGCTAATGTTTCAGTGGGTGACCTACTTTTTCTGTCTAAAAAAAATATAAATGCCATGAAAAGTCATAACTCCAGTAGGTTTATTATTTGGCTCTTTGTAATAGTATGCAAAGCCGCTGTCTAGCCATGGTTTCTTCTCAATAAATGCATCTGGGAAAAGTAAAATTCAGCTGCAACACATTCAATTCAATCTTTAGTTTGTCATGCACTTATTGTGGAAGACAGCACTGACCTGGATAGGAACACACACCGTAAGAACTGGAGCACAGATGTCTCAAATGGAACTTCTAACATAGCTCTCAGATTTAAGGCATAACATCTAGTAAAACATATGCAAAACGTTCCAGAGATCTGCCTTTTTTTTAAAGGCCTCTGGAATTAGCATGTATCTGACTCTCATCTGAAATTGATGAGGCTGCTTCCCTGTGGAATGGTCTCAAATTTCCATGTTTCTTTATCGTACGTCAGATCTCAGTATTTGCATGTACATATAATGCCCTCAATTTGGATGGCTCTTTCAGTAGAAGCTGCCAATAATTGGACAATTGTTCAAAGGCTGAATATACCAGCCTGGAAAAAACAATATTTAAAGTCTGCTTGGAATAGGAAGATCTGAGTAGGAGATAGAAGCTAATTGGTCCTGCACATAACATTTAGGTAGATATGCCTTAACTGGTCCTGAGGAACATTTAGGCAGATATGCCTTAACTATGAGACTATTAAATTCTTCATTCCCAGGAAAGGGAGAAGAGAAACTACAAGGGATGACTGACACAAAAAGCTATTTTTTTAAAACTGTAAGTAGATCAGCAGCAACAAGGGGGAAACACCTATAAGAAGCAATCTCAGCATTTGTCCTACAATTACAATATTCTGCCTCCCTACCTGCCTTCTGGAAGCCCTCTACAGCTTTTCTGGTTGGGTTTCTGGTGACCAAGGTTATGATGGTGCTGACAGGGTTGGATGTGAGAGGTGTAGGTGAATATTCTACTGGGTGGGATTATAATGGCTGTACTCTCTATCTTATTTTATACCTTTGGTTATTAGGTTGTTTTAACCAAATTAACAAAAGATTGTGTTGGCTCAGCGGTGAAGTTAAAAGCAGGGAGAGACTGGACAGATGGTACCACAACGAAAGAGATTTGACAGAAGTAGCTGAAAAAGCTGAAGTGCCACCTGTGCAAGTTTTAAAAGAAAGACTAAAGCCAACTAATGCAATATCAAATGCAGAATTCATTTAATGTATCTTGGCAGTAGAATAAGGATGGCACTAGTAAGGATGTCCTTACTTTGGACATCCTGTGTATGTGTTAAATGCCAAGAGAAGAGACAAAAGTTTAATAACCAAAGACTCTTGGTAATCCATATCAATGTCATTTGAAGGTTACATGATATATATTGGTATATATCCATGTATAGCAGATTAGCACATCACTTATATAATAAAAAAACCAAAACGGTGTAGTAATAATACATTACAAACTACTTTAAAAGACTGATTGCTTAAAGGACATGTAACAAAATGCATTTCGTAAAAAATAGGAAGCAGTGAGAGTTCCCATCTTTGTCTCACCTGCAACATTTCAATGCCAGTAGCTCTTACCTGCTGTTTGAGGGCCTCCAGAGATTCAAATTCCAGCCTTGCCAATTTTATCTGAATATCTCGTGGTTTATCAGCAATTACATAGGACATAAGAAACTTCAAAGCTAGTGCTAAATGCTGGAAAAAAAGATAAATACAATACCATTCAGTGAGGAATGCTTAGTGCCCTGCATGGTTGATAACACTGAGTATAAAATCAGCTTTCTTAGCCAACATGAATGAAGAGCCATGCTTCTGAACTATTCTAGATAGTGGTGGCGGGGGGGGGGGGATCTACAATTGAGGATTCCTGTATAAATTGACAGGGCAAACTATATTCTGTGATGTCAATTTCCAGACATATTAGCAAACATAAAATAGGAACTTAGGAATCTGCCTTATACTGACCCGGGTCACATGTCACAGCCAATTCCTGGGCTGTTTAACCCAGGAATTGGTGAGACGCACAGGAGCAAGCAAGTGCACTGCCTCCCACCTACCCACTACTTCTGCTTTCAATTAATAACCTAGTAACAACAACAAGCCCTGGGTTAACTCTGTGTTCTTTAACCCCTAACAACCCAGAGTTTCCAGGTTCCCATGACATGAAACATACCTATTACCTGAAAGTGGAAGTGGGCGGGAACCAACATGCTTGCTCGCTCCCACACACTCACAAACAAACCATAGTTAATAAACTTAGGATGTTTGATTGTGTGAACCAGGTCACTGAGTCAGGCTATTGGTTCATCTAGCCAGTATTGTTGACATTGACCAGCAGCAGGTGTCCAGAGTTTCAGGCAGGACTTTTTCCAGCTCTACCTGGAGATGCCAAGGATTGAACCTGGGACCTTCTGCATACAAAGCATGTGCTCTACCACTAAACCACAGCCCCTCCCCATAAATCTTTGAGTATCACTTGATCCCTTAGGTTCCCCCTATGAACCCATGAAGTTCCATTTTAGGCTGTGGGCATTAAAGCAAAAACAGTCTGTTCTGCAATAGCAAAATTTATTGTCCCTTAAGTGGATTATGAGATTATAGATATAAGCAGTGAACAAGACAAAGAAATATCCTGCCAGTGTACTTTAAAAGGTTATCAAGTTATAAACAGGCATGAACTGACCCATACGCTATGCTCAGCATCCAAGGCCCTCCTCCAGGTGCCTCTTCCAAGGGAGGCTCAGAGGGCAGCAACAAGAGAAAGGGCCTTCTCAGTCATGGTATGGAATGATCTCCCTGATGAGGCTTGCCTGGCACCAACACTGTCATCTTTTTGGCACCAGGTAAAACCTGCCCTCTTCTCTCAGGTACTTGGCAGCATCTAATGAGTTTTAATTACATCTTCAACGGTCTTTGGCTAATTGTTTAAAAATTATTTATCTATATCTATATAATCTGTGTGTGTGTTATCTGTCTACATGTTTTTATGCAAATGGTTTTTTGTAATTTCTGTAATGTATTTTAATGGCTTTTAATTTTTGTGAACCGCCCAGAGAGCTTTGGCTCTGGGATGGTATAGAAATATAATAAATGAAATGAAATGTTATATGTATACAAAAACCATTATATACAACTGCATTGCCATTTGCCATTTAATAGAAACTACAAGCCTGCAGCCAAAGAACAGGCTGCTTCATTCAAATCACTAAGTGAAATTCAGCCTCCTCACATGGCTTTTTGGCCTTCATTGTCCCCTTGAGTTGCCAGATCACAATACTGCCATGACAGTAGAAGCCAGGGCAAATAGTGTGTGTGTGTGTGTGTGTGTGTATGTCTGAGATGTGGGGGCGGGGGGGCACATTTCTGTCAGGATCACTGCTAGGGAGAGAAGGGTTAAACCTCCCCTCCCCACCCACAGTACTAGGTCTGAACCAAAGGGATGAGGGCAGTTTCTTAATCATTTCATGCACGTTGAAATTGGCTGGTTTTGTCTCAGCTATATTTGGGGGGTGAGGCAAAATTCTTTTGGGAGGAAGAGAATTAAGGGTGTCCGCAATTTTGTTTTTCCCTTATTTGCTACTCACTGAGTGTGACCATTATAGTGGACAACAGCTGACAATCTACAGAAAACCTCAAATTTCCAGAGTGGGCAGATCATTCCTCAGCAGTTCACTTTATTCAAGAGGTGCAGTGTTAAATATCCTCCCAAAGAAGAGCAGTGATTGCAGCAGGTCTGTTAAAAATATAAAGGTACAATGTGCTGTGCAACCCTATTAAATCTGAGCTATTTGGGGAAATGTTTTTTAGGTTTGAATTTTTTTCTTTTTATAAGAATGTCTTGGGGGGACCCCCCCCCCAATGCTTTATTCAAAAGCAGACCCAGAGATTTAAGACATCCCATGCTATTTGGTGAAAAATCAGAGATTAACAGTGTAACCCTATGCATGTATAAATCAGAAGTAAGCCCCATTAAATCGAATGGGATTTATTCCAAGTAAACATGCTGAAGAATCAACAAATGGTCACAGAAGCAAAGTTGGTGAAAGGGCCATTTCACAAAACCATTTGTCTTTGAACTACTGGGTCAAGTTCATGAATTTTGGCCAAATCACTGTTTCTCTACAGCACTCCCTAACATTTGCTATTAATTAGAAAAAAAACTCAGACGTGCTTCAGAGTGATGCGTTTAACAGAACATTTAGTCTGGCCCTTAATTTCCTGTTAGTGAATACAAAACTGCCAGTGACAGCATCTCTACACCAGCCTAAATTTTCACATTTAAAACAGGGCTTTCTGCTTCCATTTTAAATGCAGGATCATGGCAGACTCCTGTTACATGCGCTCCCCCCCCCCTTCCCTCTCCTTTTCTCCCTTTTCTGAGTCTTCCATTTCATTATATAGCCGCTAGATGGTGCTGTGGTCTAGCTCCTCTTATTGTGGCTTTCCTTTTTCACAGAGGAAACTAAAGTGGAACTCAAGCACTGTAATTTGATAGCTGATTATCTCAGAACTTTTAAAAAAATGGAATAAAGGTAATTTAGTGCAGGAGATGCCCTGGAGGTTAATGATGTCTTTCGTCAGTAACCAATCTCAGTAGGAGGATAAAAGCTCCATGTGAAGAAGCCCTGAGTGCCCTATTAACTTCACATACTGGAAGTTAAGTATTGGTAAGTATTGATTTTGATTTTATGGCTGTGATTGTTGGTACTCATTCTCCCAACCACCAATGTTTTATAATGCAGTTTAATGAGATTTCCACACCCCTGCAAAGCATTCAGTTCTAATTTGTATGATAATCAGACTGATCTTATTTTGAATATATCCAAGTTCAATGGTGGCTAGCTGGAGCACAACATCCCTGCAATTATACCACTGTAGAAATCAAAATAAGTGTTCAAAATTCCAAGAATTCATTGCTAATTTTTTAGGAAAACCAAAGTTGAGGGACGCACCGATGCAAAAACACAGTTGCTCATGTAGCTCATTGAAGTATTTTTTAATTTAATTTTTTTGCAGAACAGGCCAGCTCCACTGGCTCTCTGAGCACTTGGCAGAAGTCCACAAAGAGTCTGATAGTGCCGTAATTATCAAGGGTGAGAGAGACATTGACATTTTGCTCTTTATCCACTTGGCAGATGGCAAAATAGGAGATATTTTACTGTTGACACCAGTTCTATCCTGTTTTCCTCATACCAAGACATACACCCTGTAATCATCCTGTAGAACATGTACTTGAAAAACAGAATCTCTTTAAGCCTTGCAATTTAAAATAATGCTGTTCTGCAAGGGTTTAGCATGAGAGACACTGCTGATATATGCTATTAAACTTAAGACACTATAGTGTTGCCTAGTAAGAGACTAAGGGCGCAATCCTATTCAGATAGGCGACCGCCTATCCAAAGCAGGTCAGGAGAAGCATGGAGGGGATCGTTCCCTCCACGCTTCTCCTGCCCTGCATTTTTGGCTAGACAGCCGATTGCAGCTATCTAGCCACGGGAGGGCTGAGCGGGGGAAGAGGCTGCTGTATGACACATTGGATGTGTCGTACAGGCATTTCTGCCCTCCCCGCCCTGGAACGCCCCTTTTTGGCCGGTCCGCACTCCTCTTGGGAGCATGGAGAACAGGGTTGTTCTGCGCTGCCTCAGAGGCAGCATGGAAGTGGGGGGAGGTCAGTTCTCCCAGAACTGACCTCAGAGCATGGGCTCCGAGGTCGGTTCCCAGAAAATCAGATATCCTATGGCCACCTAGCCACTGTCTAGTGGCCATAGGATTGCTCCCTCCCTCAGCCATAGAAAATGTCTTGTCATCTGCAACAGACTCCCAACTACCGTTAGTTTTATTTAATTGCAAAAGTAGTTCACATATGGATTAATTCCTATTCTAATTCAAACTATCAATCACACCTAGGATACCAGTGTAGTAAGAGGAGCAGGTACTTCTCAACCCCCCTCACAACTGTGATATGGCTGTTTACAGGATTTACTAAAACTGTTGTCAGTAGGGATGTCAATGAAATAAAGAACTGGTTGGTTTGTAGGTTGAATCAATTAAGGTTGTAATTCCCAAATGCGTAACAAGCCTGGACTGTGATCTAACAAACTTTAATATTGTTGCAATTCAAACCAAGACTGATTACGAGTTCATTTGTATGTCCTGCATCGACATGACTAAACATCCAAACTCTGCCCACAAACTGGATTTGGGGATGCCAACAGGAAGGAGGAGTCTCATCCCCCTTGATTGGATTCATCCTCAGCATGCTGTACATTTCTACTTTTGCCCACTGTGCTGCAGTCACTGCCTCCACACCCACCAGTGGCTCCATGTCACTCAACTATAGGAAACACAGCACCCGAGAAAGCAGCCAACCAGGGGGTACATAGTGCTGCATAATGGCATGATGCACAGGTTTGGGGGGAAATGTGGTATTATTATTGCATGCTACATTCCCAAGATACACTATACCTATGCACAAGAATGTGCAGATCTTTCAAGATCTCAAATTAATCGAGAACTTTCATCCAAATGTTATGCTGGATTTGCATGATGATGAGCTAATTATTATTTTCAGTGGAGTAGGTTTGCCCATCACTAGTTTCGACATGTTATTTACCTCTTAGTTAAGCCAGCAATTATGGTGTGGATACAGCGCACCCATTTGGTACTTTGTGTGTACCGAGGCTGGTATCTGCTAATCTCAACCCTGGCTGCAGTCCCCACACTATGCCAGAGTGTACCGAACCTTCAGGAGTGGCCTGGTGTGTGTGTGAGAGAGGCTGCAGCAGGAACAGCCTCACTGTTCAAACAGAACTCCTCAAATTTTTGGATTCTTTCGATTCGAGGCTATGACTTGTATAATGGTAATTTAGTTTACAATTCATATAGTGGACTAAGCTGCAGATCTATCCGGGGGCTGCAAGTATCCTGTGATTACGCACAATTGTAGCAAAAGCATAGAAATGTATTGTAAACAACTCAGAACCCTGCAAATCTATGTTTTAAAAAGAGTTAAGTTCCTAGTCCTTATGACTGGAAAGATGCCTGATGAAATCTCAGAAATCAGGTACATTAATTTGGTAATCTGGTAAACATTAGAAATGAAAATATGCCATGAAAACATACAAGTAATTCGACAGAATAAATTGCACAACAGCTCATTCATTAACACTTGATAACTAGACTTTAAGAATAAGTTTGCCCTCACATTTCTGTCAACACACAGTTACTATAATATACATATAAACAAAGGACAGTAAGTATACATAATAGTATTACTTAACAATATAATTTGCAACACAACAGCCTAGAAGGCAGTAATATAATGCATTAAATATTCATCCTACAATCCTTAAATATCTTATCTCAATTTATGGAAGGTGTTTAATAGGAACTTGTATACAGGTTGCCAAAAGTCAAATTAGCTAATGTAGTATCTAATGAAGAGAAATGCTTTGATCATGCTCTGAAATAAATTCTACATTAAAAGATAGAAAAATGAACATGCAATTCAATTTGACACTATGATTAATAGCATGCTTTATGAAATACCTCTTAACTAATTGCCAATATTATTCACTGGTCCTATATATGTCCAGTCTACCTTACTGGGAAAATATTTGAAGTCTAGAAAATGTAAAATAGATTATTTGTGTATGTAATATCTAAAATTCCAAAACAATATAAATGGGGACTAACTTTGTACCAAAGAAATTCTTTAACAAACCATTCCTTGCTTTAATAGAATTCCTCAATTTCGATAAAATCAAAATATCCCAAACTTTGCATAACCACTTCTTGCCAGTCACTGAGGAAAAAACAATCCAGTGGCAGTGATTATGTTTATTTAAGATCTACTTGTTGGGGGCTGGGTTGGGGGTAAGAGAGACTGCTAATAAGTTATGCCTACTAAGAAGACTTTGGGGGAAAACTGAATAGTTATGTAATTACTGAAATAGTCTTAATATGACTGAAGCATTGATTATACTATAGGACATTGCCAAAACATATGAAATAATCTTTTAAGGTTGGAGGAATTGTATTTGCAAGATTTATTTTAAATAAAAAAGAGCTCATTCAAACATACTTTTAAAATAAATTGCACCTACGTTGTACTCCTTTCAGCACTAGGTAAACACCTTTTTATTTTCCCAGCATTTTAGCACTCTAGTCTTTTAGCTCTGCTGTTTAAAATCTGTATTTTAAATCTCTGCATTGCTGCTAGGTTTCATTCTGGTTGTACTTTTATATTGTAGTTTTAAGCTTTCATATTTTATATGGTTTTATGCTGTATTTTGCGGTTTTAATTTTTGTGAACCACCCAGAGAGCTTGGCTATGGGCGGTATAGAAATGAAATGAAATAAATAAAGCATTTACAGGTAAGTAAACATTCTTGGATCAGCAACTCTGATATGGGAATGATCCACATTCTTGGATCAGCAACCCTGATATGGGATATATGTACCCCGTACTAGGTGGGACTAAACAAGCAAGGCAGAATAATTCTAAAATTCATCCTAGCCAACACATCCTGAGTCTAAAATTCATCCTAGCCAACACATCAGTATTGATTCTATAGTGATTGGTAAAGGTATGGCAGGTGGTTGTTTTACAAAATTTCTCACATGATGATCTTGATCTGAAAGCCCATAAAATGGTAGTCCCCTTCAAGGCATAGATTGTTACCTGACTAAGGAGAATCAACACCTTCCTCTTTTATGCTTTCCCAACACAGCAGGAGGGGAACACTTCTGGCCCTCCAGATGTTGTTGGACTCCAACTCCTATCAGCCCCAACCAGCATAGCCAATCAGGGAGGTAGGAGTTGTAGTCAAACAACATCTGAAGGGCCACAGGTCCTCCACCCTGGCAATACAGGTTCAAAGTCAACTTTGAGATATAGATCTGAATCCTTTTTACCAAAGGTGGGCAACTTGTTCCCCTACAGATCTTGTTGGACTGCAGTTCCCATCATCCATCACCATTGGCTATGCTGACTATGGCTGAGGGGTGTTGCAGACCAACAACATCTGGAGTGCAACAGTTTGCTTACCCCTTCTTTACACCTTAATTAACAAAACACAAACAAGCTAGGATTCTTTGTATTGCCTTCTGTGAAATGAAGGTAAATCTGTGCACTACTCAATGAATGTGTGCCAGACTGTTTCCTGCAGTAACAGGCGCTGCAGGAAAAGCTGGGAGAACATCTGCTCCCTTTGAAATGAATATGAAAGCAGAGTTTAGTCTAAGTAACATCCTAGTGAATCTTCCAGCAACCTTGATGAACAAAAAATATGGAAACAATGAATTTTGGAAGACTGAAAAAGATTTGGGTAAGGGCTAATTTCAAGCTCTGAGTCAAAGGCACAGAATATGCTTTTAGAGTAGAGCAATACTCCTGCCATCTTGTATGTAAAGGTATCCTTCAATGGTGTCCAACCAGGATAAAGTCCAAGTATTATGTTTTCCAGGCTAAACTATCTTTGGTTCGGGACTATCTATTGGAAAAAATAACCTCCTATGCCTGTTTATTTTCCATTTGGTCATATTCTGCCCTTTTTGATAAACAACTCTGAACATTCCTGGACACTTGGCTAATAGTGTTCAGATTTCAAATTTCAACTGTTTTCCTTCTAATTTAGCTTCTTGTGCTTTATCTATTGATTAGTCAGGGCAAAGCTAACTGGAGAATTAAAATGCTTGTAACTGGAAATATCTCACATGGGATTAGGACATCACCTGAGATTAAACAATTCTGTCCATAGAAAAGGAGAAGGGTTTTCTAACAGCTCGAGTTAGCTTTTATCTATTTTTAAACTACTTAATCCACCCAGCTTCCTGAAAGATTCGGTAACTGAAGGCCATAATACGCTGCTTTCCATGAAATACTCTCAGGTTAACTATGATTTGTGCATGAAGATTAGCTATACCAAGTGCATGAAAGTCTGCAGTATGTGTTTAAAGCCACATGCATTATGCCTTTTACATGGCCATGAAGAAATCTGTGCACAACACATTATATACCAGCTGGTACTTATAGCCTTGTGTTACACTGTACTACTCCTGAATTGGGGGAACTATGCAAACATGGTACAGTTTTTCAGTACCATCACATTTTTAATACCACAGCCATGCTTTTGGGTTGCTAGTAAATGTAATCCTCCAAGAAGACATCATGTTCGTGTTCAGTTATAATCTTTCTTCTTCCCCACAGCCCTACCAACCAGCATGCTAGAAGTCTTTGCTTGAAATGGTTTAATTTATTCTTTTGACTTCCTCTTTCTTTAAGAGATTTTTCTTCTATCTTACAAAAAATGGGCCCTTATAAGGCTGTGGTTCTCAAACTGTGAGGCAGGTGTGCATTTCCAAGACCCTGGTAAGGCACAATGTTTCTGAGAAGAAAATCCTGCACCAGGCACAGGCAGATGCATTTTCCTCCAGCAGAAGCAGTTTAGTAAAGCAGATTTGGTAGCTGCAATACTATCCATGGAAGCTGCAGAGAGGCAGAGGTCATATAGGAGAGTCTGGCCACAGCACCTCATCCCTCCCCTGTATCCTTCCCTGGCTGGGTGGATGAGGAATCCTGTTCTAGTTCTCTCCTAAGCAAGAGCTGGATTAGTATCCATAAGTATTCCTGAACAGTATTGGGCAAATAGAAGGGTAGAGATTTACATCAGGAAAATGGGGGGAGGCTCTCTCCCCTAGTGTTCTTGTCCCAGTCTGAATCACCCTCCATCCCAGTTGCTATAAAGACCGAAGAGACTGAAAGCATTTCTACACGAGGCTTTTATTGCACCCTTCTCACTGGTCACTCACGGACATTTGTGGGTCCTTTACATGACATTGTCAACCTCCAGGGCATCTCCCATGCTTTCTGACCTTTACCCCAATTTTTAAAAGATCAGAGATAACCTGATAAGGAATGTTAATCCAATATATTGACTGTTTGTAATTGCACAGTTCCGCTATAACCATCTATAACCACAATGCTATCTAGTGACTGTAAAATGAAACGTATAGAACTTGCCGAGAAAGGAATTCCCCAGTTCAAAGCCAGTGCCTGCCCATGTAAAGGAGCCAATCTTAATCCCGCAAATAATCCAGAAGCAGAAGCCCTGGTAAGGATGCGGGATTTTAGCCTTGTGTGAAGATACAAAGTTCCAATCACAGCTGGAACAGCTGAAATGCGTATGGAAAGAAGGCTCATGTGATCAGTGCAAGATCAAACCTATGTTATATCTTACCTTTATGAGTATATATTTTGTTCCATACTCTCACAGCTCTACTTGTATAAACTCAGAACCAATGTTTGCAATATGAGAAGTTCAATAGTACATTCGGAATACCAGATTTTCTCAACAGAAACTGTATTTGCTTTAAGATACACAGAGAAAACCCCACCCCTTATATCCATCCCTAAACCAAGTTAATTTTATTTATATATACTGTGTGTGTGTGTGTGTGTGTGTATATATATACACACACACGCATATACATATCTCAAACCTGTAGATAAAACTATTTTTTGTTCTAATGAAGTTATATATGGATATGTGTGTGTGTGTGTGTCCATATTTAACTTCATTAGAACAAAAAATAGTTTTATCAACAGGTTTGATACTTGTGCTAACTGTAAAAACAAATTAGTTACCTGTTATCATGAAACAATTAAATTAACTTTTTAAAAATTGTAATGAATTGTTACAACCTGTACTAATGTTAGGTAATGGTTCTATGGCTCTCCAGGTCTCAGGAAGGCTGAGAGAGTCTTTTAACTGGAGATAATAGGAACTGAACCTGGGACCTTTTGAGTGTTGAACCTCTTCCACACTGAGCCCTTCCCACTGACCCCTGTGTAGTCAAGAAGGCTAGTAAAGTTTTTGAAATAACAGACAGTGAATTGACTGGCATGCCAATTTTAGATGTAGGCTTAAAGAGTGAAAGAGGTTGCAACTGGAGTAAAGAATAGTCTTTCAAATTATTGGATCAAACGGCAGTCTTTCCTTTGATAAATACTAGTATTTAGACTGAATCTACCATATCACTTGGTAACTGCAGCAAACACTTACCTGAACATGCTAAGTGCTTGCAGATCATTTCCTGTTACTACTTTAGATAACGGCCAATTGAGCAAGTTAAGAAGCTGATATACCTGTAGTTGCTTTAGTCCTTGCATGTGGCAAGTAAGGATCATGTCCAGGTAGAGCCACTTTTGAAAACAGGAAAAGAGTTGGTAATCTCACCCTGGAGGCATTCAAGATAAAGCTGGACAGCCACTTGTCAGGGATGCTTTGACTTGGATTCCTCCACTGAGCAGGGGATTGGACTCAATGGTCTTATAGGCCCCTTCCAACCCTATTGTTCTATGATTCTATGTCCATATATGTTATACATATGTCCATATATGTTAGTACCTAAAACCATCATTATTTAAAATGTATCTGATTTCTCAGCTAACGACTGTGTTTATATAATTTAGGGTTTGCTTTTAGGGTAAGGAATTTAATCCTGAATGAAACAAAAAAGGAAAAAATGATTCCATAAATTATATATAGACTAAATATGACTGATTAGTGGCAAATAAATGTAATAAAACAGCCTCTCCCAACCTTACATCTTTTTATGTTATAGGACTGTTCAGTAGCTTAAGGGAGTTCCAGTAAGCTTAGAGGTTCACATTTTTTTCAAAATAAATATGTTCTTATTCTAAATCTGAAAGGGAACAATGGGGATGTCTGAAATAAGAGTCATACTTTGTTAAATCATGGTTACTCTTCACAGCAGCTGAAAGCTCCTTAGGAATTTGTTAAGGGTGCAATCCTATGGCTGCTAGACAGTGGCTAGACAGCCATAGGACTTTTTGGTGTTCGGGAACCGACCTCGGAGCCTGCGCTCTGAGGCTGGTTCCCAGAAAACCATCTCCACGCCCCACCATCTCGTAAGAGGCACAGTTCGTCCCCAGCTCCATGCTCGGAAGAGCAGCGTGGAGTGGGGGGAGTGGGGGGAAAGGGGGCGGGGAGGAGTGGGGACAGCAGAAGCATCGTTATGCACTGCATTCCTATGCACTATCCAGCCTCCTCCACTCCAACCCGCCCCAGCTAGACAGCCAAAATCAGCCATCTAGCCACTAATGCAGGGCGGCCGGAGTGTGGAGGAGAAGATCCCCTCTGTGCTTCGCCTGCCCTGCATTGGATAGGGGGTCGCATCTGAGTTCGGAGGCAGCAAGCTGCTTTTCCATCAGGGATGGAGAAATATGGAGTCCCCATATGTTGCCCTTCCATGGATGGGAAAGCAGCTTGGGTGAGAGTGATTTTGACTGGAAAATAACTGCCCACAAAAATATTAGTCACCCCTTCCCACAGCACTGCTGCTGAAATCAAATCTGTCCCTCCTTAAGAGGTTGCATTTTAGTATTGGGAGTGTTAACCTGATGTGAACTAGCATGTTAATTATTGAACTCAAAACAACATGTCTTGAAATATCAGTATAACATTTATATTGTTCAGAGATTTTTACAAATTATTACACCTGTGGGGGCTGTACAGTAGCTCTAACAGCTTGCAAATGGACAAGTCTTCTTCTAAGGTATAACAAGTTCATGAAAATGACTGCTTGAATACTGAGGACATGATGGCCCCCCGAGATTTTTCAGATCTCATCAGAAATGGTAAATAATTCCATTCATGTTCTTCGCTCAAGACCTCCAAAGTCATTTCCATAGACACCCTGCTGAGATTAAGAAGGCAGCAACAATTCCCATGGATCAACTAGTAAGAAAATAAAAATTCTTTGTTTATAAGAATAGGCACAGATTTTGCAGCCAGTTTAAAAAGATGACTAAAGATATTTTTACAATGCAAACTTATATCTATCTGCTCAGAAGAAAGCCCCCATTGAATTCAGTGGGGCTTACTCTCAAGTAGATGGGAATTCTAAACTAACTTACATGGGAGTAAGCCCCGCGGAACTCAATGGAACTTACCTTTGAGCAGACAAACAGAATGTGTTGTTAATGTCCTATCTTTAATCACATTTTAAATCTAGCATTAATGTCCTAAAACAAAGCAGTCATAAAGTAGATAAAACGTTAATGAAAGCTACTTTTCACATTTATATTGTCAAATATGGGAGGGGGTGTCTTCTGTATTCTTTTTACTTAACCTGCTTTATTAAAACCCAATGCTGAATTTGCTGTAAGATATATTCACCATGATGGAAAGGCATTACAAAACATTTCCTCTAAGAAATGCAAAACAAGAACATCTGGTTCATGTGCAACGATGCAGTAGAGAAAATGGCATTAAGATAGAAAATATTAAAATCATTTTTTCAAGTATGACACTCTTTTAGGAGCATTACAATCCTTAAAGTGATGCCTTTGTTCAAGTATATACAACACAAAAGTAATCTCTAATATGGTCAAAATAAATATTTGTTTCCTTGAACATCTGACAATTAACACACACAAAAATAGGAAGCATACTACAATTGTGAAGATGAATAGTAGATTCATTCATACTTAGGTATTTTGCAGAGGTGGATTCTTCTTAAGGGTGGGGCTGCTGCCCTCTCACCTGCCAGAACCCCAGCCACAGCCCACATATTCTCTCTCCTTGTCCCCAGCCCCCTCCCCCAAGTAATTTGCAAGTAATTTTCTCTCTCTCTCTCCTCCCCTTGCCTCGTGACTGTCCTCTGTGCGCAAGCTCAGAAGTCAGGGGAGAAACAACGAACCGTAGGCAGGCATACTCAGTCTAAGGCAGGCAGAGCGTTTTTCCCAGAAACTCTGCCAGATTACTCCAGTTTTCCCCTGATTCCCCAAGCCAATCAGGACACAGGTATTCAGCCTATCTGCATGGTACTAGAGTGTTTATAGGGATGGCCATAGCCAATGTGTTTTAATCTTTTCTGGCACCTGTGCAGTGCACTGTAATGGTCCTCTGGCTCTGACTCCTTGAGGCCAGAATGTGGGAGAGTTCACCAAGCAATGATAGATACGGCCTCCTTACGTTTACTGAGCAATCAGCACAGAGAGAGACAGAGACAGAGAATGAATGTAACAGTGCTTGTGCACAGGGACTGTGTCAGTGTGCTCTTGGTTGTGGGTCTTGAGTTGAGAAAGAAGCCTGCCAGCATGGCAGCCAATAGCTAGGTAGCAGCGCATGGAGTCCAGATTCCAGGGACTGGAGAGAAGAATCAGCTAACAGGTACATTGGTTTGCTCTATGACTTTTGTGTATGTGTGTGAATCCCTCACTATTTCTCCATTAAAAAATGGTTAGCTTGGTGACCTGGGGGTGCAGGGGTGATTGTAGGAGTGACTGTGTGGTGTGGGAGGTGTCCTGGAAACCCTTTACTCCTTGTTATTTTTATCATTTTTTTTTTTAAAAGTGATTTTAAAAGGTTTTGATTTATTTCTAACTTGGCCTCAGTCTGCCTTTGTGTGTTTCATTGCTCAGACCACCCCCGCCTTGCACTCATGATCTTGAAGTTACTTGCCTCAGTTTGCCTTTTTGTGAAATGGGTTTCTGCTGCAGCAGAAAGATGTGGCTGCAACTCAAAGGCTTTTGTGTGTATTGTGTTGCTCAGCCCCATCACTGATCGTGCCTCAGTTTGCCTTTATGATACACGGGCCTCTGCTAGAGCCTATCATTGGCTCCGCTATTGTAGCCCAGGGCTCTGCCTGTTTTGATCCCTGGATCTATCCTCTTGTCTACCATTAGCTGTCCCACCCTACACCGCACCAGCCCCAATGGACACTAGATGCCACTGTCATTTTGCATTATGATCTCTTCTGCATGTTGCAGTTTTCATTCGCTTGTGCTGGGGCTGCTTCCTCCACTGAAATGAATGCAAAAGCCATTCCAACTAGGGTACACATCAGAACTCAGGGGCCTGGAACAGGTTACTGCATCAGAGGAGGTATCAGGAATGTGAAAGCAAGTCTTTTAGAGAATATAAGTTAAAGTTTGGAGATAGTATCAAAATGCTAGGAGGAATAGGAAAATAGCTGGGAGCACAGAAAATAGGGCAGGGGTTGGCGTTGCTACAAAGGGCTGGAGTATTAAAGTTAAGTATTGCTGAGTATTGCCTAAGGTCTGAAGTATTCTGGATATCTTTAGGCTGCAATATTGTGCCCAATTATCAGACTTCAATGCATATAACTGGACACCAGGTTGGCCTTTGTTTTTTGCTTTAAGATTCTGTTTGTAACTTGAGGCAACAGTTAAAAGATCCAAAATAAATGTGTTAGAAATTAAAGAGATTGTTGTGTTACTAAATACTGTTTTAACTGATTCAGTTCAGCTTGCATACAATACTGTGTAGTGAGTCTTTCAAATACTGTAAATATTTTATTTTCCTCACCTTATTGAAAGCAGGCACCATCTCATAAATTATTTCAGTATGCATAATACTACCGTACAATCATAATTCTGGCAACTGCTGATGTCAAACTAAAATCACTGAGCCAGCTTTTGACAACACAATTGTTCTCCATCCATCTGAAGAACATTCCTTCCCCAATCACCTAAATTTGATTCATAAATTCCTGGAAAACGTATTATTTTCCATACGTCCAAGAACACACAACTTCTGATGTGCTATGAAGAACCAATTCCATCTTAAAATTGTGTGCCACAACATTTTATACTGTAGACTCAAATACAGCAGGTTACTCTTAAAGACGGAACTGTGGATTCTTAAGTAGCTGGAACAGGACAAGTTTGCTACACTATCCGGTTTCCAAACGGAACCAAATATACACAAGGTCAAAATACATACATTTACCAAACTCTAATGTCTGTCGGTGTGAATCCACATGGTGCTTAGTATCATATTACACATATTTATGAGTTTTTGTTACTAAGAAAAGTAGGAACCACCACCACGACGGACAATAACATTTAAGGTTCAAATAATTATTTCTTACTGTGTCAGGCATCTGAATCCATAATTCCTTCAAAATATGTTTCCTTCCCCACATCCCGATTTTTCTCCATTGGGAATGACATAAACACAAATAAGATTTGTGACAGAAAAAACTTGCTTGTAAAAATGAGGTGCTTTGTTTTCAGCCCACACTCTATATTCAAAGTCTGAAGAAAACTCACCAGGTTAAGCCTAATCAGTAATATGAGATGGGGAGAATGGGCTGCATTAGATATAATCAGTTCTGAAATGGGATGGTATACTATCTACCATGGATAACTAAAGAGGGCTTTGTCAAAGTCACTATAAAACCTGGAGAAAGAGAAAATGATCAGAACAATCCATGTATTTAATCTTATAAATTATTTAAATAAATTCAAAGTCACTTTCTTCTATCAAGAAAAATTATATTCTTAAGAAGTCTAGAAAGACTTGGTGTTTTACTGCTCCAGTATCTATAAAGGTAAAATCTCAAGCATTACTACTGCTGCTGTTTTGTTGCCACAAAATGATAGCTGAGTGAGAACGATGCTACTGCTGAGAAATAAACAGGTACAAAACAATCAATGCTCACACAGATGACACTATGCATTTCACCTAACAAATGTATTTTATATATTAACTGCCAAGCACACACATTCTTAGGCAGGCAATTTTATATGTTGTGTTTCGCATATACAACAACGAAAGGACTCACAGGTAACTCTTAATACATCTTAAGCACAGAAACAAATGCTAAGGTAAAGAATCTTTTGCTCCACGAGGTTTATCTTAAGCTAAAATATATATAGTGGCCAGTATATAGTAAATTCTGTAAAATGAATCCACTTGGAACCGTGTTTACACACAGTGATTTGCTGTAAAATTGTTTCTGGCTTCATGTAGCCCTGGGGACTATCTTTTATTCTTCCAACTGGCTATTTCTACATATGAGTAGAGAAGCTAGGACAATCTCTCCTGAAGTCAACAAAAATATATTTTTAAATACAAAACACAATAAATCACTGCATAAATAGACCTCAGGTTGTCTAATGCTTTACAGCCTCTGGCTTCCTCTGTTGATATGAGAAAGACAGAAGCCAAAACAGCAAGAGAGAGCATTTAAATTGCTTGTATCCATTGCTTGTGAGTCCCTCTTTCATGGGCCTTTTAAATATGAAGGCTAAGGGCATCTCTACACCAGCTTAAGATCCTGCACTTAAAATGGGGCTTTCTGCTTCCATTTTAAATGCAGGATCACAATGACTCACTCTTTCACCCGCTTCCTTCCCCCCCTCCTTCCCCCTCCTTCTCCCTGTATCTGAGTCTTCCATTATCTTTCATTGATCTCACTCCTCTTCTTGCCACTTTTCCTCTTTTGACGAGGAAACTGAAGTGGAACACAACGGGGTAATTTGATAGCTCATGATCTGGGATCTATTTCAAAATGGAACAAAGGCCATTTAGTGCAGGAGATGCCTTGGATGATCACGGCGTCATGTAAAGAGCCACAGATTACTCTGTGAAGGAGCAATCTCAATCGCAGGATAAAAGTTCCATGTGAAGAAAGCCTAAATCTTTAACTCAAGGATTTTACCACATACAGTAAATAATTTTCTTTGCACGGTGTACATATAAAGAATATTCAGTGAAACTATTTCCCTTTCAGATACTTACTATTTGCAATTAACAGGGGGGAAAGTCACAGCAAAAGGTTGTTAAGAACATAAAAATATTTATTGTGTTTGTGTTATTTAAGCAATGAATGTGATTCATCAACTTTTCCTTTCTGTTCATTCAAGGTTCAGTTTTATAGACTGCCAGGTGTACCCATGGTAAGTACACAGCAACAAATCTACAAGTCTGGCTCTTGTTGTTTTTTAAATGACATTTCATTTAACTTGACTTGTCTGATCCTAGGTAACTATCCTGAGGATGTGGTGACCAAGTAGCTTTCAAATGGCAAAATGTTCAGGTTTCTTAAACTGAGATTTTACTTGGAAACATTGCTTAGTGAGCAACTAACAGCCAAGACTATTTTAGTTGAGATTACAATCCTATTTTTTAAAAAAGCTAAAACTAGTATGGTCTGGGGCGTGTTTCCACACTATTGGCTTCACTTAGTTTGCAACTTTGTTGCGATGTTTAGGGATGTATGAATCCCCTTACCTGGGCTCCGCAGGAAGGTCTGCGGGGGGGGGGGGGGCTATCCGTTCCTCCCCCCCGGAGTCCTTGCTGGCCGGCTCCACTCTGCAGTGAGTCCACGGAGCTGCTGGCTGGCTCCGTTCCGCAAGCAATACGGCCGCCATTGCCGTGCTGTATCGCTGCGGATGAGAAACAGGAAGAGATCCAGACGCAAATGGCGTCCGCTACACCATTTGCATCCCTGTTTCTTCTTGTGTCTGTTTACGTAGCTATTTACGTAGCCCATCGCATGAAAAAATATCCCTGTTTTTTCACGTGATAGGCTACGTAAATAGCTACGTAAATACAGACACATAGCCTATCACAAGAAGAAACAGGGACGCAAATGGCGTGGCGGACTTCCTGTTCCTCATCTGCAGTGATACGGACGGCAATGGCAGCCGTAACACTTGCAGAATGGAGCCGCCGGATTCAGCTCCGTGATGATCTGGCAGGAGGCGGAGATGAGTGGGAACGTTCCTCCATGGACTCTGGAGGCCGAATTCCCTTGCGGAATGGAGCCGCCAGATTCAGCTCCGTGACAATCTGGCAGGAGGCGGAGATGAGTGAGAACGTTCCTCCATGGACTCAGGAGGCCGAATTCCCTTGCGGAATGGAGCCACCAGATTCAGCTCCATGACGATCCAGCAGGAAGCGGAGATGAGTGGGAACGTTCCTCCATGGACTCCGGAGGCCGAATTCCCTGGAATTTGGCCTCACTGGAGTCCGTGGCAGAATTCTCTGCCATCCCTAGCAATGTTTCCCCAATCGCATCTTATCCTTTTCCTGTTTCCACAACCCTTAAACACCCGGCTTATCACTGCTGTAGCCTGGGGCTCTGTGCTGTTTCCACTGAGCTCTAATCAAATTATTTTCTTGATGGCTGGGTGGAGTCTGGGTTGGGTCTGATTGCCTCATCAGTATGACCACCTCCTCCACTGTGTTTCCAGGACAATGGAAGGAAAAGCTAATGGAGGAGTACCAGATTTTTAAAAGGAATAAGCTTTGCTGTGAAGAGAGGCTTCCCCTCTCCCCCCTTCTCCTTTCCCCTGAACCTCCAAATGCAACTGCTTTTCAGGAGCAAGCCTCATTGAGCACAATGGGAATTACTTCCAAATAGACACACATATGCTTGTGCTGGGAAAGCAGGAGGAGAACACATACAGTGAAACCAGCCCTCATTTTAACCCAGAGGACCTCATTGTCCACAATGGGAGTTACTTCTGATGAGACAGTAATGGGTTTGTTGTGAGAAAGAGAGTAGCAAACACAAAAACGGTGACCAGCCCCCATTGTAACCTGCAGGATAGCTATAATGAAGCTGCGAAGTACTTTCTTCCTAAGGCAATCCATAGAAGCCTCGAGATCCCGCTTGTTCGCTTGATCACACTTAAGGAATTGGGCTCTAAAGTGTGTCATTTCAATTGAGGGGGAATCTCAGCAAGCCTCATCGACTGCAATGGGAGTTGCTTCTGAGAAGACATTGATTAGTTTATTGTGGGAAAGAGACCGAAACCAGCCACCATTTTAATGCACAGGATCCCTATAAGGAAGCTGTGAAGGAGTTACGTCCTAAGGCAAAGGACCGAAGCCTCGAGATCATGCTTAATCGCATTTAAGGAATTGGGCTTTGATATGTGCCATGTCAGTTGAGAAGCTTCTCGGTTATTTCTGTGGTCATTGAGAGGGCAAGCCTCATTCTGCACAGTTGGAAAAAACACCCCTTGACTGGGGTCATGGGCTCTGTTCTACTGCTTATTTTCAGTGATGTTTTAAAAGTTGGTCCCTCGGCATCCTGTTCCAAAACGGAGATGAAACTTCCAGAAAACAGGGAGGGAAAGGGTTGGGTCACTGAGGTTAGAGTGACACACCCACAAAGGCCAGGCTACATGCCCCATGGGCAGGACTATGATACCGAACCCAGTGAAATTGTGGTAACAGGTCAGTAATAGAGCCAAAGTAAGCTGGAAAAGTCGGACTATAATCAGTGTCAGAAGAAGCGTTTTTTCTGCGTTAAAATGCAGGGCTGGTGCTGAATGGCCAGGACATCATGGAAACACAGAGACCTCACCGTGCAGCCAGGTTGGAGTAAATCGCTGGTGGAAACACAGCCCAGGTTTCAGTCTGTTGTAATAATCTAAGAAATTCTGGGTTCTTGGTATGAGCTGTTCAACACTGGGACAGATACCTTGGAAGGTGGTGGACTCTCCTTCATTAGAGGTTTTTAAATACAAGCTGGATGGCCATCTACCAGGGAAGCTATGACAGTGGATATCCTGCATCAGTACACAAGCTGACCTAGGTGACTTTTGAGGGCCCTTCCAACTCTGATATGCAGGGACAATGTGTAATAAAAAAAAAATCTAATGAACAATAAGGATCAAGTGTGTACCCCTCCAATACTGTCAAACACTCTGTACAGTTAATCTAGAATTGTAAAATTTCAATACACAGAGAGACTGGGGATGCCATAAAACCAAAGAGAATGTAAATTATTAGTAACAGATGGATTGAAGAAATACATCTCTTCTAAAGGTGGCATATCAAGTGTGTGGAAATAAGCAACATAACAGTGGACTTCCCGCCTCTTCCTAAAAATGAGGAAGTATCCTTCTTCAGAGTTGGTATATTACAGATGAGAGTAAAAATAAATTAAAATACCAAGACCAGTATTACATATAAACCCTTAATGGTATTTTAGAGCATCACTTCCCACTTCAGCCTTAATAAACAAATACACCAATCACAGTATAACATAACTCCTATTTTTTGTCTGGTTAGGGGCCCTGCGTTCCACAACAGTAATAAAGTGTTTTCTTCTCTATATTTCTTTTCATCATAGCGAGCCAGTTGTCTTCCCTGCTTCCTCTGCTCCCTCAGTTCCTACTTCAGTTCCTTTTTATAGTATCCCAGAGAAGGAGAAGGCGGGCTGACTGGAACTCTGGATAAAAGTACTCTACTTAGAGCTGAACATCCAGAGCATATTTTCTGACCAATTGCGCTTGTACTTTTTTTTTTTTTACTCAATAGTTTAGATAAAAATGGCCACAGGAGTAGAAGATACTGGTGAAAGTGCATCAGATAACCATTATTTTATACTCTGTTTACTTGTCAAAATTTAGACTACTATCTGTAATCCAAGAATAGTTATAGTTCTTTTATAGAAAGCTTTACACAAAAAAATATTGGCTAGAGAATCCATATCCAGGACCACGTGCTGTACTCTCCTACAAAGCTCATCCACTTGAGAGAACTTGTGTTGCAGACAGGGAAATTTCTGTCACCTCTGTTGCCTCCTTTGCCATCCAGGAACTATACTACTTAGTTTAATGCCAGCAGGTGAAAGGGGAAAAAACTGCATAGAATATTTGTGTAGCTGCCTAGCAGTCACCCCATATACTCCTTATCAATTCCCTGGACCCATGAAAAGGGTCAAGGTAATCAGCCATATGTTCTATATATTCTGCTCCCATGGCTTCCTTTATTACAAGGATAAAGCCAGCCTTGGTCCTTTAGCCCTACCCAATGAGGAGGAGACAGGAGGTGGCAAGCCACTGTCAATGAATTAGCTAATAATGACCTTCAAGCCAGATTTTGCTTGGCTAGGGAATGATGTTCTGGCCATTAACTTCAGTATGCTGAGTCCTTCAATTCAAGTAATATATAATGTTTGAAAATTTTGTTTTGAGAATCTGCTACTAAGAAAACCTCCAAGTAGCCAATAGATTCCACCTATATTTTTGTCTGTAAAGTAAAGGGGGAAAATGTTAAAAGTACTGACCTCTGTCAATAACTAGATTTAAATTTGATGTATTTTTGTTTGGTAGGTTTGTCTTTGGAAAATTAATTAAAAAAAAGAGATTTCATTACCAAAAGTACAGAACTCATTTTTAAACCCATTAAAGATCTGTTTTACTTTATGTTTTTAACTTAAGGCATGCACTTGACTACTTTAAATATATGCTGCATTCTATCCACTATCATGAAACATCCTGTCATCACATCCTGTCATTAATGGAGGAAAAAGGCAGAACTATAAGACTGCATCTAAATGGGAAGTGCATTTGGTATTCAGCAGAAGCTGGTTACTGAAGATTCAGATATTTCAAAAAGGAAACATGAAGACAGAAAGGAAAATGTATTCAGAAACAAAATACCAAAGACTGAAAGATAGTTGTCATATAAAAGACTTGTATTCAGTCCTATCTGGGAACATCTTTGGGGGTTTTTTTGTGCTAAAGGCTAAGATATTCTCTTCTTCCTTTGGCCCTTTAAATATCTACTTTTCATAATTTTCTAAACTACGTTTTCTATAAGTAATAAAAACATTGAATTATTTTGAAAATGAAAGCTAAATTTTAAAAATTGTAGCACCATGGCAAATTCATTCTTGTCAGTATTCCTCTTACTTCACACAATTATTCAATTGTCCAATGTGTGTTCTCTCATCCTGCAAGCACAGACCACAGGAATTGTTTCATCATTTACCTGTCTCATCTTTAGGAGCTCAAACACTTAAAATTCTTATTAGAAACAATAGGAGCTGCAGTGCTCAGTGTCTTGTGGTATCTAAAAACACTGAACAACACTAATTGTGCAAATGCATGTTTATAAAGAATTAGAAAATTCTACATTTTAGAACTTCATTTACAAAAAGGCTGTGTGAGACACAGATTTCCTAAATATGTACCTTCAGATTTCAAACTGTTTATTCTAAAGTAAACCTGTCTTAAGAAAAAAAAAGTGTCAGAATCTACAAGGTCATGTATCCATCTCAATATAAATTGAAATACAGTACTTACCAGGAAGTTTGCAAAGCATTTGCTGTAAGGTAGAAGCAGAACATTATACAGGAAATATAGATAGACTAATAAAGTAATTTCAAAACATATTTAGAGCTAAATGTTTTTGAAATTACTCCTTTGTTAGTCTATTTATCTTTCTCATATACGTATGTGTATAAATAAATAAATAAATAAATAAAAATCAGGAGTCACAGAATGTTTGCTGTATTGAATTTGTGTAACCTTACAACTGCTACCAGTTTCTCTCTCAATCAAGACTGTTATTAATATATGAATAGTAAAATTGTCTTTCTTACTACAAAATCTATTTTCACAATTATCTCCAAATGCCTACTGACATTCATTTGTGACTGCATTGCTTTCAGTTTTCATTAATTTGGTCTATCAATTTGATAATGTCCACATCTACCTTACAAATCTTATAACTGTGTTATATAATACACCCATTCCAACATCAGTACATCCATACTACACAGTTAAAAACTTATAGCTGCAGCACATCATACAAAAAAATATTTTTAAAGATTGTATTGCTCATAACTCTATTTCTATGTATGGATTTTTAAGAAATTGCTCAGAATATATTGGTTTGAAGAAAATTTCCAATTGTTTTCAGAAATTCTGTATTACATAAGTAAAGGGGCAAGAACAATAGTTTATAAAATTCTGCTACTCCTGAACAGTAATGCTATCTCAGATAAACCTATTTCTACAGATTACTCAAAAAGCAAACCTAGATTATGCTAGCTTTTAAAGTGACATAAGTTTTGTTGTTGTTGTTGTTCAGTCGTGTCCGACTCTTCGTGACCCCATGGCCTTCCTGTCCTGCACTCTCTCCCGGAGCGTGCTCAAGTCCATATTCATTGCATCGGTGATGCTATCTAGCCATCTCATCCTCTGCTGTCCCCTTCTCCTTTTGACTTCAGTCTTTCCCAGCATCAGGATCTTTTCCAGGGAGTTTTCTCTTCACATTAGGTGGCCAAAATATTTGAGCTTCAGCTTCAGTATCTGTCCTTCCAATGAGCACTCAGGGTTGATTTCCTTTAGGACTGACTGATTTGACCTCCTTGCAGTCCAGGGGGCTCGTAAGAGTCTTCTCCAGCACCACAGTTCGAAAGCATCAATTCTTCGGCGCTCAGCCTTCCTTATAGTCCAGCTCTCACAGTCATACATTACTACTGGGAAAACCATAGCTTTGATTAGACAGACCTTTGTCGGCAAGGTGATGTCTCTGCTTCTTACTATGCTGTCTAGGTTTGCCATAGCTTTCGTCCCAAGGAGCAAGTGTCTTTTAATTTCATGGCTACAGTCACCGTCTGCGGTGATCTTGGAGCCCAAGAAAGTAAAATCTGTCACTGCTTCCATTTCTTCCCCTTCTATATGCCAGGAAGTGATGGGGCCAGATGTCATGATCTTCGTTTTTTTAATGTTGAGTTTCAAACCAGCTTTTGCACTCTCCTCTTTCACCCTCAACAAGAGGCTCTTTAGATCCTCTTCGCTTTCTGCTATTAGGGTGGTATCATCTGCATATCTGAGGTTGTTGATCATTCTCCCGGCAATCTTAATTCTGACCTGTGATTCATCCAACCCGGCATTTCTCATGATGTACTCTGCATATAAGTTAAATAAGCAGGGCGACAATATGCAGCCTTGTCGTACTCCTTTCCCAATTTTGAACCAATTGGTTGTTCCATGTCTGGTTCTTATTGTTGCTTCTTGACCCTCATACAGGTTTCTCAGGAGACAGGTAAGGTGGTCTGGTACTCCCATCACTTTAAGAATTTGCCACAGTTTGTTGTAATCCACACAATCAAAGGCTTTAGCATAGTCAATGAAGCAGAAATAGACGTTTTTCTGGAATTCTCTTGCTTTCTCCATGATCAAGCAAATGTTGGCGATTTGATCTCTAGTTCCTCTGCCTCTTCGAAACCCAGCTTGTACTTCCGGTAGTTCTTGGTTCGCATACTGATGAAGCCTAGCTTGTAGGATTTTGGGCATAACCTTGCTGGCATGTGAAATGAGCGCAATTGTGCAGTGGTTTGAACACTCTTTGGTGTTGCCCTTCTTTGGAATTGGAATGTAAACTGACCTTTTCCAGTCTTGTGGCCACTGTTGAGTGTTCCAAATTTGTTGGCATATTGAGTGCAGCACTTTAACAGCATCATCTTTTCGGATCTTAAATAGCTCAGCTGGAATACTGTCATCTCCGCTAGCTTTGTTGTTAGTAATGCTTCCTAAGGCCCACTTGACTTCACTCTCTAGGATGTCTGGCTCAAGTTCAGTGAGCACATTATCATGGCTATCAGGGACATTAAGATCTTTCCTGTATAGTTCTTCTGTGTATTCTTTCCACCTCTTCTTAATCTCATCTGCTTCTGTTAGGTCCCTGCCTTCTTTGTCCTTTATCATGCCCATCTTTGCACAAAACGTTCCCTTGAGATCTCCGATTTTCTTGAAGAGATCTCTAGTCTTTCCCATTCTATTGTTTTCCTCGATTTCTTTGCATTGTTCATTTAAGAAGGCCTTCTTGTCTGTCCTTGCTATTCTCTGGAACTCTGCATTCAGTTGGATATATCTTCCCCGTTCTCCCTTGCTTTTCGCTTCCCTTCTTTCCTCAGCTACTTGTAAAGCCTCATCAGACAGCCACTTGGCTTTCTTGCATTTCTTTTTCCTTGGGATGGATTGAGTTGCTGCCTCCTGAACAATGTTACGGACCTCCATCCATAGTTCCTCAGGCACTCTGTCTATCAGGTCTAATCCCTTAAATCTATTCCTCACCTCCACTGTATATTCATAAGGGATATGATTTAGGTCATACCTGAATGGTTTAGTGGTTCTCCCTACATTCTTCAATTGAAGCCGAAATTTTGCAACAAGAAGTTCATGATCTGAGCCACAGTCAGTTCCACATCTTGTTTTCACTGACTGTATAGAGCTTCTCCTTCTTTGGCTGCAAAGGACATAATCAATCTGATTTCGATATTGACCATCTGGTGATGTCCATGTGTAGAGTCGCCTCTTGTGCTGTTGGAAAAGAGTGTTTGCTATGATCAGCGTGTTCTCTTGGCAAAACTCTATTAGCCTTTGTCCTGCTTCATTTTGTACACCAAGGCCATGCCTGCCTGTTATCCCGGTCATTTCTTGACTTCCTACTTTAGCATTCCAATCCCCAATGATGAAGAGGACATCTTTTTTTGGTGTTAGTTCTAGAAGGTGTTGTAGGTCTTCACAGAACCGATCAACCTCAGCTTCTTTGGGCTCAGTGGTTGGGGCATAGACTTGAATTACTGTGATGTTGAATGGTTTGCCTTAGATTCGTACTGAGATCATTCTATCGTTTTAGAGATTGTACCCCAGTACTGCTTTTTCTGCCCTTTTGTTGACTATGAGTGCTACTCCATTTCTTCTAAGGGATTCTTGCCCACAGTAGTAGATATGATGGTCACCTGAATTAAATTCGCCCATGCCTGTCCATTTTATTTAGCTGATTCCCAAGATGTCGATGTTCAATCTTGCCATCTCATGTTTGACCACCTCCAGCTTACCTTGATTCATTGATCTTACATTCCAGGTTCCTAAACAATATTGTTCTGTACAGCATCGGATTTTCTTTTCACCACCAGACACATCCACAGCTGTGTGTCCTTTCGGCTTTGGCCCAGCCACTTCACTCTTTCTGGCGCTACTTGGAAATACCCTCTGCTCTTCCCCAGTAGTATATTAGACACCTTCTGACCTGAGGGCCTCATCTTCTGGCGTCATATCTTTTAGCCTTGTGATATGTTCCATGGGGTTTTCTTGGCAAGAATACTGGAGTGGGTTGCCATTTCCTTTTCCAGTGGACCACATTTTGTCAGAACTCTCCACCATGACCTGTCCGTCTTGGGTGGCCCTGCACGGCATAGCTTATGGCTTCACTGAGTTACGCAAGCCCCTTCGCCACAACAAGGCAGTGATCCATGAACAAGGCCTAATTCAAATCATGTAGGAATTTTAATATTTTTTTCTGTGCAAATCCTGAAATAATAGACTCCCATCTATAGATTAAGTTTAGGAATTGTAATGTTGGGTCTGTGCTCTTTCATCTTTTATAGGCATATAGTCATTACAGTCATCCAGATGAGTCTGCATTGCAAAGCACATGACAAGAATCATAGCTAAGATATAAAGCCTTTAGGTGTTTATTGTGATACACATTGGCCTGGTTCATGCAATTGGCAGGCAGTTAACAAGCCACAGTGGCTTGTTAGCTATGCTGCACATGCCGGTCCCATGCTGAAGAGATTTACATGATTACCCTTGGCAATGCAGCTTGCTGTTTCATGCGAAACCAACCAGGGTTGCTTGTTGCTGTGGGTAACAAGCCACCCAGAACCCTACAACAGCCCATGGCATGTGACTGGCACTTGCAGTGTATTTAACAAGCCACTGTAGCTTGCAAACACCTGCTGATCATACAAATCCAGTCAGAGAATTAGGGCTCATTCTGATATAATAGCCATGGTTTGGCTGTTGGATATGAGCCTTGGACTCACATACTCCCCCTTCTCCTCCAATCTTCTCCCTGATTTCCTGGTTTGGATAAACTATAGTTTGCCATTACATTCAGATTGGCAAGCTATGGTTTGTGCTTACTTTCCAATCCATAATTGAAAACTCACTTCAAGCCATGGGGCAGTATCCTATGCTGCCCATGTGCCAGTGGGACCCACTACTTGTGCAACAAGGAGCAAGCAGTTGTTAAAGCGACATACTAGCAGAAATGCTTATTTCTTGAATGGGGCAGGTCAGCAGAGCTTACAAAAGGGAGCTCTGTTGAGTTGTCCTGATCTGGAAACAATTGTTTTCTGATTAGAATGTAATGGCAAGCTATGGTTTCTCCAAACCAGGAGGTCAGGGAGGAAATTGTAGTACACGAAGAAAAAAGGGAGTGGAGAGAAGCACATGAGCCCAAGCCTCAGACCTGACAGCCAAATCAGCCAAGTTTCAGAAAGATATATTATGTCCTGCAAGGCTCATTCATGCATCTTAGGAAGTAGCAAAAAAAAAAAAAAAATTCAATTTACCATGTGCAATAAGATTACTGATGTTAACCAGATAGCTATCTATTTTTCCTCTGCAATTTAGCATTGGATCAATTACTCCTCCATTCTTACATAAAAACTGGCTACTGGTACAAAGCTCCTATAAAAATGCATGCACTTTTTCTCAAAAAAAGCAAAACATACAAGAGATTTCTAAAAATGACATTACACATACTAACACACAGGACATGATCCAACGCTCCACAATGCTCCAGTGTGCATGTGACATTTTGTTCAATATGCAGCACTCACTAGCTTTGAAGAGAACAGGGCATCTCCCTTATACATTCAGATATGCACGCGCGCACACATACACACTTCTGTATTGTTATAAAGTATTACCAAAAATGTAACCACAGTCAGAATCAGCACCTGGCATCCTTGGGCAACTGCCATGGCCTCAGTACCCTGGCAGGGCCCACTGCCAATCCCTACCCTGGGGCCCCCTTAAGGTTTTTTTTTAATCTGGTCTGGCGCTCTGAGCGGTGCCAGGCAGATGGATCTAGACACCATTTTAATTTCCCACAATGCCCTTGACCTAGCATGGCTCTGAATAATTATTTACATTTAAAGGGTGGCTAAACCCAGCTGCCTAGTGCTGCCTGGAATGCTGCCAAAGCCTATTGACGGGGGGGGGGGGGGCAACAGGAGCACTTTGTCCAGGCTCCCGTCAGACCTGGAGCAGGCCCTGAATGTAACAAAACTGCCTAAAAGTAAGCTTTGTTAAATAACACATATGAAAGAGCTGCATCTCATCTGATGTGTATCTGTTGCCTGTATTCTAGAGCAAGACACTATTCGTTTGCAATGTAGCAATCCACCAGACACAAAACACATCAGGCAAGGACAAGGCAATCAGTGTCTTAGTTTACAATGTGTGAATCCCTGAAGCGAGAAAACCAATCATTAGATAAAAATAGATCAACACTGATCCAGGAGGCTTCAAGTCGACTTATGGCCTGAATGAGCACAGATGAAAAAGGCAGTGGCACCAAGGTTCTATTAAAATTACAAAAACCATGCATTCAAAATATGTCCAGTGTGAAATGGATGTAACATCTTCTCGCTTGCAAGCAGCAATAATATTAGAATGGACGATTATGTGTAAGAAAATTCTTCCAAACTGTAAAAAGTCATTACAGGGAATGTGTTACTTTAAAAATGTGTGCAGTACACATTCATTCTTTCATTCACTCATTATATTTCTATACCGGCCACAGCTGAAGCTTGTGAAGGGTGGTTCACAAGTATATATGAAGTTTATATTATACTTCAGATATAAATACTAACTCAGAGGCCCCAACATTGGGGATTCTACTCTCTCTCTATCTCTCCTGCACACACACACACACACACACAAATATACTACATATGGAATATTTGCACTGATCTTACAGCCTGCTTTTTATGCTGTTCTTAGTGCTGGAAATACTCCAGGAGAGTTTGTACATATTCAATTCTATCAAGTGCTAGACGTTCAGCCACCTTTTAGGGAATTCTGTCCTAAAGAACCTTAGCACAAGGAAGCTGGTGCAGGTGGTTCCATAGTCAGGACAGTTTGTTCAGTCTGTCAAACAACAGAAATGCCTGGCTTTTGTCTATACTAAAACATGCAGGAGGAGAACATTTCCTGCACTTACAAGTGCCAAGTCAATGCCAGCAAGACTGACAAACTTGAACAAACCCATTCTGTATTGAACCCAGAAGGATATACTGCAGCAGGCAGCCAAAAGGCTAGACATGAAGTCAAAGGAGAGAATAAGAAGTGGAGAGCAGATCTTGGCATTAGAATCCTGCATCTGTCAAGCACATTTCATAAAAGGCTTCTTGTCTGCAGAACTTGCAAGATACTTAGGCAAAAAGGAGAAGATGAAAAATCAGCTGTAGCAGAATAAGAAGCTAAGTGTAGCATCTACACTGGTGTAGAAGGGAGAAACATACCACCGTTGAAACTGCAGGACTGTTACAATCAACATGTCACCCCCACCAACCAATAACTTTATTTGCAAGCAAGCTTCATTATTGCAAAAGTAAGATCCTCCAATACAGATAATTGGAACAAAAGACGAGTACAACCAAGATGCCATGTTAAAGCATTATGTCCTAAATAGCTTATGCCTTCCTTTTTCAGAAGACATCTCCCAAACCTGTTTTAGAGCTAAAGTTCTAAGCCACCATAAGAAGGTCTTTCATGCAGAAGCTGAAGCCAGTGAGGAGCAGAAGGAATAAGCCAGGCATGTACAGATAAAACGTGGGCAGCCTCTAGCCTGTGGCCCTAATCTGGCATGCGGAGGTTACCAATTTGGCCTGCAGAGGGTTGGGCACCCTCCATGGGCCCCTCCTCCCCACCTCCACAAGTTCCACCTTCTATTCTGGAGGCTACTGAGGGCTTGAGGAGGAGCACCTGCCCCACATCTTCATCAAATGGGAGAAGGCACATAGCAAGCAATGCCAGTAGGGGTGCTTTGCTGCTCATGGACCTTTGCCAAGGTGGAAAGCCCTATGCACAGCAAACCTGGTTCTCGGCCAATGCATCGGGGGGTTCTGTTCCCCGGCGCATCAGCCACAAGAATGATGTCCGGGGGCATGACACTCAACCCAGAGATGTCTCGGTGGGGGATCATCCATCTATCCCTCCAAAGCCTAACTCAGGTACCCACCTCTGAGATAATGGCTTGGGTGAAAAATGTAGCACATGTTTTGATGTAGCTCTGGGGCAGGAGCAGATCAGGGGAGGGTTGAAGGACTGGGGAGCATAAAGGGAGAGATGGGCTGTGGGATAACAACAGACCCAGGCAGACGCTAGTGGAAGACCTAGCTATGTGAATAGGTGGGCAAGGAGTGGCTAAAAAATGCTCTGTAATTGTGGAAAATGGGGGCATAAAAAGGCCAGGCAGAGTAGTAAATCAGGAGATGTAAAATGTAGAAGCCAGGAAAAGATAAATGAGCACAGAAATGGAGGACAGAAAGGAGAGGCAGTCATGAGAAAAGAGAATGAATGAGATATAGCCACTTGTGTTTGTCAGAAAGTACAACAGCACTGACCAAAGATGTACCCATATTACTGCATAGCTGATATACACATACATTCAGAAATCCTGTCTAACTATGTAACAACTTCCCCCTTTGATTTTAGTTTTCCAGAAGTTTTTTTTAATTACTATGAGGTGCAGTCCAGCATATAACTATATAAAGATTATATAAAGAGATAAAAAGAAAAAGAAATTTATCGTGAAACCTTTGAATGCACTTATAGAAGTTTGTTCTAAGCTTGGGTAGTAATAGTTTATTTCTAAGAAATTTTGGCTAAGATTAGTATTTACTACATCTAATAATTATATACGTATGGCTGGGGATTACTTACTTGGGGTATAAAGCCCATTCAGCGCACTGAATAAACATACATAGAATTACACTAGTGATGCTTGTGATATGTTTTCCATCATTTTTATCTGACACATTGTTTTTCTTTTTTTATTTCTGAACATTGAAATGAATTCACCAGAAACATGGCAAGACAGAATAACAGCCTATATACTCATGTGCCCTCTAGTGGTAGAGTTCCCTTATTTAATGTACTAGACAATCATTAGGCACCTACTCCATAAAAGTATTTCCTAATGGCAATTGAGAAGTAAAGATTAATCACTTTAGACCTGAATTTTCTAAAAGCAACTTTTAATAAGCTTATTGCCTAAAAATGATAAAACTGATTAGTAATTCTGTTCAATGACAAATATAGGATTTTTTAATACAGTTATAAGAGTTTGGGGAAAAGGTTTTGGGAAAGGACCTCAAGGATTTTCTGGTCAATCCTCCTGCCTCAAGGACCGAATCCACCTAAACTGATGTAAAATATTGTTCATTTAATGTGTTCTTAAAGTTCACCACTGATTCAGATTCCATCCTAAGCCTTGGGCAACCTGTTCTAGTGCTCCAATGCTTGTGTAGGAAGTTCTTCCTAACATCCAGCCTCAATCCTTTTGGTTACAGTTTAGGCCACTTATTTCTTATCTTATCACAGCAGACCGGGGTGGGGGGGAGTCCTGAGCTGTATCCAAACTGAGGCAACCTTTTATATATTATCAAAGTCCCTCTGTCTTTTCTTCTCCAATTAAACCTATTGCTTCCGTAGGTTCTCACGACATATTCTCTAAACTTCTAAGCATATTTTTTGTTATTGATCTCATTTGACTCTTAGCTTTTCAAAGTAGTTTCACGCATGGAGAAACATACATTTCATAACTGAATAACCCCACAGTTTCAGAACAGTATAACCAAATCCAAAGGTTCAAAGCACTGACCCAGCCACTAGATCCTATGGACTGGAAACCAACCTCCAGATAGAAAGCTGAAGCTCCAACTCATCAAGGAAGACCAAGAATAAACTGGAGGAAGGCTGCCTGCACAGGCTCCACATATGGCCCAACATCTTTAATCGAGATTGCAACTCCAAACAGCAACTGGATAACAGACTTGGCAAAACTTTTTAATGATGAGAGCACACAAGAACCACCTGTAGTATAATAAAAGCAGACAATTGCAGAAGCGGAGTTTTTTGCCATAGCCTTCGCCCTATTTCTTTGCAAGGAGCAGTCAAGAAAAGCTACCCATATATTTATACTGAGATCTGCTCAATTTGAATTACCATTTATCGTCCATCTAAAAATGTTCCGGGGGGGGGGGGGGACATAATCTCAGATTCCATGCTTCTCTTGTATGCAGAAGCACCAAATCGTCTAATATGAAATCCTGAAACTATCATCAATTAGTGATGCTACTGGCTGCATGAGGTAGCAAGCAATTTTCAGATAGCAGAGTTTAGAGAACTTTTTAAAATGCACATAAAGCAATCCATGTAATAATGGTAGCAAACAAAATATTTCTTTTAGTTTTCATTTATCAACCACCCCCAGACAGCTTACTTTTATCTTATGACAGTTCCTTTAAGTAGTATTAACCTTGATCAAGCATATTATAGGGTATGGGTTTTCAGCAGCTTCTTACTGTGCCTGCTTTGTGTTATCCACCATACAGATTCAGATGATTATATGCATGCATTAGAAGTCTCCTGTGACTTCAAAGAAGTGCTAACTATATTAAAAAGAGAAAGCAGCTGCCTGCTGTGTCCCTTCCACAGTGCCAGTGTTAATGAAAAAAGCCTCTGAGAATTACTACCCCACTAATTTCTTCCAGTCAGAGAAGTGACACTCCAGACTGACACTCACTTCAAGAACAGAATGGAATCTGTGCAAAAAAGGAGTCCATAAATAATTTATTTTGACAGTTATTTTACATAATTTCTTGTGACAGTCCATAATCCTGTATTTCATACATTCCATTTCATGTGTTTTGTAAAATTAATCCCAGTATAATCACACGGAAGGGAGTGAATTCAGTACAGAATCTCATTTAACAAAATAGAATTTGAAAAAGGCAGTTTATCACTGGCAGTTGCTTTTCAAAAGTGGGTAGACATGATGTCTAAATTGTTCT
The DNA here is from genome assembly GCF_057233095.1 of Heloderma suspectum. Taxonomy (NCBI): domain Eukaryota; kingdom Metazoa; phylum Chordata; class Lepidosauria; order Squamata; family Helodermatidae; genus Heloderma; species Heloderma suspectum. The sequence goes on from NC_139462.1 coordinate 166,109,245, forward strand.
GAAACAACTGAATTTAAAGACAGTCCCTATTTAGTTAAGTAAGGGTCTATCTTGAAATCCAATTGTTTCAAGTCATTAATCTATATTTTCAATCAGTTGCTGCTTTTAATTATATTTGGAAACAGAGGCTTAAAAAATTAGCTTATTTTTGTTTCCAACAAAGGATTACAGTGTATGCACAAGGCACACTATTGATGCCACTGTCCCACATTGCAATGAAATGGGATCATGACAAAAAGCGTTAATTTTACACAGGATTGGAGGGGGAGGGGTAAACAAAAGTCTCATGTCAACACGCCCCATACCAGCATCCAACAATTTTTGCATCATGCCCAGGGCTACCTATAATGCAGAAGGACATGTTATAGGTATGGGGCCAAACACTGGTCTGAATTAGATGCACAAATGCTGTGAAAGACATATATCTACAGTGATGCTTCCCAAGACCACTATGCAGCCTTCACCAGACTTCCAGGATATCATCCACATTACTGTAACTTTGAGCCAGAGGGGCGGCAAAGAGCAAATCAGCATGAACACTAGGACAAATGCACTAACTACACAGTTAGTTCAGGCTCCTCCGTTACCATACAATTTCCCCCATTTCACTGCCCCTCCCACTTCCTACTACATTGAAGAAGTACCAGTAGTAGATGCAAACACAGCCTGCCTTCCCTCATACTATGGCTGCCAACTGATGCGTGACTGATAACATGGAACCTTAGTGGAGAGGAACCAACTGTTTCAGTAGTGCAGTAATTGGCCTTTAACTTAGGTCATGATAAATGGAATACTTACATTCAGCTAACCCGGCAATGGCTGTATACATTGAGATTGTCAAGGTACTCGCACCAGAGACAATCCCTATTAAGTCAATGAAATCTAAACAAGCAGCTTGTATATTTAGGACTGGAGCCAAAGACTCACAAAGACCTTAAATATTTCACAGCACGTTGTGATTAGACATTCCACACATTGTTCTTTATCAAGTTGTTTTTTAAAAATGCCTCCAGGGAACTAGGCCAGGGCGAGTGTATGAATCTGACAGAAGACTTGACTACCACGGAATTCTAGCATGTTGTTTTCCCTGTCAGGTTTTGGTGTCTATGCAGTTTCTCTGCTGACAGAAAGGCAGACAGCATTTGGGACAGCCACAGAAGTACTGTGCCTCCTCAACCACTTTTTAAACAAAAGTTGTAGCTTCCTCTTTCAAATGGGAACTGCTACATCAGAAAAGGCAAGTGGGCCCTTGGCTATATGCAATGATATGTGACCTCTCTGTTTTTGTTCTACATTTTAAAATGACAATAATCATGACCTCATGAGGATGACAAGAAGGAAAACATAAAGATTGTAAAATGTTTGAAGAGATGATAGTTAACAAATATATTCCATTAACTGTGTTAATTCCCCACTAGATAACAATGTACAAGCCTCTGAATGAATGAGCTTAAGCTTTTGACGGGCAGTTCTTTTGGTTACTGGGTTCCAGCTGTCTCCTTATATTGTCTTTTTATCAGCTGTAAAAGCAAAGTGCACTATTACTTTGAGATCATTGTAGTGGTATTTAGGATGTATTCCCTTAAAAGCAATTCATGGGTTCTTTAGGGGTAAATAACACCAGAGTACTAGATGATCCTTTTGCCACACTCCCTGAGCTCCCTGAATTTAAGATAAATAGGGGAAAACAAATTTGTTTACTAATTTTAATTATTTCTATGATATAAAGTCCATTATTATTTTATATGATATAAAAAAGAAAGAAAACCAGAACAAACCAACTATGACATGTCTATAAATACAATTCATCTATACTTTTTGAGCCCATTTTAATTTCCAGATCTTCTCTTTCAAACCAATTCCAGGAACTACATCTTAGTTGTTTTAAACCTAAAATGAGTTTTATTTCTAGTTTCTTGCCGTCTTAAAAATAGATACTTATTCTGTTGCTGCAGTCTCTTAACTTGATAGAACAGATGTTATTGCAATCAGTGGGCTGGTTAATACATAATGACAAACAAAACCTTGGGCTCATACACTCCATCCTCCCAATACATATTCCCCCTACTTGACTTCCTGGTTTGCAGCAAACTGGAGTTTTCAGGTATATCTGAACCTGGTAAACTATGGTTTGCCCAAAACTAGGAAGCAAGGAGAGAATCAGAGCACACAAGGAGAGAATGGAGCAGCAAACCCAAGGCTTGCTCATGTAATGCCAAACTATGGTGTTGTATGCGAACTGAGCTGATGAATATTTACAGTATTCAGATATTATTTAGAAAGATTTCTAGTTTGATTACCAAGGAATTATCATGGCCAAAGAAGGTGTTTATGCAGGCAAAGCTATGCATTTAATAAAAAATCAACTGAATGAGTTACCTCTCCAGCATGAAGGCACAAAAGAGTATTTTGGTTCACACTACAAAAAGTATTTTAATAAATAAAAGTGCATTCAAGAGAGCATTTGTGTTTGATATTGTCTGAAAATGAGCTATACAGCTTTAAATAAATTTGTTAGTAGAAAATATGTAGAAAGCCACTACCGATTTTGATTAACCTCCCTTGGCATTCTGAATTAATTATGCCAGTTAATTCTTTTTTGTACGTATGTATCACCGAACCAAGTCACTGTTGAATGTTCATAAGCCGTACTTTTCTATCTATGTGCTTAATTTACATTTCTGCTTGCCTTTGTTGAGTTTTGGTGACAGATACAAATACCCAATGGGCAGCTTTACTCATTAGTTCACACACAATAAAGCTAGACTTTTCAAGCTGTAATTTTATTTTCACACTAAAGATTTCAGAGAAACAGGCAAGTAAGTCAGGGTCTTATTAACTGTCTGTGTTTTTGTACAGTCTTCACGAAAATATTGTTCATGTTAGCAGAGGACATTGTCTCCTCTGCTAGCATACCCAGGAGATTGAGGGTTCCAGATGTCTTTCAGCCTGTTCATCAGTTGCCCTCAAGCTGCTAGTCAATACTTCTGGAAATTTTAAAATTTTTCCTAGCTACTAAAGCCTCCAATTTTACTTCATTCACCCCCTCCCCCGCAACCTCCCCAGTTCAGTAGGAGAGAAGAGAGCCAGGGAATAATCAAATCTTCTCACAAATCTGGCCAGCACTCACATAAACTGTGAATCTAACCACATGTTAGGATGGCATGACCTACTGCTTCCAACCCTTCCGCAACTCTTCTCCCTTGCCTCCGACCTAGTTTTCTCTAAACTGGGCTCCAAAACTGGGAGAAAGCTGGCCAATAGAAAAGGAGCAGGGGAAAAAGTTGTGTGAAGAAAAGTGGCAGACAGGTGAAGGGTTCAGCAACACATCCTCCCACCACTCCTGTACTTGAACATCACCTCACCCTGCCACTACAACTGTTCTGCATAAACAACATTCTAATGAAAAGGTGGGCAGAAGGTAAATCTCCAGATGTTCTGTATTTCAACTCCCAGAAACCCTGCTAGTATGGCTAATGGTCAGGAATGCTGGGGTTGAAATCCAAAACACCTGAAGATATACTTTCTGCCTACCCCTGTTCTAATGGAGGGGTCTGCCACCGAAGCACATAGTTACAACCTGGGGGAGAGGTGCCATGTGCAATATGGAATTCTATAGCAGAAATGTATCAAAGGGTACAAAACAAGTTTGAAAATCACCAAAGATTCCCTCGTTCATAGGCCAGTGACGATCTATCAAAAATGGAATTGTATACAACTGATGAGCAGTTATCTCTGTATCATGAGCAAATGTTTAAATCCTCCACTCACCTCTGCCAACACCACAATCAGGATAAGATCAGTTTTTGAATCTGGGAAAAGTGCATTTACTTGGGGTGACATGCCAATCAGGACACAATTGGTAACTACTGATATAACAGTCATAGTCTGAAAAGCCAACTGAAACAAAAAAGAAAAGGAAAAAGTTTACTTTCTTTAGCAAAAATCCAACTATTTTCCTGTATTTTAATATTCAGAAGTGCCAATAGCCTACATTTGAGACAGTCATCAGCAGGACATCTGCCATTAATAGTACAATGTACAAAGGATCCCCAACCTTTTCAGGTCAGTGGGCACTTTTGGAATTTTGAGTTTTGTGGGCACTCTCACAAAATGGCTGTCATGGGAGGGCCTGTCCATTTACAAAATACCAACTTCCCAGCAGATAAACTGGTGAAACTCAGAGTAACATGGGCAAGAAACAGATTGCAAGGCAGAGGCGGGGCCTGAGTCCCAAATGTCAGATAACATGTTTTCCCCACATGGGGCCCAGAGGTATTACTGATGATAAAGATGGCTTCAGAAGCCAGCATTCTGCTTTGCAGTATGCCAGCCCCACAGTTCAAATACTTTTTTAATTTAAAAACAATCCAAAGAAAGCAAAAATCAGGAGAAACAGGGAGCCTGGTGGGCACCAGTAGACGTGTTTGTGTACACCACATTGGAGACTCTGAGCTCAATCGGCCTTTAGAATCAGCTCTAACAAATATTTATTAGAGGTAGGGCCTGTCCCAGGTTCCAAGTTAAGAGATTAAAAAACAAGTGAGAGAATAGGTGACTATAATAATGATCAGCTTGCTCAAAACAGGAGTAGTCTCCGATTCCCTACAAATTTCAACTACTGGAGCTAGAGATGGATCGTGCAATGTGTTACTAAATGGGGTGGGGAGAATGCCCCCCTCCTGCCTCAAAGGAGAACAGAATTTCACCAAGTTAGAATTTCCTTTTCTCCCCTCCTAGACAGGATGGCTTGAGCACAGAAATGTCAAAAAGCAGTACATCCAAGGCAGAGGAGCCCACCATATGGTCCAATGACCCTGCAAAAATATTTCGAGAACCATTTGCCTGAAACTGCTATGGTTAAGGCAAAAATATCTATCCTGCAGTGTCTCATGAAGGCAAGCATAAAGGACCAAGTGGCTGCACTGTGGGTTTCTTCCAGAGGCAGTGTTTCCCAAAGACCAAATTTCTCAGTTTACAGTAAACTCATAGCATCATTTATATTTTTTTATTCTACATCTATATCTATATACAGGAAAAACAACAACCATGGTGTGTAAACATTAAGAACTTGAACATATTACCTGCCATACACCTATATTTGCGGTGGGCTCTGAAAATGGGCGTTTAAAGATCCTGCACATTTTTAAGGCATCAGAATACATCTCTGTGATGTTGTTTAGCACTGCAAAAACAGCTGCCAAAGGGTAGACACATGAAAAAAGGCTCACATAGCCAAACTGTAAGAACAACTCCAAATAATCATCAAAAGTACCCTGGGAAAAAAAGAACATTTTCCCTATAAATACCAGATTAGACAAAGTTTTACAGATCCTGGCAATATTTTCCTAACGTGACTAGAAAAATCAAAAGTGGAGAGTATAAGTGGAAAGTTGAGAATGTAAGATTAAAGTGAGGAGAGCGGAAGCACTAACTGCCTGTTCCCATTTCTCTTCACGGAAGTTAAATTAATCCTTCATATGCATTCATCTCACATGGAATGGGGGTACTCACATAATGCATGAGAAAGTGCCTGGGTTCAGACGATCATAGGGGAAAAAGAAACCATGGGTTGTGGGGTGGTTTAGAAGCCACCTTCGCTGCGCACCTCACTAGGTTCAGACAACAAGCTACCCAGCTCCACAGGTAATTAGGGAAATGGCAGTAGCGGGGAGGGAAAAGAAGCCAGCATGGCTTCTTTTCCCCCTGTTATTGTCTGAACCCAACCAATGTGTACACCACTGCTCCATGCTCAACATGAGTTAGAATGGAGGTGATATTCTTAATAATACATCCTCTACTGAAGTAAAACTATGCTTGGCACATAGGAGGGTGGCATATCTACTAAACAAAACCTTTTTTTAAGCCTAAATAAAAAACTTTAACAACCTATAAAAGATATGCAAATAGAGGTTCAGATGGTGCAATGCGACTAGAGCTTGGTACTTTGCAATGAGTGTTGCATACACTAATATTTGCCTGCCGGGCAGAGACTGGAGGTGTGAGCTCAACCAGTGGGCTGAACTAGATGAACTCTGACTTGAACCAGCATGGCAATTCTTATGCTCTTAAGTATTGGGAGGCATATCTTAAAAATTCCATTCAGAATTCAAATAGCTTCTATAGTTCACAATTATTTAAAATCTGATTAGTTTTCACTTTTCAGGTCTGATACATTTAAAGCCCAGACACAAGTGAGAAAATAGTCAGCTTACCAAATATGTATCCATTCCTTTTTCCAGATTAACTTGCTCAAGTAAAGATAGATCAGCATCTGTTTCCAATGCTTTCACTTTTTTCTTTACCCTCTTATTCCGTCTCTTTTGAAGCCAATATGGCAGTACAGCCTCTACACACTGATTAAGGATTTGTGAAGTTATCAGCAAAGTTGCCAAACTCTGTAGGAAAATTAAGCAAAACAAAACAAAACATTTAACAAGTGAATAAGTTTTTAAAAATATTGTATCTGCTTTCAATAACCCACTGCACCACTTACCCTGCTGATGCCTCCTCGTTTGTGATGCCAAATCAAAAACTGAAGCTTGCAATTTGAGCTTTTTTAAAGTTTACATTATGTTTGAGTGCATAATCCTAGTACTGGCTATACACATTTTAATATACTATGGTGGCAATAATAAAGCTGCAAATGTAAATGTAAATGGTCCTTATTTAAAAGCAGGAATGAATGCAAAATTGAAATGTACGATTCCCATGGAAAGTTCTTTACTAACTAAAGGGCAGGTCCAGAAATGTCAGCAAAATCCCACTTAACCATCCTTTCAAACAACCAAGTCCTAGAGTAATTCAAACTTGTGTGAAGGATACAGTTGTCATATTACAACACTGAAAGGAACAGATAAGTCACTGCAATGTGCTGTAGGTAAAGCAAACAAGCACAGTACAATATCAAACATGAAACAATTATTTCAAGTGGAAGGAATATAGTTTTCAGTTAAAACAGTCTTAACCACTTATTGTCCAAACAGTTCAGCACTAGGTCAATTCTGGAATATGTTATCTGATCTGCAAATACTGTCTGAATCTGTTTGATGTGAAATAATTAAAAATGCTGAAGGCACTAAAATAGAAATATTTTTAGCTAAGTTTATAATTATGCAGAAAATCATGTATTCTGTAGTTAGTACAGTTTAAAAAGCTATCTTAGCATCTTTTAACAAATTTCTTATCACAATACTCACCTGTCTCAAAAGTTTCATATCAAACATGACAAATGCAATGTAGAATAAAGAGGCAAAGCAGTTTAAAAAGTTGAACTGTAAGAGAAAAAATAATTTAATTGGGATGGGTAAGGTAAGGTTCAACTGCCATAATTAACCCACAGAGGCCTCTTCCCCCAACCTGTGCTGCCACCATGTGGTGATTCATCTACACTGGTCATTCAGGAGAAAAAGCTTTATGCAGAGAAAAGCTCTGATGAGCTGGATCATGGGTGCCTCCAGTCTGGCTCCTGGTGCAAACAGTTAGAAGGCACTGAGCAGCTATTCCATTTTTCTTCCTTAACAGATTTTTTTCTGGTAAGAAAAAGGTGGAAGAAGCAGTAGGAAAGCACGGAAGGGCTACAAATTGAAGACATCAGCATCTGGACCCCCTGTAAAATGCTGTGAATAAGGCAGTCCAATTACAAAACAACAGGGGTTCATCACACACAAGCCTGTTCATTTGCAGTTTACCAGGGCTTCTGTTTCTGCATTCTAAGCACGATAAAAAATCAGCTCTTTACACAGACAAATTCTCTGCAGCTTCGGGGCAGAGAGCAAGGGGCGAATCAGTAGGTCTCCTGAGGGATTCAAGTATCTCTCACTTGCTCTCGTGCAAAGCAGTGCACCGGGGGGGGGGGGGGCGGGCTTCGTTGCTGTCAGCCATTTACATGGGGAGTCACTGTCTACTTCTTACTCCCCCAGCCAGCTCCACACTCATTGAGCCTCTTCTAGCCTGGCCAAGGAAACTCTCCTCCCAGCCAAGGTGAACAGGCAGACTAGCTGGAGGTAGGGATGTCAGAGAATTCCGCCACGGATCTCGGCGAGGCTGAATGCCAGTGTATTCGGCCCCCCGAACTCCATGGCGGAACGGCCTGCCACCCCCCCACGGATCCTCCCCCAGGACGAGACTTACCTGGGGCGGATGTTCTGGACAGCAGCGGCTCCAGTGGCGGCTCCAGCGGCGGCTTCGGTGGCAGCTGGTCTTCCAACTGGCTGCCGCCGCCATTTGCAGTCTGTCCCCCCCCCCCCATTCATGATAGGCTACGTAAAGACTTAGGTAGCCTATCACGTCTGGGTTAAAAAAAAAAAACGCGTACGCAAATGCGTACACTTGTGTTCCCCCTTATTTTCGCCGTCTTAGTCTATGTAAATATTTACGTAGAGTAAGACGGTGAAAATAAAGGGGAATGCAAATAGCATCCGCTACGCTATTTGTGTTCCCCTTTCTTGTCTTCGTCTTAGTCTACGCAAATATTGACGTAGACTAAGACGGCCAAAAATAAGGAACGCAAATGGTGGCGGCCGTAGCTGCCATTTGCGTACGCGGGTTTTGTTTTTGTTTTTTAACCCAGACGTGATAGGCTACGTAAGTCTTTACATAGCCTACCATGGCTGAATTTAGGGACGCAAACGGCAGCGGCTACGGCCGCTGCCATTTGCGTCCCTGCTAGTCAGCGGCCGGATGTCCGGCTGCTGGCGGAGCCAACCGGCGGCTCTGTGGAATCCCCGTGGAGCGGAGCCAGCCGGCCAGGATTCCGGGGGGAGGGACGGAGCGCCTCCCCCCCCAGTGGAACCTGGCAGAGCCAGGTAAGCAGGGTTTCGTACAGCCCTAGCTGGAGGATGGGAGCGGGGAGAACAACTGTGATTTTCCTGTTCTTCTCAATGGCTTCTTCTTCCCAGGCTATGGTTATAGCAGAATTGCACATTTACACACAGCCATTAAATCAGATTTACATTTAAATGGTGGGTTATTTCAGGTTTTTTTAAAGTGAGATAAAGATCAAATTCAGCTGGATGTGCCCTGAAGGTTGACAGCATCATGTAAATGACCAGCAAACTTCCATGAGTGCACTATAAATGCCTCATGTAAAGACACCCAGACTCATCTGGAAACACTCCTGATTCTCAGGCCTTATGTTGCCAATCATGCCTAACATGGTTAAACAGCTACAATCCATATTATTATTTAAACTGTAAATATTTCACAAAGCATAACCAAGAAATTGAAGGTTTCAGACCTTATACATGCCAAAGGGTCACCTTAAAGATAACCCAATGGAAATCCTAACCTATGTTAGACAGCTTTCCTACATGAGGCTGTTAATCTGCTGTATCTATTCCCATTTTCTTCGCAGAATTGAGATCCAACACTACACGAGGTGCGTTTTCTTTCTGGATTTTCCACAATATAACATCTCAAGGCACTGTGGTATAGCAGAATAGTGCAAATACACTGGAGGAAATTACACTTTCTTTTGCTTTCACTGCGGCTGCCATTCGCTTCCTCCTCTTCATAGCCATGATAGGCTAAGTAAATACTTACATAGCCTATCACGGCTAACGCAGGGACGCCATTTGCGTCCCTGTGGAGGCCATGATAGGCTACGTAAGTATTTACGTAGCCTATCATGGCGGGGGGGAGGGGGACCCAGCGTACGCAAATGACGGCAGCCTATCAGCCTATTTACGTAGCCTATCACGGCTCAATACAGGGATGCAAATGGCGGCGGCGAGGGGGAGGGACGGCGCGCCTCCCCCCACCACGGATTCCCCGGCGCGGAGCCAAGTAGGTGTTTCGTACATCCTTAAATTAATCCACAGTGACAATCTGACTTTCCAGCTGAAATGCAATGCACACACGTTGAAGTTACTTTTGAGTAAACATGCACAGAATGAAAGTGCGAGGGTGTCAGATATCAAACACAATCCTCTGACTCATTTACTGTTCAGGCAAGAACGATGTGTTCCAAGGCGTAATGTTTTGCACATGTGTCAGGGTGGAAACTGAGCCGATAGAACCCCAGAGCAGTTCTGATTCTGAGGAGGATCAGCAATCAGTGGGAGAGGAGCCAGCTCATCCCTCACAGGCACAGCAGCTGGCAGAGATTCCTCCTGCTGGCATTCCTGAGATAGATAGTTATCCTAGCAGTGAGAAAGTGCGGGAACGAGGCTTGCTAGATGCTCGACGCAGAAGCAGGGGGCGACAAGCGATGGAGGGTGTGGAAAGGAGGCGTAGCACTCATTTGATGCGCAAGCAATGGCTGCCTCCCATGGACCCAAGGGAAAGAGGGAGGATCTCTCCCTAGCCCATAAGTTCAGGGTCTTCACATGACTCTCCTTCAAACGGGGATCAACTGCCTATTCTGCTTTTCCTTGCTTAGTCGCTGGTGAATAGCATCTGAAAGAGTCATTAAGTTGTAAAAGGATTAAAGCCTTGAAAAGAATCTTTTCGTCTGTGTCTTGAGTTGGCTATTGGGGTCTTCTGAAAGAGGCCGCTAGGGCACTCCTGACAACATGCATGGGCAACCACCAATCCTGGCTGCAGTTTCCCATGCTGCATCACATGCCATTCTGGAGCATCCTCCAACTCTCAAGAGTAACTTTTTTTAGTGGGTAGAAAGGGCTGCAACCCAGGGGAAAGTTGGCAACTCCACCATGTGCACACCAAGTCCTTTGGATCCAAACCAACCAACTCTCTTAGGAAAGTCCTCTCATTTCAATGGGCCTTTTGCAGAGCTATTACCTAACATAATTCAAATGGTTTCAGCTATACCTACCACCAAGACTTTCAGGACTAAGTGATTCTGATATGAAGACTCCAGTCTATGGTTTTCTGAAATTCAACAAAAAGTCCCAGTTAATGAAAAATACCTGAGCACAAGACACAGTAGACAGATAGAATCATAGAATAGTAGTAGGGTTGGAAGGGGCCTACAAGGGGCCTACAAGGCCATCGAGTCTAACCCCCTGCTCAACACCATTTATATTGTACAAGATATGACTTCCTACAAATGTAAGATATAATGTATGTCGGCCATAATCTGTGGAAAGCATGGAAATATGCAATATCTATATTAAAACAAAAGCCATATTTATGTAAATAATTTGCTTGCTTAAACTGAGGCCACAGTCTTGAATCTATAACATACCAATAGCATTAAATGAATGTTAAATTGTAGTACTTATTTTTTTTATAAGGCTCACTGAAATCCAAGACATTTACACACTTTCTAGTCAATCTTTCTTCAGTGTTTTTTGTAGCCAAAGTTATTTTTCCCTGCTCAATTCCTTCCGTACTCAATTAAGTGCAATCCTATGTATGTTTAGACAGAAAAATGTTCTACAATTTCCAGCATTCTCCAGCCAGCCAAGTTGGGTGGGGCATGCTGGGAGTTTTAGGATTTTTTTCTGTCTAAGAATGCATAGCACTGTGCCCTTAGTCTATCAAAAGTAAGAACTGGACATTGGAAGAGCTACTATGTAAATGGCTTGGAGCCAGGTTACCTGACGAAAGGTCTCTTCCCATATTTACCTATTCAGACAATAAGATCATCATCTGAGGCCCTCCTCCAGATGCCCCCACCAAATGAGGCAAGGCAGGAGAGAGGGGCCCTATTCAGCGATGCCACCCCATTTGTGGAATGCTCTCCTTAGAGAGGCTCACCTGGCACCTACGTTATGGCCTTTCCGGTGCCAGATGAAGACCTTTTTGTTCTTCCAGGCATTAAGAACTTTTTTTTTAATACTTTATTCTGCTGCTGGATTTAATTTGGTTTTATGTGCTGGAATACTTTTATTTTTGCTACTCGTTTTACCTTGACTTTATTCTGTACTGTATATTCCTTTAATTTTTGTATTTTATGTTTTTAATGTATTGTACACCACCCAGAGAATTTCTGTTATTGGGCGGTTTAAAAGAACAGTAAGCAACAACACAATGTAACTTTAAGAAATGGTGTTTGAGTTTGCTTATTTTTTCTTCTTCCGTCATCATCACTTTTTCCTTTTGACTCATGTCTTTTAGTTTGTAAGTCTGTGGGGTAGAGACTGTCTTAGAGACTGTCTTTTTTTTTTACTGATCTTATGCAAGACATTCTGGGAACCTTCTCATCTAAAATTGCTTTAAATAAAATAGTAAAGAATGGACAAAGAAAAAAATTGTATTTTGGGAGCAACCATATTGTTGCCCTTAATCCCAAACTATTCCTTCACTTCAATACCTGCTTTGTTGAAGCAAACCTAAATCAAAAGTATACATTTAATTTCTCTGTCTTCATCATATCCTATTTAATATTCACAAAGCATCTTGACACTAGTCTGCAAGAAATCCACGTCCAGCAATGAAATGAATCAGATAGGAAGATATTAGAACTACTATTTTGACATCAGTAAACTATCACTAGATATTCAACATGCTTTAATACTTGTCATGTCAATACCAGTGTTGTCGATAATTTTTTTTCTTGCTGCCGTCAACACACATTAAAATACAGTGAAAATAATTATAATGTGCATAGACTAGCTTGAACAGTCTTCTGTATTATTTATTAATGTAGACTTTGCTCTATTAATGTGTTTCCTGTCCTGGCCCAAAAAAGATTCAGTTTTCATTAAGCTTAGCTATTCAAATTATGCTAAAATTTACACCCTTTCATACAAAACCTTTAAGCAAAACATGAAACACCTTACGTTCAAATTATCATCTGTTCATTACCAAGGCTGTCAATTATTAAAAAAAAAATTAGCTGATTGATCATCAGGTTTTCAATCGATATATCACAAAGCCTTAATCTAGGTACTTTTCTAAGAATATTGAAGGCACAGCATTTTTTTTTCTAAGCATAAAGTAATTTACAATTTAATTAAAGAAGTTACAAACTATTTTTAGAAGGACATACTTTAAAAGATTTTCTCCATATTCTTGTTGGTCCATTTGAAAACTTAGAACAGAGAACATTCCCCCATTTCAGTAAAACGCAATGGTTTCAGAAATTAAGTTTACCTAGGGCAGAATCCAATAGTGTCCGCCTGGAAGCGACAGCCCCGCCGATTCCACTGCACGAGCGGCACACCGCTTGTGCAATGGAGATTTAGCGCTTCTGCGGGCAACCCAACCCAAAATCCACATAAGGGAGCTCTGCCAACCTGCCCCGTTCCAGAAATGAGCATTTCTGCTCGTTTGGGGGCTTGCCCTTGGAAGTGCTAAATCTTCATTACACAAGTAATGTGTAACTGACTTGACTTGGATTCCTGCATTGAGCAGGGGGTTGGATTCGATGGTCTTGTAGGCCCCTTCCAAGCCTACTGTTCTATGATTCTATGAAGCTGTTCAAACCAACTGCAAACCTTAAGCAATAAACATATGAAAAGAAGGGTTCAATCCTCACTAACTTGTACACACACACTTATTTGCATGACAGTGTGATGTAGCTGCCCAACCAGAAACCATTCAGGTTATTTTTTCTTCTCAGGAATTGTAAACTTTTATTTTCCTGGTTGTATTAAAATCTGGATGTCTCTTTAAAGGAGACTTCTTAGAAAAATATAACTTTGGTTTTTATTTATTTATTTTTGGCCTCCTTTCAGGTTTTAGATCAAATAGTTTAAAATATTACTTTACAAATTAGTTAATCAAGTTGGATGGAACTGATTTCCATCATTTCCTGATATTTAGAAACCTGTATTGGTTATTACTGAAACTCAGGGTAATGGTGTGGGATGACTGACAGGACTGGACAATCTCCAAACAACCAAAAATTGTATAGATACCTTAGTTGGCACAAACAATAAAACTGCACTACACTGTTTTTAGTGTAAGAATTTTTGGATCAGCTCTCAAAGATCAGCTGAAGGAACATATATCAAGCAGTAAGCTTCCTTCACATTGATGTGTATTATAGCTCACATAATAAAGAGGCTCTGTTCTTGGCAGCTGATTTTAGACAGCCAAGCTATCACATGATGGTTGAAATGATCACATCCTGAGACATGATTCAGCATAACAGTAAAGAAACAGTAAAAAAGAAAAAAGAAAAAAAGAGAGAGGAACTTAGGAGAGAGAGAAATCTTACCCCATGATGTTAAGAACTCCGCGGCATATCTATAGATGCGGTTTAGAACTTCAATCACAACAGCATAAATTATGCTCGGCACATATAATATCAAGCTGCTCAATTCGGATTGGTTCTCTTCATGATATGAATGTGCCTGGTATTCCAAGTCAAAGTAAATCATCATGACGTAAAGCGAGAGGTAGAGGCAAAGGCACACAAATGGTAACGAAACTAAATAAATTCGCAACTGTCTTTTGAAGCTAGAGTATACTGGCTCCTCTCTCCCAGTCACAGGATTGATACCTAAAACCCCATGAAACCCTGGTCTCGGTTCCTCAAATTGTCGCTTCATCAACAGCGTCCCCCACCTGTAGGCCATAACAGCGCAACACCGCTTCCAGAGTTCAAGGATAACAGTAGACCAGAGCAGATTGAATCCTGCGAACAGCACATACTTGTCATAATCTTCCCAATCAAATATATAATAAGGAATCCCAATGATAGCCATTGGAATCAAAGCAAATGTGATATACTCCAAAAATGCAAAATAGAAAGCAAGGGTTTCACCAAAATAGCAGCGAATTTCATCTGTGGAATGAAAAGAGATCAAATGTAAGCATCATATTCAGAAAATCTGCCAGACATATGTTAGTTATTGGGTGATTTAAAAATATTAAAATTGAATTCTGTAGTATCAAGTGCTTTATACTCTGTATAAATACTTTATAATTCTTACTATTCCCCCTCGCTGACCCCCAAGACCAGAACACCAGAACTGAAAATACTGCTTTGCAACAAGAAGTGCAAATCAGGGCCACCTCACAAAGTCATGTGGCTTACCTCATGGAACGAGCCTCTCTATGCAGTTTTCTCCACACTATTACATACTCCTGAAAGGAATGTTTTGCCTCAGCTGAACCATGTGGTAAGTCACTGCACACTAATGGATTGTTGCGAACAGCAGTTGCCAGACAGAGACTATTTCAAGCAGGTATTGAATGCGCAATATTTTTATAAACTAAGGGAGCAATCCTATGGCTGCTAGTCAGCAGCTAGATGGCCATAGGATATGTGAGTTTCCGGGAACCGACCTTCCCCGCATCCCGCGCTGTTGTCAAGGGCTCCTTGGAGGCCTCTCTCAGTCTAATCCAGTAGCCAAGTCCAGACACAGACAAAGGGATTCCTTTCAAAGCTTTCTTCTTCTTTTACAACTTAACAACTCTACCGTTTGCAACTAGATCTGAGCAGCGCAGTACCTATGCCCTAAGTTGGAACAGTTGGTCCCCGTTTGAAAGGGAATTACTGGCAGACCCCTGAACTTAAGGACTAGGGAGAGTCCCTCCCCTTTTCCCTTGGATCCTCTGGGCGCAGCCGTTGTTTGCACGCCAACCGGGCACTACGCCTCCTTTCCGCGCCCTCCATTTGGCGCCGCTCTCTGCGTCGGCGTCGCGCATCCACCAAGTCTACTTCCCGCGCTCGGTCACTCCCTGGACTGCTATCTAATCTAGGAATGCTGGTGGGAGGAATCTCCGTCAGCTGTGGGCCCTGGGAAAGAGGAGCGTGCTCCTCCCCCAGGAGCGACTGCTCTTCCTCAGAATCAGAACTACTCTGGGATTCTATGGGCTCAGTGTCCACCCTGACAGCTGTCTCGCAGGCAGCTCGGAACGGCCCCGCGCTTGGAAGAGGAGTGTGGAGTGGTGAAAACAGGGAGTTCCAGGGGTGTTCCAGGGCAGGGAAGGCAGAATGCTGGTATGACACATCCTATGCGTCGTCCGGTAGCCGCCTCCCCTGTTCTGCCTTCCTGTGGCTAGACAGCCAAAATCAGCTATCTAGCCACAAATGCAGGGCAGCTGAAGCGTGGAGGGGACGATCCCCTCTGTGCTTCTCCTGCCCTGCATTGGATAGGCAGTCGCCTCTGAGTTCAGAGGTGGCCACCTATCCCCATAAGATTGCTCCCTTAGTCACTTACTTTGCAAATGTGAAATGCCCATGCTGTATTAGCTCATATTCAGGATGAGACTAATCCTCATCCATTTTCTTAAAACAAAAAGCCATTGCAGCTTAGACTAATAACCATCATCTTTATTTTCTTAAACCATACAGGCAGTCTCTGCAGGGCCACTTCACAATGCCTTGCTTTAAGGAAGGACCACTGAAAGTGTGGCATACAGGCCTGGGTGAGCTCCGACCCATACAATCTCTCATTCTGGAGGAGGGGGAGGTGCGTGGGGTGGCAATAAGGGGGGCACAGGCAGTGAGGGAAGGAGTAGCACGCATCCTTCTGTCTTAGGCAGCAGGACATCTTGTGCTGCCACTGGGGCCCTCTCAATCTATTTGTTGGGAAAGCCACCTTACTTTCCAGCTATGGACCGTAGTATGCCACATCTCACATCAAATTTTGATCTAAATAACTATGGTTCATCAGCCAGAAGCCCCCAATACAGTTACACAATCCAGACTACAATGAGTCAAGAATGAACTTCCTTGTTCTTTTCCAGTGACAGAAATACTAACTTACCTAAAGGCTGGTAGCTAAATTTCAATTGTCCATACCAGGTGTGTCTAAGTTTCTTTAATTCGTCTGTGTCATGAAGTGGAAAAATCTGAATTAGAATACCATTGGTTAATAGCCTTCGCACTGAAAGAAAGACAGAAAGACAGACAGATGTGTTAGTTTTGAAGAGTTTTTGTTAACACAGTAAATATATACACATTAGACCAAATGATTATTTCAATAAATTTAAAAACCGATATTGATTAGACACTGATCTTGATCTCATATTCCCACATATGAGCCTACATAGGTTAAAGGGAATTCCTGTAGACTCCTTTCCATGTCATGAATGCCAATTTGGCATTCATGAATCACTTCTTGAAATGGTCTTCCAAGAACATACACACAGACCTGTTGTATCACATGATTTTTTCAAGGCAGATCCATGAAGTTCCTGTCAAATCATGTTCACAGATCTGGCTCTTGAAACACTGCACGGATAATGAACATTGGGACATAATATTTTTACATGTATGCACTCCTTTGTGTGCCAAGTAATATGACAGAATAGGTCTTCTATTGCTGTGACACCCCAAGGCCAGAATAAGGCATGGGCTATCTGGGCTGCAGTCCAGGGCCCACTGTCTGAAGGGCCCACCAAATCCAAAATGTAACATGTTAAGTCCTACCGTACCGTATCCTGATGAAAGTTGAACGGTTCACAACTGAACTCAACAAACATCAGAAGTCCTATGAGAATTGTTTATACCATTTTAAATTCCTCACATAATGCAGTTCTGTTCAAAAACCAGAAGAAGTATCAGTAAGCAACTGTATCCTATTTTACTTGGTCAATTTATTGAAAAGTAAAGTCTCACAGTTTTACCGCTTCATTGAGGAGAAAAAATAGGTGCTGACATTGCCAGGTACATGTGAGAAAATGATTTCAATGCTGTCATGTATCTGACTCTTTCCATTTCAAATTATGAGGCTAAACATTCATTTTTCAAATTGTCATGGATAAACAACCCAAAATCAGATCAACACAGGTTTAGACGATTGTGGGGGCAAAGGAAGCCCTTGTGGCTTCTTCCACCGTGCCCAACCATGACATGCAAAATTACCCGCAATGCAGTTCAGATTTCCGTGTTGCCTAAACCTGGCACAGTGAGCGGCTGGGGTGTCTTCTTACCAACGCCACAACCCATGGCTTGTAGTAGAGGTTGCGGGTTCAGTAAGAAGCCACCCCCACCATGCACCACACCAGGTTCGGAAGACACAGCAACCCGCGCTGCATCGCGGGTAATTATGCAAATTGTGGTCATGCACACAGCACATGTGGGGAAAGAAGCCACGATGGCTTCTTTTGCCCCCACGATCATCTGAATGCAGCCAGAGGGTAGGATGAATGCACTGATGGTAACACTCATTGAAACTTACTTAACAAAACCATACCATTTGATGACTACTTTCGCTTTCAGGAAACATGGAAGATAATGTTCCACTAAGATATGTAATAATATTCCCCCACACTGCTGATGTAAAAAATGTCATTTTCTTTTATTGTTAGTGTAAGCGTGTGCATGCATGCACCTGTGTAAGTTCAGAATTGGGGAACAGGGACCCACTAATTCCTCAGCTACAGAGGGTTCCTAATTGAGGCTCTGCATAC
Organism: Heloderma suspectum; assembly: GCF_057233095.1. NCBI lineage: Eukaryota > Metazoa > Chordata > Lepidosauria > Squamata > Helodermatidae > Heloderma > Heloderma suspectum. Next base: position 166,127,464 of record NC_139462.1, read on the forward strand.
TCACTGAGTCCATATGTGTGAAGCACAGAGGCCATGAATAAGAATCCCTGGTCATCCAATGAAGGTGAATGGTGGGAGATTCAGGACTATGGAATTTACTATCACTAAATGTGATGGCCTCTAACATGGACAGCTTTGAAGGGAGATTAGATAAATTCATGGAGGATAAATCTATCAATGGCTGCTGTCATGATGGCTCTATATTACCTCCAGTATCAAAGGTAATGTCCCTCAGAATATCAGTTGCTGAAGAACATGTGGGAGGTACTCTTGCCCTCATGTTCTGCTTGGGGACTTCCCATAGACATCTATCTGGTTGGCTACTGTGGAAAACTGGACTAGGTTGGTCTGATCAGATTTAAAAAGCTGCTGGTGGGCATGGGCATGTTTGCACTTCCTGTAGGTGATTCCACTGAGAAATAATAATTGACTATATAAAATTCACCCATGCAAAAAGTGTGGCAAACAGAACTTGCCAACTTGCAACATCTAAATATTTTCCTGAACCTAAAAACAGAACAAAAAACACTATGCTTTGACATACTTCTTTTTTCAAATATCAGAACCTGTGCAATTAAAAACTGCAGAAGTTACTTACTAATTGACTTTCCAGGATAAAGCTTTGCCTGTGGATAGCCAGGGATCATTTTTTCATCTTTGGCTCTCAGGTTTTCAAGTTCATGTTTGATGATGTACTGGCACTCTGCCATTGTAAGGAAATCATGATTGTCCTCTAAACCAGAAAGAAATGGTATGGTTGAATATTGCCTTCTTATTTTGAAAAATTCCAAGCGAAAGCAGTTTGATTTTGGAAGCACAGTAGGTCATCACTGAAAGAAGTTCCTTACGGAAGAACCTAACCAAGACACTAACGGTGCAATCCTATCAATGTCTACTCAGAAGGAAGCGCCACTGGGTTCAATTGAATTTATTCTCAGGTAAGTATAAGAGTGCAGCCCAAGGAGCCTCCACCTCCTAAAATGGCTATTTGTGAATATCCACATTTATTGATTGAGTTGATTTGTACCCCACCTTTCTACCAAGAAAAAGGCACTCAACATTAAAAAGCACAGGTATCTCCTTTTTTAAAAAAAAAACTGCTTTAATATTCCACATTTAATACTGAAGTTTTTATAATCATCACAGACAGTTTAAACCTAACAACTTCCAGATAATACAGACGAATATAACATTAGAGCAGAATCACATTCCAAAGCTCAGAACTGCACAAATTAACAGAAGTAAAAAGTGTTCAGAAAATGTTATATAAGAAAGCTGTTCTATCCACTTAAAATGGCTCTTACCACCTAAATAGCAGAAAGTATATAATTATTTCACAAAAAATCCTAAAAACAGATTGATTTACCTGCAAAATCTTTGAAGGTTTTTCTAGTGGTATACGTAAAGGCTCTCATTGTACTATCATTACATTCTTTCACCAACCCCACCGATTCAGCTCCTAGAAGCAGCCTCAAATGAGATGCTCCAACAAGATATATGTTCTTGTTTCCTTCTATTTCTTTACCATGCTCCAACAAAGGTTTAACCAAAAGCTGGGCTCCTTCAAAATAAGGCAAGAAATTAAACTGAGCATAATTTTAAAACAAGTACATAATGAATCGGATCCATAATTGTTTAGGTTAAGATGCACAGCATTTAAACTTTAAATTATAAGGGGCTACAGGAATGGCCGCAGATCCATAAAGTTCGACTTATCAAATTATGTTTATAAAAGTTTAAGAACTATTCATTTCCATGGGAGAGAGTTATGCACCTGCTTCTCCCATCCAAATCATTAGGGTTTATAGAAACATATGTTTGGCTAGGTTGTGACCAGAGTTGGACACTATTTTTTTTTTTTTTTTTACAAAGGCAAGTGGAACACAAACCTCTGCTTGTGAGCAAGAGCTAATGAACTAATACATATTAGGAGCAAACATGCACATTAGAACCCCAATGCTGGACTGTGTGTGTGTTTTAAGAAAAGTCACTTTGGAAGGGTGCAGTTGAAAGGAGAGAAACAGTGAGTGAAGGGGGCACTTCACAAATGGGAAAAGGGTAAGGCATCCCTTCCTGCCTTCACTTTTCCTCTTCCAAAAGACACACTTCTAAGATGGGTTCCAATACATATTTTCATGTAATTAGCTCCTTTTCTTTTATATTATATGATAAAACAAAACCAGCAGAAGTTTCACACTTCCTCGTGTATTAGGAAGTTTCTAGAGCAGACCTTTTCATGGTTACTGTCCTTCTGGAGAAAGGTACAGGAGATTTATGGTGTTTTTGTGATACTTGCATATTTATGAATATACAACTCAAATAAACAGTACTAGTCTTCAGACAACCCAATAAGCAGTATTAGTCTTCAGATATCAGTTTCCTAAAGAAAAGAAAACATGTGGTTGCAGACAACTGCAAAACTCAGATTCGTTTTTCTCATTAGGTCCATTCAATATTGTTTTTCTTCCTCTCCTGCCTCGTGCATACACTTGTAATTGATTAGACACTTCATTTTCAGTGCTGCTTTATTTATTTTATTTGCACCCTGCCTTTCTATCAAGAAAATGGCACTCAGTGTGGCTTACAATCAATAAAACAAATACATTAAAAACACCATTTAAAACAACGGAATAAAAACAGCACCAAACCCAACAAACCCACTTACATGCCAAAGGCCTGCTTGAATGAAAATGTATTTGCCCTATGGCAGAAGGCCAGCAGAGAGGGAGCCAACTTAGCCTCCCCCAGCAGGGAGTTCCATGGCCTGAAGCAGCCACAGAGAAGGCCCTCTCTCGCATCGCCACCAAACATACCTCTGAAGGCGGCGGTACTGAAAGAAGGGCCTCTCCCAAAGATCTTAAAACCTGGGTAGCTTCTTATGGTAGAAGACGGTTGTTCAGGTCAACTGATCCCAAGAAGTTTTTCAATTTGTATTTGTTTTTAAACAAAATTCTCCCTTTGTTGCAAAAAGGAATGTTATTCTAATTTACTGCCTAGCAAGGTTTTATTTTATAGATTAACACTTAAATGCAAATGACAGCCTTTATAAACGGAGGCTTTGGTAAAACTCAGAGTACTCACCTCCATTTTTCTTCTTCTCTACAATCTTTTGTGTCAGCCATTCCTTGGTTTCATCTTTGGTGTCTTTTGCAAGCTCAACTACTACTAAAGGTTTGAAATTTGCCTCAAATGTGTCATATGCAGACCAGCTTATCTTCATCTTTTAGCCAACTGGTTAACCAAATGGGAGGAAAAAAAGAGTAAAATTGTGGACTGTGAAAGCGAGAAATGTTCAAGGATATACTGTATGCTGCAAAACAATCACTGGTTAGCTCTTTCAGCATTATTTCACCTTCAACCTGAAAAATATGTTTTCCAGTACTTCCACATATTTTCAGTCAGGCTACAAATTACAGAGACACTGTTAACAAAGTTCAGTTGTTTAAAAAATGCATTCTTTAAAAAACTATAGTAAGCCTTTTATTGAATATGGCTTGCTGTTTGATCAAATCAAATGTTAAACGGAAATGTTATCCAGTTTGTTATCTAGTTAATTTCATGTTTTTCTCTCTATTTCTCATTTATTGAAATAAAAAACTATAGTTTCCCAAACTTCACAGGGCAGTTTTAAGCACATCTAGTCTAAGGTAAATTTCACTAAGTTCAATGGGACATACCCCCTAGTACAAGCACAAGCAATGCAGCATTTTAGCAGGTCCAACTGTGTTCAACATGGGCTTAGTTCCAGGTAAGTATCATCATCCCCAAAAGACAGCAACATATTTGTGCATAGCAAATATATTTAGTTTCTCAGTTCAGACATTGGCCAAGTTAACTGTGCTGTTGCAATGGTTGGTACTTTCCACTGTCAAAATTTATGGCTAGGCCAGAAGTGGATAACTTGTCCTCCCTGCCTCAGTTAATAAGTATAATGAAGATACGTACTGTCTAAATTGAATTAATATGCTGCCAATTAGTTAACATTTGTAAAGAGCAGCTTATGCCATCCACACAGATGCAATACAAATAGTATTAACAACATTCAGTGCAATCTCTATTTAAATCAGACTGTAAATGTATGTACAAGGAATTCCATAACAATGTTCTCTGACATGAAAGAAGCTTATCTCTACCATTTTTCCCCCAAGACCAAGAAAGGATGACTCTTGCCAGCTTTTCTCATGATGCAGCAATACCAACGGTGTAAAAGAACACTAATTTGGAAGAGATGCAGGCATCAAAACAAATACTGTAAAAATTAATCCAGACTACGGTTGCCAGGCTATACACTTACCTGGAAGGAAGTTCATTGAACTCAATGGTGCTTACTTCCGAGTAGACATGTATACGACTGCAGTGAATTATTTACGAAGCTAACATTGCATTTCCAGTTTTATAGTACTACATAATAGTTTTAATAACATCCTCAAACTAGATATAATAGCTATTTAGGGTGCAATCCTATGGCCGCTAGTAAGCGGCTAGACGGCCATGAGATAGGTCGGTTCCCTGAGAACCAACCTCCACCCCCTTCCACACTGCCTTATGGGAAGAGCAGAACGACCCCGTGCTCAGAAGAGGAGTGCGGAGCGGCACAAACAGGGTATTCCTGGGGGAGCGTTGGGGCATGTAAGTCGGAAATGCAGGTACAACACATCCTATGTGTTGGCCGGCTGCCGCTTCCCACACTCCGAGGTCCCACGGCTAGGCAGTCAAAATCGGCTGTCTAGCCATAAATTCAGGGCGGCTGAAGCACAGAGGGGATGACCCCCCCCCCGTGCTTCTCCTGCCCTGCATTGGATAGGGAGTCGCCTCTAAGTTTGGAGGCAGCCGGCTATCCCGAAAGGATTGCACCCTCCATGACTAAAGTGGCAATTTTATGCTCACTTACATGGAAGTAAGGCCTATTGGATTCACTGAGACTTCCTTCTCAATAAATATGCATAGGACTGAACTGTACAGCTGCAATCCTAAACACATTTAGGATGTGTCCCACTGAAATAAATGGGTCCCATCGAAATAAATGGGTATCTTAGGGCTTTTCTACATGAGGCATTTATCATGTGCTCATCATTCCCTACTCACAGTTGTTTACAGGTTCCTTAGATGATGTTGTGACCCTCTAGTTTTGCTTCTGTGTCTAGCTAGCACTTCCAGCAGGTTTCTTTTTAGAGCAGGGAAAATGTATCATTTAATCGTGTAAGCAAAAGAAAGCATGATTTCCTCTTGTATATTTGTGCTATTCCACTATACCACAGGAAACACTCCTCATGTAGTGCTCGGATCTCAATTCTGCGATAAAGCCAAAAGTAGATACAACGGATTAACAGCCGGTTATCAGCCAGTTAACAGCCTCTTGTAGAAAAGCTCTTGGTTAAGATGAGTACTGGGAAAAGGTTTTGCTTCCAGTACTTTTAGGGAGCAGTCCAATGGTCCCTGGGAGTGCATCCCAGGGACATAAGATTCCTCGGATTCCCCCTCCCAAAGCTATAGACACTCCTACAACTTCGGATAGGGGACTCTAAAGATCCGATCCAATCCCCCCACCTCTTGCAGCCACTGCAGAAAGAATGACGGTGCCTGTTTTCCAAGTTCAGAAAAGCAACCTCAGATGACCCTGTAGAGTCCAAAAAGGGGGTGTTCTGGTGGGCAGAGAGGGGAGAGACCAGGATCCACTCTAACCTGTGGCCTCTCCAACTCAGCCCCCACCTTTGGCAGTGCAACTACTCTAGATGGGTTCAGAGGCCTGTCCAGACGAAAAAAATTAAAAGGAGGGCAGAGAAGCGAAAACCACCTTCATCCTTCCTCCCGCCCTGCTTGGCCACAGCTCGGCAGGGCACAGGATACTCGGAAGCCTCCAAGATCAGAGGCTTCTGTCTAATAGGTGGCAATCCAATAGGACTGCACCCTTATTATTATTTGCTCTATAGAGAAAAGGGCCGTAGGATACTATCCCAGCTACCAAAAGAGATCAATCACACTTTCCAGAGTTATCACCAATGTCATGAATACACTAGCAAAGAAATCATATGACTGTAAGAATGAGGACCACTTTTCAAATTATCTACTAATACTTCCCATCACAACTGATACCGTGTGATCTAGGATGAAAAGCCATGCCAAACAATTATCAATCCATTCTTTGATCGCCAAAATGCCTTTGTTAGATTTACAAGCTGATACAAGTCTAACTCCTTCAAGTTCGGAAACAAAAACCCCCTCAGATGACCTCATTAACATTTTTCTCACAAGCGATTTCCAAGAGCATTCCTTTGCATGACAAAACAGCTTTGAATGAAGCTCTAACACTACAGGTAGATTTAGATAAAGCAACCAAACTGGTAGCACCACCAGAACTATTTATCTGCTGTAGCGTGGTGACCATTCATGTGAATGTTCGGATACATTATAGACAAGAAGTGACACTGCAGTTTACCACCCATGGGTTCGATCCACAATTCAAAGTGATGTAGTGACTGCAATCTTACCACTGGTCTTTGTTGAATTTCTACAAATGCTCATGTCAAAGAAATACTAATGAACATATGAAGCTACATTCTACCAAGTCAGGCTAGTGGTCCATATAGTCCCGTACTGGACTGTATCCAACATTAGTCTAACTTAAGTTCCATTCATTTTAGCGGGTCTACTCTAAACAGACTAACATTGGATATAACACATTCACCAGGTTTGCACAAGCCACAAGGGCTTGTTAACCACCCCCGTGCATGCTGGTCACGTGTCGGCTCATTTCCCTAATTACCCTCACAGGGCATGGGTTATCGTGACACATGAACCCAGTGAAGGGGGGTGGTTGGGGTGTTTAACAAACCACCCAGTACCCATGCTCTGTTGGAGGGTTGCTGGGTGGTTGTTAACTACCCCAGCCACCCACCTTCACGAGCTTCATACATCACAACCCCCACCCAGCGAAGATAATCAGGCAAATGAGCTGGCCCACAATTGGCACACGGTGGTGACTTCCTTTTGCGCAAACCGCACTATTGTCTACACTGGCTGGCAGTGGCTCTACAAGGCTTCAACCGGTGACCCTCTCTCAGTCCTGGTATCCAATATCTTCTAACTGGAGATGTTATGGATTGAACCTAAGATTTTCTTTATCCATAGTATCTGCTCCACTCCACCACTACACTATGGCAACTAATGACAATAAATGTCAGTTATTTCTCTGAATGTATTCTACTGAGTCTAATTTCATGATTACTGATATCATCACTCTTTGCATGCTTTTTTTCATAGTGAAATTGTTCCATTGAATTTTTCCAGCATAAAGTTTCTTTCTTCAGATCTCTTTCAGGAAAGAGTAAGACCCAATTTTTAAAATTTATTATTAATAGGTTTGAGGTAAAGTGTATTACAAGACAATAATAAACCATTAAAACACTGCTTCTAAAATTTTGTACTGAGGGGTATACTTACGAAAGGCTCAAAGCAAGGCTTAATCTAAGTTAGGATTATCAGGCCTTAGAACTGGACCCTGTAAATAAACCAGAGTGTCTCTGATCATGTACAGAATTCCCTTTCCTTACCAATTACCCACCACAAATCTACAATTGGGGAACAGGGCTTCCAGGGGGATTTGAGCCCCAGCACCACTTTTATTTTTAAAAGATCACTATATCTATTCTATGTATTTTATACCTAGAAAAATTAGAGCCCCAACTATAAAAAAAAATCCTTTCTGATGATGCAATACATCACCAAGGGCTCAAAAATATGAAGTTTTTATAATTATTTAATGCTGTGCTGAGTCAAGGCAGGCCAAAGTTTTCATCTCCAAGGTAAAAGCACTGCAGACTTTTCTATGTAGGGAAAGATTACTTTCCCTACATAGAAAACATTTCTATATTGAGGGGTGGGGGGAGAGAGAAAAATAAACCTATTACATCTTACTGTCACACATAGATGCATTGGTACATGAAATGAGAACCTACAATTGCTCACAACTTCCCCGTGTGTACACCACCTGTCCAGAAAAAATCATGTGCCTACAATTGTCACATGCATGTTTCATATCTTTTCATACTTGGCAGCATTTTCTGTGCAGGAAAAACTTCAGTGCAGCTCTGAGAGCCATTTCACACTCTAGCTGCAAAGCTGGTTCCCACAAACCATAGACTCAACAAGGAGCCACACAGACAATCCTAGTTCCCTGAAAAGTGCACCTGTATGACATGCACGTTTGAAACACATCTTTTAAATTGCATCCACACTTTGCATTTTTAGATGTATACCTAGATGCAATGAAGAGGCCCAGGAAGAAAGTACCTTTGATATTATAATGTATTGTGCCAGTCAGGCATCTGTCAGTTGATCAAGACTCAGGCTGCTCTTTAAGCCCTTTTTGCTCACATCCATGTTTCTACTCTGGAGGAAGAGTCAACTCTCATCAGAAATTCTTAATCCCTATCCAATGTTCGTAAGGCTACAATACCCAATTTCCTGAGAGGAAGCTTCATTGAACTCAATGGCGAGAGCCAGTGTGGTGTAGTGGCTAGAGTGTTGGACTGGGAGCCAGGAGATCCGGGTTCTAGTCCCCACTTGGCCATGGAAGCTCACTGGGTGACTTTGGGCCAGTCACTGACTCTCAGCCCAACCTACCTCACAGGGTTGTTGTTGTGAGGATAAAATGGAGAGGAGGAGAATGTAAGCCACCTTGGGTTCCTTGCAAGAGGAAAAAAAAAAGGTGGGATATAAATGTAATAAATAAATAAATAATTACCTCTGAGGAGGCACAGACAGGGCTTGCTCTGTGGAACTCCTTACCGTCCCACCCTCCCTTAAACTCTTTTGAAGAACCAAAGCTCTGGAGAGGGAAACGGGTCACCACCACCACCACGAGCCCCGAAAAGCAGGCGGCGACCCACGGCGTGTCTTCTTCCCTTACACGGGAACGAAGAACGTCCTCTCGCGGGCAGGCGCGCCCCACCCAGACTGCGATCCTCGACAGCGAAAGCACGAAGAAGAGGCGGGCGGAGCCGGGGGAGAAGGAGTGTGCGAGCCGCCCAGCCCCGCGGCCAAGCAAGTAAGTACCGACGGTGGGGGAGGAAACTGGAAGGCCGGGGGGGGGGGGGGCAAGAGATGAGCTGCGTAGAATAAGCAGCCACCTGAAAGCGAGCGGGGATTTGATCAGCTGCCGCCCCCGCCGACTCCACTATTCTCCTTCCCGAGGCTGTCCCTCCCCTTCTTCCTCTCCAAGGACCCCGGCTTGGGGAAAGAAGGGGGGCGGAATACCAGACTCCTCCTCAAGGAACAGAGGGGAGGAGAGGGGCTGGCTGGCTTCCTTCCCTCCCTCCTTCGAGCCCGGCCCCCGCCGCCCTCATACATCCACTCACCCTCTTGCCTCTCTTCTCCACGTCCGAGGGAGGGAGGGAGGGACAAGGAGGACTTAGACAGACGGTGACAGCCGCCAACGGGCAGAGCCGCTCGGCCTACGAGGCGGGGACTGCGCGTGACAGGAGGGGCGGGGACTTCACTCGCCCCGCCTTCCAACCGTGAGGAACGGGACCTTCAACGGATTACCTCAGCGGCGGGGTTCCTTCTCCTTTCATTCCGCCCCGTTCAAGTGCCAGTCTGGCTGTTTGGCGCTACCAGGGTCACACACGCACGTTAACGGCAGCGGTGAAGTGACGGGCGCAGAAACACGCTACGGCTTGAGCCCTTCAGAGGCTCGTACAGTTTGGTGTATTATACAATTTGCTTTTGAAGTATTGGGAATGGGAGCAAAATCCAACACAGCATGCGTTAGAGCTCAGTCCGACGCATGAAAAAAGGTCCTAGCTACTACAGCTCCCAGCATCCCTGCAGGCAAGCCATGCTGGGGCATGCTGGGAACTGTAGAACTTCTTTTCTGTCTAAGTATGTATAGGATTGTGCCTTAAATCACTGAGGATATTTCACTTCCTCGTTGGTAAAAGAAGCTTGAACCATTTCCCGACCTAACTGAAGACTGTATGAAATTCCTTTTAAAAATTTGGGCATTATAGTATTCAGTGAATGATAGCAAATTCACTGCTATATATATATATATATATATATTCTTGTCTTGTATTAACGTGTTACAGATAAATGTATTACAGCACTTTCTGGGAGATATTTTATATTTAGGAGCAAAAAAAAAAAATTGATATGTGACACTCCAGTGCTAAAGTGTAAGCAATAAGTTACTCAACACTGAAATCGATCCCAAAAACAGAAAATCCACAAATAAATAAAAGTTCAAATATAAAGAATGCTAAGAGAATTTTTTCTCCAAACTACATGCCAGTTGTAGTCAGAGATAAACCCACTCCCATCATAAAATAAAGGAACCCACCGTAATCATATGTTAAATTATGGTAAGTGTTGTAATGTTGGGTGTGGATAACTTTCATATAACAAAATGCGAGTATGTGTGTATATTCTGTTGACTGAATTACTGTTGCTTTGTGGTATACTTGGTTTATGTAGCTGCAAAGAAGAACAATGTCTGGTTTAATTGTTTCTATATTTGTTGAAAGTTTGAATAAAACAAAAATGAGATAAAATATTGCCTGGTGCTCACTGGAGCAAGGGTGAAATGTAAGTAACAAATGAAATGTTCCAAAACCATGACTTTAAGTGGCATAAGATCATTGCCTTTTTGCTGCTAATACCGTCAAGTCTCAGACTGGCAGTGAAAAAGCTTTACTACACGAGGCATTTATTGTGCACTTGTGATTCCTTACTCATGATTGTTTACAGGTTCTTTAGATGAGAATGCTAGAGAACTGTGATCCTCCAGTTTTGCTTCTGTTTTCAGAGCACATTGGGGTGTTATTTCTGAAAGTGCTGTTTTTATTGGTGTATTTGTGCTATTCCTCTATAGCACAGCCCCACCTAGAGGTTTTGTAGCAGAAAAGCACAAAAGGAAAAGCTTTGTGTAGAGCTTGGATCTCAATTCTGCATTGAAACCAAAAATAGATCCAGCAGTTAACACCCTTGTGTACAAAAGATCATAGCGGGAGGAACCATAGGTGAGCGGTAAAGTCCCAGGTTCAATCCCTGGCATCTCCAGCTAAAAGGATCAGGTAGCAAGTGAAGGTTAATACCTCTGCTTGAGATTCTGGAGAGCTATTGCCAATCAGAGCAGACAATTCAGGGTTAGATGGACAAAGAGTCTGACCTGGTATAAGGCAGCTTCCTATGGTTCCTATGCCTATACCTTTAAGGACAGCAAATGGTCAACTATTTATTATATATTACGATAAGGGGGGATTTGAACTTTCTGCCTCAAACAACAAAATGTCTTTGGCCATGGGTTAAATCCCAAAGCAACTTAGGGCGCAATCGTATTGGGATAGGCGGCCCCCTCCGAACTCGGAGGTGACTGCCTATCCAATGCAGGGCAGAAGAAGCGCGGAGGGGGTTACCCCTTCCATGCTTCAGCTCTCCTGCATTCGTGGCTAGACAGCCGATTTCAGCTGTCTAGCCACAGGAAGGCAGAGCAGGGGGTGGGGTGGACACCAGCCAATGCATAGGAAGCATCAAAACGGCACTTCCACCCGCCCCGCCCCGGCACACCCCCAAGAACGCCCCGTTTTCCCTGCTCCACACTCCATGCTCCTCTTCTGAGCGCAGAACACGGGGTCATTCCGCGCTGCCTGCGAAGCAGTGCGGGAGGGGATGGAGGTCAGTTCTCAGGAAACCGACCTATCGTATGGCTGTCTAACTGCTGATTAGCAGCCATAGGATTGCGCCCTTAATCAGATTGGAGTTTTGGAGGTGAAAGGGCTTTTGGAGGAGTGAGGCAGGAGGTGCAACCATTTTTGAAAAACAGGACATAAATTTAATGAAATAAATAATTTCTTCCTTGTTCATATAACCTTCTCCCACTCCCTTCCAAAATACTTGTTCCTAACACAGAGATAGCAATACAAATGGCTTGCTTGCAGCTTTCAGAACTTTAATGGTGTTGGAACACAGCATAATTTGAATCCTTCGCAAGCCTGTCTCTTACGGTTTTTGTGACAAACCCCTACTTCTGATATAGAGCCACAGTTGGCCCCCTGCTGGGCAACCTGAATGGGGCCATCTACACAGCACCACTTTCAACCTTCGCTCCATCGTAACTGCGCAGCATTGCAGCTGCGAATTAGCTTTTGCTGCGGTACATGCGTGATTTACTGGGGACTTTCCAACGGAAAAAATCTGCTGTGCCCTGACACATGGCCGTTAAAGCGAAATAAACTATGGCAGTCACACTGCTCTTTTTTTTACCATTATGTTTAAATGCGCAGCTGCACAAGCACGTGAGAGTGGGGGTGCGACACTTTGGGTTTTAGTGGATGTTTTGTATTTTAGGGGTTCTTTTGTGTCCGTTCACTCCTCTTTGGTAAGATGTGGTAGTCTGCTCTTTCATTACCATGCCAACTATTTGGCATGGTAACTCTCGCGATGGTTCACACATGTGAAGGGGCGTACCCACATGAGAGGTATGTGCCTACCCGTCATTCCAAAATGGATACCTCTCTGTTTCTGCGCAGTTGCAAAGGAACAGGGAGGAACGGGGAGGAGTGAAAAGGTGTCACAGAGTGGTGCAATCACTAAGCACGCCTACCCCACACCCACTGCAAACTGCGAAGTGAGTTCGAGGAAGGGACAGACAGCTCAGCAACCGTGGTAAACCCTCAGCAAGCTAAAAAATTGCAGTAAAATGCCTTTGTGGAAATCCGTATTTTCCCTGTGAAAATCACAGTTAGGCTGTGAAGTGGTGACTGTATCATATGTCCTGAAGGTCTTTGGACTGCAGCAGACCCGGAGTAAATGGCTCATGTAGATGGGCCCCTGGCCTTATCTCACTTCTTTGTCCTCCAAAATGCGAACAAAACCTTAATCCCTTTTCTTGAATAGGCTGACCAGTTCCAACCACTTTGGACTTTGAGAGATAAGTTACAGTTGTTAAGAAGGTGGGTCCACCCACTGGGGAATTTTCTGATTTGCTGGCTAGATCACTGACGTTAGAAATAGAGGCTATCGCCGTATTGGACAGACCAACCATTAGTCTCTGCAAAGAGTCTGGCTTTTACTGAGCAGATATTAGATCCATAAAAAAGATCCCCTCAGTCCTTCTAGAGCTTTCCTATATACCATCTAACTGGAAACCAGTTGTTCTTTCTCTCTCATGCGTGCACACACACACACACACACACACACACACAACATACTCTCTGCAATAAACTCGGCCTATGCTCTAGAACCCAAGACTACTCAAGTAGGTAATATGACTAGATAAGTTAGACTGACTTTTTGTTATTTGGAATTCTGTGTGTGTGTGTGGTTGTTGCCTTCCCTGTCCCTCCCCCACCCTTATTCTCCTTTTCCTTCTTAAGCTCCTTTTTATATTTGGACATTTGGCTGTGTTGTTTTAAAAGGGATTTGTCACTGAACTCTTCCCGACGTGGAAGATCATGTGGTTACAAAGCTAACACTTGTGTTTTAAGACTTTTAGAAGGGTTTTGAAAAGTTCTGTTTCTGGGCTTTGTAAAGGAAGTCCAAAGCACTTTTCTTTTTCTTCTACTCTAAGTCTGAGCTGAAGTGAGGGGTCCTTGGCAATAGGGCTCAGAAACTCCCCAAGCAGCTGTACAGACTAGGGTGTGTCTGGAAGTTCATCCTGACTGGTGGCAGCCTATCAGAGATTATTTTCCTGGGGAATCACATAAAGAAGGGGACCATCAGGAGGAAAAGTTATACCCCCTCTGTCATGAACCCAGCATCAGAAAAGTTGAGGTGCAAAACAATTACTTTTATTATGCAAACTACAGTTAGATCAGGAGTGCCTGAGGTTACAATGGGAATCCATGAACAGCCGGGAAGTACTAAGTCTTTAGACAGCCTTACATAATACAGGCCCTCTTAGGCTACAAGCAACTCCCTTTGGTTAATGCACTATGTTAGATAGTTGCAATGAAAACTGGCACTGGCTGTCTCTTCAACAACCTGAGTGGCTACTTAAGCCCCTCACTTAGGGTGGGTCTTTCTAGAGGGACCTTCCCTGCGCAGCCAGCCTTTTGGAACGCCTCACAGGTTGACTTTGCTTGTCTCGCCTAGCCTGACATCTCACCCTGGGATTTTTTATTTCTAACTCCTCCTCCTCTTCCTCCAGCTCTGGCACTGTCATGGGTGAAGTGGGCCCTGGCTGGCTACTTTCCAACTGATCAGCTTGCACCTGGACAACCTCCCCTCTGGGCCTGTTAGTGTTCTGCCACCTTGGTGCTTTCCTCCTTCCCCCTCTCTGGCTCCAAATCACCCATGTCTTTTGGGGGTGCCTCTGCAGAGGTGCTGAGCCCAATCCCTACACCCTCCCAGTCTCGTAACTGGGTCCATATGAAAGTTCTCTAACCACTGGATTATGGAAGCCTATGCTGGGGAAAGTGCTCTAGGCCTTTCCTGGCAAGCCCACATGCATGGTGGGTGGGTGAAGCTGTGGAATGGGGTCTGTGGCATCATCTTGTCATGCCTGCCATCACTGTATTTCTGTTGGTGCTTTGCAGACAAGGCTAGTGTGGGAGTCTAGCTGTGTGCTTACTAGGTCTGTACTGAATAGACAAGGGCTATTTCTTAGCTGTCCCCCCACCCTTCAAAATTGGCTTTTTTCTTTCATCTACAGTTCAGGGATAAGGTGAAATTCTTTTGAGAAGCCGCCACTTTGTTTTCCCCAGAAAACTCTGTTCTGAAGTGCTTTTTGGCTTTGGGGAAATTCAAAGTGGTTGTCACCATTAAAAATGGTTGCCTCCCTTGCTGTCTAGAGAATAGCAGTTAAATATCTACAGAAAAGCACATACCTTTATAGAGTGGACAGAACATTACACCAGCAGCACATTTTATTTGAATGGTACAGCGACTTCCCATCCTGTTCCACCAGGCCTGGGCCCCTGGCTGAGTTCACTTTAATTTAGAGTGAAGCAATGAGTTGTTTTCCAACCCACAGGTGAGGTGAAGTGGTGGTGGGGGGAACATGGAACGCTGCCCATCTGGGAAGTTGGAGTGGGGGGTGGGGTTGAAAGGACAATCCCTGCCAGTCCCAGAATCATAAAGATGCATTCCTTATGTACACTGGTTTTTTGTGGCTTAACCACCCATCCCCCGTAAACACGCATGGCTGTTAATGTTCGTATGTGAAAGCACCATAAAGCCCTATGCTTTCACCCATGAAGGCTGGGAAAGTGCTGAAAGATTAAATAAAGGAAAGGATGAGATGGCTGTCACATGAAGATAGCCATTCCAAATTTCATCCATGCTCATGGGCATCCACAGGGAGGGGCCAGGAGGGGCAATTGACCCCCTGGGGATGAACCATAGACTCCATATTCTCAGCTTTCATTTTCAAAAAAAGCAAGTCTCTAGCCCTTGTAGAAGCCAAGATGTGAGGCAAAACGTGCAACCATTATTCCGCCTATTCATTTTGTGAGAGGGGCTGAACACTAGGGGCTGAACACAAGGCTAAAAATCCTGCAAATTACCGGGGTTTCTGCTTCCAGAATCTTTGTGGGAGTAGATTAGGTCCTTTCCATGTGGCTTTTTAAAATAAAACTAAACTTCTCGATAAGGCCTGTATAAAGCCACTAGGTGGCACTGTTGTCTAATTTGCAATAAAGCAACTTTAATCAGTATACCCTCATTTACCTCGACTTCATGGTGTGAGAAGGGAAAATGCTGGGCTTTCGTCATCATGGAAAACAATGCAATAGAGCTCACAAAGAGCAGGAGGTGCCCTGGAGGAGGACCGTGTCGTGCACAGAGCCCACAAACTTCTGTGAGTAAGCAATCTCCATGGCAGGATAAAAGCCCTGTGTGAAGGAGCCCTAGCTGCCCCTCACCTTTTAGTGTTCCGAGCAAATGAATGGAGTCACAGCAATAGTTAACACACCCACTATCTGGGTGCATTAATCCTTCTGGGTGTGTTAAGCCTTTTGGGGGTCTTCCCTGTTAGGAAGTAATTGCAGCCTCATAAAAACAATTTAGAAATCCAGGAGTTTCCTGTAGCTGGTTTGGACAGTAGTGTGTCTACCAAAAAAAAAAAAAGATAGCAGCAAAGATATGAACTTTCTGACTCAGGTCTTGTTAATATTTTTTCTGAGTTTATAACAATTTAAAAATTACCTTGACAATGTGTGCACATAAATTTAATCATTATTATACCCCTAATGCAGGAGGCAGGGCTGTAGCTGATAAAGTGTTGGATACACAAGTCCTGCAAAGTAGCCCAGCATTGTTATTCTTATTTTGCGGAGGTTGTGTGTGTTAGAGTAATGTGTGACATCTCTGCAGCGTAGTCCAGTGTTGTTGGTGTTTTAGGGAAATGCAGATGGGGCTCTGAAATTGATTGTAGCAGCAGCAACTGGTTGTTATGATACATAATGGCATACCTGCCATTTTTAGCTTTTTCAGGACGCCCAAGTAGAACCTCTCCTTATCTCACTCTTAGTGTTGGCCTTGGAGCGGAGACAGTGTGCCATGCAGCTCCACAGTGTTTTGTCATGTATTGTAGAAATAAAGAAACCACTTGTGAGGTTGTGAATCTATTGTGCATTGGCTGTAGGGCAGAGCCTAGCAGAGGGCGGCAAGCTGAGTAGGTCACTCCCACACAGCCCAGTATTAACCATGTCCTGCAATGGGCTTTGGCCCAAAGGGCCATTACAGGGGTGATGGGAGTCATAGGAAGAACTAAGGATTTCAGCTGTGGGTGGAGAGACATTGTCTGGACACTAAGTCCAGAAACAGCAGAGCAGTAGACCTGGTATACAAATTTCTCAGAGGCTAGGTCTACCTAGATCTATCTTGATAGGCTTGGAGCCCAGGCCTCATTGCTGTTCAGTCACCAGATCTACCAGAAATGGTTGACCTGTTCTCTGATGCTATCAGGGCTTTTTAAAAATGTGCAACTGTACACAAAATGTACAGTTCAAGAAAAATTGTTGTTGTTCAGTCGTTAAGTCGTGTCCGACTCTTTGTGACCCCATGGACCATAGCATGCCAGGCCTTCCTGTCCTCCGCTCTCTCCCGGAGTGTTCTCAAGTTCATTCAAGGAAAATATGCAATTCCAAAAGAACATTGCTGTAGTTCAAAATTCACGCCATGCAAAAGTTGTATTGTTAGCTGATGTAAATGTGGCTGATAACAATGTGAAAAGTAAAGTGAGTAGTCCAGGGTCCTCTACAACCCTAAAATCTGATCAAGCATACTCATTTCGCCCCCCACTGCTAAAGACACTCCCCACAGATTCCACTGCTATGCTCCAGAGCTGCCTTCCCCAACCTGGTACCCCTCAGATGTTTTGGACTTCAGTTCCAACCAACACCAGGAATTGCCAATGGTCCAGAATGCTGGGCTTGCAGTCTAAAACAACTGGAGAGCACAAGATTGAGGAAGACTGTTCTAGGGAGTGTTCACCAATGTTCCCAAGATGATGGAAATTTTTCTAGGATGAGTCATGTGAAGTTGTCGATGTTATGATATGGGCAGTGTTGCCATAACATGTACGATATGATATTCTTAAGACAGCGGTACTGTTTGTGCATTTGGATTTTTTTTTTCTCTTGTTCCTAGGTGTGTGTTTTTTTAATCCCTCACTCCAAATAAACTTTTGTTGGAGTTCATGATGCTTCCTGAATATAACACTTCTGCTTCATGCTGCTCAGTTCCTAGGACCTTCTACTTCTCTGTGTAGGCTTCTAAATGTCACAGAATGTGATGCAACAACCTAAGCAACAAAGAGCACACACAAGGACAGTGCACAGGTGTGTTGTAGCAGTGTGTGCTGTGCATGCGAATTACAACCAGAAACGACTGTGCAGCTTTGCCCCAGAAAAATTCCAGCAGATGCCCATGTCCCTGAATTACTGATCACAGCTTCTCTGGGAATGGGCCCGGACTGATTCTCACCTGTGGTGCCAAGGACTGGAATATCTCCTTTTGGAATTGAGATGGGGCATCTGCAATCTTATTAGCTACGTCCAGGATATGTTGTGCTGAAAGCAGCACATTGGCTGACAAGCAAGCCAATACAAATTTTAGCCAATCCTAGCTAACTGCATGACTCTGTCCGAGCGTGATGTGTGGCTGCTAATGACTCTGACTACAGCTTGTCATACCAGAAGTGTACCCGCTTGTCACAGAATTTCTCTCTCCAGATGTGATGCCTGAATCATGCCGGTGAGAAGGCCATCTTTTTGCACACCATCGCCCAAAGAAGACCCCAAATACCAAGCTCCCTGAGGCATCTGACTGAATTTGTAGCTGCGCTCCAGCTAGGAAACGATCCTGCCAAAGAGATCTGCCATTGTGTTCAGATAAGAAGTTTAGTCATAACCTCAAGTCCTCCTTCATGCCTGTTCTAAGTTGATGGTGTGGACACAGGATTCTGGCTGTTGACCTTGCCAGGTGAGCACAGAAGGCTCTGTAAGGTGAAATTACTCTACAACCAAAATTGAGGTGGCCCAAGAGGACCTGCATTTTCCTCAGAGTGCATTTTTGGCCCTGAAGCAGTAGCTCAGTCTTGCACCCTAGAGCAGCTAGCTTGTCTGGTGGCAGGTGAGAAGTGCTAATTCCTGAATACGGTTGCATGCCTGAGTTGACCAGTTTTGTGGCTGGTCCTTCAGTTTTATCTTGTGCCAGTGGAACCCCTAACTCTTGAGCCAGGTTCTGAAAGTCTTCTAGGAAAACCTGGCACTCATCCATGTTTGCAGACCCAGCAAATAGGGAGCCATTGAAATAACGAGTGACCTGAGGGTGACCTACCCTAACTTTAACTGCCCATTCCAGGAAGGTCCTGAATGTAGGACTGTGCAGGGACCCCGCAATCCACCTCAGAGGCTGCTTCGGGGCTTCCAAGGCAGGCCCAATCCACTTCAGGCCGATTCAGGGTCCCCCCAACCCGCTGCAGCCTCTGAAGCTGAAGCTGGTTTTGGATGGTCGAACCACCCCCCAGATGCCCCCACCACGTGAGTCCCTGGCTCCTTACTTGGGCCCCCAGGACACACGCGGGCAACCCCCTTGTTCTGGTGACTCCCTGTATTTCCAGAAATAGATCCTGCACTACAGAAATAGATCCTGTAGATGCTTGGAAGCTGCCATTTGCGCATGATCTATTTCCAGAAATACAGGGAGTTGCCATTTTAAAAGTGGCAACTCCTTGGAACAAGAAGATGGCTGCTGGCACGTATCCTGAAGGCCCAAGTAAGGAGCTGGGGGCTGGGCAGCAGCGGTGCAGCTGGGCTTCCGGATCACTCCAAAGTGCTTTGGTGCCCTCCAGAGTGACCTGTGCCACTTCATGCCCCCTCCAGCCCACCTCAAAAGCAGCCCAAAGCAGCCTGCTTTGGCTCGGAGTTCGGGCTTCAGGCCAAAGCAGCACACAGCCCTAACTGAATGCTTTGAACACTGCACAGGCAGCCTATTGGCATGATGTTATCCACATACTAATGTCCATCAAACCAGCAGATTGAAGTCCTGTGAGTGTACTGGTAGCTGCCTGAAGGCCAAGTGTATGTTGCATTTTGTCATCAATGCACCCCTACTGCAGGATTTTTACTATGTTTACCACCTGGTCAAATGAAGCGAACTATACCAAGCAGAGCTCTGGAGGTATGGCATCATTGACCGAGGGCCCTTTCGGGTACAATAAGTGATGGATAAGTCTAAACACTCCAGGAGACTTCCTGGACAGTACTCCTCATGGTGAGACCCTGAGGTTCGGTATTAGAGGTGCAGAGAAGGGTCCAGCCACCCCATCAGCTTTGTATTCCTTCTCCATCTTAGTTGCCACGACTTTTGGCATGTCCCTGACCTAATGGATGTTTAGACAGAATAAAGGCCTACAACTCCCAGCACTCCCCAGCCACCCATGCTGGGAGTTGTAGGACTTTTTTTCTGTCTAAACATCCATAGGATTGTGCCCTAAATATGTTCACCTTTAATGTGCCACATGGCTTTTGTATGTGTTTACTCCAAAAGAACACAGATACCCCTCTGGGATTTATGCAGGCAAGCCCATATAAACAGGATAAAGATACCCAGAAATACATGTGACTCATATAAATGGCAATGGAGGCTGGTGGCTCCAATTTTGGTGGGGTTGTTAATTCCTTATGGCTTTCTGATAAATGGGTAGAAGCAGATGCAGCTGGATCTGGATCACCCCTGACTTTCTGAATTAGTGGTCCACACTCAGTTGCCATGTTGACCCATATCTACCTATCTATTTGCCTAATCCAAAACAGACTTCCTAGGAAGTAATTTCTATTAACATTAAGTAAACAGACACTACCAATTCAACATGCTAATTTCCTTGAAATTACACTTATGGCTTGGAAAAAATCTTTATGTGGTATTACAGTGCCCAGCTGGAAGCTTGGTCTGCCATGCCTCCCAATTAAAAGCGCTATCAATATAGGATAAGATGATGATGATTAAAATTTATGCATCACTTCCCACCACAAAAAGCAGTCTTGAAGTGATATAGATTATAGTAAACACTGCAATCCAATCCTAAACACATATACTTAGAAGCAACTGACTTGGAACTTGGAATTTACTTCCAAAATATGTGTTTCAGATTGAAATATTACTATCAGTGTCAGTTGAAGTAAATGGGAATAGAGAGGCCAGGTGTCTGCATTTGGCCCACAGGCTAAATTCATCATCCCTCTTCTACACACAAATAGATTCCAATAGAAATCTGTGAGATTAAACTTCCAAGTAAATGTATTTAAGATTGAGGATACCACTTAGAGAAAGAAATGTCACCATCTTAACCTATTAAAATATCAAACTGTTGACAGTTTAATCTATGACTTTTAAAAATGCAGGCAAGCCCATATAAACAGGATAAAGTACTATTTGTGCTTGTCCCACTAGGAGATGCTTGTATTACAAATCACTGGATAGAACTGGGTGTCTAGAATTATTGTGGGCTGTTAAAAGGGACGGGGGAGTGAAGAAGGCAGGCCAGGGAGCACCATACATAGTTCACGTTTATTTCAATAGAGCATGCAAAGAAGAACTTCCTGCTTGGTGGTGCCCTTTGATAATGGAAATTCTCAAAGCTTAATTTAGCTGAACCTTGGCTAACTAGTTGTAAAGCTCACTTTCTTCTTCCCACCCCTACCCCTGACTGCAGATGCTTGGGAATGTTGCATAACTGTGTATTTCAGAAGGAATTAACTAGGCAATAGTTCCATGTAAGAAGAAGAACAGATTGCTAAAGATTGCATTTATGTTCAGCATAGTTAAAATGAGATTATCAATGAGATGGTAAACAAAGATGTCACCAAGGATATTAGTGTTGTTATCAGTAGGTTGTTATTAACAGTCATCTTCTAGCTATCTTTAGAAGATGTTTCTCAGTACAATAAGAGAGTGTAATACCAGAAACACGTTATCTGTGTACACTAGTATAATAGTCACATCCCCCACCCTAGCATGATAAAATGACTCCCACACAACTAACCTACAGTGTTACACAAACATTTAATAGAAGGATGCTAAAAGACACACTTGTCTTAATCCCACTAGAAATGGCAATCAGTAGGTCAATCCACCTTTCTGTCCTCTTGTAGCTTTTGATGCAGTGACTCAACAAAGACAATACTCACACATCAATTCCAGCTAACTCTAACTTGTCTCGCAGCAGGTGATAACTCTTGATAGAATGCTACTTCGCAAACATTATGTATCAAATTAATGGCTACTACAAGCAACACCCTGCAATCAATGTACTTTATCTGTGTTGCAAAGGAAATAAATGGTGATTTGCAAATTCATTACTCAAATTCACTGGTTTCCCCCACCCTCACCACACACGGGTATTACAACAATTAACCCCTTCTACAGTGCCATCAGCATACGTGGCTCTTTATATTTACAAAGTAACGTACGCAAAAAAGAGATCTGTGCTTTAAAAAGGTTGCAGGTCAAATTCTGACAGCAATGGAATGTGTCAGAGGGAGGGAGGGAGGGAGGGAGGGAAAGGGCAGACTAAGGTAACAAATTGGAGCATGGATGGAAGATGAAAAAAATGCAATTTCATTAGGTTTTGCTTTATTTGGGATTAGGTAAAAGGCGTCATGGGAAAGGTGGGTGTGACATAACCCTCCCTCAGGTCCATCTGCCTCTTCTTTGGGACAGCTATCCCTATTGTCCCGCAAGCTTCAGCCCCTAAATTCACCAGATAAAAAAAGGCACGCTTAATTAGTTCGCTTTACCCAACCAGGAGAAGTACGCAGGAAATATGAACACTACTGCTAGCGCAGAAAGAGGAAAAAGACATGGGATTTTATAATTCAAAAACAAACAAATTAAAGTTTATTTAATACAAGAGATGTTATATCTTATAATTAATCACTCAGTTTTTGGTCTTATCCTGCCTTCTCTACCTCTTCTAACTCCTATTCCTTCAAACCCCAAGGCCCTATCTCCAAACCCTATCTCCAGCTAATCAACCAACTAGGGATGGCGGAGAATTTCTCCACGAATCTTCGGGAGGCCGAATGCCAATGCATTCGGCCTCCCGAAATTGCTGGGGAAATTCTCCGCCGGCCCTCCGGGATGGGACTTACCGTGGCCGAATGTCCCTCTCGGCGGTGGGTCCCAGCGGCGGTTCGGCGGCGTTTTATCAGGGGCAGGGGCAGTGGTCGGTCTCCCGACTGGCTGCCGCCGCCGCCATTGCAAAAAAAAAAGTAAAGTAAAAAAAACAACACACACCCGTGATAGGCTACATAACGATTTACGTAGCCTATCACGGCTAGATTTCCAAAGTCAGCCGTGATAGGCTACGTAAATCGTCATGTAGCCTATCACGGGTGACTTTGAAAAAAAAAAAAGCGCGTACGCAAATGGTGGCGGCTCATGGGCGCTGCCATTTGCGTTCCTTATTTTGGCACGTCTAGTCTACGTAAACATTTACGTAGACTACGGCGAAAATAAGAGAACGCTATTTGCGTTGCCCTTATTTTCGCCATAGTCTACGTAAATCTTTACGTAGACTAGACGTGTCAAAATAAGGAACGCAAATGGCAGTCCCCATGGGAGCCGCCATTTGTGTACGCGCTTTTTTTTTCAAAGTCACCCGTGATAGGCTACGTGACGATTTACATAGCCTATCACGGCTGACTTTGGGAATCTAGCCGTGATAGGCTACATAAATCATTACGTAGCCTATCACGGGTGTGTGTGTTGTTTTTTTTACTTTTTTTTTCGCGGCCGGGTAGACGGGGCGCTCCTACCCGGCCTGAATTTCGCTGGTGAGGGATGGGGCACCTCCCCCCTGGCCTGAATTTCAGCCAGGAGAGGCGGGGCGCCTCCCCCCCCTCACCTGAACTTCGGGGGGAGAGCCGAAGCACCTCCCCCCCACCACGAAGCAAGCTTCGAGAACAGGTAAGGGACTTTCGTCCATCCCTACAACCAACTGTCTGTTCCTGCCTTTTATATACTCGGTCTACACACACACACACACCCTTCCCACCTTTCACTCACTCACTACCAAACTCACTCACTAACCCTAACTTACCTGCTGGGTTCTGTTTAACACAGCAAGCACATATAAACATTAATATAGACCCCACATGGCAAGCAGTATGCTTTTGTCACAATGGGTTTTGAAGAAGGATGAGAGAGAAGTGGCATCACATAAATGTTCAGGGAGCAAGGGGGAAAGGGTGGAGTTGTTTTAAGAGAACAGGAGAGATATTTGGCAGCTGAAGACAACAGAGATGGAGGCATGACAGCCATAGGCAGTGATTTATATATTAAGAAACAAGGGGAGAAACACAGGGTGAGGCAAAGCCCCAGATGACTGAATCACAAGGAATTTGTACTGGAGGTGGAAGGGGATGGAAAACCAATGTAGTATTTAAGGGGTATTATATAATCTGAATGTTAAGGAAGGTGAATTACTTTGGCAGCAAAGTTAGTAGTAAAAGGATTAGGATGTGGCAAGGGAACAACAGAGGGAAGGTTGCAATGGCTAAGGCAAGGCATGACCTCAGCATAAACCAGAGTTTTAGCTGAGGTGAGGAAAAAGAGCAGTGTTTTACAATTGTGTACAGAGAAAAATGTGCATCATTCATTTCCTCAGTTTTATTAAGCTACAATCCTGAAAAATATGTGAGCTTGGATTTGATTTGCGTTTAAACATCTTATATTGGTTCTATTGGGCTGGGTCAAGTCTAACATCTTTACCCCACTCATCCCAACCTATAGATAGACTTAAAATTCAGCAACACAAGTAGTGCATCACTGCAGCAAGGTGCAGCATGTTCCCATTTATTTATTTGCTACATTTATATCCCACCTGTCCTCCAAGGAGCACAAAGCAACATACACGATCCTCCATTTTATCTTAACAATAATCCTATGAAGTAGTAGGTAAGGCTGGGCCAGTCACTGATTCTCAAAGTCACTCAGCAAGCTTCATGGCAGAGTGGGCACTAGAACCTGATATCTCCCCAGTCCTAGTCTAACACTCTAACTGCTAAAGGCTCTGCAGCTTCCTGGGTAAACCATATATCTAACTTTTAAGAAATGGCTAGTGTCCATTCATGCTATGCTTTCATGGCTCCTATGAGCCAAAATGGCACACAAAATGCCACACAATTCTACCCCTCCATTTGCAAAGAAGCACAGTGACTCTTGTGGATCATACCTACAGCTGGATATAATTTTTTTAATTAAAAAAAAATTCCACTTCTTGGCAAAACCCATGAAACAGCTGTCAATAAAATCATCATACAAAATACACACTCACACATGCCTCAAAGACAAATTCTAAAGACAGTAATAAAGTCTTAAAAGTAGAAATTCCAAGCTAGAACCATTAGCCAAGACCTGAAGGGCTGTGTCCTTTCACATGAACCTGCCCAAGTATTAAGATCTATATCCAAAGCCCTTCTCTGCTGCTTGCCTGGTGCATAGCCTGATAAAAGTTTTAGGTGTAAGGCTGACACCCTTGTATTCAGCCAGGCATTGACATTCAGTTGGTTTTAGTGGCTGCTTTATGGTATCTGTTCTGCTGTCTCTTTTTATCATTAGATGTTTTAATTGTTTTATTCTTCTTCTGTATTTTCTTTTTTTCAAAATGCTGTCTTTGTGAGTCAAGTGCCCTTTCTCCATACTTACGCCCTGAACAAAGTTCCCATTTGTGAGCTCTTAAGTGTGTATAACATGACCCAGAGAAACATAACCTCCTGCCACACACCCTATCAAATGAGTTATGGTCTCTATGTGTGGGGTTTATCTACTGGTAGTGGTCTGCTATGATTGGGTGCTGAGTTACATCATATCCTGTGCTCTGTAGGAGTGGTGGCCATCAACAATGGGGTGTCTTTTCAATGTTTCTCCCCCTCCCATTGGCAATGTTCCTGCACCAGGTCTGGGATGGTGTACAGCTGTGCTATCGATATTAAGATAACTGTGAATTGAAGGGGCATAGGATGAGGCATAAGTGAGCTCCTTCAGTGTGCTGCCCACATCTCTTCCCCATTTCACTGTTCTGCTGACTGCCTGTTCTGCCAGCCTACACAGGGTGTTCTACCAACGTATCTTTCATGGTGGTGGCATAGTGGGCCTTCTGCCAAATCCTTAGGATTGGACCATAAGACTATGAGAAAATCAGATTCCCCCCCACATTACTGCATTATCAGTTAATCACAAAACACACCAACAATGAATTATTAACATATAGCAAATTACAAATGCTAAACTATGGGCTCACAAATGAATATTTGTGCCAATCAAAATACATCCATTTAACACTAATTTCACATTAGAATTTGCAACATGTACAACTCTGAAACATATCACATTTGTCATTTGGTATGGAAATTTAATTAAGCTTCATCAGAATTTAATTTGAATCCATATAATTAATTGCTAGGTGTATTTTGGTAGAGGAGTTGTTTATCACAATAGACACAAAGATCGATGCATCCTAACATCATCCTGGGGTGATTCTTAACACATTCCTAATATGTCGGTAAAGATAACTGATTAATACAAATAGGAATTAAAATGATGCGGAGTTTGTACACCCTCTTTTATTTAACATCTGGAAGTTTCTAACATAACCATCTATCTTCCTAAAGAATATGATCAGATTAACATAAAACCAAAACAGGCTAAAGCTTATGTGGGTCTAGCCCAGAGCTTCTGAATCCACAGTGAGGAAAAAAGCACAGCAATATTTTTAATGATTTTTTTTCTTGTTAAAAAAATCAAAACAAGAATGATGTCAGAGGCACATGTAAAGGTTGGCTAATTATAAGCATTCTTTTGCAGTGCTGATTCTAAATGACTCAAACAACCTGGAAATATTTAGGAAAATAGCTTTGCTGTTCAGGAAACAATTACATCACTGTCAAGATGAATCAGTTTAAATATAAGAGATACAATTTTAATGTGGTTTAAATCTATACTCCAGTTCTGTAGATGAGGCTCTACATGGGAGGAAGCCTCCGGATGACTGTAGCAGCTAAGAATTGTAATAGCTGCTTCAGTCACCTGCAGAGAGCATTCTTTCCATCTTGTCTCAGTGCTACCACCACCCAGGCATCCACTTGCTCACCCTCTCTCTTGCAACATTTGGTTTCTTTTTGGACTCCAAACAGCAGAGACAAATGGAATTGGCAGTGGCAGTTGTAGCAAGTTCCTTGTCCTTCTGCTGCAACAAATCCAAGAAGAAGGCAGGTGCTGTCAAAGACAGTGTGAGCAAGCAGGCAACCATGTTGAGAAAGAATGGGAAGGGGGATCAGCACAAATAGCTGTAATAACTGTTGCAACCTCCAGTCAGCTGAAGGGTTGTGGTGTGAACTATAGCAGTTCACAGGCTGCTATGTGAGATGGGGCTTCATCTCAAGCTATCTATCTAGAGCTATAAGCTCTAGGCTTATTGCAAGTTAAGAAGACAGTATGAAAACGTACAGACAAAATCACCACACCACAAGACTGGCTATTGCAATAAAAAACAGGGAAATGTCTAGATCTGTTACGTGCACACTTCTATATCTCTATTAGAATATTTAGAAATGGTTGAGCCCCATCAGTTCTGGTCAGGAGAATACCGTGGATGTACTGGACACACACCCCTCCAAGAAATCCATTGGATATCCAATGTATCACTCCATAAACGGAATTATTTTGGATTAGCATGGAAGAATAGTGGTGGCAGTTGAAGGGAAAGCTACATTTCACTAGGCCTGGCTGTTGCCATAACTTAACTAATGAAGAGGGGAGAGAGAAATTTTGTGGGAACAATGGCAGCAATGTGCAAGGTTAGGGAGGCACACAGTGGAATGATTTATAGGCCTGCTCTGAGGGCTAGCTCCAGATCTGCAGGGGCCCTGGGCAAAGTGTTCTCTGGTGGACCCCTTCCTCTGTTACTGGACCCTGGCAGGCTTATCTTGACTGTAGTGGTAGCAGTTGAGCCAAGGGCATTGTGGGAAATTAGAAGTGTGGCTAGATTCAGCCATCTAGTACTGCAGGCCAGGAAAACAAATTTAAGTGGAGCCAATGCAAGCATCTGAAGTGGGCCCTGACTGGCAGCTGTCCCAAGGATGCCAGGTGCTGATTCCAGCCCTACCATCAAATTGATTCCAAGAAGTCTGCCAAGCAGTCCGTGCTCAATATAGACAGGGGCAGATCCTAGAACTCCCCACTGGATTCTGTAATTTGGTAATCAGTCACTCTACTGCTTATAACAGTGAAAAATATTAACAAATGAGCCTCGGGCTTTGATGTGCCTTACACTGAAGCCAATGTCAAAAGTCCTGTTAATATTAATACCGGTTTTAAGTTTTGTTTTGTGAACTGCCCGAAGAGCTTTGGCTAAGAGGCAGTAAAGAAACGTAATTACCATCACCATCTGCCCTGATAAATGTTATTGAAGGGTGAGATACACCTCTATTAATAAAATAGTAGCGCCATATTGCACAGAGGCTTTGGACTTCAATTCCCATCAGCCCCACCCACTATAGCTAATGGTCAGGAATGCTGGGAGCTGAAGTCAAAGGCATCTGGGGGGGGCACCAGGTTGGGGAAGACGGCTGCAAAGGATGGATGACTGCGTAGCCGCAAGGAGCAGCCCGTGGAAGGAGCGAGCGGCCCGTCCCCGTCCCAACGGACTAACTGGCCAATAAAGGCCGCGGGCCTGACGCCGCGCCTCCTCCTCGCCAACAGCCGCTCTACACGCCGCCGCTCTATGGTGGGGCGGGGCTGAGGACTGACGCGCGAGCGCGACTGCCTGTCGGGCGGGTCCCGTGATGGCTGGCGGTGGCGCCGCTGCCGCGGTCGCTCTGTCGCTCGCCGCGCTCCCGGCCGCCGCCGCCGCCGCCGCCGCCGCCCCAGGAGCGGCCTTCGGACGTTGCCCCCGCGCCGCTGCCATGGCCGAGGATGAGGGCCCGGAGTCCTTCAGCGAAGGGTGAGTTCCGGGAAGCGGGGACGGGGCGGGCGGCTCCGAACGGACGCCGCCGCCGCCGCCCCTCCTCCAGCCTAGCGCGAGGTCCTGAAGCTCCCCAGCACGGCCCCCTCCCCCTCGCAGAAGTGGGCTCCGTCCAGCTCGTAGCGCAGCTGCCCCCTGCCGCCGAAAGGCGGGCCCGTGTGCAAGTCCGCTTTCCCAAGACCCAGCCTCCTAGATCGCCCCCCCCCCCATGCCCAGATCGTGCCGGCGTCTCTCCCTGCCCCCTCGTTCCGTGCGGCTGCTTCACCGTATGCGGGCAGCGGCTGCCACCCCGGTTGTGTACGCTCCCGACGGGAAGCTGCAGCCTCTCCCGGTTCTCTTCTTACAGGTGTACTTTAGCGGTATGATGCGCGCGCATTCATGCTTCACGGGTAAAAGAAGTGCACCCACAACAACAACAACTACTGCTAATAGTAATTCTGACGTATGGTATGGCCCTTTGCGGGCATTCTGTGTCAGGGGTTAGTTAGATGGAGAGTGGCCCGAGTTGTTGTGCGGGGGGGGGGGGGTTGATTTAAGTGTTTCAGGATGGGGTAGTGTTGAATTATTCTCCCGCCTATGCTTGTCTCTCCCAAACAGCTGCTACTCCTAGTAGGTGCTGTTTCTTGTCTCCACCCCCCACCTCCCCTGAAATATCTGAGGAGAGGTAGTTTAAGAACATAAGAGCCATGCTGGATCAGACTAAGGGTGTGTCTAGTCCAGTTTTCTGTTCACACAGTGGCCAACCAGCTGCCTGTGGGGAATCCGCAAGGACGACATGAGTACAATAGCACCCTCCTGACCATGTTACTCACCAAGTGGCATACAGAGGCACACTGCCTCTGGTAACTGTAGGTAGCATATAGCCATCTGACTAGTCAATTTGGGGTGAAAGCCTGCCTGCCCCTAATTCATCACTGAATTGTTCATCACTGCCTGCCTGCTGCTAATGTGCTTTATATACCTCCCCCCCCCCCATTTGTACATGCCTGTGTGCGCACACAACATTGACAGCCACCTGATTCTTCTGACAACACTGGTCTGCCACTGTTGTATCTACTTTGGCCCTTTCTGCTTGCTATATATTGGGTTATTCCTGCTCTCATCTGTACCGGAAATGTAAGGCAGGCCTTTTGTGTCTATTACTCCAGTGATTACATATGTTCCTGCTGCCTTCTCTTGAATCTACTTCATAACCTTGGCTTATCATCCTGGACCCAAGTACACTACAACCTCAGTATACAGTTTCTCCATGTGTAAGCTCCACTATTTTGTACACATTTCATACAGTAGTTTGATTTTTTTTTTAAAGAAGAGGTCTGCTAGGGTTCAAGTTTGCTTTATAACAATAGTCTCTCTGGTCTGAAAAGTGTGCTCCATAATTCAAGAGGTAGTTGATCCATGGTGCTTAGTATACTCTGCTAATGCTTGCTCAGAGGCTTTCTCTTTATTGAGCTTTACATTTGAAAGCTGTTTGAGGGTAAATTCTGGAGAACTCTGGCTCAGATTAAATTCTCATAAAGCTAGCCCCACTTTCTGTGTCTGCTGTAACAGTCCCACATCCACTCTTTCATTATAGCAGTGCCATCTGGCTACCACCCCACCACAGGCTTGTATGTGTGTATATTTTCCCCAACCATAATTCATTGGGTCCTCTAATCCACAAAGACTAGTGCTACTACATACATATGCTATGCTGCCTCTTACGCAATTTCTGCTGTTTCCCATACAAGCCTTCTCCAAAAGTCATAGAATAGTAGAGTTGGAAGGCACCTATAAGACTATCAAGTCCAACCCCCTGCTCAATGCTGGAATCCAAGTCCTTTTAATGTGTTCTTTATTTGGCAACCACAACAATGCTTCAGTGTACATTCCCTTCCAGGACACAACTGATAATCTGCACAACTGACAACCTAATAAATACCTCAGGTTTAGCATGTATTCTGTCAATATGTGCACCAGTATGTAGTACAGCCCTGTTCTTCAGCCCTTATTACCATTTGAACCTTGTTTGCATTTAGTTGTTCTCTTCTTCCTGTACCTCATCCACTTTATACCTCTACTCTGTGTATACCTTCTATACACATCTATTCAGTTGTACCCTTTTACTATATTTGCCTCACCTCAAAAATACCTCTGGCGTAAACACTACTTCTGCTGCTCTCTCAGTCAACAAGGTATATTTTAGTAACATCTTCTTGCCTAGGTGTTTGCCCTCTAGTTTCACACGTTTCTCCATTTTGTCCAGTACTGTTTACCTTGACTGGCAGTAGCTCTCCAGGGTCACAGGCAGAAGTCTTTTGCATGACCCATGAAAGCATGATCCTTTCAGCTGTGTGCAGGCATATGCTCTAGCTATGGTCCCCACCTCGTAATTCTTTTCTTTCTTGTCAATATACAGACCAACTCCATAAATATTCAGTATTATGCTTTCTCTGAACCCTTTCAATCTCTTCTCGGTATTCCCTTTTCTGTACAAGCTTCCCACTATATATCCTCTGTAATGCTTATTTATGTATGTATATTTCACTTCAAATTCAGCACATCACTCTTATTCTTCTTTACTCGATTTCTCCATTACCCAGTATATCTTACATATACATTTAAATAAAGGTTTTTGTTCCCTTAACTCTTGCGCTATTGGCCTATGTACAATGATACTCTTCTGCTCAACCCAATAATTAGACCCCTTTGTACAAGTTGTGTATCTAGCATATCCTGCCCTGGCTCTATGCCAGCAGCAGCATAACACAACACATTTTGGGCAGTATCCAAGCATGTCATTTGCCAGCGCAAATGACACTGCACTAGTGGAAACTAGGTTTGGAACTATGTGCAAGAGGAGAATCCAGCTAAAGTTACACTTGCGCAAGTGCGGTTGTGCATTATGCTTACACAACCTGTTGTATAGCTGGTTGTGCATTACACTTGTGCAAGCGGTTGTGCATGTGCTTGCACAATGGACTGCACACGTGATATGTACAAACGGTTGTGCAAGAAGTTGCATGACTGGCTGCGCAAGTGTAATGCGCAACAGAAAGATTCGGTGGAGCTCTACTAGCACTATTTGAGTTTGCAGAATGACACCGTTGGATATTGCCACTGGTGTCCTCTGGCTCTGTGGACTGCAATTCCTATCATTCGTAGCCAGCATGGCCAGTCCAACACATCTGGAGGGCGCAAGGTTGGGGTTCTGTACCCATTTTTTGCATCCCTTGACCTTGTCTTTTCTCCAAGGTGTATATTCTGTCACAGTGCAACAAAAGTATCTCCACAGTCAAACCACAGCAGTTTACTAACTGTGTACCTGACCTACATAGATTCCCCCCGCCCAAGACAAAATGATACTGTATAGAGTGCACTACTGTAATAATACTATATGCAGCACAATATAGCAGTGTATGTAGCGCTAATGTATAGCACTTATGAGTGTTCAAAATGTTCCATGCTCAAAAAACCTGCCTTGGTTCAAACTCTGCCCTATTTGCATGTCAGTGAAATACTTATACAGTACAGGCATTTATTGTAATGTGAAACATTTGTATAGTTTCATTCGATATCACTGTGCTTCTGAGTCACATTCACATGATAATTTGAGTTTTGACAGCTGCAGCTTTTTAGTCAGCATTTTAGTCAGCTTGTGGTAATGTTCCACCGGTCACACCTGTTGTGTAACCTCTGCCACCCAATATTCATTGATCCAGGGTTCAGTATTAACACTTTAATATATTGCTGCAGCAGGAACATTGGTGTTTTCAGTATGCCCAGAACTAGTGATGAATCCCAGAACAATGGGCCATCAGATTATGTATAGAAACGCAGGGCCATGAGGACTTTAAACCCTGCACACCTTTTCCTCAGCTTGTTTGATGAGGGATACTTAGGGTCTAACTACATGTGACATTAGTTGTGTGTTTAATCAAGGTGCTTTCCTGGCTGACATTTGCTGACATTTAAACAAATGTGGTTTAGCCCTTAATTCAGGGGTGCTGAACCTCTTTCAGTCTGAGGGCCAAGCTCCATTTCAGAGAAGCTCTTAGGTGCTACAGACCAGTGATGCTGTGTGAGGATGAAGTCAAAAGGGGTGGGGCCAAAAATGCCAGCACATTTTAGCTTAAAGGTGTTCCTGACTAACTAAGCATTAGGAGAAGCATTTCAACCATTTAGAATTTGGTTGGGGGGAACTGCACAACAGCTAGAAACCAGCTAACAATTTGTGGTCAGGGGGAAAAGGATGGGGTGTGGGGAAGGGGGCATGGCCATCTGAGAAACCCCAGGAGGGCCGGATTTGGGCCCCGGACCTGTTTTCCACCCCTGCCTTGATAGTGTCACTCCCTACACATGATTACCAGACAGATGTGTATTATAGTACTTCATACATTCATTCTGTAGCATGCTTGAAGTAACCTAAATCTCCCACCACCACCCGCCTTTTGTATTATGGAGAGAGCCATGACTTTAGAGCAAAATGGTAAAGAGAGTGCTTACTACATTTAAGGTGCAAACCCATGCATGTTTAGACAGAAAAAAGGCCCACAACTCCCAGCATGCCCCAGCCAGCATGGCTGACTGGGGCATACTGGATGTTTTAGGCCTTTTTTTCTGTCTAAACATGCATAGGATTGTGCCCTTAGTTAAGTAGGCCTCTCTTCACAGGAGCACATCCACTAGTTCGTTCAAACTAAACCTTTGTGGGGACTAACATCTGAATTTAAACGTGGTTTTCCTTGGTCTGTACTAAAGTTTCTGTTTTCCAAAAGTTCAACAAAATCTACTATAAAGCCAAAAGGATGTTCTTAGAATCTCTTGTGAAAGAGGCCTAAACGACATTATGTGATTATTGTAGTAAGATCATCTAGAGCTTTAGAATGCATTATTTAGTGAAACCTAAATAGCAATTATCACTTTTAAGTGAACCTTCAAATCAGCAGTCCTGGCACTGTTAACAGTTTACATAGTCCTGGAGAAGATTACTTGCTGACATAAACTTAGGCGGAGCTGTACATGATCTATATCTCATCATTAAGATCAGTCTGTGTCTTTCAGCACACGAGAGCATGGCCTTCATGTAGTGGGGCAGTAGGGCATGGGATAAGTAAGTATAGTTCATCAATTGCATTTTGGGGATTTATTAGACCCTTGACAATAGGAAGCATATTTAGATAGACTAGTTTGAAGATTTGAGGTGTGGGATCAAACGACTAGTTGGAAGAAGACGTCACATATCTCCCATACTATCATTAATTTATTTGGGGGTTGCATCCAAATATAAATTTAAATTTAAAAAAATATAGTCACTAACCCTGTCCCATAAACAGGTGTGCAAGAATTTATGCAGTGATACAATATGTCCATTAGCAGTTACCTTGCTTCTGTAAGCAAAAAGAGCATCTTTGGATCTAGTTTATTTTCTTGTGCACTTTAGCATAAAGTGTAAAATTGCCCTCTTGTAAGCAGACACTTTTCATACCAAGAATGGCACTATTGGATCTACTGGAGGGTCTTTCTTTGTGCATCTGCAAGAGTTTCTGTAAGCAGACTGAATATACTGGTGCAGGTTTAGATGCTGACCTAACCTATTATGCCTTTCAGAACAGGTATGACTGCTTATAAGGCTTTGTTCCACATTTTGTTGTAGTACCATCTCACAACTCTTGAGAAATAATATGAATAACTAACCATGGGTTTGAGTACAGTTAAGACAACCTTGAGGTATGCAAGGAAGGAATATATGACATGGGAAGGAGCAAGCACACCAAAAAATGGGGTCAGGTGGGTCTTACCTCAGTGGTAGAGTACAGGTAGAGCACATACTTTGCATGAAGAAAGGCCTAGGTCCAATCCCTGGCATCTCCTGGTAGGGCAGGAAAGACCCCTTTCTGAAACCCTGGAAACATTGCTGCTGGTTAGTGTAGACACTACTGCGCTAGGTGGGTCAGTAACTTGGCAGCTTCCTATGTACTCAACTACTATTTTATTTCAAATGAGACATCACTGAATTTCAGATATCTGTACCTTGGAAACCATTGTTTATGCCTGGATGTGCACTTTACTAAGACTGTCTTGAATCCAACAGTGTTCTTCCTCCAACAGAACAGAAACCGTTGGTGGACTTCCTAGTTTTCTGCTCCCCCCTGCAGCCCCTTGCATGCTCCCCAAATAACCCACTAGAGCAGATTTGTGGGGACGCAGGAAACTGCAGGAGGGAAGAGTGGATGGGGAAATCCCATTCTGCCAGCAGTTTCTGTTCCACTGATGGAGGAACACTGTTGGATCCAAGCCACTGCCCTAATATCATGTAGGTCGAGAATTCTCTTCTTTAAACCCAGGGAAACATGATGGAAGGCATATCTTATTTGCAGTTCTCATGTTAGTATTTGGCAAGTCAAGGACCAATGTAATTCTCCAGTTGTGTGCTTAGGAGATCCTGGGTGGCAGGAATCTCTATTGTTTTTACTTTGATTGGTAAGTGCCATCTTCTCTCAATACAAAGTTCAAGTTTCCTATACAAGGAAAGAGTTGTTTTTACCTCTGACCTAATGTAGCAACGTACTGCAATAATCTGCCAAGGGCCTCTTGGAACAGCTGGTGTACAGTACACTTCCTAGAAATATTGTGAAGTAGCTCCCTCCCCTCTCCCTAAGTATTCCTCTCCAGTGTAGGGAACTATAACCCACTACTTTGTTTTAAAGATAAACTAACGGGAGAGGATTACATGTACCCACATTAAGGAAAGCTCATTCTGATAGATCTTCAAAATTAACTACCTGCCAGTAGCAACCTGATAAACAATTATTGTACTTTTTTTAATGTATGGCAGTGTATGTGACTTTCCCTAATGTCTGAATTACACAGTGCTAGCAGCTCAGATTATCAAAGTAACTTCAGAGTTAGCATTTGTGTTCTTAGCAGGGATGTACGAAAGTCACTTAACTTTTCGCAGCTTGGCTTCGCGGTGGGGGGGAGGCGCTTCGGTTCTCCCCCCGAAGCTCAGGTGAGGGGGGGGAGGCTTCCCGCCTCGCCTGGCCGAAATTCAGGCCGGGGGGGAGGCTTCCCGCCTCGCCTGGCCGAAATTCAGGCTGGGGAGAAGCGCCCCGTCTCCCCGGCCGTGAAACAAAAAGTAAAAAAAAAAAAGACCCCGTGATAGGCTACGTGACGATTTACGTAGCCTATCACGGCTAGATTTCCAAAGTCAGCCGTGATAGGCTACGTAAATCGTCACGTAGCCTATCACGGGTGACTTTGGAAAAAAAAAAAGCGCATACGCAAATGGCGGCTCCCATGGGGACCGCCATTTGCGTTCCTTATTTTGGCACGTCCAGTCTACGTAAAGATTTACGTAGACTACGGCGAAAATAAGGGCACGCTATTTGCGTTGCCCTTATTTTCGCCGTAGTCTACGTAAATCTTTACGTAGACTAGACGTGCCAAAATAAGGAACGCAAATGGCGGTCCCCATGGGAGCCGCCATTTGCGTACGCGCTTTTTTTTTAAAAAGTCACCCGTGATAGGCTACATGACGATTTACGTAGCCTATCACGGCTGACTTTGGAAATCTAGCCGTGATAGGCTATGTAAATCGTTACGTAGCCTATGCACGGGTGTGTGTGTGTTTTTTTTACTTTAGTTTTTTTTTTTTTGCAATGGCGGTGGCGGCAGCCAGTCAGGAGACCGGCTGCCGCCCGCGACGAACCACTGCCGAACCGCCACCGGGACCCGCCGCCGGGAGGGACATTTGCCAAAGGTAAGTCCCGTCCGGGGGGGGCAGAGAATTTCACCGCCGATTTCGGGGGGCCGAATGCGTTGGCGCTCGGCCCCCCGAAGATTCGGGGAGAAATTCTCCGCCATCCCTAGTTCTTAGTCCATGACCAGGAGCTGTCCCTACCCTCAGTACCATTGTACTTTCTTCCTTTCCATGGCCCTGATGCTGTTGGGTAATGGGATTCATCTCTCCATGCAAGCACACTTTATCCTTTCCCTTGCTTGGCTCCAAGTAAGTGGGTGAATTGGGTGTTTGCTTGCTGCCCACATTCCCCAGCCAAAGACAAACCATGATCTGGACTTACTGATGTAATTAAACCTTCAATAGTACTAATTACAGTATTATGAGTAATATTACAACTAATATCCTATAATTGTTATTCTGCCTCACGTTCAGTTTGATTGTTGAGATGTGATTCAGATCTGGTATGAAATTGGAATTTAAAAAAAAACCCTGTGATATCCAGTTATTTACAAAATAGCTTTAGCAGTTATGCCCACTGCATCACTTTTGAGTCCCCTAGCTCTGTCTGCGAGTTCTAGCTCTGTTTCTTTTTTCACCGAATGGGTTTAAAGGTATTTGAAATTGCATTTCTAATAACTTACTATGAAATGTGAGACATGTGGATTTGTGCTGATATTACTTGCTGCATGGTACCTGAATTATCTTTAGGCTGCTGTCTGAGTGAGCTGTCACCAGTCAAACCCTGCCTGAAACTGTTTTTGCGTAGCCTCAGTGTATGACACTATAATTACGCTACCTGGCGATTGTTGTTCCCACTGCAGTGTGCTGCTATGACACTACAGGCCATGATGATATAATAATGCAGGATTCATTATGCCTTATTCAGAACCCTTTCATATGTACTAATTGCTTTCTCTTCTGAAGCCTGGATTCCCATATTTTATGTCTTTTAATGCTGTTGTGTAAACTCAGGTGAAAGATGGCTTTTGTCTTTGTGTTCTTTATATAAGCCAGAAAGTAAAATGGAACAATGCAAGTAACTACCTGCTCTGCGGTATTCAGGAGGTTTTGTGTCGTGTTATGCTTCTACATGTCAGCCTGTAAAATTCTGTCTTAGTACTAGAGTTTTAAAAGTGCTGCCTTCAGAATGCAGCATTCTGTGCAAGTTTTAACTTTGAATTCTTGACTTTATTCCTGTACAAACAGTGAAGATCACTGCAGCCATATCTTCAATTCACTGTCTCTGGAAATCACTATCTCCATTCACAATAATGCTTGGCAAGCAAAGTATGTTGGATTCTGTCACTTCCTTTCTGTGATAAACCAGTCATTGGACCCTATGTGAAAATCTGGGAATAGGAGTGGTTATTGTTTAAGGCTGCAAAATGATGTTTTGGGGTTTAAATGGGATTAACCTCTTCTTTAATATGTTCCTCATGCAAATAAATTTGACTTGTTTAAGAGCCA
The DNA here is from genome assembly GCF_057233095.1 of Heloderma suspectum. Taxonomy (NCBI): domain Eukaryota; kingdom Metazoa; phylum Chordata; class Lepidosauria; order Squamata; family Helodermatidae; genus Heloderma; species Heloderma suspectum. Next base: position 166,165,119 of record NC_139462.1, read on the forward strand.
GGATTCTAGCATAGCCTAAACAGTGAAAGGTCTTGGTGTTCTTTAACTGCTTTTATTTTGTTTTCTGTTTGTCAGATTTGAAAAAAGGTGGGATATAAATACAATAAATAAATAATAAAATAAATAAATTTGTTTGTATTATGCCATCAAACAACTCAGTGCTTTCCTTCTTTGCTTTAACATTTAACATTCAATATGTAGTTTGGGATCCAAAGAGCTGTTTAGGCTCATACAGGGGGCATAAGCTAGCCCAGTGGAATTTTGGCTTTGACCAGGTGACTACTATGCCATATCAGAAACTGCTTTTGAAACTCACCTCAGTTTCAGAAGCAGTTTACCATGTAGTACCAGAGCTTCTGTCTGAGAAAACCAAATCTAAAGGCCCCTTGGATTCATGGAACTAGTTTCGCAGTTCTTTTGATCCTGGCCATGATTTTCACTGCTGTACCAATATATCTTAAGGTTTTTCAGTATCAGGCTTAAGAAGCACATACATAAGAAACAATTAAGAAAGCTCCTCTTGGGTTCACACATATCCAAGAGAATATTTTACTTCAAATTTGTTTTTGCAGTCTGTCGCTTTGCTTCAAATCAGTTTGTAGATTGGTTTGACTAGGTCAGGGTATTTTGGCAAAGTCTCACGAACTGGAGTGCGACAGTCATGTTAGACACAGCTAATTTGCCGATTCAAGCCCAGAAGAGTTCTCATAAGAAGCTGTTCATATTAAAACAGTGGTCATGCTGCTGTATTTGTGTGGCACAATTGTTGAATTTGCCAATTTCAGAATAAATGTGATAGATGTGCCTCTTGTGATCTGGTCCTGCACTTAGGATATCTGTTCTCACATGAACCTGCCCATAATTTATTCTTTGGAGGTCCTTCTCCAGGTTCTTCTGCCTTCAGAGGTTAGATGGGTGGCTACTAGAGAGAGAGAGAGAGAGAGAGAGATACTTTTCTGTAGTGGTGCCACTCAAATTGTGGAAAACCCCTCACTTAGGTATGTTTGTCTGGTGCCACCTTATTACATTTCAGGCACCAAGTGCAGTTTGACTTATTCTTCCAAGCTTTTAATTGCATATAATAGCTTTGAGGGTAACTGCCCTGCCCTATTTTGGATTAACAATTGTTTTATGGATTTTTAGTTACACATTCATTATTGCTTTTTAATCTGTGACTTTATTGGGTTTTTTTGTTTTATTGCTTTTATGTGGATGGATATTCTAAGGTAAATAAAACAATATGTAATAGCAAGAAATAACAAGAAAATGTTTGTCAACAAGTGTGCCTGCTTTCAAAGTCAAATAGAACCCCAGATGCCATCTGAATCCTAAACACAGTATTTGGAAATGAGTCCTCAAATCTTTGAAGTTTGCCTCCACGAAACTCTGTTTAAATTTGCAGCTTAAATTTATGTTACTTTGTCCAGTGTACGGGGGCAGTGGGGAGCAGCAGGAACTCCTTGCTATAGGAAATCAGGCTACTTACCAGAAGTGTGGCTAAGAGTTTACTATCCTCAGATGGACAAAAAAGGCCCCTAGTAAATGTTCCCATCTGTAATAAAGAGCATCTGTCTTCAAAAGCTGAATGAAATTATGAGTTACACATTTAACTCTGCCCTTTTCATTGGCGGTGTGGGGTGGTAATCCTAGTATGCTGGGAGGAGTGGCGATTCCTTTTTTACGGTTGAGTCTGAGGCAAACTGTACTTCGTTATTCTTACATCTGTGTTTTATTATTGTTAATATGCACCATTTTTGGCTTCAAGGTGGGATATAAATTTAATAATAACGATAGTGCTGGTTAATCTGGTGTGATTGGAGGATCCTACTTTATAGCAGAAATTACATGACTGATCGTCAAGTCCCCTCCAGCTTGACAGTCCCTCTATAATAACCATGTAGTCATCTCCTCTAGGTACATCTCCTTGACATGTACCTAAAATTCAAGAGCAGTTATCTCCAAGGTTCTGATCTTTTTTAAAAACAGAATTTTAGTTGAGTTTTTGAATCAATTTCTATTTTAGATACGTATCACTGACTTTGAAACAAAATGTCTCATGCTAAAAAATTACTTGGCTGTGATCCAAAGTGCCATGCAAGATATCCTGTGCATGCACTGTGAGGGTTTCAGTCCTCCTTTCTGAAAGAAGTCCCCTAACCATGCCTTCAAGTCTCCCTAAAGGTCAGAGGTCCTTCCAGAGCCTTACCCCATGAGGCATAAGGGACTGCTTCCAGAATGGGAAAACTAATGAAAGTGCTTTTGTATATGCATGTGGGTTTCATTTAATCCTGACCCCTCTGTAATGTAGGTATGCCTTGATATAACAGTCATGAGTAGCAAATGGAACGATCCGTGGTAGTAAAGGTATAAGTATGTACAGAATTTGGCTATATTTTCATTGGCATTGTAATGATATTTGAAGTAATTTCTGATATGTAGCCATCAGTGGTATGAAAAATGTTGTAATTTTTATGTATTAATGATGTTTAATTTCTGTTGCAATTCTTTGTTTAGTAGACAACAGGAAAAGTGAGGTCTCTAACATCCTATTTAGCATTTTTAAAAAATCGAGTGTCTTGTACATGCATCTGGAGGGCAGGAAGTAAAAATTTATGACAGAGCAATGGACTTTGTTTTCTCTGTTCCAGCACAATTGCTTCATTGTACTGCTACTACTTGGACACTTCTTGGAAATTTATGTTGCTAACACACACAACTTATAGATGTTGTGTAGTGAAAACTGAGGTTTATAGGTCAACAGTTGACATGTTTACTGAGATAAAAAGTTGCTCTGTTTCTTTTATTTAATTTAAATATTTATACTTGCCTTGTTTCAAAAGAGTTTTCCAAGCTAGCCAATTTAGTATACTTGGATTAATTATCAAAATGCTTCAACAGGCCTATTGAAGTGAATGGGGCTTAGGCTGTGGTGGGGTGACTGGGCAATTGGTCTGAGAAAGTTAAGCTTCAGGTGTTCACAGGCAGCCCCTTCTCATTCTGAAAACAGTTTCTGGAGGCTATGTGCTTGATCCAGTTTCTTGGGTTGAGATTTATTTTCCCTTGTATTTTATGTATATTGTACACACTGTTTGAATAGTAGTGCATATTTTTCTGTCATAGCAGAACCATAACTTGGGTCTCCAACAAACTACTGAAATTCTTCCTAAACAGATATTACATATTTCAAGGCAGGCCCAGCACAGCTATAGTCCAGTCCTTTAGGGAAACACATTACTTCTCGTCCTCTGCCTTGCAGAGCCCCCAAACCCCTTCATTCTCTTTATTCTAAAATTATTATTTTAAGTTGGTCTGTTCTTTCTGAATAAAAACATATGTCCCATAAAAACCCTGACACAATATGCCTCTGGCCTTCTTGGAAGAAAGGATACATGAGACATGGAAGAAGGCAGGAGAAAGGTTTGGATTCAGGCCTTGGTTGTACTGTGTTGCTAAAATGTGGATTGAGTAAGTGTCCACAACTTCCTTATTTTAATAACAAATAAGTGGATGCCCTACTGATTCTTAGTAGGCGGAGGGAACAGACCTGTCACTTTTCCCTTAGCTCTGTACCTCCATCAGCAGATCCCTTTGAGTCCTCCTCCTACCACAAGTCTGCTTAGTTTGGGCAGTCTTAGCCCAGGAGCCTGCTTAGCTCAGGAGCTGGCTTGAGTGGATGTACTACAGGAGCTGATCCCTGTGCCTTTTTATTTCAAGGAGTATGTGGGCAGTGGATCCAAGGAAGACTGGATTTGGCTGGATATAAAGTGAATAAGAGGCCACACATTTCTCTCCTGCATAACTATCCAACCACCTCTCCCCACCCTCCCCCCGTCAGGCTCACCTCTAGTGAGTCCAACCCCCTGCTCAATGCAGGAATCCAAGTCAGAGCATCCCTGACAGATGGCTGTCCAGCCTCATCTTGAATGCCTCCAGTGTGGGAGAGCCCACTACCTCCCTAGGCAATTGGTTCCATTGTTGTTTTGCTCTAACAGTCAGGAGGTTTTTCCTGATGTTCAGCCGGAATCTGGCTTCCTGTAACTTGAGCCCATTATTCCATGTCCTGCATTCTGGGATGGTAGAGAAGAGGTGCTGGCCTTCCTCTCTGTGACAACCTTTCAAGTATTTGAAAAGCACTATCATATCTCCCCTCAGTCTTCTCTTCTCAAGGCTAAACATGCCCAGTTCTTTCAGTCTCTCTCCATAAGCCTTTGTTTCCAGTCTTCTGATCATCTTTGTTGCCCTCGTCTGAACCCTCTCCAGCTTGTCTGCATCCTTCTTAAAGTGTGGTGCCCAGAACTGGACACAGTACTCCAGATGAAGCCTAACCAGTGCTGAGTAGAGGGGGACTAGTACTTTCTGGGATTTGGAAGCTATACTTCTATTAATGCAGCCCAAAATAGCAATTGCCTTTTTTGCAGCAACATCACATTGTTGGCTCATATTCAAGATTGCCTTTTCCAGTCTCCCAAAAGCCATAAGAAGAATCCTGCTGGATCATAACCCCCATCTAATCCAGTCTCCTGTTTCTCATCGTTGCCAGGCAGCAATTTCTGGAAAACCCACAGACAAGGGATAAAGTCAGTGGCCGTCACCAATTCTTTGCCCTTAGCAGCTGGTATTCAGTTCCATTTGGCTGTTGTGGCTAATAGTAGTCGATAAACCTATTCTCCATGAATTTGTCTAACCCTGTCTAATCACTAATCATTAATTTGTTTAATCATGATCTCTGCAAATTCCACTAATTATGCACTGGATTAAGTACTTCCTTTTGTCTGTCCTGAATCTGTTGCCAGTTAATTTCATTTTGTGACTTCCATGTTCTAGCATTATGAAAGAGGGGGAGAAAACCTTTTCTGATTCCACTCTCTATGCTATCATAATTTAAACAATCTCTTTCGTGACTCTTACTCATATTTTTTCTAAACTAGATGGCTTGGGCTGCGATCCTATACCCATTTACATGGGAGAAAGCCCCATTGAACTTGGTGAGACTTACTTCTGAGTATACATGTATAGGATTGTGGGGTAGTCCACATTTAAATAAACTAGACCACTTTGGCTGTCTGCATATTAGTGTCTAGACTGGGGCCCAGTTTTTTACCTTGTGTACGGACCCCCTGATATAAAAGCAATGATAGATATGATAAGATATGGTTTAATTGGGTTCAAAACAATGCACCAGCGGACAGAGGCTGTAGCAGTGACCTAGCTTGAAAGTACCTAGCTTTATTCCAATCATAGTCAGTCTGGAAGTACAAGTATCACCTCTGGGAGGTGATTACTGTGTGAATGAGCCCCCTGCTCACAACATGCTGATAGGTTGCACCCCATCTTTTCCCGCCTTGTGTTGTGTTCATGGCATATTTTTGCTTCTAGAGAAAATATAAACTTTAAGGAAAACAAACCTGTAAACTGGTATGAGGAGTGTTCCATTTTTCCACACTTCTTGGACTCCACCATATTTCTTTGGGCTCTAGAATTTATACAGCCAGATCTCAATCCCACGGTGAGTTCTTTTCCATTTAGGGTTGGTAATTTTAATAAGAATGGCTGAATGTGTTATGCTATGCTTGGTGTTTTGGAATATTAAACTTTGATCAATGCAAAGAATTTATTACTTCTATGAAAAATTAAGACTGTGCAAATAAAAAAGCTCAGTATTCCATGGTATGGAAGAAATATTGTAGCATAGTAAAGGAGGGGGAAAGATTTTTACTTGACACTGTAAAACACCAACAACCAGGTGGTTTGTCTCTTCCTCTCCCCCTCCAAATAGTCTGTTTTGATCTAAAACTGTTAGACTGCAATAGTATTTTTGTTGGCTGATGATGCATATGCATATCATGGTTTTTTCCCTGGTTGTCCCAGCACAAGCCCAAGAGCATGCAGAGTTTGGGTATGAGTAAAATGATGGGTTTTTGAAAGGAAGAAAAATTCATGAATGTGTATACTAGGGGTATGCATCAACTTAGCATGAAGCCCAAATATAGAACTCAAGTGGCCCGTTTCAGAGGTACTCATATCACATGTGAAGTGGATCTGGTCATGGAGGAGAGTGACTGGTCATGAAGTGTCATACCTCCTTTGGATGGTAGTTTTTTTGTAAGCACCCAATTTGATACATGTTTAAATTTCCTACAAGCAAGCAATCCCTAAAGAAAAAGAGAGAGGGAAGGAGAGGGGACTGTAGTTCTGTGATTGACAGCTGTAACTTCCAGCCAGAGAATGAATGACATACCAGGGCTCTTCAGTCACAGTGCTGGGGGTGGTGATGGTGGTGGTGAAGTAACGTATCAGAAGCTGTTCCATCTGAGGCTCCAAAACAAAACAGGCCCATATCCAAAGTGGACCCCAAAGCAAATTCATAAATAATAAATAAATACATCTGTGTACCCCTCTAGTGCACATTCATTAGCGATCCGCAGAGTATTATATTTATTTATTTAATCTATCTATTACATTTATATCCCGCCATTTTTCCTCTTTAAGAAACCCAAGGTGGTGTACATAATCCTCCTCCTCTCCATTTTATCCTCACAACAACAACCCTGTGAGGTAGGTTGGGCTGAGAGTCTGTGACTGGCCCAAAGTCACCCAGTGAGCTTCCAGGCCGAGCGGGGACTAGAACCTGGATCTCCCGGCTCCCAGTCCAACACTCTAGCCACTACACCACACTGGTATTGTAAATGACTTGTGCTCTGTTCTTTGAGTATTTTGAGCATGAGTAACTTAGGTTATATTCTGCATACTACAAAGCAGTGCAGCCCCATTCTGTAATAGTTGAACTTAACATTGGCAGTGCACCTTCAAGATTGGGCTAATAAATCTGGCATATTGAACCAACCAATAAAAATATTGCCAGAGTATTCAAGAGACTATTGAATTGCCTTTAACAAGAGTTTGCAAAAAAATCTGTTCGATCAGGCAAATTGAAAACCTGCTGCACATATATTATTGCCATGAATAGCATCTAAATGTCTACGTGTTTCTTTGTCTCCTTAAAAAACTGTTTTTAGCCTTCATTGTGTGGGGAAAGTCTCGCACAAAAGTCAACTCCTACTTTTTAACACACTGGTTCATGGTCACTTTTTGTGTGCCTGTTAATGTAGCAACTAGATAAGTAGATTATAAAAGCATGAGAGCATTATTATTTGTTGTGCACAATGTGAGCATGTGTGATCTCCTTATGGATGGTAGAAAACTAAAGCAACTTAAGCATGTCTTGTGAAAGTGCCCTAGAGGTGTGGGTGTTGTTGTCTGACATTACCATGTAAATTTTATCAGCAGATATATGAAGGGTTTGTTTACACTAATATGTTAATAAACCTTTAAAATTCTTGATCTTAAATCTTAACCCTTTGTCAACTTTGGCATGGAGCATACACTTAAAATAAATAAATCACTGGCCAGGTTCAAAAGGGCTGCACTAATATTTCCTTAGCAAAATATTCAGTTTACCTAGAATGAACCTGTGTTAAACTGATTGAGCCTATGTTAAACTTTACTTTGAGGATGTATGTGTATGAAGACACTGGAGAAAGGATTGAGAAATAACTTAAGTTGTTTGTGTAAAGTTGCATTAGAGCCAAGGCCCTTTGCAGAAGCTGTTTTTTAGGTCCCAGGGCATGGTTTGAAAGCACATGATGTAGCAGCCTTGCTGAAGATAAGTGGGTCTGGTTCTAGTCAGTGCCTTGATGGGAGACCACCCATGAACTCTGTGTATTCTGTCTTGAGTGTATGATGGAGGAAATATGTGATAAAAATATTATAAAGAACTGTGTAACGTGTAACTGATGTTCTTTATACTAAGGACAATTGATAGATTTTTTTTAAAGGCATAAGCTTTATGAATGTATATAGAGTGGATACATACATTTATAAATATGAGGAAGAATGTGTGCGCAAGTTCTGTTTTCTTCTATTTTATTAATGGTGTTGTGAATAGTTACTGTGAATGGATGTTTCTTTGCTTCCCCCCCCCTTTTTTTTTTTGTTGCTGTTTGGTTTGTTTTGCTTTGTTTTTCCCCCCTTTCACTTTTTTTGTTATATTTGCAATTTTTTTTTTAAAAGGAAGACTGCAAATCCTTCCTTTCACACAGTGCTATAATTTACTCAGGAGACTGCTACCCTCACCTGATCACTTGCTTTCATGTCATGCCTTCCTCCGCCCTCCCACCCCCGCCCGCAAGCAGCTCCCTCTCTTGTACTGTTAACAGGCTAAGTCTTTCAGTTCCAGAAGAGAAAGAACCAGCAATGCATGGAACCTCTATGGTTTGGCTCTTTAAGTTGAGGGACTAAAAAAAAATCTAAATCTCTTGAACAAATCAACTTCAGATATTCATTTTGGTTTGAAACCAATTTCAACATATGTGAGAATAACCTGCTCAGCAATATCAGACCTATAAGCAGACCTGCACAAGAGGTGCTTCTCAAGTTTCCCAAAATTCAGCAATGAGGCTATACTGAGTATTACTGATACTTGTGGTGTGCAGTACAAATGAGGCTTGGGTGCTTAGCACTAATTCCGAGTACCACCAGTTTTTCACTGCAAGGTGAATAAAATATATACTGCTGAGTGGACTGGTGATGGTCATTGAATGGAAGACCAAATGAGTTTCTAATTCTCCCCTCCCTTCATTCTTATTACTCTAGGTCAGGATGGCTATCCAGTTGGTTGCCTGCATGGTGTCCTACGTCAATGGTACATCTTAAAGATGCTGAAGAGAAAATATTGAAATGTAAGCACTTTGTGGTAAGGAATCTCAAGCTGACATGAGTCTTGCATGTCTCTCCACCCTCACCTCCTGGAGGTAGTAGCTGGGAGAGCCAAGGGAGGAAAATAACAAAGGAATTGGGCTTTGCTGCATTTGAACATTTAGTGTTACCCAATAAAGAATGTGGGGTATTCAGAAAGATATCACATTCAAATAAACACAGTAAAAGACAACTCATAGTTTCTTCTGCCGGAGAGGGGGAGAGATGTGCAAAACCCATAGCAGACTGAAAAAAAATCTGAAAAAGAGTTAATGGGATCAACATTATCCCAGGCACAAAACTTAGGGGCACATCCAGACAGGCAGTTCTTGTGAGACCTGCTAATGAGAAATACCATAAATAAATGGATATTTGTTTGAGCCTGAGGATGTAGAGAGGCCTATACTGCCAGTGCAGTCCTTGATCTGTTTATGCTATACTTCTTGTGCAAAAGCTTTGTAAGTGATTGAAGAGGTACATGCTTTTGTGTTATTGGTGCTGAGAGAACTCAGCACACTGTCACTTTTTGATCATTGTCTGCCTTCTTCTTTATCAGAACCTTTTCCTTTTTTTAAAATTAATGCATTTGGTAAACATTCAGGAAAAGTGAGATGCAGAAGAAAAACAATTTAATACAAAGCAAATATAACACCACATTCTTATTTAAAAATAACTAACATAATTAAAAGGACCTGTTCGCGTGCAGCTCTTTAGGATAAGTTCCTTTACCAAAGCCATAAAGGATGCTTTCGTAGTCCATGCAGGTTCTCACCTTTCCACATAGATGTGGGGAACTGCAAATTATGCCCAGTCTGCCCAATCCATACAAGGGGAATAATGCGAGTGCCCAAGCCTCATAATGTAACTCTGCCTCCTTTTTGCCAGGCTCTGCTCCCTTCCCTTCTGCTTGTGCTATAAGGAGCCATAGTGGAAGTCAGTGTAGCGATCCTGTAGACTTGCTCTAATTATCTGCCCTGTATTTTTTATTTTTTTGGTAGGGCTGTTTCAGTATAATTGTTTGAATAATAAGATACAGTTTGTATTTCTCTTTCATCAGGTATCACAAGTACGTACAGTAAGCAATATGTCTTCATATCCAATGGAAATAAAATATGGACGCTAACATTTTCTCAGAACCTTTCGCAGAAAACTCCACTTGTTCTTCTTCATGGGTTTGGAGGTGGTGTTGGACTTTGGGCTCTGAACTTTGAAGATCTTTGTGAAAATAGGACTGTGTATGCATTTGATCTCTTGGGATTTGGACGCAGTAGTAGACCACAGTTTGACACTGATGCAGAAGTAGCAGAAGATCAGTTTGTAGAATGTATTGAAGAATGGAGACGGAAAATGGGATTGGACAGAATGATTTTACTTGGACACAATCTGGGTGGATTCCTGGCAGCTGCTTACTCACTGAAATACCCATCAAGGTATCTGAAAAGAATAGACAAACCATTTCTTCCTCTACCTTATTAGAGGCTTGATTATAGGTTTGACGTGGTACGCCCTGAATGTGTCATGGGGCAATTTGATTAGATGGAGCTGTATAATTCCCTTCAAATAGAACACTGTTGAAAAACTAGTTTCATATCTTTAAACCTTTAAAGCTGTACTCCACTTGCATTATGTGTTCTGTTGTGATGGCACTTGCCTATAACTTCTTTGGTGTTTCCTGCTCCTGAATTTGCCAGCATGCCTTTGATTGTGAATATAGGGCAGCTTGCCCTCTGAAAACATGGGAATGGCATGTTGAGTGGCTTGCTTCTGAAGGCTTCAAGTACTTGTCTAAGGTGCTGTGTGGCCAGAATATCTGCTTCTACTGTTTCTCTTACATACCCACATACCATGTGCAGTGGCACTGGCCAGTTTTCTAATTGTTTCTCAGAGGAGATAATAAGTGCAGGACAGTTTAACAACCACAACTTACTCTTTACAATGTTACATATTCAGATAGTGAGCTGGGCTTGACCATGACTACAGAATAGGATCCCTAAAGCATGGGAATGCAACCTAGCACCCTCCAGATATTTTGGACGGAAACTCCCATAATCCTTGCCCATTGTTCATGCTGGCTGGGTCTGAGGGGAGTTGTAGTCCAAAACATCTGGAGGGCACCAGGTTACCTGCATCTGCCCTAAAAGGAAAGGAAGGGAAGGTGAAGGAAAGTAGTGGCAGATGCTAGATGCAAACCATGGGTGGTGTGGACTGGTGCACTTGAAGGACAAGTTGCGGACTGGCATAAAGCTGCGGTATGGGAAGGATTTGCACAAACTAGAACTCCATCCAGTGCTTCCAAGCATTTAGGGTTAGTCATATATAAGTTAACAAAACAATGCTATATTTCTCTGGAAATACCTAGTCTTCAGGGATTTTCATAGCGTCATTCTCCAGATGCTTATTTAAGTACATTGCTTGATCAGCTGCCTTAGATATCACATGAAACTATGGTTTACCATGACAAAAATGAGCTGCTGAAAGCCTCATGCTCTCTGCTCTTCCTCCTTCTCCAGTGTGCCATGAAGAGTAGCTGGGAAAGTTTTGCTTTCATTTTTGCTTAATGACAGCTTGTGTCGTCTGAACTGAAACGCAGTGGTTAATGGTAACTATGGCTTATAAATTAGCCTCTTTCAAACAAACCAGGGTTAACATTAACAACAGTAAAACATGGAAGAAAAATCTTCCAAACTCCTCCTTGTGGCTTGCACTAGAGGAGGAATGGAGTGCATGAGCCTGGTGTTCATAGCCATTGGTCTGAACATGGCCATTGGCCTCAGGTGTGATGATCTCAAGAGTTCTGGTAGTATGTGATGTAAAGTGCACACTATCATATCTGGTAATAACCTGGACTACATTTCATACTTTAAAGCAGGGGTCCCCAATATGTTGCCCGCAGGTGCCATGGTGCTCATGGGCACCTCCTGTGGGGCCTGTGAAGGGATCCCCAACATGGCACCCACAGGCACCAGAATTTTTTTTTTTACATTTATGCTTGTTTTTTAAATATATGGGCATATATTTGTATGTATTCATATCAATGAATACATATGAAGTGCATACAACTTCCTAGCAATTGTAGGCTTCAGCAAAATTGGACCAAATATCCAAAGAAATATTCATTTGAAGGTGGTGTTTATATGCCACCCATTCAAATGTTAAAAGCATTGTAAGGTCCTCAATCCATTGCATTATAGGAGGTGAGTGTTTATCCTTCCATTGCTGTAATGTCAGTCTTTTAGCTGTCAAATGGCATGGAGAATCCATTTACACTGACCATTTGTTAATTTCCATGGAGCAGGTAAATAATTTGAACACATACATCAGTGATTATTAAAGGACTGTTCCAGTACAGAATTTATCGATGTAATAACCTCCTCCCCAAATGAAGCAACTACTGGATATTGCCAAATCAAAAGTTTAAAAGAAACATTAGGTGAATTGCACTGGCAGTGATTAGTTGAATTAGCCAATCCCTTGTGAAAAAGACACTGTGGTGTCCAATAGACACGAAACTAATGTTTTTGCTGTATAAGACAGAGCCTAACATCCATAGATATGACAGGTAGATGCCAGAGCAGCAATCCCACTGATTAGGCATTTTGTGGTGGTGCCCACAGCAGTTTCTCAAATTCCGAAATGTGCCCATGGGTCCAAAAAGGTTGGAGACCCCTGCTTTAAAGTAATAATCTGCTTTTCTTTGGAATTACCTTGTGTACAGTTCTAGTTAATGGGTATGATCAGGTTGTTGGGTGGTTCTCTAGGAAGCTGCATTATATCAAGGCAGATCATTGGTTCATCTAGCTCAGCATTGTCTACACTGACTGGCAGCATTTTCTCAAAGGTCTCAAACAAGAGTCTTTCTCAACCCTACCTGGAGATATCAGAGGTGGAATTTGGGACCTTTTCTATGTGCTCTATCACTGAGCCTCAGAAGTAGTTGTTAGAATAAGCCAGTCTATTATCATGTGTAACTGCTTGGGCAGGGTAAATAAGTACTTGGAATTTAAACTGGAACATCATAATTGTTTAGTTTATCTCTGGGATGTCATATTTTAAGGATATAAATGCATCTAACTAGCCAGATTCCAATATATAAGTACTAGAACGATCACAAATCCAGAAGGATCAGAGTACAAAGGACAAATATTTGCAAAATGAGCTGCATTTCTCATTAAAGGAAGCGAATATTCAGAGTTCAACAAATTTTGCCTGGCCTTACTGGCCAACCAAACACTTGCTATCACCAGGATCCCAGTCCCCGAAGGGGCAGGATTTTTGTCTCTGACCATCTGCTATGTGTCTGAAACACAGCACAAGGTCAGGAAATGTCCTTTTTTCCTGAGAAAAAGGGAAAAGGAGTTTTCCTGAGAGAAAAGACATCTCCTTTTCTCCCTAGCTCTTCGTTTAGAGCTGGTGCAGGAGAAGAAAGTAAGTCCCTCCCCCACCCACCCACCCCAATAATTCACAATGGGAGGGGGGCAGAGGCTTGTTCATGCCTCTGTGTCCAATGGGCACTCCCATCTTGGAGTGCCCATCCGGCACAGAGCAAGCCTTTGTACCTCTGTCGCCTAACCTCTCCAGCTCAGAACTGGAAGAGAGGGAAAGGAACATTAACTTGCTCTGGCGCTGTGCATGGCCGGCACTGGCAGCATCTGTTGGGCACAGAGGCAAGCCCACATGCCTCCAGCTCTGGAAAGGAGAGGCAGAAGCACGCTGGCTGCTCTCCTTTACACCCAAGGACACTCCAAGCTCAGAGCCTCCACTCAGTGCAGCAGGAAGCTTGCATGCCTCTTGGAGTTGGTTACAGCAATGCTGTTGTGCCCAGCAAGTGCAGGACCAAAACAAATCCTAGACTTGAGCAGCACTTTGGGGCAGTACAGGGATGTGGTTCATCCCCTCTCTTTGGCTCTTGGTGCTGAGGAAGCCAGAGGCTCATCCTGCTTACCAGAAACTGATTCTTCTCTCACTGTGGTGAGGGTGGTGAGCATGGTTCCCTCCAATACCATTCTTTTTGCTGCAAAATGAGTAAGCTGGAGAGAGCTTATCCGACAACTGGATAAATTATTTTGGATGTAGAGAAAAAAGACTGACCTTTTACTTAAAATGCCACAGAACACAAACCTTAAGTAGTTAGTTTCCAATTCCACATACAACGATATCTGGAACCCAATATTCATATAGTTACTGGAATATATTTCTGGCAGGTCTTTTTAATGAAATATTTGTCAAGTATGACTTCATAGTTATACAGCCATAATGAAAGTATGGAGATTAGCCAAGGAGTACTTACTCCTCACAACATGCAGTTGTAAAGTTCTTAGGAAATAAGTTTGAGTCAACTTTTTTCACTGTAACACCACAGTGTTGAAATCAAATATTTTTACTTATTTATTTAAAAATGTTTCTAAGGGCACAATCCTCTTCAAGGTTAGACAGAAAAAAGTCCTACAGCTCCCAGAATTAGCTGTTGTGAGCCTTTTTTCTGTCTAAACATGCTTGGATTACATTTTAGAGATTAAAAATAATCTCTAAACAGTATACAGTAGAAACAAAACAAGATAAAAACAAACAAGATGAAAATTGGTAAAAAATATATCAGCAACAACAAGGTATAGCATCCAGTATCAGTCACTGGGGAAAGCCTGAATAAAAAAAAGATGTCTTCAAGAGACATCAGAAGCACATCAGAGATGATGCGACACATATGGTTGAGGGAAGAGCATTCCGAAGGATATGGACAATTGCAGAAAATGTTCTTTCCTGGGTCACTGCCAAGCAGTAAACTGTAGGATGTGGTCTCACTGATACAATTTGCCCTGATGAACACTGCAGTCTAGTAGGCTTCTAAAGGGGGCGGTTTTACAGTGGCCACATTTTGACATAATGCTACAACATGTCTTAGCACTATGTGAACAAGCCTAGCCTCCTCCCAACCTCACATGCTCCCCCTCCCTTCTCCTCATCCCACATAGTGCCTCTTCTAGTTAACCACAGCTTATTGTTTTGTCTGAACTAGAAACTGTGGTTAACATCAACTATGTTAAGTTGAAAACCAAGCCAATGGTGTAAACATTACACCATAGGATTTAGTATTATTTTGTTCCTGACCGTGGTCATTCAGGTACATGAATATATGTCGCATAATTTCACAGTGAGCTATCTCTAACCATGAATTTCACAGTGCGCTGTTTCTAACCAGGCATAAGTTATACATAAGCTCTATGAATATTTTAGGTTGCAGAACACTAGGTGGCTACAAGATAAGCATTAATTTAATTTAACCATCCAGAATCTCTTCTTGCTTCTTGAAACCTGAGCATTTATGGTATAGGTAGAGCAGTGGCTAAAAAAAAAAGGAAGTAAGCAATATCAACTAGCTGAGCTTTTAGTGAAGAAGCAATCCTTCTACTATAAAACAGAAAGGACATCTGATTCTGGAATACAACTTGCACCATTTTAAATACTCTCTTGTTCACGAAACGTCTTAACTTTTATACCCACAGAGCAAAACATCTTATATTAGTGGAGCCATGGGGTTTTCCAGAAAGGCCTTCCAGTGCTGAACACGAGAGGCTTATTCCAATCTGGATCAAAGCACTTGGAGCAATTTTGAGCCCATTTAATCCATTGGCTGGTCTCAGAATAGCAGGACCCTTTGGTGAGTGCTAACTAATAGTTTATTTTGATGGCATTGCCTTGGTCATCAATTCTGAAACTGTAATTGTGTAGATTGTAGGTCAGTATTCAATTTAAGTACTAGCCTGGTGGTGGCTATAGGCAAGAAGGAATTGCTTGCAGGCTAGTGCATGGAAGTCCATGAAGGCAAATGAGCAAGCTGGTGAAGGAGGGACAAAGTTTCTCCTTCAGCAGCTTGGTCTCTCCTCTGCGCCTAGCATAGAAATGCTGGAGGGATGGAGCTGTCTGCAAGGCCCTAGTAGGCTAGTAACTTTCTGGATTTATTTACAAGGCTGCATTAGATGTCTTTTGGAAAGGATAGAGGTAGCAAGATCTGTCTAAATGGTATTAACCTTCTCCTTCCCGTGTGCTCTTTCTTTTTCAGCTTTACATTTTATTGAAAAGCTTTCCAGGTGCGATAGCATAAATAATTATAGATAATAGACAGAATACAGACAGAAAAAAGATTCAAGATAACCTTGGCTTGCGAGCCATTGTGAAAGAGAAACATTGTTTTGTACCATATTTAAACTTATCCTTCCTCCCATCTCCAACAGACATATGAACTTGTAGAGTCATGAAACAGATATTAAATCATTCTTATTTAACAAAAATGTGTCTATATGTTGTCTGGTTTGGATATAATACTTTTATTTTCCTCTCTGTAGAAGACAAAAAGTAGCCTGGTTTCTAAGCAGTTCTTTTTCATACCTCTGGTTACAAACATTACTCCGTTTAATTTATATATTATTGCAAAGATCCCACATCTGTTAAATGAGAGTGAAACAGGTAGTTCATTAGTGGATTTCCAGTGCTGAGCAATACTTACTTTGGCAGTGGCAAATAGATTCTTAATCAAACATTTATAGGTTAGGAAGAGAAATGTAAAGGTTAGGAAGAGAACAATTGTGGATCTAGTGGCTATCTGTGACCAGTGATTTCTTGTATTTGTATTTGTATCATAGATTTCCCAGAGTTTCAAATGAGTGGGCAGGTGTACACATGTGATGAAGAGTACCCACTGCTTTACTTCCCCTATACTGTTTATAAGAGGGACATGACTTTATAAGCATTTTCACTGGTGATGGCCCAAGTGCTCCAAATGTCAGACCATGTGTCTTTTTAATACTATTTGCAGATTAGTGCCAACTACACAGATATGACATAGAATCAGACAAAGATTATAACACAGTTCGATATAGGTTAGCACTTAGACCTTTAGACCCTATTAGACCTTGGATCCTAATAGGCTTTAACAAAACACATTTAACATTGTTAAACTCAGTATCTGGCACAATGGTAGGAGAGTTGACATGGTACCTAACCTGTAACTACTAAAATAATGGGAGCTTGTGTCCCTCTGCTTACCTGGTTAATTTATCATAGCCAATGCCTTGCCCTGATGTGCCTTTGATCGATATATGAAAAAGAATGATAAACTTTAAAGGCTATAGAATCTTTCCCAGGCAGAAAAGATGAGTGAGGTACTATTGTGTCAAAAAGTGTGTCCCAGGCTTAGCTTTCCCCCCTGATATACCGGGCATTTATCGCTAAACATACAGTGGATGTGTTGCTGTGGCTAAAGGCTGGAGGTGTCTGCAGCTCCAGAGCAACTCAACTAAGGGTTTCTTTCTCCAGGGAAAATTTGTTGTTCGGTTGGTCCAGCCACATGTCCAACATGATGATGATTGTGTTTAAAGGTACCCAGTTCTATTTGTGATTGGAGGGTTTGAATTTTAATCTCAGCCTGCCTCACCATGAAAAATTCTTGATTGGCCTTTGCCAATTGGTTAGATGCTTGAAAGTTAAATAAAAAAGGAAGCATCTGAAAAAGGAATTGAATACAGGAGAGAACACACACGTGCTTTTCCCAAGTCATGCAATGTCTGAATTTTCCCCATTTTAGAAAAATCTGCCTTTATATTATAGAATAGTGGTAATATTCTATATACATGATTTTGATTATTGTTCTTAAGTGCTTGAGTGGCTTGTCAAGCCCCAAAAAAAGGAATGACGCTTTGCCTGGAATTCTGATTTTTGAAGGCTTACTCAGTAGCCTGACACCATGCTATAGCAATGGAATTCTTCCATTATGTGAAGAAGAGGCTGTTTGAGGTTTCTTTCAATAAATGGCTATATCATCTGCAAAGAGGCTCAGCTTGTGTGGAACTATTCCTGCATTCTATCTTTAGATGTTATCATTCTGGCTTACTGCTGTGGCAGATGGCTCAGTTGTCAGAATGAAGAGGAGGCGGGGATAAGGGGCAGCCTTGTTCAGTTCCTCCCAAGATGGCAAACCAAGGACTGCAACTGTTCCTTCTGGGAAAGGCCTTAGGCATAGAGCAGAGATGGGCAGAAGGTAGGTCTGGATCTACAGCTGGACTTTTAGTGATTGCAGTAGATTGGCAAGGATTTCTACCTCCCAAGTATTTAACATCGACATCACTCCCCGCCCCATGACCTAAATTATACTGCTGCAATGGAGTAACCATACATGGATTTTTGTGTGGAAGTAAGTACTGAGCTATGTTCAGAACTTACAGCAAATTCCTAGGCTTGGAATTCTCTAATTCTAAGTGAACATCTTTTGCACCAGGCTCTGGTTGGTGGATCTTGGAGGTTCTAGTAAAAATCAAAGTAGATCCCACAAACCCACTACTGGCATAGAGTATATAGTGGTAATAACTCTGAGCCATTCGCCTTCCTACCAGACAGATGGAAAAGTGGCATTATTCACTGATACTACAAAAATGTCAAGAAGTATCTGGTCGTATAGCATTCCTAGACTGGAAGCTTAGATAAGCATTAAATATGCATTCGCTGTTAAGGGTGAACATAGGGTTTGATGTAGGGGTGGGGGCAAAATTTGTTTGGTTCAAATTCTAATATGAAGCAATGTTATTTGCACTTCCCAAACAAATACATAAACCGGAATGCAATTATCATTCTGGTTTTGTTTTTTCTGAATTTTGTGATGCAGTTCTCTGAGCAAAAATGCATACATTCGGGAAATGGCTTACAAAAATTTATACATTAGAGAAAAGTGTTTGCATAAAATGTGTATATTGGGGAAAATTGTGTACAAGAATGCATGGGGAAATTGCATATAAAGTACATCTTCATTTTCATATACGTGAAATTGTATACACATTTTTGTAGAGACTTAAAATGTTTTTTTCCAAGCTCATGCAGAAATGGGATGGAGCAAACTTATGCTTGAAAAAAGACAAACGTTATAAAAAGCAAAACTGATTTGTCAATTCCTAATTTGATCCAAAGGTTCCCTTTTTCTGATAGAAGGAGTGAATCTTTGGATGCAACTCATAACATTTCCTTAAGTTTAGTGAATGTATGTCTACATTGATTTCCCATGTGTTTGTGCCCATCGCTTATATTTGACTTGCCAGAACTGAGCTTCAAATATCTCAGCAATAATCCAGTAGAGCTTGCATATGTGCATACTGAGTTTATTGTAGGCTTACTTCTGAACCCAAAGAAGATTGGTTCTGTGAAGAGAGAGACATGCATACATAGGTCTGCATGGAGATCATAAGTGTACATTCACAGCATGACTTCTCACTTATTCTCCAGCATGACTTCTCACTTATTCTCCAATTCCTGTCTAAAATGACTAATAATGAATTATAGGAGCAGATAACCTAGCTCTGTAGCCACTGAAATAAGTTACAAATCATCATTACTGCGCATTTTGAAAGAGCCATCCTGTGTTCACAATTAGCAATTTTGATTTTTCATGTGTGTCTTTTTTGTGACAGGACTGAGCCTTGTACAGCGTATTAGGCCAGACTTTAAGAGAAAGTATTCATCCATGTTTGATGATGATACAGTCACTGAATATATCTACCATTGTAATGTGCAGTCACCAAGGTAAGCATAAGTTAGCAAAATCCTATAGGTAATCCTGAATTGGTTCTCCAAGTGTGGATCCTTATGTAGCCAATATGGCACCAGGCATGCACAGGAGGGAGGTATCAGCAGGCTTTGGGAAGCCCATCTTGAGGCGTCTTGAGTGCCATTTTTAATAAATAAACCCCAAGGTTTGCAAAAGTACAAAAATATTTATGAAAATAAATCTCTAGGGGTGAAAAAACAGCCCAATGGGCCCTGAGCATGGTCAGTGGGCATGGAATGCTGACAGATGGAGAATGGAGTATTCTGGCAAAAGAACGTGACTGGCTGGAACCCTGAACAAGAACACTCCAACTGCAGCATTGTTTTGCAGGTCCCACTTGTGGTGTTAGTATTTGAATTTACCAAGAAATCCCTAACCTCTCAGTGTAGACATTTTTCATGCTGAAAATCACCGCCTAAGAAGATGCATGAACCACCAATCCCAATTTCAATTTGTTAAGTTAAGAATAACCTCTGCTTGCCAGAAAAGTTGGCAAATTCCAACTCCTTGAAATCAAAGGTGGAAAGAATCTTTGGCTTTTGCAGATGTCTTTTATGCAATTTGCCAGCAGTCCTAAAATATATGGACAAAATTCTGACGGCTGTCGAACATTGACCTGAAAAATTACTAATTTCTTGTGCCCTGTTTACCTCAGGAATAGCTTCCTCTTGTCTTCTGCTGTGACTTTAACATCAGCTGAGAGTGATGTCTTGATGGTGCCAACTGTGCACCATGCTGAACAGCAAGGGCACATAAGAGGCATTCTTGGTGGCTGCCCCATGCTTGTGGAACTCTTATCCTAGCAGGCAGCCACAATCTAAACCTGAATACCTTCTGGAAACATGCAGATTTTCCCTTTTTTATGATGGCATTCAGCAGGGGAAATGAAGCATAATTCTATATAAGCGTTGCTCCGCATAATATTATAACAGGTTGTAACAGGTGAATTCTGTACGTTCCATTATTTATTGTGCAAACAGTAATTCAAGAAACTCCAAAATGGATTACAAAATCCATTTAATTTACTAATGAGGCTTGCTTATAGGAAGCCCCCCTCCCCCCCAATATGCACACTTCCATCCCTTTGTTCTGCAGGCTGGAATTTCACCTTAATAGTTCTGTAAGGCTATCATGAATTTATTGGGGTTGTTCAGCTCAGCAGACATCTTAGACAAGTGACTTTGAACTTGCGTTGTCACAGCATCTGTAGTCATGTGTCTGGCACCAGTCTGACTGAACCTTTGCCATTCACATCCCATGGAAGCACAGTATTAGCACCTGAGTAAGCTGCTTCTGTTACATGGAGAGATAAGGATGGGTGTCACCACCTATGCATCAGTCTTTGTCCTATGCAGCACTTGTATAGTTCCTGCTACTGGTGACAATTAGAACATTAACTGGCTGCTGCTTTATATATAAATGTATTGTCTGCCAGGTTCTTTTTCTGGAGAGGTGTTTTTGTATGGATGTTTGAACTAATGGGAAGCTTCAAGCTGTGATATATTTTCCCACTTTAAATAGAAGGCTTTTTAAAATGTAAGGAGAACTACAGTGTTAAATAGTTCTGTATTTAAGTGAAAATACAGAACTGTGTTTAAAAAAAATACAATTTCTTTTTCATATAGTGGAGAAACGGCTTTCAAGAACATGACAGTTCCATATGGATGGGCAAAAAGGCCAATGCTGCAGCGTATTGCCCATATGCACCAAAACATTCCTATCACTGTGATTTATGGAGCACGATCATGTATAGATGGCAATTCTGGGACCACCATCCAGTCTCTGCGACCAAATTCATATGTGAAAACAATAGTAAGTGGGACATTCTAGTCTTTATGTTGATTTCCGCTATAAACGGCCTGCTCTTTGCAATGTCTTTGAATGATAGCATTAGGATTTTAGGAGGATGAAATCAGATGGGGCAGATAGTGAGATGGGGCAGATAGCGATGTTTCCCTTTTTCCTAGTTCTGACTCGCATCTATAGATGGTTGTGATCAAATAAAAACTTTTTAAAGTATGTTTTTAAAAATACTTTTCTGATGCTAAACTATTATTGCCCTATTTTTCATGCATAAATGTGACAGGTAATACTCATCAACATAAATTTAGATTTATTCAGAATTTAATTTGCTCTGGCTCCAGAGATATGCAACCACAGTAGTGTTAGTGGATCCATCTCCCTTCTCCAGGCTGAGCATAGGAGGGAGACAGTGTTTTTCGCACTGGGTCCTCACCTCCTAACACTAGCAAATCTTTGGGCTGTGGGAAGATTCACGGAAGTTAAACAACTGAATGCTGAGGATTGCACACATAGGCACCTTGCAATGGCCTGCTGTGCATGGAGTGGGGAAACTTTTATTGTTCACACAGATATATCTTCTTTGGATCTCTTTGGATTATGATATGCAGGAGCACAATAAACATCAACATCTAAATAGTTTTCGGCCAAATTCAGTTTGCTTTCAGGATGAATGCCACAAAAACAAGCAAACCTCAGTACATATAGAACCAAAGGCAGAACTGTTTCCTTGCATAGGATGCCCTTAGAATGTATAAGAAACACTACCTGAAGAGTAACGTGTGCACTGGACTTCTTTTTTAAAAGTAATTTTTGCCTTCATCGAATGACTTTTGCAACTTCTGTTGCTACGTGGAGCAAGCTAATCAAGCGCTCATAGCAAAAAGAAAGTGGAACATAAAGATTAATCCCTCCTGTATTGACCAAGAATATCATTGTCTTCCTTTATTTATAAAACTGCCAGCCTTCGTCATCATGGTCAATAGTTGTGCTAGCTGGGGAAGATGGGAGTTGCAGTCTAACACATCTGGAGGGCACTAGGTTGGGGAAGGCTGCACAAGAAATAATGATCCCTGCTTGCAGGCTAATGAGCAAAAAAATGAAACAAAAAGAGAGGGGAATTGGAGGAAAAGAAGAAAAGCAGGGACTTGCGAAAGGAGGAAATGAGTCACTTTGCAGTTTATATTCCAGTCATACACAGCTTTTATATATCTTTTGACTTGGCAACCTGAACGCATTTTGGCTACTCAGAGCCAGTTATGTCTATTATTATTATTATTATTATTATTATTATTATTATTATTAATTTATTCCCTGCCTTTTTCCCAGTAGTGGGACACAAGGCAGCTTACAAAAATTAAAACATATACAATTAAAACATATGGAAATACACAAATGTTAAAATATAAATTAAACAACAATATAATTAAAATTATATTAAAACATTAAAACAGCAATACATGACTACACTTCATTATACTTGATTAACTCCTTTATAATGAGACTAGAAGTGCAGGACTGCTTCAGTGTGAACTGCTCTGTGCTGTCCTGTAGATTGTATCTGTTTGGGGTAAGAAACCTTCAACATCTTGACTGGGTTTGGATGACATGGCACAGCAATAACCCACGAAAAGTTGCAGCACCCACGGGCACCAAGTTGCATATGCAAACCTCTGCTCAGGTCTTGTTGAGTTGTGCAGACCCAACGAGCATGGGTTATGTGAGGGTTAGAAAAACCTCGCATAACCCTAAAACAGACAATGGGTTATTTGAGGGTTGTTTAATCCTCACACAACCCACACTCGCCATATTTGCATGACACAACAACCCCTGAGCAGGGATTGCATATTCAAAATGGCAGCAACACATGCCGTAGCCTCACCACGGTAGGCTGTTGTGTTGTGGAAAGAGTCCCCCTGCCTTTGTAATTCCTGACTTTTGTTTTTGTCAAGACTGTTGCAACAATGGGAATTTTGGCAGAATGCATATTTTCAGCATTTTTAATCACTGCATTGGTTATGTAAAAATTTTTTTTTTCTTGTAAGTGAACTTTAAATTGATTTTTTCTCTATTTTTCTCCCCCTGCCCTGCCCCACCCTTTCTATAGGCTATCCTTGGTGCAGGTCATTATGTGTATGCTGATCAGCCTGAAGACTTCAACCAGAAAATAAAAGAGATCTGCAATTCTGTGGACTGACAGGATTCTGTTTTTTGGAAAAGCAAGCCACAGATATAATTAAAAGCAATACTTTGTAGTATATTATAAAAGTTAAGGAATACAGGTGTTTTAAAACAAAACAGATTTTGTTTGCACCATTTCTTTCAAGACATTTGCACACTTTAAACCATGCAGTGCCTTTAGCTGGGATGGGGAGATTTTAAAAACCCCACAGATTTGTACATTTTAGTTTGAATCTGTTCTTTATAGATTTAGATAAGGTATTTTTTGTCTATATCTTAAAACAACATTTTAAAACTGGATTTTTAACAACTTAATTTCATGGAATTTAGAGCATTTTAAATTGTGCTCCACGCATACAGCAAGAGTTTCTGTAACAAACATTCTTACAAAATGCTGAGTAAAACTGCAGTTTGGCTGCTTCAGCATCCATATGTTGCAGTTTTCATACACTGAACTTTTTAAGAATGTGAAAATACTTCACAGTTTTTTCTTTAAATTGGAAGATTGTGTATAGAATATCTTCACATTTTATTGTACCTTATGATGTGGACTTTGCCAAAATAATTAATACTGGTAAGAACCAAGGAAAAAGAAAAATTAGAAACAGTTGGGAAAAGACTGAATAGCGCTGAATTATTTTTGCTCTTGGGACCTTTGTTGTTCACTACAGTAACTGTTTTTGGGTGTCCAGTTTTTGAGGGGGCTTCATTTTGTAAAATACTAATATTATTGATACGTAATGTTAAAGAGATGATATAGAATCCAGTGGATTTGAAGATTAAATGCCTTCTTAGTAGCATAAACTGTACATTTGTCGATATGATTATTGCAAGACCTATTGCTGGCCCAACTCTCAAGTTTCTACATGAGCAAGAATTCCATATTTCATTAGTCCCTGACAAAATTGTGTCTAATGTTTGGATGAGTATGCCTTGTCTTATATATTACTGGAATTTTGAGCCAGTCTGACTGGAAAAATGCTAACTCAGTAAAAAAAGAAAGAAAAGCTAATTTTGTCAACAGGTATCTTGTAAGATGGCATCTTAGGTTAAATAATACAAATGAATCAAGAAACATAATATCTCAGAATTTTAATAAAAATGTAATTTTATGCAGCATTTTCAATATGAGCTTATTTAGACTCTGGTTCTTTACAAAACTGAGTTTTTAGAGACTTGGTTAAGATAAGGTAAGCAAACCTGTTGCCACCTTAAAGGCAAATGGAGTGGTTTGTAAACCAGACTGTCTACACAATAACTTAGTGGTTGGCTTTTCGAAGATTGAAATAACAGAAACTTTTATCTTTCTTATATAAAGTCTTTGAATCAATCTGAAGTAATTCTTGAAAGTCAGTTATTTTGTTGTCTCTTAAAAGTATACCCTTAGATTGTATTAACAGAAATGGGAAGTATTTCCTCTCCAAGAGATATTTTTTACTTCAGTGCTGTGATAACATGAAACAGTCCCTATAACTCTCTTGACTATAGTGTAAAATTTATGCTGAATATTGGCACCATTGTGCAGTTGAGTTTACAGCTTTTTTTTTAAACAGTCAGAATTGCATAGTAAACCTCGATGGTCAGAATTAAATAACTTGTTGTTATTTTAATACATGAATTTCACGTTAACAAATTGTACAGTGAAACTCTCATAGTTCTGTAGTAAAGAATTCTATTTCATGCTTACTGGTTTGTGTCAGTCAGCTGTTGTACATTTGAAGTCACATACAAAATGCCAACTAACACAAATGCAATGCAGTGTATTTTTGAACAAGTATCAGGTACAACCAATTATTGTTTTAGGCTGGCACAATGTTGGGAAACACTGCCATATTTAGGAAAAACAGAGGATCCAATGCCAAATATATTTTTTCACTTTATTCTTCCAGCTAGTTCTGCTAGCTAACTACTGTTTCTGTAGGTTTTGAACAAATCCTTCAGATTCCCCTTAATGTGTTCTAATTGGTGATTCTAATGAGTACCTATCAATGAGTGCAACTGGCTTTGATTCCAAGTTTGCTTAAGCTGTAGTAAGTAGTGCAGGCATGAACAGGGACTTGTCCACATTACAGTTTATGAAATCCTCCAATGACTTACATAAATGTACTTTCTAGGAACACTGTGTGAACCAGCCCACTATCGAACATCCCACTGTAGCTTATTTAAGCCACAGTGGGTCACGGTGTGTGCCGGTAGCCATTTGGAATATTCAAGCTGCGACCAAGTAATCCATACCAGAGGATTGTGGGCATAACCCTAAAACAGACCATGGGGTTTGGAAGGGTTGGTTAATCCTCAGGTTTGGATGACATGACAAGCTGCAGCCACAGTTTGAATATTCAGGATGGTGCCACAGCTTGTCATGGAATTAATAAGCCACAGTGAGCTGTGGTGATCATGTGAACCCAGTCACTATTTCTATAATGATTCCTTAAGTATTGGGGGCTTAACTAGACATGATGTGGTATGGTAAGGATGTGCTTGGCAAACTTTGATACAGGGACACAAGTTGGGGGTACCACTGTTCCAGTGACTTGGGGCAGAAGGAGATATGGCAAATGGAGGGGGTTGGGACATCAAAGTAGAATGGGCCACAGATGTTTACACACTGTTCCCCTTCTACCCCCTTTCTCTAACTCTCATGTGCCAGGTAGCTCATCCACTGAGCCGTCCTGTCTTGTGGTGCTGCTATTTAATGCCAGGTTGGTCTGCAATAAGACTGCAGTCATTCATGATTTAATCATGGATGAGAAAGCCAACCTGGCATGTATTACTGAGACTTGGGTGAGTAAGCTGGGTGGGGTCAACCTGACTTAGCTCTGCCCACCTGGGTACTCAGTGCAGCACCAACATAGGTTGGAGGGCTAAGGGGGGAGAAAGTCACTGTGGTTCATAGAACCTCCATCTCTATCACCAGGAAACCACCCCACCTTGGAGTGGGCCTTGAGGGGCTGCACCTGGTGTTGGGCCATAGAGACAGCTTGGGGATGCTGCTGGTGTACTGTCCACCCTGTTGCCCAGCATCCTCCCTGACTGCTGGTAGAGGCAGTCTCAAGTGTGGTGTTGGAGGAACCCAGGACTGTGGTTCTGGGTGACTTGAACTTCCATGCTGAGGCTGTCCCTGGAGTTCCAGCTCAGGACTTCATGGCCTCCATGACAACCATGGGGCTGTCTCAGTTATGAAGCAGGGCATACTCTTTGTTTTTTTCCAAGTTGTGAGCTGGGTGGTCTGAAGACTGGGGCGGGGTCTGAAGACTGGGGTCCATGTAACCCCATTGTCATGGTCAGACCATTTCCTGGTGAAGTTTGAACTCAATGTCTTACTTCCCTCCTGCAGGGGTGTGGACCCATTCAGATGGTCCGCCCCAGGAGACTGATGGAATCCAATGGATTTCTGAATGCCCTTGGGGATTTTCCAGTGGAGAGAGCTGGTGGTCCAGCCGAGGCCCTAGTCTCACTGTGCAATGGTGAGATGTGGAGGGCCATCAACTTGATTGCACCTGAGTGCCCTCTCCAGCACTGTGGAGCCTGTTCTGCTCCTTGGTATACTGCGGAGCTGCAGTCAGTGAAACAGGCTGGACATCGGCTAGAGTGCAAATGGCATAAAACTCCAAGTGAAGATGACTGAGCACGCTCTAGAGCACATAATAGTGCCTATTGCATGGCAATGCAGGCAGCAAAGAAGACTTACTTTGCTGCCTCCATTGCATCCTCAAGTCCAGTGGAACTCTTCCGGGTAGTCCAGGGGTTGTTCACAGCAAATGGGGCCCTTGCCCCGACAAGGACCTGCTGTGACCTTTTTGCATCGCACTTTGAGGACAAAATCGCTTGTCTCCACAGCAAACTTGATGCTGTTGTTATCACAGTTCCAGTCACGGTGTCTGATGCCACCATCTGCCCAATTTTGTGGGATCAGTTCCAGTTCCTGTGGCCTGATGATGTGGACAAGGTGCTTGCAATAATGCGACCAACCACGTGCCCTCTCGATCCCTGCCCCTCTTGGCTGATAAAGCTAGCCAAGGAGGTATGACTGGGTGGGTCCAGGAAGTGGTAAATGCTTCCCTGCAGGAAGGGGTGCCCCTGCTGTCCTTAAGGAGGCAGTAGTGTGGCCACTCCTGAAGAAGTCCGCTCTGGGCCCATTGGTATTAGACAACTACCGCCCAGTCGCAAATACCTAGGAATGTCAGAGAATTCCGCCACTGATCTCGGTGTTCCCCCCAAAATCTGTGGCGGAACAAAGCCCCCCGCCCCCCCACCCCGCGAAAGGTGTGCAAAACGGAGCACTTACCTGCTGCCGTTCGCACTGCTTTGCAAATGGTGGCCGCCTCTGCGGCTGCCATTTGCTTCTTCATTATAGCCGTGATAGGCTATGTAAATACTTACATAGCCTATCACTGCTAATGCATGGACGCCATTTGCATCCATATTCACTATGCCACTTGCACCCCTGTCTTTTGCTGTAATAGGCTACGTAAATATTTACGTAGCCTATCACGGCAAAAAAAAGGGAACGCAAATGGCGGCTGCCGTAGCCGCTACCATTTGCGTTCCCCTTTTTTTTTTCTGTGATAGGCTATGTAAATATTTATGTAGCCTATCACGGCAAAATACAGGGACGCAAATGGCGGTGGCTACGGAGGCTGCCATTTGCATCCCTGTGCAGGCTGCCCAGCAGCTGGATGTCTGGCTGCAGGCGGCCCCGGCCGGCAGCTCCACAGAGTTGCCGCGGAGCGGAGCCGGCCAAGGAGAATTTCAGGGGGAGGGACGGAGCACCTCCCCCCCCACCGCGAATGTCACCTTTTGAAAAGGTAAGTGACTTTCGTACATCCCTACAAATACCCCTTTCTTAGGGAAGGTACTTGAGAGGGTTGTAGCAGAGTAACTGCAGACACTCTTGGAGGATATTGATTATCTAGACCCATTCTAGTCTGCACTTCAATCTGGTTATGGGGCTGAATCAGCCTTGGTCACCGTGATGGATGAGCTTTATCAAGAGAGGGACAGGGGGAGTGCAACCCTGTTAATTCTGTTCGCTCTCTCATCGGCTTTTGATACCATCAACCTTGTTATCCCCCTGGATCGACTCCGTGGGATGGGTATTGAAGGCACTTTGCTACAGTTGTTCCGGTCCTACCTGCAGGGCTGATTTCAGAGAGTAACATCGGGTGACTATTCCTCGGCCCCTTGGCAATTGAGCTATGGGATGCTGCAGGGCACCATCTTGTCCCCAATGTTGTTTAACATCTATATGAAGCCGCTGGTAGCAGTCATTAGGGGATTTGGAGCTAAATGCCACCAGTATCCTGATGCCACACAGCTCTATCTCCCTGTGACTTCTGAATCAGGAAAGGCTGTGCAAGTCCTGGATCAGTGCCTAGACTCAGTAATGGGCTGGATGAGGGCCAATAAACTGAAGCTGAATCCTGGCAAGATGGAAGCCCTGTGGGCAAGTGGTTCCTGAGTCGAGGAGATAGGCTCATTGCCTGTTCTGGATGGGGTTACACTCCCTCTGAAAGATCAGGTTCGTAGTCTGGGGGTACTCCTAGATCCATCATTGTCACTGGAGACCCAAATGGCCACTACGGCTCAGTGCCTTTTACCAGCTGTGGCTTGTTCACCACCTATGGCTTCTCTTGGACCAGGATAGCTTGGCCACAGTGGTACAGGCATTAGTAACCTCAAGACTAGATTACTGCAACGCACTCTATGTGGGGCTGCCCTTAAGGCTGGTCTGGAAGCTGGAGCTAGTGCAGAATGCAGTGGGTCGGCTTTGGTTGGGAGCTGCCCCTTTTCAGTATGCAACTCCTTTGCTGAGGGAACTACACTGGCTGCCTATTTGCTACTGGGCCAGGTTAAGTACTAGTACTAGTGTACAAAGCCCTAAACCAGCGGTCCCCAACCTTTTTGGCGCCAGGGACTGGTCCAATTTTTCTATGGACCGGGGGGGCGGTTCCGCTGGTGGACTTCCAAACACTAGGACGCATTTGCATCCCTATTCTTTGCAGTAATTGGCTATGTAAAAATTTACGTAGCCTATTACTTGTAGAACAGCGGCTGGAAGTCCGCCAGCAGCCGGAGCCAGCTGGCAGCTCCACAGACTCACTGCAGAGCCGGCCGGAGCCAGCAAGGATTTGGGGGGGGGATGGATCGCCTCCCCCCCCATGGACCCAAGGTGAGCGGGTTTCACACATCCCTGCGGCCCGGTTGCTGACAGGCCACGGACCGGTACCGGTCTGCGGCCCAGGGGTTGGGGACCCCTGCCCTAAACAACTTGGGACCAGGATACCTGAGAGAGCGCCTTCTTCTTTACCAACCTGCCTGATCACTGGGGTCATCAGAGGGCATGCTCCTGGTGGCTCCACATGGACCTATGGCCTGGTTGTAGTCCACCAGGAAGAGAGCCTTCAACATAGTGGCCCCCTTCCTGTGGAATTCCCTGCCTTTGGAGGTCAGGCAGGCACCAACGTTGTGTCGCTTTTGGCACCTCCTGAAGACGTCGTTATTCCAAGAGGCTTTCCCTGAGCGACCAGCCACGGTTTATTATGTTCATCTGTTCTTTTAAAATGTTTTAATTGTTTTAATTATGGGATTTTATTCTTTTATTTTGCTGTTCACCGCTCTGAAATCTTTGATGTGGAGCGGTATATAAATATTGTGAATGAATGAATGAATGAATGAATGACATGTGAGATCTATCATCAGCATCTCCTGCCTGCAATAACTGCAGGCAGGAGAGGATAGAATGGGGCGCATTCCTAAGGAGAGGATGTTTAACGTCTCCCCTGCATGTGGTGTCCTGACCTAAATGCCTCCCTAAACCTGCTGTTTGCCCTATGGAGGAAAGACATACTGATATTTTAGAAGCACCTGTACATTTTACTTTGCAGGGCAAATAGCAGATTGGGAGGGATTTAGATTGGGGAAAATGGGGGGCGGGTGTAGTACTAGTAGTTAAACACCCTTTCCAGCACAGCTTCTGAAATTACATTGAAATTTCCCTGTGATTGCTTCAGGGGGAAAATGTAAGTGTAAAATCTTGATTGCAGATCTCCTGCATCACATCTAGCTGGCCCTCAGTGCCCAATCCTAAGTTCTACTAGTCAATATATTTGTGTATTTGAGCAATATGATTTACAAGCAGATATCCTAAAATCTATTCTAGGCAACAAAGTACAAGGTCCTAATTCAGTGACTAGTTATGCTGATTAATTCCCCAGCAAATGAACTTTTCCAGGTGTCGTCTTTAAAATCCTCACTAAAAATGGGCAAGTTAAAACTGATCCAATCCATTTTGTCTGTAAGCCATGTCATGTGCAAACTAGTTATAGCAGGCCTACGCACCTTGTACCTACTGAACCAAACACAATCTGACTTACCATGTGTGTGACAAACCTCTATTTTTGAAGTCTTAAAAGGGCAGCAGAAATGGGAGGTTTATTGAGCACATGATTGGCACCCAAGCAATGTCAGTAACAAGTTTATGGAATAGTTTGTGTGTCAATCCAGTGCAGGCCACTCTGTTTTTACAGTGTTCCTCCAAGCATCTTTCATCATTACAGAAGAATGTTGACTTCAAAGTGGAATATCCCTGAAATTATTTTGTTCATAAATTTCTCGTGTTACAATAGAGTTGAAAATCATGAGAATACACTGTGCAGCTTGTGACTCACTAAGTCAAACTCAACCCACCAGGCGACTTGATAAACTTTATGTTTCTGCTACTTGCTTGAAATGGCAGAATCAAGAAAATACACAGCTGGTCAGATGAGTCACAAGTTGCACAGGCCTCCCAGAGGAGAATTTCACATTGTGGTATCTCCATTTTGCTGCATGATGGCATATTTATTCAAATCCACAGAAGAATGATGGTGATTTTGTTCACCTCAAGAGGACTTTTCCCTCTAAAAGTCTTTAAAGTCTTACATTTGCATTAGAAGACAACAAAATGTCCACTCTTGTCTGTGTCTCACTCTGCTGCCAGAAGCTACATCATGAAGATTTGCCGTGATCTTGAAACAGATCAAGTACATAATCTCTTAAAATAGAGCAACTGTGATCTCATTTATATAGAGAGCGGCTGTCTGTATGCCTACTTCAGTAGAAATATTGTAGATCAAAGAATGGAATATTTGTAATAATTTTTAGTACATATTTTCCGATTATAGTGAGTTGGATCCAGAGTGTGACTTCCGTGAATGGAAAGGCCTAAGTTGCAGCAGATCCCCTGCTGGAAGAGTGTGGGAAGTGATTTTTGCCAGTCCTGCCTTTCATGCTTTAGAAGATAATCTTCCCAATCAGGTTTTCAGGAAGGTGAAGGGAGGTGAGGGAGGAAGAAGGGTGGAAATAATCTACACACACACACACTCCTACAACAAGACAATTTCATGAGCAGAGTTTTGCTCACGGCAGTGCTAGATTCATGTCAACGACACTTAGAGCATAATCCTATGTGTGTTTAGATAGGAAAATGCCCTACAACACAGCATTAGGGACCATTAGTCTACAGCTCCCAGTTATAGGACTTCTTTCTGTCTAACCATGCATAGGATTGCATCTTAACCACTTTAATATCTTCTCTTTTGGGTGTCAAAAATTCAGTTAAAGGTTTGTGTGTTTTCTTATATTGGTGTTTTAGTTATATGGTTGGAGGTTTTCGTATGTCTAATATTTTTGTTGTGTACTCTCCTGGGAGGAAGGAGGAGGAGGATGATGATATATTTTAGAACCAAGAAAAGGACAATTCTTGAGTGCTGTCTTCAGACCTGAACCTTTCCCTCTATCTCCTACCCCCAAATCTGTGTAGGCTTTTATCCTAAAGCCATATTGCTTTGCCTTTCCTACCCCTCCACTTTTAATATATAACTGGGTCAGCGGGAATGTGATTAAGATGCCCTACCAAAGCACACGATGTCAGCTGTGACAATTTGAACACATTTTTCGTTCATCCAGGAATGTGCATTTCCTCCCTCCTTTCTACACTTTCAGTTTTTGTCTTCTCAGCAGCTACGTTTTAAGAAACCAAGCTGCTTCTTAAAACTGCCTTTGATATTAAGGAAATGTAAGTGCCAATTATATTTCCCTTCTATTTCCATTTTCAAAAGAGTTGTGAGGACAGCATGTGAGGTCAGAAATTGCTGAGAAGTCATATTTTTATTTAGCAAATAAATAATTAGGTGCATACATGCACTGGGTTCTGACAATA
The DNA here is from genome assembly GCF_057233095.1 of Heloderma suspectum. Lineage (NCBI taxonomy): Eukaryota > Metazoa > Chordata > Lepidosauria > Squamata > Helodermatidae > Heloderma > Heloderma suspectum. Next base: position 166,197,641 of record NC_139462.1, read on the forward strand.
ATCAGTGGGACAATCTTGGCTGTAGGTACGGAAAGAGCTGACCATTCTCTATACTATAGTTTTATGCCTGCCTACAAAGCTATAAAGTCTATTGTTTTGGGACAATGGCCATGTTTCGCTCAGTGCATCTGTAGGCCCAGGGTATCTTGGGAGAAAGACGCTCTGGCCCAGCCTTGTGGAACCTTTGAAACAAAGACAAACCTGTGCATAAGTATGAGATGAAATACTGAAAATTAATCCAATAAGGGGGGGGGGGGTTGCAGCAAATGTAGCACAAATGGTAGTCACTAATAAAGTTAAGCAACACTCCATGAAGGAATTTAGGCTTTTGAAGAATTTGTCCCATGAGCTCGGGATATCTTACATCCTTAAGTTCTTTGAAACCTGAATGGAACCAGAGGCAACAAAATGCCTGTATTGTATTTTGTTTGCACTATTGTTCCTAAAAAAGTTTATGAGCTTTAAGCTGTTACTTCCAGAGGATAACCAACAAGGCCTCTAATCCACTTAAAACAATCTCCTGAGTCATGTAGCCTGCTTGAATATGTAACAGACTTGAGGACGGACACCATTTTAATTTTGGCTTGGTTTTGAAAACCTTTTGTTTTATGAACAACCTTGCATGGCTCAACGGTGTTTGGAACACCTTTAAAACAATGAAAATTGATATGGTTTATTGAGCCACCTCTATTCACAGAAGTTAAATTCCCGCCTGGTGGACCTCCTCCACATCTGATTGTAGCAGTGCACCAGGCCCAATTTCCGTGATGGAGCTTTGCTCTGGGTTTTGTGGGAAATTTAAATGGCAGCTAGATGTGGCCATCCAGAGCTGCTTGGAGTGCCAGACAGGTGTCTGTGGTGGGCCCTGCCAGGGCTCTGGAGTCTCAACCACAGTTGCTGATGGCCCTGTCAGCACAGGATCTGGCCTGGCTGCCATGGCAAACGGCTTCCAAGTAGCAAGCTCTGCACCCTCCAGGCATTATAGCCCCCTTCAGAGGTTACCCTCCATGCATTCCAGGAATACATGTCAATTTCCCTCCTCAGACCTTCTGCCCAAAGCACAAAGGTCTGGGGTTGGAGGTGATGGGGGTATTGGGCATGGGGCCAGTGAGCATAGCCGTGCTCCTCCCTTCCACAAATTCTTGGAGTGCATGGAGGATAACTTCTGAAGGGAGCTAATATGCACATGCTCTTTAACTATTGCATATGGTAAGCATGTCGATCCTTGCCAGCAGTTGCCATAACTGATGTGCAGTGAAGAAGGTGTGTGTTGATCATCACAACAGGGAAATTCAGATGAGCCCCCTCATGGATTTAAAAGCATGTGTGGCCAGGTCAGTTGGCTTAACCCCACTTTTCACTGGCTGTGCATTTGGCAACTGTAAGAAGGGGCCCTATGATTGCACTGATATAAACTCATAGAGGCGGAATGCTGGGCCAATCATCCCCACTCTTGTGAAGGAGTTCTACATGTACATGTTTGTACATGAGAAGACCCTCTTCTCACAGTTGCCAAATGCACAGCTGGTGGGAAAGGTGTAACTGGTAAACATGGTGGGGGGCAGGGGCGGGACTACACAGCATGACCCTCCCATGTGTTCTTTCAATGTACATGGGGCATTGAGTGAACCCCTTCATGCTAGTGTGGTGTAGTAGTTAGAGTGTAGGACTGCGACCTGGAAGACCAGGGTTCTAGTCCCCACTCCATGAAACTCGCTGAGTGACTTTGGACCAGTCACTGACTCTCAGCCTAGCCTACCTCACAGGGTTGTTGTGAGGAAAAAATGCAGAGGAGGAGGCGGATCATGTATGCCGCCTTGGGCTCCTTGGAGGAAAAGGCGGGATATAAATGTAACAAATAAAGTCACATGGTAAGAACTTGTACATATTACAGTCAATGTGTGTAGAATGTGCTACTGAGTAACTGATCCCTACAACAACCGTAATATATTGCCTCGGTCTCTGTGCCTTGTATAGAAGGCAGAAATTCAGTAAGTGCCTATTCCAGCTGGAAAACGTTCCACCTACTGAATGTGTGCCTCCCATGGCACTGGTGTAGGTTAATAGGGTCTGTCTATATAGAGGAGTGGCAAGCTTGAGGGCAGATCTACAAGTGGATCATGTGAAGACTGTTGAGGGATATTAGCAGGGGTGAATTGGTGACTGGGGGAGGCATGCTGAGCATGTTCTCTGCCTCCTAGTTCTCTCTGTTTCAATCCCTCTCCCCAGGCCATTTTGACCCAGCCAAACTTATTTTTGGTCTCAAGGTCGGTCTGGGCAGAAAATGGCTGAAAAACAGACACAGGTGATTGTAAGGGAGAGGAGTTGGTGGGTGGGGGAAAGTGTTAAGCCCCTTGCAATGTTTCCTATGCCCCCATTACCATTATGAGGCAAACAAAGGGCATCTCTACACCACCCTAAAATCCTGTATTTAAAACGGGGCTTTCTGCTTCCATTTTAAATGCAGGATCATGACTCCCTTTTTCACCTGCTTCCTTTCCCCCCCACTCCTTTCCCCCTCCTTCTCCCCATGCCTGAATCTTCCATTATCTTTCATTGATCCCACTCCTCTTCTGGCTGCTTTTGCTCTTTTCAGAGAGTAAACTGAAGTGGAACACAATGGGGTAATTTGATAGCTCATTATCTGCGATCCATTAAGAAACGGAAAGAAGGCCATTTGGTGCAGGAGACACCTTGAACGATCATGTCATGTTGTCATGTAACGAGCCCATGAAGGAGCAATCTCAACTGCAGGATAAAAGCTCAGTGTGAAGGAGCCCAAAGTGTTGGAACCCTGCATTCACCTCAAAACGTGTAGCCAAGTTTGTGGGGGTGGGTCCTGGGCAAAATAGGGTTTTATTCTTTTATGTTGCTGCTCACGGCACTGAAATCTTTAATGTGGAATGGTATATAAATATTGCAAATAAAGAATTAATAACATAAAATGCCACTTGGTGTGCTTCCTTGTCCATTGGTAGGCCCTGAAGGGCTTATCTGGTGGTAGAAGCAGTGCACTGGGCATCTGGGTCTAGCTGCCATTTTGGTACAGAAATATAATAAATAATTTCCCACAACTCCCTTGATGTAGTGCTGCTCTGGGATGTTGTGGGAAATTTAAATGACAGCTAGACCTTGTTAGAAAAAAAGGAGACTCCATAACCATTGGCGTTTCAAGTTACGTAAGAGCCCGAGTGGCGGGAAAATATAGGCGGAGCAAAAAGGGAATCATACTGACGCGCTCATGACTAACGGCTTGGTAAGCTGATAGTGACTGTTTATTGGATATTAACTTAGTGAGCCGATGTACTAACTGTTTCATTGGTTACTGGTAAGAACAATAGAAGCGATATGATATAGAGGGCTTTTGCACACGTGTCTCAGGGTCCAGACTGCTCTGCACCCGTTTTGCAAAACGTTCAATAAAAAAGTGTTGGATCCACTGCTGCCTGCCTGGCATTCTTTTCTTCTAAACCGAAAGCAAGGACTTTTTATCTAACAATTTGGTGCCGTGACTCGGATCCTGCTTCAGGGCGCGTCCCCTTCGCGCTGAGCCGAGGGGCCGCGGAGGAGAAGTGGCCACAGGCGGTTGTTTTATACTGCCTTCTCCTCACGACGGTGGCGGCAGAAGCGCCTGGGGACCAACGCCAGAGGAAGAGGGAGACGTGATCACTCCTTTTAGGCACCGGCAGTGGATCAATAAGCAGCTGGATGCAGCTGCGGGCGGGACAGAAGAGGCTTTTGGGGTAAGTGAAACAGCTTACATTAGGGGATAAACGCGGGACGGTGGTGTGTTTGTGATTGTGTGAGATGCCTACGGGCGAAGCGAGTGAGGAGCCCCGATCTGCATTTCCTTACCCCGGAGACGGGCTAGGTCAGAGGAGGGCGAAGCGCAAGAATTGCTGACTGAAATTCCCACCGTCATGGGCGGGTCCCAATCTAAGTCTGCGACGAAGTCCCATACGCCCTTGGAGTGTTGTTTGCGCAATTGGTCACATTTTAAGCAGGATTATGGAACTAAGATGACAAAGGATCGTTTTGTCTTTTTTTGCACCTGGGAATGGCCAATATTAGAACCCAAATGGCCACCCGAGGGGTCTTTTGACCCAACCTTGGTATCTGATGTGCGAACAATAGTAGCACAGAGGGGAAGTTGGGACCAGTTCCCTTATACTGATTCGTGGGCAACTTGTGTGCCCCTTGGCGGCAGGCCTGCTCCGTGGGTTGTTAAATGCATGTCCCTTGCCCTTCCCATGGTGGTCAAAAGGAAACCACCAAAAGAAGGACCACCCAGGGTCGTGGCCACGGCACCGGAGGACCTACTGCTTCCTCCTCCCTACGGGACAGCCGTCGCAGGGCGCTCGTTGCAACCACCACCCTCTCCTGAGGGGCCCGCCCAGCGGTTAGATGCCCCCGAGAAGGACCCCTCTCATGAAATAGTACCAGAGGACCCCACCCCTCTAGTTGAACGCCAGGACACTCTCCAAGATCATCTATATTCCCTAGAGGAAAGATTGGAGGTCCTACAGAGAGAGGCAAAAGGGGGACCTAACTACAACCTGCGAAAGGACCCCCAACCACCAGTGAAGTTCACCTTCCCCATCAGAGAAGTCCCCGACCCTACCGCCCAACATCCTCAAGGGACGATGTTTGTTTATGTCCCATTCACAACATCTGATTTGTATAATTGGAAACAATTTAACCCCTCCTTTGAAGAGGATCCCGGGCCACTCCTGTCTCTGATGGAGAATGTGAGGCTTACTCACAACCCCACATGGGACGATACACAAATGCTATTGAACACCTGTTTTCTCAGCCAAAAGCCAACCATCCTTGCGGGGGCACGAGCTAAGTATAGGGAGGAAAATCCCCAGGCAACTGAGGAGGAGACGGCGGAGGTTCTGCCCACAGGGCGACCCAATTGGGGGGTGGCCACAGTGGCACATAGACGCTTACATGCTGACTATTTTCGACTCATTTTAGCAGGCATGAAGCAAGCCACGAGAAGGGCCCCCAATTTGCAAAAAGTCCTGACTCTAAAGCAAGACAAAAACGAACCTCCTGCTGTGTTCCTCCAAAGGCTGAGGGAAGCCTTCGCTAAATATACTGACATTGACTTGAATGATCCAAATAATTTAAGGATCCTCACGACTCAGTTCGTGGGAAATAGCTGCCAGGACATCAGAAAGAAGTTGCAAAAAGTTGAAGGAGGGTTGGCAGCTGACCTAGGAGTTTTAGTTGAAGTAGCTCAAAAGGTTTATGAGAGGCGAGAAGAAGAAGAAGGAAAAGAAAAAGACAAGAGGCAGGCCAAGCTCCTTGCTGCGGTTCTTAAACCTGACAAGGAGGGAGCTAGGAAGGGGAGGAAAGGGGGAAGGAAAGGATCTCCCCTGGGGAAAGATCAATGTGCCTTTTGTAAGAAAATGGGGCACTGGAAGCGTGACTGTGAGGCTTTGAAGCAGAAAGAGAGAGGGGAAAATACGGGAGAAGCGCAGAGAGTTCTGTATGAACAGGAAGAGATTAGGACAGACCGGGGCCCGGCCCCCTCTTAGCCGTCTCTGAGGCAAGACGGGACCCCATGGTCAAAATAAAGGTTGGGGGCCGCTCCTACAAAGCCCTTGTGGACACAGGGGCCGCCCTGTCCGTCCTCCCCCTCAGTGAGCCCCCAACGGGAGGGGGGGGGTTCACCACCATAATGGGGGTCGAGGGAAGGGCAACCCAAGTGCCCCTCTCTCGTCCCCTGTTCACCAAGGTTGGGAAAACACACCTAGAACATGCATTTGTCTGTACCCCCTCCTGTCTGGTGGCATTGCTAGGGAGGGACTTATTGACTAAACTCCAAATTGAGATTGCTTTTACTCCTGACGGAAGGATGGAGATACGGCTCCCTAAACAGCAGAGTAGTAACTACCAAATGGCCCTTTTGAAGGTTGCAGAAGAATCCACCCCAGAGGCCACCAAGGACTGGAGCTTAATAGAAAACAGAGTCAACCCTCTAGCTTGGGCCGGGATTGGAGGGGCCTCTCGTGCCAAGTCGGCAGCACCATACAAAATTCCCCTCAAGGAGGGAGCAAGGCCTGTTCATGTGAAACAGTATCCCCTTTCCCGCCAAGGAAAGGAGGGCCTACAACCAGTAATAACAAAGCTCCGAGAAGAAGGCCGGCTCATTGAGATAATGTCCCCCTATAACACGCCCATCATCGCTGTGCCAAAAAGGGGAGGGGGGGCAAGGGCTTTCGCTTAGTGCAAGACCTCCGGCTCATTAATCAGCAGATCGAGGCCCCCCATCCTGTGGTCCCCAACCCACACACCCTCCTTGTAGGAATTCCGGAAGAGCACGCCTGGTTCACTGTCATAGACCTAAAAGACGCCTTTTTCAGCATCCCCCTCCACCCTGATTCAAGGCCTTTGTTCGCCTTTGAATGGGAAAGCCCAGGGGGGGGGTCAAAAGTTCAATTAGCATGGACAGTCATCCCTCAGGGGCTGAATCTCTCACCGGTGGTCTTTGGCCAGCAGCTCCAAAAGGATCTCGAACCCTGGGTCCAGCAGCACTCAGAGGTGCATCTCCTCCAGTACTGTGACAACCTCCTGATTTCAGCCAAGGCCAAGAATGCGTGCCTGAGTGGGACGGTTTCCCTCCTCAACTATCTAGCAGGGGGGGGGTATAAAGTGTCAAAAGAAAAAGTACAGTTGGCCCAACCAACTGTAAAATTCCTAGGCTACCACATAACTAAAGGGACTCGGAGCCTAGGGCAAGAAAGAGTTGATGTCATCCGTGACACTCCTGTCCCTAAGTCCCCCCGCGAATTGAGGGCCTACCTGGGGTTGACCGGATTCTGCCGACTATGGATAGCAAACTATGGGGAGACAGCGCGGCCGCTGTATGAGGCGCTGCAGAAAGATAGACTGGATAAATGGAAATGGACTAAGGAAATGAATAAGTCTTTTCTCAGTCTTAAAGCTGCTCTTGTGTCACCACCTGCTCTAGCCATACCAAATCCCAGCCAGCCATTTAGACTTTATGTGCATGAAAATAAGGGCATAGCTTCGGGAGTGCTTTGCCAGCGAAAAGGGCCCTCTTGGAGACCAGTGGGATATTACTCCAAGGTCCTAGATGTCGTAGCACGAGGATGGCCAAGTTGCCTGAGGGCAGTAGCGGCAACGGCTCTGGTTTGCGCTGAAGCGGAGAAAATGACAATGGGAGGACCCATTGAAGTTTGGGTGCCGCATGGAGTGCCACAAATTTTGGGATCAGGAGGAGGAAGCAAATTTCTCAACCCAGCCCGGCATTCCCGATATGAAATAGGTTTACTAACAAACGAAAACCTCACTTTTAAGGCTTGCTCCAGCTTTAATATCGCCACACTACTGCCAACATTACTGGGCACAAACGGATCAGGACTCCCAGATCATGACTGCCTTGAAGTATTAGACCTAGACACCAAAGGCCGACCGGACCTTGAGGATGAACCAATAGAGGGAGCCAGAGATCTGTTTGTAGATGGATCTAGCTATATGCTGGATGGAAGGCGCTACACAGGCGTGGCTGTCGTTACTCTAGAGGAGAGTGTGTGTGAGGAAAGGCTGCCTCCTCATTTCTCCGCCCAATCCGCTGAACTGGTAGCCCTGACAAGAGCCCTGCAAGCCAGCAAGGGAAAGCGATTAAATATTTATACCGATAGCAAAAATGCCTTCGCCGTTGTGCATGCTCATGGGCAACTGTGGAAAGAGAGGGGATTCCTTACAGCAAACGGATCTCCAGTGGCTAATGGCGGCCTAATAGTGGATCTTCTGGATGCCCTCCAGCTACCCTCACAAGTAGCTGTTGTCCACGTCCGAGCCCATGGGAAAGAAAAAGAGAAAAAATGGAGACAGGGAAACCAGAAGGCAGATGAGGCCGCAAAAAGAGCAGCCAGAGAGGGAATCCAAGGAACATTCCTCATTCTACCCAAAAGAAAAGAGCGCCCCACATACTCCCCTGCTGAGTTACGGATGGCACAAGAACACGGAATAAGTCCCTGCGATGACGGATGGATCCAGATGACAGATGGAAGACTGCTTCTTCCACAGACCCTGCAGAGGGTTGTTCTAGAGCAAGTTCACCATTCTCTTGGACACCCTGGAGCATCAGCCATGATCGACTATTGCAAGAGGCTGTTTGTCTCCCCTGGCTTAACTGTATGCGCCCACCGACTAGCCGCAACCTGTGAAGTCTGCCAGAAAACCAACCCTCCCAGGGCACCCCCTCCTCCAAAAGGAGGGCGACCATGGGCCTACTATCCTTTCCAGAGGGTGCAGATTGATTTTGCTGAGATGCCACCATGTAGGGGTTACAGGTATTTGCTTGTAATAGTATGTCAAATGACAGGGTGGGTAGAGGCGTTTCCATGTAGGAACTGCCAAGCTAAAACTGTTGTTGCTAAATTGTTACAGGAGGTGGTGCCCCGGTTCTCCCTGCCCGAAGTTATAGAGTCCGATCAGGGCTCACATTTCACCTCAGTTATTACACGGGGGCTGGCACAAGCTCTGGGAGTAGAGTGGCATTTACATTGCCCCTGGAGGCCCCAGGCAAGTGGACAGGTTGAAAGAATCAATCAGAGCCTCAAGGAGACTTTAACCAAACTCCAACGAGGGGTGAAGCTCACTTGGGTTGAGGCTCTGCCAATAGCTTTAACGAAGCTTCGAAGGATGCCAAGAAAGGACATAAAATTGTCCCCCTTTGAACTGATGTTTGGGTTCCCGCCTCGGGTACACTGCGGAAGGAGGGAGGAAGTCAAGTGGGAGGTGGGTGATCAGATGCTAAGGGATCAGTTGACTTCTCTACAGTCTGTTCTTTCACAGCTACGAGCTTATTCCGTTCCGTTTCAGAGACTGCCGTTAGATGCACCTATCCATCTCTTCCAGACGGGAGACGAGGTGTTGCTGAAAAAGTGGAATAAAGAAGCTTTAAAGGAAGGGTGGGAGGGGCCTTATTTGGTGGGACCAACCAGCCACTCGTGTGTAAAGCTTGTGGGTTCTAGTAAATGGACACATTGCAGCCGGATAAAGCCATTTAAGCGACCCTCGCTTCCTTCTGTCACTTGGAAAGAACAGGAGGACACAGGCAACGGTCCTTTGCTCCCTGGCACCCCTCTGGAAGCTGCCAAGGACACAGGCGAAGAAGCCATCCAGGAGCCACAATCGCCTGTAATATACAAGTCACAACATCTGGGAAAAGCTCGGGTTCGAATTACAAAAAACTTGTAATATGAAGCAAGTATTGTGGGTGGTGTTGGTAATGTTAGTTAAAGAAATATTAACGTGGATGGTGATACCTCAAGGACTTGGGCTTGACAGCTTTTAGATAAAACCCCGAAATGTCACACCAACACCCCTCAGACCACTTCTGGTACAGATCCCTGAGAAAGAGAGGCGTCCCTGGAGAACCAGGTTAGGGATCCCAATAACAGAGGAAACTGATAATGTGTGGTTAGAGTGGATAAAGTATACAGCCAAGTCTTTAAATAAGTCTGACTGTTTTGTTTGTGCCACAGGGAGATCTGTAGCAAAGGTGCTGCCCTTTCCACTGGGATGGGACACTCCTTCCCTCCTCACCTGCGTGATCCGTTTGTTCCAACACCCTGATGCATGGGGAGAGGAGGAATGCCAAACCCTCAATAAATTATACCCCCCACTCAAATCAAAGGATCATGTCAGACCTTCCACAGTCTTCCTGCAAAGAAGAAACCATACCGGATGCATACACCGAAACCTTGCAGACACAGAGGGGCGTATAGGGAACCTGACGAGTAAAGTAAGATGTGTTAATTCCACCCACTTTAGGAATAATTCCCTTTCAATCCCACGAGCTGATCTCTGGTGGTATTGTGGTGGCTTAGAGTTGTATGAGGTATTGCCCTCCAATTGGTCCGGAGCTTGTGGGTTAGTTCAGTTGGCAGTCCCCTTTTCAATTGCATACCATCCAGCAGAGAAGACTGGCCAACCCCGGCAGAAACGATCAGTAACCCCTTTTGATGATCAAATATATATTGACTCCATAGGAGTACCAAGGGGAGTGCCAGATGAGTTCAAAGGAAGAAATCAAATTTCTGCAGGATTTGAATCTACCCTGTTTTGGTGGGTGACCATTAACAAAAATGTAGATTGGATCAATTACGTTTATTATAATCAACAGAGGTTTATAAACTATACTCGAGATGCTGTAAAAGGATTGGCTGAGCAGCTAGATGCCACCAGCCAAATGGCTTGGGAAAATCGGCGTGTTCTTGATATGATGTTAGCAGAAAAAGGAGGGGTTTGTGTCATGCTAGGTGGACGGTGTTGCACCTTCATCCCTAACAACACTGCCCCAGATGGCACGGTAACAAGGGCTTTGCAGGGTCTCACCGCCTCGTCTGAAGAATTAGCCGAGAATTCAGGGATTAACAACCCCGTGACTGACTGGTTGGAGAGATGGTTTGGAAAATGGAAACACCTAGCAGCCTCAATCCTTATTTCGCTTGTAGTGATGATAGGAGTTTTAGTGTTATTTGGTTGTTGCATTATCCCCTGCGCTAGAGGCTTATCCCAGGGGTTAATTGAAACCGCTCTGTCAAAACAGATGCTCTTGCTTTATTGTGCTGATAAAGAAACTCCGTTTTAAATGCTTTAAGACGTGAATAAAGACTTAAAGGAGGGAATTGTTAGAAAAAAAGGAGACTCCATAACCATTGGCGTCTCAAGTTACGTAAGAGCCCGAGTGGCGGGAAAATATAGGCGGAGCAAAAAGGGAATCATACTGACGCGCTCATGACTAACGGCTTGGTAAGCTGATAGTGACTGTTTATTGGATATTAACTTAGTGAGCCGATGTACTAACTGTTTCATTGGTTACTGGTAAGAACAATAGAAGCGATATGATATAAAGGGCTTTTGCACATGTGTCTCAGGGTCCAGACTGCTCTGCACCCGTTTTGCAAAACGTTCAATAAAATAGTGTTGGATCCACTGCTGCCTGCCTGGCATTCTTTTCTTCTAAACCGAAAGCAAGGACTTTTTATCTAACAACCTGGCCACCCGGTGCTGCTTGGAGCTCAGGGCTGGAACAAAATGAAAGGGGAGCCCAAGGCAGGTGTCAGTGGTAGGCCCTGCCAAGGCCTCGTCAATTGCCCAAGGATGCCAGATGCTCATGCCATCCCTGCATGTAGTTGTAACAAGCTCTTTTCACAGTGATTGCTACGGTGTAGTAATGGAGCCCAAACAGTAACATCCCGTAAATAGAATTTCCAAAAAAATGAGGGAGGAAAGGAATAGATCAATGTACTTAGAAGAAAATGTGTTTGTGATACTTTTACTTTCACAGATGTATAGGTTTTAGCTGCTCACTCACTGCAATCTGCCTGTGTCACCTTGCCTGTACATCAGCTTATAGTCTGACAAAGGGAAGAGTTTCCTTGTTTCTATTACTGGCAATGTTCAATGTTAAATCTGTTTCCTTCCTTGAAGTCACAGGAGAAGCCACATTTCAGAGGGGTGTGTGAATGCTAATCTCCTCCTCTGCCTCCCCAGAGCATCTCTACATTTCTTCTTTGCTTTGTCTGCTAAAGCTGTGAATAAGTAATGACAGGGCAAGTTAATTTTTCTGGCTGAATCTCACAAAGCTACATGTCTTATCAGAAAAGGTGCCACTGTGAATTTCTTTTAAAAAGCACATGGAGATTATTACTTTGGAGAGAGACAACCTTTTTAAGAGGCAAGACACAGCCTCTTTGCCAACATGCAAATATTTAGCATTCAGCATTTCTGTGTAGAAATTCCAACTACATTTTAAATCCATATTTTTAAAAAGGCAAGAAGAATGTTTGTCATTAATAAGTGGATCTGAACATGTGGCTGCACCATAATTGATGTGAGTACTGGTTTGCTGTTTAGTCTGTTGGTTTGAGAGAATATATAATACCAATCGGTCTGAATTTTTGTCCCAAAGAAAGTCACAGTTACAGGTGTGAACTTTTCTAATTTAAGGCTCAATCCTAAAGTGCAGTGCCACCTGGCTGGGGCGTGCTGGGAGTTGTAGGCCTTTTTTCTGTTGAAATGTGCATAGAATTGCACCCCAAATGGATTGTTTTCCACTCAATATTGAGTAGGCTTTAAATGGTTTTGGTGAGAGGAAAGGGAGTTGTCAATGCTGGTGGCTCAAGATTTTCAGTTTTAGCAAAACTAGAATTACTTCTTCACGCTCTGCATTTGGAAATATACATAGGATTCAACCAACCAAATCTAGAAAAACAACCCTAAATAATCTCCTAGTATAATGCTTCCTCAATTTTTCCTGAGGAAAAATGTAGCTGCCCAGTTACATTAATTAGGTTTATCCCCACTTGTAAGACAAGTGTGGTGTAGTGGTTAACATGTCAGACTAGGATTAGGGGGACCTGGATTCAAATTCCCACACAGCCATGAAGTTTACTGTATGACCTTAAGACAGCTACTTATCTCTCAGCCTAACCTGATAAAAGGGGGTGGGGGAGTTCGAGTTCTCGTTTCCTTTTTTGATTAAAGGAATCAAGTTCTCTTTTCCTTTTTTTTTTTTTAAGGGAGCAGGGAGGACCATGGGCAGCACCATGAGTTCCTTGTAGGAAGAATAGGATACAAATTAAATGAGCAAATGATCATTGATATGGCAGTGTCTTTTCCACATTCACACATAGAGAAGGATCATGGTCTTTTAGCTTCCACATATTTGAGTTCCAAAAATGGCACTATGTATTGTAGCCCCAGTTTCTTAATGCTTCTCTTCTCAGTTAAATAAGTACAAAGGTTGGGCCATCCCTTGTTAATTTCTCATGTGAATGTTTAAGCATCTCTTTGCATGGAATAAGTACTAATTTGGGCATTCCGAATCCTAACCAGGGCTGATCTCTGACCAAAACCTCAAAAGTAGAATAAATCTTGAAGTGTTCCAAGAGAATTCAGGGTTGGTTTGCAGGGGTGGTGGTGGTCTTTTTCACATAGCCATTGCACTTGAAACAAACAGATCTATGGCTACATCCTCACGCTAATTTGTCAGGGACTACAGTTGTTTTGAGACTACACCATACAGATTCTGAAGCTCTTTGCAAATTCAAAGCATGAAGTAGTTCCACTTATAAATGATTAGCAATAGCAAGCTCTCAAATTATACTCCATAAAAGAGGTGAATTATGAAGCATTCTGTGTCACCCATAAAATTGCATAGCTCTACAACAAAAGGTGGTTCAGCAAGAAGTGTCTCTGGGACTAACATGACAAAAACTGCTGTACTGGAGATGGTTAGATGATGGGTCTATAGCAATTTAGGGCACAATCTTGTGCATGTTTAGACAAAAAAAAGTCCTGCAACTCCCAGCATTCCCCAGCCAGCAACTTGACTGGGGAATGCTGGGAGTTGTAGGACCTTTTTCTGTCTACACATGCATAGGATAGCACCCTTAGGATGTAACCCAATGACAGAAAAAAAAGTCCTACAACTCCCAGGGTTCCCCAGCCAGCTAAACACACACAGCCTGGCACTCTTAAGTGAGGCAGCTTGACAGATTAGGGGGTAGGCAAATTTGTGCCTTTAAGATATTTTAGATTACAACTCCCATAAACGCCAGTCAGCTTGGCCAGTAAGGAATTATGGGAGTTGTAGCCCAAAACATCTGGAGGGCACCAGGTTGCCTACCCATGGATTAAATACAAAAAAATAGAAGCAGAATAAATGCACATATGTTGGGTGTGAACTAGGATGTTGCCTTTCTCTTTCATATATCCTCCGCAGCTGCAGAGGGCCCAAGAGATGCCATGCTAACAAAAAGGGGAACCCCATGAGGAATGCCAGACCTCTTTGCTTTTGGCTCTTTGGCATCCCAAGAGATCCCACCAGAAGCGGTAGGATCAGGGACTCTGCATGGCTTTGGGGAGAAGAACAGGAAAAAGAACAGTTACAGAAGCAAAGCTGACACAAGAAACTTCGCTGCCTACGGTGAAGAATAAAATCCCCCCTCCCCCCCCCGCCGCCGCACACTTCCCATCCCGTGAATAGAAGCCAACTGGATTGGCAGTTGAATCCTATTTCAATACTGGCAACGGGACAGCGTCTTCTACCTCACCCGAGGGCAGCAGGCTTGCTTAAGGGTCACAGGGCAGGCTGTATGGCATAAACACACCTCTGCCCTCCAACACAGTGGAATGGCTGGTAGGCCTCAGGAGGAATGGCTGGGAGGGCTGCCACAGTTGCCTCCCCATCCCCTAGCATCTACTGACGGAGGGACAGAGACTGTGTCTTAATAAGTTTGGATTTGTACAGCACCTTTCCTAAGTGCTCAAAGCACTATGTGAACATCAACTCACAAAGCTGATGTTCACAACCCATTTACCTGGGGAGCTAGTGGGCTCTCCCACCCTGGAGGCATTCAAGATGAGGCTGGACAGCCATCTGTCGGGGATGCTCTGACTTGGATTCCTGCGTTGAGCAGGGGGTTGGACTCGATGGCCTTGTAGGCCCCTTCCAACCCTACAATTCTATGATTCTATGATTCTAACTCAGGAATCCACATAACAACTCTGCAAGGTCAGTGAATATTAACATCCCCATATTAGAAAAGGAAGCTTAAGGCCACCAAATGAGCTGTGGTTGACAAGAGCTAGGGGTTTCTTGGCTCACAGCTCTGAACCACTGCATTACACCAGCTAAAAACTGAAATGCCTTGCCTCAGAAATGTGAGCCATTCCTGATCTATGATTTTGCAGGGCCTGCCTCTGCATGCAAGTGCCTGTACAGAAGTGGCTGATTTTCTTGTCATATGTTCTGTTGCAGTGTGTGCCTCAAGTCTAAAAATAACACTCTTTGCCACTTTCTTTGGGGCAGAGGCAGTGTGCCGACTGGCCGCTACATGCCTAGCACAGATGTAAGTACTGCTAGTTTCAACAGGATTTTTTTTTTTAAAGGAGATAGTGTGTATGTCTATATACCTATATCTATACCTACTATATCTATGGGGGTTGGTTCCAGATTTAGTCATACTTGGCATAGACCCATTGAAATCAATGGGACTTAAGTTAATTGCATCTAACTTAAGCAATGGGACTTAATTTACTCATGACTAACTTAAGTCCCATTAATTTCAATGGGTCTATATAATCTCATTGCTGAGATGCAGCTTGGCTCACAGCAGCGGGGCCATTTATCTTGTCTATTAATAGAATGGAAGCAGCAGCTGCAATACCAAGCTACTACTGTTATAATGCGCAATGAAATCCTCCTTCTTCCACCAAGCAGGGATGTGGCCATTTCATGCTGCAGTTTTAGCATATACTTCATTTGCTATGAGAAAATTTGCAAGAGGTTAACAGCATTACTCCTATTAATATGCAAATAGTGTAGACCAGACTGCCCCCCCCAAAACAGGTGACCTCCAGATATGTTAGTCTACAACTCCCACAATCCCCAGCCGGCATGGCCAATGACTTGAGTGATGGGAGTTGTAGCCCAACACATCTGGAGGACATCAGTTTCCGGAGAGCTGGTGTAGGCCCTGGCAATTGACACAGTAAGAAATACAAATGGGGTCGGCAACAAAATGTTGCTGTGTATCCTCACCCCATCCCCTGACAGGAGTGCCCCTGTTGAGGACTCCAGGCATGCCCTCCTCTAGGATATTACAAGCTGCAAGGGGCTCAAGCAGGCTAATTTATTCTTCCCCCCCATCCCCCAATGTCCCACGGCTGTTGGAGGCCACTGAGCATGCTCAGTTCACATTGGCCTGTGTTGTTGTTGTTGTTGAAGGGGGTTGCTGTCTTTGGCTTTAAAAAATATTTTGCAGTTCTGCATATCTCAGGGTTCACCTAAGCATGCTAAACCTTCCTCTTGTTTCTCAGTGGCCCTGGTTTGGTACCAGTCCTGTGTCCACTCAACCACACCTGTGTTTTCTATTAGAGGGAAAAAGTGGGACCTGAAACAGGCTCCAGCAGGGCATTTCACTTTTCCTAACCTTGATTTCCATTTTTATTTTCCAGCTGACAATCAACATTCTGTGGCTATTGAGCATCCGCCGATTTCAGAGACCTGTTTTGGGGGGCGGGGGGCTTCTATTCCCTCCCCCCCGATACTTTGTACTTCTTCAGACCTCAGAGTTTCCCTGAGCATGCAGATAACTCACTCTTGGTTCTTGGTGAGCCCATTTTGGCTACAATGCTGTTGGAACTCACTTTCTGAGTTCACTATTAAAGTGAGTGATGATACCAGGATATAATATACAAGGTTTTGGAGGGGAGGTGTCCTCCTAGTCCCCCCCACCCCCATAGATACTTTGTACTTCTTCAAACCTCAGAGTTCCCCTGAGCATGCAGATGCCTCCCTCTTGTTTCTCAGTGGGCCCATTTTGGCTATAGTTCTGTTGGCACTCATTTCCTGAGTTTGCTATTAGAGGGAGTGATGATTCCAGGATATAACATACAAAGTGAATCCACTGGTGTTATTGTTGTGCTTTTTGAAAGATAAGAGTGTGGAAAAAGACTCAGAATTTCTTTTGAACATCCTGACATTAATGAACATTCAAATCACTTCACAGTTGAAGTCACAAAATATCCCTATAGGAGTTGACATTTTTATGGAACATAGGATCCCTTGCAGCAGTGATAAAACCAATGGACCTACTGAGAATTCAGAACAATCCTTTGAGGAGAATTGTCTTTGAAAGACAATGACAATTATTTTCTTACTTTCCTTTCACTACTGGAACAGACTGAGCAAGCTCCATCAGAGTGGAAGAGGCCAGTGGAGGCTGGTGGCTGCGATGTCAGCAGGGCAGTGAATCTGCTCTGAGTTTCAGTTCACCTTGGATAGCTCCTTTAGTGTTCTGACTGGTTCTGACTGAAACCTAGAGCAGATTCGCTGCTCCGCTGACATCAGAGCCACCAGCCTCTACTGGAAAAGGCTTCTTTGCCACCCAGTAGAACTACTAAATCTGTTCTTCTCCTTGCTTCTACTGATATTAATAATGTTAAACCATCTTTCTGTTAGTAGATCTATCTGTGGTGTCAGTTATGATGAACGGTGAAGGATTAATTCCTGCATTTTCTTTTTATATATAGGTATATAATAGATTCGCCTTCATGGATCACTGCCTTGTTGTGGCGAAGGGGCTTGCGTAACTCAGTGAAGCCATAAGCAGGGCCACCCAAGACGGAGAAGTCATGCTGGAGAGTTCTGACAAAATGTGGTCCACTGGAGAAGGAAATGGCAACCCACTCCAGTATTCTTGCCAAGAAAACCCCATGGAACATATCACAAGGCTAAAAGATATGG
The DNA here is from genome assembly GCF_057233095.1 of Heloderma suspectum. Classification (NCBI taxonomy): domain Eukaryota; kingdom Metazoa; phylum Chordata; class Lepidosauria; order Squamata; family Helodermatidae; genus Heloderma; species Heloderma suspectum. The sequence continues at coordinate 166,214,943 of NC_139462.1, forward strand.
CGCCGGAAGATGAGCCCCTCAGGTCAGAAGGTGTCCAATATACTACTGGGGAAGAAGAACAGAGGAAATTTCCAAGTAGCGCCAGAAAGAGTGAAGCGACTGGGCCAAAGCTGAAAGGACACTCAGCTGTGGATGTGTCTGGTGGTGAAAAGAAAGTCTGATGCTGTAAAGAACAATATTGTTTAGGAACCTGGAATGTAAGATCAATGAATCAAGGTAAGCTGGAGGTGGTCAAACATGAGATGGCAAGACTAAACATCGACATCTTGGGAATCAGCAAACTAAAATGGACAAGCATGGGCGAATTTAATTCAGGTGACCATATCTACTACTGTGGGCAAGAATTCCTTAGAAGAAATGGAGTAGCACTCATAGTCAACAAAAGGGTGGGGAAAGCAGTACTGGGGTACAATCTCAAAAATGACAGAATGATCTCAGTACGAATCCAAGGCAAACCATTCAACATCACAGTAATTCAAGTCAATGCCCCAACCTCTGAGGCCGAAGAAGCTGTGGTTGATCGGTTCTATAAAGACCTACAACACCTTCTAGAACTAACACCAAAAAAAGATGTCCTCTTCATCATTTGGGATTGGAATGCTAAAGTAGGAAGTCAAGAAATCACTGGGATAACAGGCAAGCATGGACTTGGTGTACAAAATGAAGCAGGACAAAGGCTAATAGAGTTTTGCCAAGAGAACACGCTGATCATAGCAAACACTCTTTTCCAACAGCATGAGAGGCAACTTTACACATGGACATCACCAGATGGTCAATATCGAAATCAGATTGATTATGTACTTTGCAGCCAAAGATGGAGAAGCTCCATATAGTCAGTAAAAACAAGACCCGGAGCTGACTGTGGCTCAGATCATGAGCTGCTTCTTGCAAAATTTCGGCTTAAATTGAGAACATAGAGAAAACCACTAAACCATTCAGGTATGACCTAAATCATATCCCTTATGAATATACAGTGGAGGTGAGGAATAGATTTCAGGGATTAGACCTGATAGACAGAGTGCCTGAGCAACTATGGACGGAGGTCCGTAACATTGTTCAGGAGGCAGCAACTCAATCCATCCCAAAGAAAAAGAAATGCAAGAAAGGAAAGTGGCTGTCTGATGAGGCTTTACAAGTAGCTGAGGAAAGAAGGGAAGCGAAAAGCAAGGGAGAAAGGGGAAGATATATCCAACTGAATGCAGAGTTCCAGAGAATAGCAAGGAGAGACCTTAAGAAGGCCTTCTTAAATGAACAATGCAAAGAAATCGAGGAAAACAATAGAATGGGAAAGACTAGAGATCTTTTCAAGAAAATCGGAGATCTCAAGGGAACGTTTTGTGCAAAGATGGGCATGATAAAGGACAAAGAAGGCAGGGACCTAACAGAAGCAGATGAGATTAAGAAGAGGTGGAAAGAATACACAGAAGAACTATACAGGAAAGATCGTAATGTCCCTGATAGCCATGATAGTGCGCTTACTGAACTTGAGCCGGACATCCTAGAGAGTGAAGTCAATTGGGCCTTAGGAAGCATTACTAACAACAAAGCTAGTGGAGATGACAGTATTCCAGCTGAGCTATTTAAGATCCTAAAAGATGATGCTGTTAAAGTGCTGCACTCAATATGCCAACAAATTTGGAACACTCAACAGTGGCCACAAGACTGGAAAAGGTCAGTTTACATTCCAATTCCAAAGAAGGGCAATGCCAAAGAGTGTTCAAACTACCGTATAATTGCGCTCATTTCACATGCCAGCAAGGTGATGCTCAAAATCCTACAAGCTAGGCTTCAGCAGCATGTGAACCGAGAACTACCGGAAGTACAAGCAGGGTTTCGAAGAGGCAGAGGAACTAGAGATCAAATCACCAACATTCGCTGGATCATGGAGAAAGCAAGAAAATTCCAGAAAAACGTCTATTTCTGCTTCATTGACTACGCTAAAGCCTTTGATTGTGTGGATCACAACAAACTGTGGCAAATTCTTCAAGAGATGGGAGTACCAGACCACCTTACCTGCCTCCTGAGAAATCTGTACAAGGGACAAGAAGCAACAGTAAGAACCGGACATGGAACAACCGATTGGTTCGAAATTGGGATAGGAGTATGACAAGGCTGTCTATTGTCGCCCTGCTTATTTAATTTATATGCAGAGTACACCATGAGAAACGCCGGGTTGGATGAATGACAGGTCAGAATTAAGATTGCCGGGAGAATTATCAACAACCTCAGATACGCAGACGATACCACCCTATTGGCAGAAAGCGAAGAGGATCTAAAGAGCCTCTTGTTGAGGGTGAAAGCGGAGAGTGCAAAAGCTGGTTTGAAACTCAACATTAAAAAAAGTAAGACCATGGCATCTGGCCCCATCACTTCCTGGCATATAGAAAGGGAAGAAATGGAAGTAGTGACAGATTTTATTTTCTTGGGCTCCAAGATCACTGCAGACGGTGACTGTAGCCATGAAATTAAAAGACGCTTGCTCCTTGGGAGGAAAGCTATGGCAAACCTAGACAGCATAGTAAGAAGCAGAGACATCACCTTGCCGACAAAGGTTTGTATAATCAAAGCTATGGTTTTCTAGGTAGCAACGTATGGCTGTGAGAGCTGGACTATAAGGAAGGCTGAGTGCCGAAGAATTGATGCCTTCGGACTGTGGTGCTGGAGAAGACTCTTACGAGTCCCCTGGACTGCAAGGAGGTCAAATCAGTCAATCCTAAAGGAAATCAACCCTGAGTGCTAATTGGAAGGACAGATACTGAAGCTGAAGCTCAAATATTTTGGCCACCTAATGCGAAGAGAAAACTCCCTGGAAAAGACCCTGATGCTGGGAAAGATTGAAGGCAAAAGGAGAAGGGGACGGCAGAGGATGAGATGGCTAGATTGCATCACCGATGCAATTAATATGAATTTGAGCACACTCCAGGAGAGAGCGGAGGACAGGAAGGCTTGGCTGCTATGGTCCATGGGGTTACAAAGAGTCAGACACGACTTAATGACTGAACAACAACAAAATATAATAGATTCCTATTTAAAAACAAACAAAGCTGCCTAGTGGTTACAGGTGGTATTCCACAGCTTTATGATGGCATGGCATCTGACTCAGGCTCTTGAAAGGGGACCAAGGTCAAGTGTCGTGCTCTGTTGTCATTATGGATCATAAGATAGAACACATGATGGCAACCTCCAATTGATCTTGCTCGACACCCCGGCAGTTGCTAAAAGGTGATATAAATGAAGAAGGAGATCTAGATTACTGCATGTAAGCAATAAATTATTCCTGTATCCTTTCTGGAAAATTAGCATCCATTCTGAAGCATCACATTTATTTGTCACCTATTTGAACTAACTTGTCTTAAGTGCAGCTGTTTACCTCATATTTATTCATGTCACCCTCCGAGCCCCTCTTAACATTCTAATCTACTCCACAAGTGCTTTTGAAATCTCTCGCCTTTGTTAAGATATGCTGAAAATGAGCAGGAAATGAAAGGTTCCTGATTTAAAATAGCTCCTGTATGTTCTTTAACTCTCTCTGCAGGGTGCACAATTAGAATTCTAAAATAAAGGTTAAAAAACAAGGGTATTATCAGTAACAATAATGCACACAGTTTAATTCGGAGGTTCTTTCCATGGGTCTGTATGTTTGTTATTTAACCACAACAGCAACAACAGCAACAATAACAACAAAGAGACTTGTGACACCTTAAAGACTACAAAAATGGTTTCAGCATAAGCTTTCATGGAGACTGTCCACTTCATCAAATGCATAAAGTGTTAACCTCAAATTGGCAGATTTATACACACATGCTGGGGTGGGGTGGGGGATGTAAACTGTATTGTCAGAGAGAATTGAAATGCAAAAAGTACAGACAGGAATGATTAGCTTAATGATTTCATTCACAAAATGTTGTTGGATGATAACAGGCATTATTGCAATGGTGAGCCAATGAACATATGTTAATTTCTCCTCTTAAGTTGTAGACACAGATATACATTTTCAGAGCAAGAATTCAAGCTTCAAGTATCAATTTTATGATCAAATGGACTGTACTCTAGTATGGGAAGCCAGTGTTATACCAACTCTGATCTTCTAAGGGTTCATAGCTGGCTGGGGAATGCTAGGAGTTGTAGGACCTTTGTCTGTCTAAACATGCATAGGATTGTGCCCTAAAGCACTGGTGGGGAACATGTGATCCTTCAGATGTTTTTGGACTGCAATCCCCACCAGCTGTAGCCAGCATAGCCAGTACTGAGAGATTATGGGAGTTGCAGTCCAACAACATCTGGAGGGCCACATGTTCCCCATCCCTGCTCTAAAGACCAATCTAAGCTAGAGTGCAGTTTGTTTATTTTTAAATTAGGCCTTTGTCTCTCAGTTTCCCTGGTTTTGACCATGTGCTGATCTAAATCAGGGGTCCCCAATGCGGGGCCCCGGGCATCTCCAATGGCACCCCTGAAGTTGTTGCCAACATCATGCCCATGGGCACCTGCAAAACATTTTAAAAACATTTTCTCCCCATTTTTTAAAAATACATACATGCATTTGTATGTATCCATAGCAATGAATACATATGAAATGCATACACATTTCTAGCAATTATACATAGGCTTCAAGAAAAGTGGACCAAATATCCAAATAAGTATCCATTTGAATATTGAAAGTGTTGTAAGGTCCTCAGTCCATTGCATTATAGGAGGTGAGTGTTTATCCTTCCAATGTTGTAATATAAGTCTTTGAGCTCTCAAAAGGTGCGGAGAATCTATTTACACTGGCCATTTGTTAATTTTCATGAAGCAGGTAAATAATTCAAAAGAGCATGTACATCAGTGAATATTAAAGACTGTTCCAGTATAAAACCTATCTGTGTAATAACCTCCTCCCAAAAAGAATCAACTACCAGACATTTGCAAAACATATATTTAAAAGAAGCTGTATTGTGGTGCCAGCAGTTAGCTGAATTAGACAATCTCTTATTAAAGAGACATTGTGATGTCCAATAGACACAAAATGAAAGTGTTTGCTGAATAAGATCCATACACGTGGCAGGTAGATGCCAAAGTGGCAATCCACGGTTAATGCATTTTGTGGTGATGTCCACAGCAGTTTCTCAAATTCCCAAATGTTCCCACAGGTCCAAAAAGGTTGGGGACCCCTGCTCTAAAGTAATAATCTGCTTTTCCTTATCCAGTATACAGTTCTATTTAATGGGTATGATCAAGCTGTTGGGTGGTTAAGTGCAGATAAGTCCAATAATGGCTGCCGGAGAGTGTTGTAGTTCTTGCTAAATCCTCAGACATGTCATTATAATGACAACACATGACAGTGGTCATCATATCCTTTACAATGTTTAGTGAATGTTATTGTACAGAACAAGGATGCTATGAAATAAGGTTCATTTCTTTTACTGATAAGCCCTATTGATAAGACACCCCAACCTTACAAAGTCCACAATTTTCCATAGTCAAAATTGCTTTGTTTAAAAGCAAGATACTCCCTAAATTATCAATTGATATTATCAATTGACACCTTCCTCTAAAAAAGACTCAAGGCATCATATAGCATGGATTAAAACATTAAAAAAGTTTAAAACAAGTTAAAGTGCCAAGACCCAGTAAAACAACTAAATTAAGAAACCCCATCATATGCAAGCGAATGCCTGAGGGTAGTGGAAAGTCTTAACCTGGCAGATCTCAGTGGGGAGAGCATTCCACACTCGGGGGGCCAATACCGAAAAGGCCCTTTCCCTTGTTGTCATCCTCTGAACCTCCCTTGCAGGAGACACTTGGAGGAGGTCCTCAGATCTTAATTGTTTAAATATATATATATATATTATTTATTTTTCAAAAGAAATTACAAAAACAACAACCCCACATTCTTATTAATTCAAAATCCCTCCCCAGTCCTTCCCCAATCCCTCCCCCAGCTCAAACAGTTTCAGGATTCTTCTTCTCCCCTCTTTTATTGTCTATCTCTGTTCCAGGGTAATATATAAATTCATCCTATTTCATTCCTTTATTATCTTTTTCTTTTCATGAGTCCCACAGATTTCTCTAAGCTTCTATCAAAGGTGTTCCATTTGGCTCTTTTTTTCATAAGATCTATGTATTTTTTCCAATCCTTTGTGAAGGTGCCTCTTTTCTTTATTCCTCTGTGCACTCTTAGCTTCTGTGTCAGCTTTTCATTTATTGCTATGTCCTAGATTTTCTTTTCCCACAAAGATATTGTCAACATCCGGGCTATCTTCCAATTACTTGCAATTAATTGCCTCGCGGCTGTCAACAAGAAACCAATTAACGTTTTTTCTCTTATCTCTCTATTTTCTTTTACAAACATATTCAATAAAGCTAATTCTGGTGTTTTACAAATCTCTTGATCAGTGATTCTTTCTTTTTCTTGAAATATCTTGTCCCAAAATTTTCTAACCCTCCTACATTACCACCACATATGTATCTGAGTACCACTAATTCCACACCCTCTCTAACACAAAGGTGATAGATTCTTATTCATTTTGCTAACTTCACTGGTGTCAAATATCACTTCTGAACCAACTTTAATCCACCTTTTATTTTGGTGGATATTGCTTGAAAGGGAAATGTATCTAAAAGTTCTTTCCAGTCTTCTTCCTCAATCTCCTCATCAATATCTCTTGCCCATATCTGCTATATTGTTGCATTCCCCCTTATCTCCTGCTTTATCAGAATTTTATTTATTTGGGTTATTGTACCTTTATCTCCTAACTGATAATTATCTACAAATTTCTCCCATTCGGTTAAATGTCTTATATTCTGCCTTCTTATCCTTCTGATTCTTATAAATTTACTGATTTGCATCCATACTAACCATGACATTCCCATACTTCATACATGATTATTCCATATTTCTTGTGTTATAGGATTCTGCTGTTCGTAAACATTTCTCATTTGGGTCAATCTTATTTCTTTCAACTTATTTTCCCCCACTGCTTTCCCTTTTATATCAAACTCTGAGGGCGCCCAAATCGGTATTAATGGAGAAACCCTTGGCATTTGTTTCTCTTTCCTGAAGTTCCATGCTGTTAATAATCCTTTTACTGTACTTCTATTATTTCTTATTTGTTGTTTTATATACTTTTTAATATAAACATATTTTGTAATTCCTCTTCCTTTAATCCCTTCCCTTTCTATTTCTATGCAATTTACTCTTGCCCCTTCCTTCATTATTGTTAACATATGTCTTAACTGGTGCGCCTCATAATAAATTTTCAAATGTGGTATTCCCCATCCTCCTTCTTGCATGGATCTATATCTGAAAACCTTTGCTGTTCGTGGCATTTTGGTCTTAAAAATAATTTTTTCTATGCTGTTTTGCCATGTTTTAAACCTTTTAAATGGGATTTCTTGTGGAAGCACATTAAAAAGATAAGTAAATGTTGGTAGTATCATTATTTTTATAGTCATAATCTGATCAGAAAGTGTTAAATTTATTTTTTCCCCATCTGGCTATGTCATTCTTTATTTCTTTCCATAGCTTCCCATAATTTAGTTTCAGGACATTCTTCTGTCTTTTAGCGACTTGAACTCCTAAATATCTAAATGCTTTTGTTACTAAGGGAATACCTGTCATTTTTGAAATTTCTATTTGTTCTTGTGGCCCTACATTCAGACACATCAAATCCGATTTCTTTGTATTTACCTTTAGTCTTGCCACCTGTTGAAATTCTGTTAATTCTCTTATCAGTTCCTTTATTCCCTTTTCTGAATTACCTAACATAAATAAAATGTCATCTGCATATAGGTTCAGTTTAAATTCTCTCTTGCCTATGAGTATCCCTTTGATATCCTTATTACCCCTGATTCTTTCAGCCAGAAACTCAATTATCATTGTAAACAAAAGTGGTGAAAAGGGGCATCTCTGCCTTATTCCTCAATTAAGGCTTATTTCTTCTGTCTCTAATCTATTGTACCTTATTTTTGCTGTTGTTTGTACATATATCGCCTCTATTATATGTTTAACCCTATTCCCCAAATTATACTTATTTAGCAGACTTAATATAAATTTTGTATTAACCATATCAAATGCCTTGTAAAGATCAAGTGTCATTATTACAACCAGGATCTTTATTGTCTTACAAATATTAATCATACTAAATACCTTCCTAATTGGATCTGCAATAAACCTATTTTTTAAGAAACTATATTGATCTGGACCTATACAGTAACTAATAACTTCTTTCAGGCATTTTGCCCATATTTTGGTAAATATCTTATAATCCAGATCATAATTGTAGTGTAGGAAGGTTCATACTAGGAGAGGTGCTCCATCAGGTATTGTGGTCCCAAGCTGTGTAACCAGCACCTAGTACTGGGTTGAGAAATGTACAGGTAGCTAGTGCAAGCAGGCCAGAACTGGTTTTCTATGTTGAGACTTTCTGGTCCCTGCTATTAGTCTAGTCACCGCATTTTGCATAAGCTGCAGTTTCCAAACCATCTTCAAAGGCAGCCTGACATAGACCATATTGCAGTAATCTCACATGGAGGTTACCAGAGCATAGACTACAGAAGCCAGGTTATCTCTGTCCAGATAGGAGCATAGCTGGGCCACCAGCCAAAGCTGGTAGAAGAGGCCACCTGAGCCTCAAGTGACAATGAAGATTCCAGGAGAACCCACAAGCTATGAACCTGTCCTTCAGGGGGAGCACAGCTCCATCCAAAACAGGCTGAACAGCCTCCATCCAAAATGAATGTTTAACATGCACTATACAAAGCTATCTTGTTCTCTGTTTGTTCCTTAATCTAGGGCTTAAGGTGTATGCTAAACTCAGTACTGAATCTTCTTAACCCCATGACTGAAGGCTCAACCACATTGGCATTCATGAAGTTGCACCATTGTACACCAGTTCTTTTTAAAATGTACACAATCAAAGCAAGGCTATAAATGTACATGTGGAGTTGTTCTAAACTCAATATGTATGTTTATAGCCCTGCAACATTGGCTTGTTAGACTGAGTTTTCCTATTGCTTTTCATCAATATTTATATTTTATCTTCCATTCCTTCTGAGTTGGGTTGGGGGACTAAAAATGTTGACTCACAGTATGCAGCTGGTTGTTATATATAAAGGGATCTTTTCCCAGACTTGTTTTAAATACACCCCACCCCACCCCCAGTAATTTACTGTCTTTGACCATGAAAGTTATTTTTAAATACATTTTACAATATAATAAATGCAGTTTATTGATCTGGAGTCACCAAACACACAGACACGAGCAAGCCAGACTCATTTTAGGATCACATTACAGCAATTATCCCCAGCACTCTATTCATCTCTAAAATAATGCATTTCATGTGGCTTTGTTCAGTCGAGGCTACCAGTCCTGGGCAGGGCCAGCAGGGGGAAACCATCATGCACTAAGCTTCTCCATCCCCTGTGCTCCCTGTCTGCCATTATGTACTTGGCCTTTTTCTCCCTGGCTACACTTTCATCCCTTTCTCCCAGCAAGCAGGAAGTGATCCCTTTGTTTGGATTACAGGCAGGCTATTGAAAAGTAACAAATAACCCCACTGCCATCATTCCTATTATAGTGAATAATGACCATCCAATGACTCCATTATGGGAGGAGGACACTTAAAAATGCTGCTGTTATTGCTGCTGAGTTTCACCTTGTGTAGCAGTGGGAGAATGCAAAATGCTTTCATGAAAAATCACCCATGTCAGCGTTCTTTGCTTATGCAAGATGCAATTTCTTTTTCTTGCCAGCGTCACTTGGTAGTCTAGCCCCCTTGCTTGCCAGCTCTTTACATTCAGTCTTGGTTGTTGCTACTCCCTCCCCCTTTTGCATTGACAAAGAATAGGAAATCTTAAATATGCAGACAGGCAGCTGTAGGCAGGCAACATGATCTGCAGGAGAAAGAGGCTATTTCAGGCTTCAGCCATGTTCTGCTTTCTGACTGCAAAGCAGACATAGCTTGTTATGCATCAACAGATGCGTCAAGGAATCTGGTGACATTCCCATGAATGTACTTCATTTTTTGTTGCTGGCCCTTGGAAGACTGGAAAATGTATTGCTTTAGTGTATTCATGCTGCTGGTAGTAAGGTGTGCAAATAGAGACTGGAAGGATGAGTTGCTTTAAAACACACCAGTTAAAGATATTTTCCAGTCTTTGAATAGGATAAGGCAGCCTTCCCCAAACTGGCACATTGCAGATGTGTTGGACTACAAATCCCAGCATCCACAGCTAGCTGGCTGGGGGTAATGGGAGCTATAGGCCAACACATCTGGAGGGCACTGCAGTGGGGGAGGCTGGAATAAGGAATTAAACCAGAAATGTTTACTTGAGAAGGACAGAGGAGTTCTGGAGCCCTCCAAACCAATTAAACAGAGACCTCATGTCAAGTGTCCTATTGTAAAGATCAAAAGGGCTGGCCCTATTTGTCAGAGTGAGGCAACTGAATCTAGGTGTCATAGAATCATAGAATAGTAGGGTTGGAAGGAGCCTACAAGGCCATCGAGTCCAACCCCCTGCTCAATACAGGAATCCAAGTCAGAGCATCCCCAACAGATGGCTGTCCAGCCTCGTCTTGAACGCCACCAGTGTGGGAGAACCCACCACCTCCCTAGGGAATTGGTTCCATTGTCGTATTGCTCTAACAGTCAGGAAGTTTTTCCTGATGTTCAGCCAGAATCTGGCTTCCTGTAACTTGGGCCCATGATTCCGTGTCCTGCACTCTGGGAGGATCGAGAAGAGATCCTGGCCTTCCTCTCTGTGACAACCTTTCAAGTCCTTGAAGAGCGCTATCATATCTCCCCTCAGTCTTCTCTTCTCAAGGCTAAACACGCCCAGTTCTTTCAGTCTCTCTTCACAGGGCTTTGTTTCCAGTCCCCTGATCATCTTTGTTGCCTTCCTCTGAACCCTCTCCAGTTTGCTTGCATCCTTCTTAAAGTGTGGTGCCCAGAACTGGACACAGTACTCCAGATGAGGCCTAACCAGTGCTGAGTAGAGGGGAACTGGTACTTCCTGGGATTTGGAAGCTATGCTTCTATTAATGCAGCCCAAAATAGCATTGGCCTTTTTTGCAGCCACATCACATTGTTGGCTCATATTCAGCTTGTGATCGACAACAATTCCAAGATCCTTCTCGCTTGTAGTGTTGTTGAGCCACGTATTCCCCATCTTGTAACTGTGCATTTGGTTTCTTTTTCCTAGGTACAGAACTTGGCATTTATCCCTATTAAATGTCATGAAAGGGCAGCATATTGTTAGGTTATTTAGGGTGCAATCCTATGGGCTGCGTCCTCACTGTTCAGAAGCCCCCAGACTCGGAGGCTTCCAAAATTCCTATGTCCTGCCAGGCTGAAGCCAGCAGGGTGGGAGAAGCGGCGAAGGTGATCTTTGCCTCCCCAGCCTCCGATCTCCTATATTTTCTATAGGAAATATATCTACATTATAAGATGTAATGTATCTATATTATAGGATATATCTCCTTTATTTTTGCTAGATGGACTTTTCAGCCTGTCTAGTGAGGGCGCTTTGGAGCAGGAAGGAAGGAGGCTGAAGGAGTATCAGGATAAATTGTATCCTGGCCTCTCCGATCCCCTCCCCACACATCGGAACACCGCTTTCCCCCCCTCTCTGAGGTCAATTTTCTGACCTTGCAGAGGCAGTTCTCTCTGTGTTGGCTGCAAAGGGTCAGGGTCAGGGGTTGGATCTCTGACTCCCCCTTCCAATATCAGAGCACTGTCCAAGCGATCTTTTGGTCCCTAGGATGCTCTCCCAGGGACCATAGCAATGCGTTCTTAATTTATTATGGTTGTATTTGTTACTGCCAGGGAAAGGGAGAGCACTTGTGAGATTTTCTACCTCAGGTCTCCAAATTAACTGATGGCCTTGGGTACTATGCACTTTGACTTTATGTGTGTGTGTGTGTGTGGGGGGTATTTGCAGCTCTGAGAGATCACTCATCCCAACCAGATCTGGATATGGTTGTACTTCTTTGTTTTGGATCTGCTTGGGCTTTTCTTTGTGTAGTGACTGGCATGCTAGATCAAGGCGGAGCCTGCCCCATATCTCAGAATATGCTGACACTCAGAGCTTACTTTTTTCAGACCCATTTCTGCCACTAGAGTTGCTGCTGTATTAATTTTGTCAGGTTAGCCCAGAAAATCATTATATCATGACCTTAATAAAAAGCCGTCTCTTTCAGGACAGAAAAATGCCTTGAGTTATAAAACTATATGCATAGAAAACACACTGATGACAGTGTGTTTACTGGAAGCGTGGGATATAAATAAATTATTATTACATTATTATTACACGCTGTGGCCATGGTTTGCAGAAAACAGGCATGTGTGGCAAATACTAATGCATATACCCAAATGTGCATTGTGTACCACAGAGTCAATGGCAACATTCTTTGCTCTGGAATAGTTGGGTGTCCTAAGGCGGCCAATGGCTATTCTAGATAGTTGGCATAATTCCATAGTCATAAAAGCGTGGGTTGTATCCCATCCTGACAATCTGCTAGTGGAACGGAAACCACTGGTGGTACCATTTTTTCCTCTCCCCTGCAGCCCTCCATGTACCCCACAAATCTCACCTGGAGGGCTGGGGAACATTGGAACACAGGGAGCCGCCTTATACCGAGTCAGACCATTGGCCTGTTTAGCCCAGTATTGTCGACACTGACTGGCAGCAGCTCTCTGGCGTTTCAGGTGGGAGTTTTCCTGCCCTACTTGGAGATACCGGGATGCTGTGGGTGCCAAGTTACCAATTCAAGCTCCTGCTTCTCATGTCGTCTGAACCTGGCAAGGGTGGCTTGTTGGGGTGGTTAACAAAGCACCCAGAACCCATGGTCTGTTGTAGGGTTGTGAGGTGGTTTGTTAACCACCCCAACAAGCCACCTTTGCCACGTTCAGATGACATGAGAAGCCACAGCAGCAGGGGCTTGAAATGGTAATTTGGTGCCCGCGGGCTCTGCAACCTACCATGGCTAATAAGCCACAGTGGACTGCGGTGATCATGTGAACCAGGTGCCTGTGTTCATTTGTGGGTAGCCCCGCCGATGCATGCAGCTGCCACGACTCCTGCCATCTGTGCATTTGGTCAGTGTGCAAAGGGGCATTATGCACACACTGATGTACATGCATAGAGCTCTTCCATGTGACTGGACGGGAATCATGGCCCAATCAGGGTCCCCCCCTCATGTGGAAGAGCTCTACATGCATACATTAGTATGTGCATTGACTGCCTTCACCTGCCAGCCTGACCCACTATGAGCATTAATGTTAGTGGGGCTAGGCTGCACAGGCCCCAAAGCCGAACCTCCCGTTCATAAGAAACATTTGTAAGCCACTTTGAGAGCCTCTTGAGGCTATGAAGCGGGATAGATGTATTCTACAAGAAAACAAATTGAATTAGCAGCCATAGTGAGGTTGGAAGAAGACTCAACTTAAGAATTGTTGGCGGACCCAAAATGGCTATAGGCATCATGTATTTGGATAGTAGATGTAGCTCTGAAGCTCTTTACTCAGCCTTGTTCACAGGGCCCTTTAAAATCAATCTCACAGAAAAAGGGAGTAGAAAAGCATAATGATTTATTAATAACAAATGATCACCTGCAGAATTTCTTGTCTTTCTCATTTAGGTAATTTGTTCCATTTCTTAATGGCCCATGTTCTTTATTAAGCATGTTGCAGGCGAGCACTGTGAATCTCTGGAGCCATCATTTCCATGATGACCTATATAAGTAGAGCTTTGAGAATGTACTCAGGATTATTATTAGGGTTTTTGTGTGTGTGTTTTAAGAACAGCTATAACTCTTGGCATCCAGGTGACTGTCAAAAGGCTCATTGCAAGCAGGTGAGCGGGCACACTTAATGATTCAAGGACTGTGACAATGACACATTGTGACTGGTACATTTGTCCAGGCCTGGCAACACACCCGTGTTCATTCAGTGCTATAATAAATAGGTTCTGGAGCAGTGAGCAAGAGATTTGCAAGCTGTTGCGCAAGCGGAACAAGAGCTTTGGATCTAGTTGCACTTTTTCTCACCCAGTGTTGCAGCCTAGTGCGGCCTTCCCAAACCCAGTGCCCTTCAGATGTTTTGGACAATTACACCCATCATCCCTGACCATTGGCCACACTGGATGGGGTTGATGGGAGCTGTAGTCTAAAACATCTGGGAGATATCAGGTTGGGGAAGGCTGATCTAGTGTATAAAACAGTCCTTGTGCAAGCAGAAGAATACATTTGGATCCAACCATTTTTGCAATTTAACTTCGAAAATATCGAGGACTCAGACTTTGGACCTTGCTGAATCCCCCCCCCAACCTAAAATAGTGCCTGCCTCTGCTGAGTATTTAAATAAGCCCATTGGTCACTGTGATCATGGGGAAGACAGTGAGAACTGGCATCAAAAGTTGTCATTTTTACCCATCACTGCTGCAGGCAGCGGAGACTGGTGGCTCCAATGTCAGCAGGGCTGTGCATCCACTCTGGGTTTCAGTCAGAACCAGTCAGAACTCTAAAGGAGCTGTCCAAAGTGATGGACCCAGTCCCCAAAATTGGTTCAGCACCTTGGATAGCTCCTGTAGCATTCTGACTGAAGCCCAGAGCAGATGCACAGCCCCACTGACAACGGAGTCGGGCTGTAAGATTGAGTCCAATCCTATGCAAGTTTATCTTGAAATATGGCCTGCTTATTTCAATGGGGCTTGCTCCCAGGATTGCGGCCCAAAGGGTTGTACCCGAAATCAGTCTAACTTTTTTGTATTGTATTTCACGTTTGAACTTCTGTAAACCGCCCAGAGAGCTTTGGCTATGGGGCGGTATAGAAATGTAATAAATAAATAAATAATAACAGAGCCACCACCACCCCCCGCCACCTCCACCAGCTGGAAGGAACACGAGGAATGACACCTCAAAGTATATCTGTCTCCTTAGTCTTCATCCCTCCTTTCCTGCCCCCCCTGAAAATCCACTGCTTGTGAGCAAGCCCTCAGTGACTAGCAACAAATCCAGTAATTTCTTCCTTGAAAATTAATCCGCCAATGACCTCACCCAGTGATATCAAACTGATGTCTCTCTCTGTGACGCTGCCCCTTCAGCACAGATCCCAGCTCCTTTGGGTCATCCCTCCTACACCAGAGGAGAGCTGAAGTGTGTTTTCTTTGCTTCTTTTTCAGTTACCCTTCCCTGCAAATAAAGGAGCAGTGCCTTCAGACAACTGAAGAAAAGAAACGATGAGGCATGGAGCCAGTTCTATCATAAGCTGCAAATCATTCTCACTGGATGTGAGGTGGAGGATAAAAATCCCTAGGACATTTTAGTGGACATGTTGAACCATACATTCAAGCTAACAGGCATAACAAATGGGGCAGGGAGTGGGAAGAGAACAGGGTGGAGAAGATAATCTATTAAAATAACTCTGATAGAGACAAAGAGAAAGTTACTTGGCAAGATTTCAAAACACAGTTATCTTATAGTTTTTTCTCCTTTAAGAACCTAAGAAGAGCCATACTGGATCAGACCAAGGGTCCATCTGGTCCAGCATTCTGCTCACACAGTGGCCATCCAGCTGCCCACGGGAAACCCACAAGCAGGACAAGAGTGCAACCGCACCCACCCACTCATGTTTCTCAGCAACTGGTGTACATAGGCTCACTGCTTCTGATCCTGGAGGTAGCATATCGCTATCAAAGCTAGTAGCATTGATGACCTTCTTCTCCATGAATTTGTCCAATCCCCTTTGAAAGCCTTCAAGCTTGGTGGCCATCACTACTTCTTGATACATCTCCTCCTCTCCCTCCTCCTCAGCTCCTTGTCAACCTGGAGAAGATTGACACGTGGGGGTGCCAGTGTGGTTCAACATCTTTATAAATGACTTGGACAAAAGACTAGGCAGGATATTCATCAAATTTGCAGATGACACCAAACTAGCTAATACCTTAGAAGACAGAACCCGGATTCAAGACAATTTTGGCAGCATAGAGAACCGCTCAACCAGCCTCATCCCGCAGATGGGTCTAGCAGTTCAGGGGGCCCTTAGTGTATATTCCAGCCCTCCACAGCCTGGTGCCCTCCCTGCCAGCATGGCCAATGGTCAGGCATGATGGGAGTTGTAGTCCTAAAAATCCAGAGGGCACCAGGTTGGGGAAGGCTGGATTCAGTCAAGGGATGCTCTCCTCCCAATTGTACACAGCACCAGCTGTATTCAAAGGACACATTTTCAAAGCCATTGTTGCCCATGCTACTGCTGTGTGTTCTAGTAACTTACCACAGAAAGAGAGAGAGAGAGAAAGATTCCACAGAAAGAGCGAAAAAGAAAGATTGGTTTTGCAGATTTGCTTGTGTCTTTGACATCACTGGAGCCAAGCAATACACTTCTCCACTATCTCCAGAGTAGTTTTGCAACTCTTTAAAACAAAATGCAAGTGTTGTTGTTTTTTAAAGTAAGGTGAAGGTTGAACATATATAGATATAAATACATCTGTGGTTCTTTTTCTTAAAAAAAAATAGTTGCAATGCAACCTGTGTCCCCTCCTGCAAGCCCCCCCAATATCACAGCAATGCCCCATAATTTTAAAATCATTTCCTTATGTCTTAAAAACCATGTTATGCTGAACAGATGGTGTTCACCCTGTCTAGCACCACAACCAATATCTCCTGTGTTTAAAAGGAGCACACAGACAATTTTCCTGCAACAAATATATCAGCTCCAGGCAGTGAAGCAAGGTTATTCCTTGCCATTATCGAGCCCCATGATAAAGCAGAAATGGAGATAGAGTCACTGTAGTGGAAAAGGGAAATCATACAGGAAATGATACATCTGTATCCAGTCTCCTCCTAAGCCCACCTTCATCAACCTGGTCCCCTCCAGATGTGTTGGATTTGGACGGACTCCCATCACTCCATCTGCAATCTCATACACACCTGGGAGTCAGACCCATTGAACATAATAGGACTTACTTCTAAGTAGACGTGCAAAGATTGCACTGGCAGTGCTGTTGACAGATGATACACTAGGTCGCGAGCAAAGGGCTGGATGCGCCTGACTTCGTCTGATCTCAGAAGCGAAGCAGGGTCAGCCCTAGTTAGTACTTGGATGGGAGACTGCCTGGGAATCAGTCTTCCTGCACTGAGCAGGGGGTTGGGCTCGATGGTCTTGTAGGCCCCTTCCAACCCTATGTTTCTATGATTCCTAGCAACAGCACAAGTAACTATGCATCCATAGAACACGGAAAGAGTATAAATTATGGTTTGCAACTATTTGCAATGCAATCCTATTCACATCTACTCAGAAGCAAGCCCCATTGAGTTCAACAGGACTTACTGCTAGCTAAGTGTGTATAGGATTGCAGCCATAATCATTTTTTGTTAAACCGAACCAAATCAAAGTGGTTGAGAAATACATTTCTCCCACTGTCTCAACATATCTTTGGTCTGGAAAGGTGAAAGACTGTCCTTTTTCCAGCTGAGCTGTGAGTCTGCACATTTCTACATTAGGTGGGAAGTGACTGAGCTTCAGTGGTAATCATATAGTTGCAGATCTCACTGTCAGAGGGGGTCTGGGCCAGGTCACAACAAAGACCACTGGATCAGAATGACCATTTCGGCATTTCGCACAAGAGCCATCTTTAACACCAAGCCACTTCTAATTTCTCTTCTATATATTTACTGAATTTCTTAATTGCCCATCTGGCTGGTCACTATATTTATAGTATAAAATATACTATTTTATATGGTAAAATACTTTTCTGTTTCTCTCTCTTAGCAGTGGTCCAGGTGCTGCTGCTCTTTGCACCACCATGAACACTGAGAGAGGGTGTAGCAACACTTCAAAATGAATCAGGGCCAGCGCCACATTTCAAGGGGCCCTGGGGAAAGTGATGCCTGGAGGGTCCCTTCCTCTGTAATTGGGCCCTACCTGGCGCTCTTACCTGGTGGAGGCAGGCAGCGGCAGCAGCACTCAGAACAATGCTGGTTCTCTGGTTCTTGCTGACATTTTAATTTCCCATCATGCCCCCAAAGTAGCATCATCCTTGGGCACCATCGGAAATTAAAATGGCGGCTAAACCCACCCACCCAACACTGCAGGGAATGGTGGACCAGAATGTTTGGTTTAAAGCCCCCCCCCAGTAGGTGTTACTGGTGGGCCCTGCTGGGGTACTGGACCCCCAGCACCTGCCCAAGGATGCCGAGCACTGGTGGTGCCGTCCCTGAGGCAATTCTTAGTGGTGGTGGCTCACCTGGTTAATCAGTGCAGGCGCAGCCATAATGAGCCTGCACAAAAGTCTCTGCCTGCCTGCCTATTGCCAATGCGAACCTGACCACCCATGGTAGAGTTAAAAGGGGAGTTTGGTCCTGCGCGCACAGGGAGGATGCTGGTGAGGAAGGTAAATATCAGAAATTGGAGCCAATGAGCAAAATCTCTGCAGCAATTAACTTCCTGGGTAAACATCTCATTAGAGGAACATTTGACTTTCAATAATAAATGAACAAAAGATCAAAAGAGAGTGATCTAAGTGGCATGAGATGTCTAATGTAAAGTCTTAATAATGGGAGGGGGCACTTTGCGTCCTGCCCTCTATTTTTAAAGGCCCGGCGTAAGTGGGGGGTGGCTGGCTGCACACGTGGCTGCGAAGGGTAGGGCATGACTTTGTTCATCTCAGCACGAACCCTTTGGAGTCACCCATTGGCACCGATATCATCATCAATTCTGCATCTTCCTGAAAATGTACTTTTAAGCACCTTAATTGCATTTCAGAGATAACCCTACAGGCAAAGTGACAGGAAGAGAAACCACATAGAGCCGCTTGGCGGTCAGGCTCTTTGTTTTAAATCAATCAAACATCTGCGGCTAATGCAGCTTTGGGCTGCTCCTCAGGAAGCATTAGGCCTATTAGTCTGGGACTGGCAGGAACACAGAATAATATATTTATGGACAGAGTACATGGGCATTACTGCCAGAGAGCAAATGCAGAGGGAGGGAGAGAGATATGGTCAGCACTTCTGCCTTGCCAGGAGGAGAGGTCAGCTCCCACACTGAGAATGCAGCTAGGATAGGCCCCCCTTTACAGCCTCATGGATCATGCTTTTCAGCTGATTGTGTCTGATCCCCTCCGTGACCTGTTTAGCCTCTCCCTGCCCACTTCAGGCGCCATTTCAGATTTCAGTAGCTAGGGAGCACCAGGGATGGAGGTGGGGGTTGGGGGGGAGATTCAGCCAGGCTTACTGTTAAATATATTCAAGGTTAAAAAACAAAACAAAAACCTAACGCATACCAAGAGCATTTGCTGTGATTATTGTGTGCACCTCATGATAACGATAGCAATGCTAGCAACAGCTAAACAATCACCAACTGCTATACAAATACCTACCTCTTTAAGAGAGCAGTCCTATGGTCCCTGGGGAAGTGTCCCACGGACAGTAGGATGGTTTGAAAAACCCCTTCTGATGTTGGAGACAGTGCTCCGAGCTTGGAAGGGGGAGCCAGAGATCCACCCCCTGACCCCCTCACAGCTGGCATGGAAAGCTCTGTACTTGCTGCCTCTCCAAGGCAGGATAATCAATCTCGGAGAGGGGGGAAGAGGAGTTTCAGTGGGTTGGGAGGGGAGGAGACTAGAGAGGCCAGGATACAATTTATCCTCAGTCTCCTCCAGCCTCCTTCCCTCCCCCTCCAAAGCCCCCTCGCTAAATGAAAATATTGGAGGAGAAGGAGGCAAAGATTGCCTCCGCTGTTTCTCCTGCTCTGCCAGCTTCAGCCCAACAGGGCACAGGAATCTTGGAAGCCTCCAAGTCAGGGGGCTTCTGAGCAGTGAGGGCACAGTTGATAGGATTGCACCCTAAGCAAGCCTCCCCTGATGTGTGGCCAAGCCAGTTATAACTATAGTTTTATTGTTCAACAGTCATTTGGGGGGGGGGGAATCAACCCTACGCTTTTCAAAGGAGAGCTCCAATGTCAGAGTACTCCAGATATCCAGTGCACTGCTGGAAGTTGCCCGGCAAAGCAGAAGGAGCAACAGAGGTGATCTTTGCCTCTCCGTCCTCCTTTGTGTTGTTTTTCCTCACTCAATGTGCTTTTGAGCACATCTAGTGGAGTCACAGTCAGGGACAGAAGCTGGGAGGCTCCAAGATGTTGCAGATCCTTGGCACCTCCTTGCCCCACCCTCTTTCCCCTCATTTGTATCTTAACTCAAGGTCGGAGCTCTGACCTCAGATGAGGAAGCCACCATGGTACTTTCCATGGCAGCTGCAATGGGCAGGGGAAAACAATCTCTATTCAGATTTCCCCTTCTGAGGTCATAGGTGTGTCTACACCTTCAGAGGGGGAACTCTGATATATCTCCCAGGGACCAGAGGATTGCTCCCTTATTGTATTTTATTGTTATATTATTATGTCAACTGCTTTGATAATTTTATTGGAAAGCTGTATACAAATCTGTGTAATAAATAAATAATACATAAATAGGGTTGGATCCAGACTTAATCATACTTGCAGGAGATCGATTGAAATGAATGGGACTTGAGTTAGTCCTAACTAACTTAAGTCCCATTAATTTTAATAGGTCTACTCTAGGTATAACTAAGCCCAGATCCAATTCATAGTTATCACCACCAGCCCTGTTTTAATGAAGAGATCTGTGTCTTTGGCATAGATAACTATTGCATAAACAGTTTAAATCAGCCTTCCCCACTCTGCTGCCCTCCAGATGTTTTGGACTGCAACTCCCAACCATTGGCTATGCTGGGTACCAGGTAGGGGAAGGCTGTTTTAAATTGTTTATAGCAGGGCAAAGGTGGGGAAGCTGTGGTCTTCCAGATGTTGTTGGAGAGCTACTCCCATCATCCCTGACCATTGGCCATACTGCTTTGGGCTGTTGGGAACTGGTGTACAAGCACATCTTGAGGGCTACAGGTTCTCCACCCCGGTTTATAACAACAGTAACACAGAATGTAGAATGCAATGGAATCCTATACGGGTTTACTCAGAAGTAAGTTCCATTCAATTCAATGGGCTTTACTCCCAGGAAAGTGGATATAGACTTCTAATCTTAGTGAGCCAGCCAGAGATCAAACCAAATAGAGAGAGACACAACCCCCTGCTCTGCTTACTATCAGAGGAGCCAAATACACTTACATAATTGTTGGACAATTTCAGTAAATTAAGCTCCTAGCCTGATAGAACCAGACTCATAATTATGGTAAGTACTCTACCAGCAGGATGTGAGCATGTGGAATGGTCATGTTCTCAGCTGGGAAAACGTTGACAGCAACGGCAGCCTGCCCATCAGGTATGTGATTGCTGACAGGTGAGAACATTTGGTTTATAGGCCCAGGATAAGAATCACCATGGTCATTAGACCATGGAGTCTTCTTATGTTCTTAATTAAAATGCAGTAATATGGTTCACATTTGGAGAGCACATTTCATGTGGTCAAGGTGTTTTGCAGATAATCCTTCTTAGCTGCCAGATATGATTGTCCCTTCCACGTGATGCTGGTTGTCAACATTTTTGACAACCAAAAATATGACAGAGAAGCTGTAGCCTTCACGGATTGGGCCATGGCTACAGCTTCTCTGTCATATGGAAGAGCCCATATCATCAGAACTGTGAGGAAGTTTGCATTAGCCTGGCACAGGAACAAGGTTGGCTTACGCTCCATACAGAGGTCTTTGCAAATACACTACAACTTACAAGGCTGATGAGGCTTATCTGTGAAACACCTTGACTGCATGAAATGCACTCTACACTTCCACGAACTGGTGCCCTCCAGACATTTTGGACCACAGTTCCCAGCATTCCTGGCTATTGGCCATGCTGGCTGGGGCTGATGGGAGTTGAAGCCCAAAACATCTGGAGGGCACCAGGTTGGGGAAATGGGTTACAGTTCAGTGTTAGGGCACAAGCTACATGTGTGGAAGGCCCCAGGTGTGATCCCAGGTATGTCAAAAAGATCAAAGTGGATGATGGGAAAGACCCTTTCATGATGGGAAAGACCCCTGCCTGAGGTCTTGGAGACCAGCTGTCAGTCAGAATAAACAATACAGGGCTATAGCAGGTCAGCTGGTATACGGCAGCTTCCTATGTTCCTCAACCAGATGATACTAGCTCATAGTATACTTAGCCTGATTGTTAATCCAGCCCTGATGACAGCTGAACCACTACTAAAGTCAAGGCAGTCTTGCCATGAAAGGCCGTTATGCCCTTATATCTGCACTTCAGTTGCCTTCTCTTTGTGTCTTTCCAGTGCGGATACAACCTACTGCCCAAACCTTTGGTTGTAAATATACCTATGGAAGGGACAGGCTTAGGGGGGATTAATGCCTCTTTGAGTTTGGGCTTTTTGAGGCATCCAGCCTCCATCTTAAATATTCTAATTTGACTGGCTGAACCAAAATAAACAGCTTTATGGGGTGGGAGGATAATGGCAATAGCCTTAGTTGAATCACTTACTGGTTAGTTTGCAATTCTGTGCATACCTACTTGGGAGTATGCTCTACAGAATTTAGTAGAACTTACTTCCAAGTAAACATGCATAGGATCAGGCTGCACATTGATTGAAACATGCAGTTCCACTAGATACTAATATTAGAAATGCATCTGTCATTCTTTGATCTATGAATGTGTTGTAGGGTTGACAATCTTAGGATTTTTCCTCTAATTGACCTCAGCTGCAGTTCTTCCCCTCTTTTATTCTTTTTCTCTTTCATCTGATTTGTCTTTTAAAATATTGGGTTGGACCCAGAGCAAGTTCCCATTGAAACCAATCTGAAAAGTTTGTCATGACTAACTCAGCTTCCTTTGGTTTTTATGGGACCTAAATATGACCAACTTAATATTCCAATTAATATTCTTCATTTTATTTTCTTCTCTGCTGTCCTAAGGCAGCTTTCCCCAACTTGACGCCCACCAAATATGTTGGACCACAAATCCCATCATCCCTGGCCAGATGGTGGTCATGGTTGATGGGAACTGTAGTCCAACACCCCTGCAGGGTGCCAGGTTGGGGAAGCATAACCGAAAGAGCAGACTAGATCTAATGGGCTTAAGCTACAAAAAGGTAGCTTTTGACTGAATATTAGGAGAAACATTTTAAGAGCAGATCATTGAAGGTATCAATTATTTGTGGGAAGGCTCTCCCTCACTGGAAGTCCTCAAGCAGAGGTTAGACAGCCATCTCTTGGGGAAGTTGTAGCTCTGGATTTCCTGCATTGTGGAGGCAGTGAATTAGAGCCATAGACCTTCCAAGTCTATAGTTCTAAGAACAGGGGCAAGATTGTCCACAGATATACAGAGGACTACTGCAGAACTGTAGCCACATGGAATTGAATAGCCTGATGTAGCCACACAACCTATACCAATCCCTTCCCTGTATCATTATTCCTAAAAGATGATACTTTTAATGTTTTGGGGAGTATGAGCTTTAGTAATCTCATTTAACAGAACAAAGATTGTCCCCCAACCTCCCCCTTATCTCAGCTCAGAAATTAAATTATACTTTGCATGGGATTTACACAAGGGAATTGTCTTCCACAATACTTCTCATGAATTATTAACTGGGCAGGATAGACTGAGGCATATTACGAAGGTTAAGTGTCTCAGCATGGCATTGATGCACTTAAAAATTCCATGTATAGGTCACTGTTTCATAGAATTCCTCATCAAATAAGGAACACAATAAACAATGAGAAGCCAATGATTTCCTTCCCTTCCCCATCCTTGGCTCTTCCTTTCTGGCTGTTAATTTGATTTATTGCACTCTCTTGCTTGACAGTTCATGAATAATGAGTGATTTTATCTTCACATGACATCTCAATGTGTAAATGGGTTGTGGTCAGAGGGGTTGGGGAGAAGAGAAACCCACTTGTAAAAGGATAAAGAACAGAAAGGTTAGGAAAGGTGTTTCCCTGGCACTTTATCAGGTTTGGTATCAGCTCTCAGCCCAGCCAAATGCATCATCAACAGCCTCTGCCATGGGTACCTACACTATGTAGCTAAAAGTATATTTAGTTCCAGGTACATAGGTCATATGGACACCATAGCAAGAAGAACCATGTAAATAATCACAGTGGCCTAAATCTAACTCAGGCCACAGAGGCTGTCTCAGATCTACAACCCAATGGGCAATATGAAACTCCATTTGCTTCAGTGAAAGAGGTGATGACATGTGTATCTCTTTGCTCTTATGGTCCCCTCTGCTGCCACAAACAGGAAACTCTTTCCTTTGGGACAACCTGTGTGCAAACTAGAGCTCCTGTGACTGCAAGAAACTGTGTTAGTGTTAAAATTGTTATAATGTACATATGGTCAGGGCCAGAAATATTGGAACAAGGATAACTGTTTTGGCAGTTGGCCTCTGTACACCACCACATTGAAGTTGAAAGGAAACCCACCCAGATGGGAGCAAAGTCAGGACTTTCAGCTGTAATTCAAGGGGTTGGACAAAAGTGGGGCACTAACCATTTGGGAAGGACAGCCAGTGGCATACACACATACCCATCATTGGTGGCTCATAGGTAATGGAACGAATGGCTGACAAGCAGCTGCATGGCCAGATGTGGCCTGTTTCCTGGGTGCCCCATGACCAATCAAGCAGATGAAAGACCTGGAGGTGGTTCTGAGTGTTACATTTGCATTTGGTAGCTGTTCACTGGAACTCCCAACATGAGGTCCAAAGAGGTGTCCATGCGAGTGAAGGAGGCCATCATTAGGCTGAGGAAACAACATAAACCCATCAGAGAGATAGCAAAAACAGAAGGAGAGGCCAGCACAACAGTTTGGAACTTCCTGAAAAAGAAGGAATTAACTGGCAAGCTCAGCAACAGCAAAAGAAATGGCAAAAGGAAGACCACGGAAGACAACTAAAGTGGATGACTGCAGAATTCTGCTCATGATGAAGAGGAACTCTTTCACAATATCTAGCCAGGTCAAGAATGCTCTTGAGGAGGTAGGCATGTCATTATCATCATCTACAGTCAAGAGACAGCTTTATGAATGTAAATACTGAGGCTTGTCAACAAGGTGCAAACCAGTGGTAACACTCAAGAACAGACAGGACAGATTAGCCTTTGCCATCAAACACCTAAAAAAGCCTGCCCAGTTCTGGAATAAGATTCTTTGGACCGATGAAACCAAGATTAACTTGTACCAGAATGATGGGAAGAGAAAAGTATGGAGAAGGAAAGGAACAGGTCATGATCCAAAGCATACCACATCATCTGTCAAACATGGTGGAGGCAGTGTTATGGCATGGGCATGTGTGGCTGCCAATGGAACTGGGTCACTGGTGTTTTTTGATAACCTGACTGCTGATAAAAGCAGCAGGATTAAGTGTATAGGGCTATACTTTCTGCTCAGATTCAGCTGAATGCTGCCAAACTGATAGGACGCCGCTTCATATTGCAGATGGATAATGACCCAAAACATACAGCAAAAGCTACCCAAGAGTTTCTCAAGGCAAAGAAGTGGGATGTTCTTCAATGGCCAAGGCAGTCACCTGATCTCCACCCAATAGAGCATACTTTTCACTTACTGAAGACAAGACTGAAGGCAGAAAGACCCACAAACAAGCAGCAGCTGAAGGCAGCTGCAGTAAAGGCCTGGCAAACCATCTTGAGGGAGGAAACTCAGCATTTGGTCATGTCCATGGGTTCCAGACTTCAGGCAGTCATTGACTACAAAGGATTTTCATCCAGGTATTAAAGGCGATCCTTAAGTTTGAAATGATGTTGGTTTGTTCCATTACTTATGAGCCACCAACGATGGGTGTGTGTGTATGCCTCTGGCTATCCTTCCCGAATGGTTAGTGCCCCACTTTTGTCCAACCCCTTGAATTACAGCTGGAAGTCCTGACTTCGCTCCCATCTGGGTGCGTTTCCTTTCAACTTCAATGTGGTGGTGTACAGAGGCCAACTGCCAAAACAGTTATCCTTGTTCCAATATTTCTGGCCCTGACTGTATATATAATGGATAATGTACATATCTGAAGAATGTGGAGTGCATTATAAGATGTGGAGTGCTTCACATCTTATAATGTATTCAATGTATTCAATAGATTCTACTGTATATTTAATATTTAGATGCAGGTCCCTCTTTTGTATATTTAGTATTTGGATGCAGGTATAGTCTTCAGTCATACTTGACAGTGTAGAAGCAGGTACATTCTAAATAATACAGTATACAATAGATCAGGGTGGGCAACTTGTGGCCCTCCTGATAATTTGGCTCACAGCTCCCATCAGCCCTAGCCAGCAGTGCGGGGTGATGGCAGCTGTAGGTCAACATTTCTGGAGGGCCACAAATTGTCCACCTCTGCAATGAAGGCCTGGCGTGCTATGGTTCATGGGGTCATGAAGAGTCGGACACGACCTAATGACTGAACAACAACAACGTCTATTGCATATTTACTATTTAGATGCAGGTACATCTATTGCATACTGTATATTTAGTATGTACGTTCTTCTACCTGTCAGTAATGAGTGGTGACATTCTTTTATTTAACTTTATTGTTCTGCAGAAGCATCCAGTAAGTTGCAGGGGGTCTGTCACAGTTCCCTGCAGCAGTTGTGTACAGCAGCCTTGTGACTCATCAAAGAATGGGAACAGGTAAGGTGACTAATAAGGGTACAACAAAGCCAATAGTCTCAAAACTTCCCATAATTATGAGGCACTTTTTTCTGAATCACAATAAAACTCCAGATTATGGAGAAATGGGAGCTGGGAAAAATGTCATGGCCATCACATGTTTGTGTGCATGATTCTCTCTGTCTGCCTCTTAGCTAAGTGAAGTATTTGAAAATGATAATATTTGATAGGATCTGGCAACTGAGATATTTGACTGAATGGCAATGTTGACAGAGACTTTCTGAAAAAGCCGAGGTCTCACTAGAAACCACAATATCCTCTGCAGGTGAAACATACAAGGCTGAAAAATTACTTCAAATGTAAAATCCAGGCACTGGAGGCATTTCTTTTCACAAATAGAAAACTTTATCAGTCACCATTGCGCTCAAATGCTTATCTTCTATGTGCTTTTAAGGACACGATCTCTTTCTTTGGCACCCTCTGCGGTCTCATTTGTCAGCGATTAAGATGTTTCTTGGCATTGTCTCAGTTGGTATTTGCTTTGTTGGTGGTGGGAACCCATCTGCTGGAGGTACTTTGTTGATTAAATGGTGCCATGGGGAAGCCCGCTCTGTTGCCATCATCATCCTTGCTGATGCAGTCAAGGAGAATTTCATTTTTTGTGTGATTTTATGAAACCTGGAATGGTTTTGAGCCAATGGGAGAGGGAGTGGTGGCAGAGACTGCTCAGAGGTGTACGTAGATGGTTGAAACAGAAAGGGATGCAAAACAAAAATGCATTTATGGTTTTCAAGGGAGGAGAGGAATGGATGCCCAAAGCAGAAACTCCTCCCAAAGAACTGAATGAATACATTGGGCATCACTACACAAGTGATTTATTGCACACTCGTGATTGGCCACTCTCAGAAGTTTGTGGGTCTTTTACATGACATCATCAACCTCCAGGACGTCTCCTGCACTTTTCCCCATCTATCCCACTTTCAAAAAGATCGGAGATAACCTGGAATTTAAAAAAAAAACATGGGATATCGCCCATGTATAATGGTGGTGTAGTGCTATAATACTAGATAGCGCTGTTTCATTGAAAATATAGAAAGCCCCTGTAAGGCTACCAAGAAAGGGCATTTTCAATTCCATGGGCATTTCTAGACCAGCCTAAAGTCCTGCACTTAAAACAGGTCTTTCTGCTTTCATTTTAAATGCAGGATCACCACTGACTCCCTTTACATGCATTTCCTCCCCCCCCCCCCCTTCTCCCTGTATCTGGGTGTTCCATTATTTTTCATTGATCTCTCTCCTCTTCTTGCCATTTTAAGTCTTTTCACAGAGGAAACTGAAGCGGAACAGAACGGGTTAATTTGATAGCTCATTATCTGCGATCTATTTAAAAATGGGACAAAGGACATTTAGTGCAGGAGGGTTACCGCAGGGTCATGGTGTCATGTAAAGAGGCCGCAAACTTCTGTGAAGGACCAAGCTCAATCGCAGGATAAAAGCTCCATGTCATGAAGCCCCACATTAGTGTTTGTCATCTAAAGGAGCCTATCCTAACTGTGCCATGGAAACAGAAGCAGAAAGCCTAGATAAGGCTGCGGGATTTTTCCATAATGTAGAGAAGCCTGTAGAGTATGAGCCAGGGGTGTTGAACCACAGGCTTGTGGATTCCCCAGATAGCCACACCCCCTTTCCTTAGCCCCACCCCTTTCCCCAAATCCCTGATTGTTTGGTGGTTTTCCAGCTTTTTTCCCATTCTGAAAGGTTGAAATGCCTCTTCTAAGGCTTGGTTACTGGCAGTGAGAGCTTTAAGTGAACATATGCTGGCATTTTTGGCCCTGCCCCTTTTGCCTTTGGCCCCACCCACCACTGGAATGCAGCCCCTGAGAGCTTCTCCAAAACGGAATTTATCCCTTGGGCTGAAAGAGGTTGTGCAGTCTGCACCCCTGGAGTACACAGATTTTATTTCTGTACTCTCTCTTTGAGGGTGGTATGATCCTATCAACAGAAGATGCCCACATTACCTGAATGAGATGGAAAGTGGTCCTAGAACTAGCCCATGGCTGAAACTTTCCAATTCCACAAGCAAATGAAATATAGGGAAGTGTTACCAGATGTAGCTGGAAGAAGCACTGATTTGTCACTATCTCACATTTCACTGAATAAGAACAGAAATCAAGAATACCACTGATTTCCTTAGTAATGAATGTCATAGTTCTCAAAAGTATGAGATGACTTTGAGCACCATCATCATAGTTGCCCAGCAAAGCGTGAGAAGCAAGGATTTAAAAAAAGAAAAAAAGACCTGGGTAGCTTTCAGAGGAGAAATAAGAGATTTCATGATCCTTCATTTATGTTCTCCTAACTGATACAGTACCAGAAGCCAGGTGCTTGATTCCATGTGTAGCTTGTCAGTGCAGGCATATTAGTGGACCAAACAATGTACAGCTGATGATCTTTGCTATTCTGTAAGATACCTGTAACGTGGGCCTATGAATCCAGTTTCTTGCCTTCTATGTTTGATCCTTTTTATGCAGGGTTTGATACCAGTGCTCAGAGACAGTCTTATCCCTCTGTTCGTCTGTTTAAAATATCTGTAAGCTGCTTTTTAAGGCAAACAAAGCAAAGCAAAACAAAACAAAATTAAGATATTGCAAAAAATCACCATAAACACTTGGGGATTTCCTTCCTCTTCTTTCCTTCCTTTTTTAGTGAAAGCTATCTAAAGCAGGAGTGGGGAACCTTTTTGGGTCAGAAACTGCATTTCCTACACCTCCTTGTTTCATTTGTATTTATCTATTTATAAAGTTTATTAAATGCCTCATAAAATAAATAAACCTTACAGCACAGTCCTGTCAATGGGACTTACTTCCTACTCAGAACTAAGCCCTATTGATTTTAATGGGGATCACTCACAGGTAAATGGATATAGGATTGCAGGCTTACTGACTTTTCTGTAGTCCTTGTAAAAATGTTTGCAGATTGGGTTGCGTTACCCTCATTTGCCTTCACTCTCAACTGTCCTCATTTGCCTCCAGTGATATAGCCAGATCTGATGGCTTGAAAGTCTATGTACTGTTCCCTAGTGCCATCATCACTTCAGAGGTAATGTCATGATGTCATCCCACTCACAATATGATTCAGATTGAGTAGGATCACCCATGTGACTAATCCAGAAAGGAGGAAGAAAAAACAGTCAGGGGGAAATCATGGTTCTGAGCACGATAAAAATAATAATGAATATTTGCATAATCATAAAGCCAAAATTTAATAGACAGAAGTATTTAAGCCAATTGATTTCAGTGAGCTTAAGTATGACAAACACCCACTTCGATTGTGGCCAAAGTCTTTTTTTTTTGTTGTTGTTTTGGTTAAAAATACCTGCCTCATGGAAATTGCTTGTTTTGACCCCAAAATTGAAACTAGTGATGATTATTCAGCATAGCCTTATCCCAGTGTGCTTAATTTTCTGGATTACTTGGAAGGGGTGGTAACATTAATGCTGTGTTTGCTTGATCTGGTTGAAGTGAAATGGAACATAAACTTAATACTTTCGTTTACATCATGAATCATTGGATCAGCTTCTCCCACATGAATATGGTAAGGTATGCCGAATTGTCAGAGCTATGAGGCAACTGCAACAATTGGCAGAGATGGGCCTTCTTAGGCCAAAGTAGCTTTAGCAGGATTGGGCAAGCTGAGGCTCTAATGCTATATGTGTGGCCCTCAGCCTAATTCCATGCA
The DNA here is from genome assembly GCF_057233095.1 of Heloderma suspectum. Classification (NCBI taxonomy): domain Eukaryota; kingdom Metazoa; phylum Chordata; class Lepidosauria; order Squamata; family Helodermatidae; genus Heloderma; species Heloderma suspectum. Next base: position 166,245,242 of record NC_139462.1, read on the forward strand.
AATCTCCGACTAATTCCCAAAGCTGTCTGCAAGCAATCAGTTCAGACATCTGGCAAAAGTGTCTGTCCCTCCCCTGGCAGAAAGAGGGAGGGAGAGAGGAAGGGAGAAAGGGAGTGGGAGAGAGAAGGGCATGCAGTCAGAGGGAGGGAGAGGGGGAGAGGGAGAGAGGGTCGGTGGGTGGGAGAGAGAAAGAGAGAAGGGCATGGCAGAAAGGGAGGGAGAGGGAGGGAAAGAGGAGAGCATGTGGAGAGAGGGGGGAGAGGTAGAAAAAGAGGGGGAAAGAGGGAGGAGAAGGGTATGGCAGAGAAGGAGGGAGGGAAGGGTTAGCAGTGGCAGAAAGAGAAAAGGAAGTGACAGAAAAAGAGAATGAGGGGGGGAGAGAGAGAGAGAGAGAGAGAGAAAGGGGTCCCCCCATTCACTTTGTATATGGCCCCACCCACTGATGGCTTTGGCCCTGCCCACCACTGGCATATGGGCCCTGACAGATTATCCCCAGAGAATATGGCCTCAACACAGAAAAGATTCCCCACCCTGCGTTATGGGATCTTTGTCTTGCAAAAGTCTTCCTCAGGTTTCCAAGGAAGAGCAGTGTGAAGTATAATAAATGATTATAACAATATATAGTATAACAAAGAATAAGAAAGTATAATTAATATATTAGTAGAAAACTCAGTTATCATAAGTTGAAAAGAAACATTTCAGTTCCTGCATCAATATTTCTCAAGATCAGGATTAAGATCAACTAAAAGCCTTGAAGGATCAAAATGGTATGAATGACCCTGATATCCATGACAAGCTAATCCCTATTCTGATTTTAATGTAAAATAATGTACATGTGTAGAATAGCTTCTCGAGGTTCACAGGTATACACAATAGGCTCTGTCTGTTGTCCACAAAGAAGGCATCAAGTCTGTATGAAAAAGGAACAAGTCAGAGGGGAGATATGAAATTTCTTAAACTAAGGTGAGAAGCAAACTTACAAAACTGCTAAAATGGAAAGCTAGAATGTTCACTTCAAGGCTTCATTAGTTCTTCTAGCCCAGTAGTTTCAGGAAAGTGAAACTGTTTCTAGAATCAATAGTGCTATCATTTCACAAAATTACAGCGGTTCAATCAGAAAGCCAGTCATAAATCAGCATCATGCACAGAGAGCCAGAGGAAACATTTCCACGTTACGTATATCAGTAGTTGAGGACTTGTTAAAAGAGAAGATCCAGCAAGCCAAGAATTAATCCTTCGCTTTTGCACCTGGGCACAAATGAAGTCCTTTTAAAAAATGAATGCCTCCTAAGTTTCAGGTGGGAGTGACAGGAAACCAGCTGGTGTTTGTTTGTTTTTACTAAGAAGGATTAAGAATATTAGGATGGTGGATCTGCAAGATGTAAATCCTTTAGTTGCAATAGCTGTTTCTAATGTAATTTTGAGATAAAGTACTCCCAAGTGCCTTGCCCTCTTTCTGAATCATCTGCTTCTGATGAAGATGATGATTATACAGCAACCTTCCCCAACTACACCCTACACTACCCCAGCCAGCAAACTAATGAACATGTGGGCTAAGGATGATGGGAGCAGTAGTCCAAGACACCTGGAGGGCACCAGGTTGGGAAATGCTGCTATATAGTGTCGCTTGTCTTTGCCTCTAGATTGCATATCTGCAGGCAGGGTTTGTATTATTTTCAATTTTTTGCCATACCTAGCAGTTTTTGCATTATTGTTATTATTAACAATAATAGCCACCTAACATTATCAATAACACTGCCCAGGGAACTATGGTTATTGGATGGACTACATTGCAATAAATACATACATAGGTAAGAACAGGTCATAAGGAGCCATTGTTTGATTTCAGTTCTGATCGTCCAGCACTATTCACATGACTATCATGCATACACATCATGCGTACAATAAACACACTTGTGGGGTGATGGGGCAGGATTGTGTCAGGAAGCTTCTGCTACATGGTAAGAAGATGAAGATGGTAGATAATATGAGCTTTCAATCGGCTGGGGGCTTCCTTTGCTGAGAACTACCTTGGTAACTTCTAGTGGAATCTTAAATGTGTGTACTCAGAAGCAAGTCCCACTGCGTTCAATGAGACTTAATCCCAAGTAAGTGTGTATTAAATTTCAGCCTTGGGCTGAATAGCCCAGTATGTGATCAATAATCAATTTGAATCAGCTTTCCATAACGTTGTTGTTGTTGTTCAGTCGTGTCCGACTCTTCGTGACCCCATGGACCACCATAGCACGCCAGGCCTTCCTGTCCTCCACTCTCTCCCAGAGTGTGCTCAAGTCCATATTCATTGCATCGGTGATCTTCACCGAGTCATCTCATCCTCTGCTGTCCCCTTCTCCTTTTGCCTTCAATCTTTCCCAGCATCAGGGTCTTTTCCAGGGAGTTTTCTCTTCACATTAGGTGGCCAAAATATTTGAGCTTCAGCTTCAGTATCTGTCCTTCCAATGAGCAGTCAGGGTTGATTTTCTTTAGGATTGACTGATTTGACCTCCTTGCAGTCCAGGGGACTCGTAAGAGTCTTCTCCAGCACCACAGTTCGAACGCATCAATTCTTCGGCGTTCAGCCTTCTTTATAGTCCAGCTCTCACAGCCATATGTTTCAATAACGTGTAAGCTTATAATTTCACATGTATATCTTTTATTAGCATCATTTACACTCCGATCTTGATCACAGCAAAACTGCTGAACCAGCATAGGATCTTCAGAAGGTATTTGAAGTGCACCACCCAAGTGCTTCGGTTAGGGTGAACCCCTGCATGTTAATGGCTGTAACGAACCTCAGACTCAGAGCTTCCTCTAACGTCAACCGAATCAAGCTCCCTTACTAGGGAACTGTGTCAAAGAGACAGGCAGGGCTGTATTCAACTAGACTTACTGTCAGTAATCATACAATGGACCATTCTTTATCCTATTTCCATCCAGTGTGACAATATGATTTGAAGCTCAGGAGGAAAGATTTGCTCCAGCAGCGTGGAGTCTGGGCAGAGCTCCTGGGATAAGGAAGCAACCAATCCACCCACAGGCAGGAATGGGTTAAAAATTGGCAACAGCTTTTATTAGGGTGGCCAAGGGTCCCTTTTATACAGAGGACAGTCCTTATTTGAAGGGCTGCCAGTGGACCATCCTCTGTTTGAAGGGCTGTCCAGGCCAAGTCCAGTTTAAAGACCAAGAACCGTCAGAAGGCAGAACTGGGCCTTCAAGCTGTCCAGCCACAGCACCTGGACAGCAGACCAAGCAAGGCGCACGGGTCACCTGCCACAGTCTTCCCCACTAGGGTGAGATGTACTGTATTTCTATTTCAATTATAATAATAATTTCTAATTTGCATCTATACATATAAATTAGCATATGCACATTTTGTGCAAATCGGTGTCCTCTCTTGTCCTCTTTCATTTTGGTGATGCATGTCCTCTTTCTTGATGATTCACAATTGGACATCCTAGCTTTTAATTACAGCTTGAAAAGGTTAGGGTGGGGTATAAAGGCTTGGATCCTTGGGAATCCTAGTTGCATGCCAGCTGACACCCCCACCCCAGCCCATATGATGGGATTATATTATTGGGGGGGAGAACATTTTGGGTACACCATAGTGTACACTGCCCAACCTCTTCCTGCAGCCTGGGCGTGTGGCAAGCATGCTAACCCCTGCTAAGCTGGGCCCTGAATCCACATCCCATGTTCCTTTGAGGGGCTCCCCTTGTGGGGAGCAGGGAGCCTGTCCTCCACTGGATGCAACCTGATGCAACCAACGTCCCCTTCCCTAAAACTGAGACAGAAACACAGAACCGAGATGAGTAACAATAACCAACGATGCATTGATGTTATAATTAGGATTATTTAGATTCCTTGAGCAGAAAAAAAACCCCTTGCCACAAGGAAGGCAAAAAAGCCCTCACACCACTGAGCCAATTGCCCCTGCGGGTAAAATTCCTTCCCAGCTGCCAAAGTCAACCAGTGCTCCTGATTGGCTGACTGGGGCAATGGCTAAAGCCGCTGTGCACTGCATGCACTGCACGGCTGCCATGAGGCCATCTGCCGATCTCACCCGCCAGGGCTCTGCATATTATTCATAGATGGCCCATGACATTTTGCTGCCTGAGACAGAGCACCACACAGTGCCTCCCACCCATCCACCCAAGGCAATGTCTACAGTACTCAAAGCCAGCCAAGTCATCACATATTTTAATTGCATGGCATTCTTTTTATTATTGTATATCGCCCTGGAATCGATTTGGATGAAAGGCAGTTTGGGACATTTTAAAGAAAAGAAATAAAAAAAATAATCTGATACTCCATCCACTATGCCACACCATCTCAAAAGGCAAGAAAGCATTTAAGTGTGTGATACTTCATAGTGTAATCATTTGGGATATTTCATATCCCTGGTCCCTTCTGTGCAGGTGAGGGCTCTGTAGCTTGAGTGTACATCCTTCGAGGTAGGCCCTTAAGCTACAGCCCAACCTCTGGCCATGCTGTTCCTCAATCACGTCCTGGGGGTCTGACAAAGGGGACCGGAGTAGCATATCTTCTGGAATGGGAGTAACTTTTCAACAGAGGCAATTCACACGTGCAGCTGCAGGTGACCAAATGATAGATCATCGACTGAGGAAATATCTTATACATTACCTGCAAATCAACCCTCAGATGCATGGAGTGCCCAGAGAATAAAGTAGGCATATGTAAGGGGAAATGATCAGCATGGTTTATTTTTTTAAAAGAGTGTTTCTGGTAAATGTTTTCCAGAGGGGTAGCCATGTTAGTCTGTTGCAACAAAAACAACAGAGTCTTGTGGCATCTTAAAGGCTAATTTATTATGGCATAAGCTTTTGTGGAATGATCAGTGGAGGATTGTCACTTTGAGTAATAAATGGTGAACAATATTCAGTTTCAGACACACACACACACACACATGCACATACACATAATTTCCCATTCTGGTGCCTGCCAGATGTTTTGGGGCTTCAGCTCCAATCAATGCCAGCCAACATGGCCAGTGGTCAGGAATGCTGGGCGTTGTAGTCTACACCATCTGGAGGGCACCACGATGGGGAAGGCTGATATATAACATGAAATCATGACTACCTCACAAAAATGAACATCTTTATATTTGTCAGACAAGATATGTCCAGGGGCTGTTTTCTAGTTCCAGATGGCAAAATGTTTAGGGAACATTTGGTACTGGCGGGGCTATAGATGCTGGCATTGGGTTGGTTCCAGATTGAGCTATAATTAGAGTAGATCCACTGAAACCAGATGGATGCTGCGGTACTTTAAATAAAATGGAGGCTATGCAGCATCCATCTGTGCAGCATCCATCTAGATAAGGGACATTGCCAAGTTTAAGCAAGCCTTCTGTGGCAGAGCAGAGAACTGAATCTAACAGAGAAGCCAGCGTCTTACCTTTGACCACATATCTCCCCACCCCTTTTCTTCTGATTGCACTTAACTTCCATCTGATCTCTGTGGGACGGCCATAGCTTCACACGCTACTTCCCCTTGACACTGTTTACTGTATGTTACGGCTGATGCATCTGCCTGAAGCAAAGTTTCCATTTGGGAAAGGGGAAAAAGGACTCCCCCAGGGGAGGCCATTTTTCTCTCGATTTGAAATGCCACTTCAAGATAAAACGTGGGTGACTGCTGTGCTTGAGAGTCTTGAGATTCTGCCAAGCAAGGAACACTTCCGTTAAGGTGCTCAAGAAGAGCAGTCGGTACACTTGAGTCATTTATGTACCGTACAACAAACCCCTGGCTCATATTTGGAGACGCAACGTGCTTTCTTCCCTTTTACCACAAGGGGGAGCTTTAAACAAATAGAGAATAAAACGAATTAACTCCAGTGGTGATTCTCCCAACGTTGACGAACTGTTACCTTTTTCCTACACGGAGCAATGGAGGAGCGTGCATGCACACCGTCGATCGGAAGTGTTGCACAAGAGGTGTTCTTCTCACAGTGAATACACAAGTGAAGAACATGTTGCACATTGTGGGAAAATAGTAATGTACACCGTGGCCCTAACTGTTTCTTTTAAGGCAGGTTCATTCATAACATTTTTTTTCTTGATGGGAATGCATTCCATATAATTCCTGTGGAGAAAATGGTACTAGATTCCTATGTGTTCACTGATCTCTGGCATTTTCTAAATTAAAAAACGAAACAAAACCAATGGCAGGGCAAGATTAAGGGGAGGCACAATATTCAGCAAGACTCAAAGGCCTGATCTTGGATATATTAAAGAGGACAGCTGCAGTCCTAGACACACTTATCTGGAAGTATGTTCCACTGAATTCAACAGGACTTAATTCAGATTAGACGTGCATAGCATTGCACTGTAAGTCTGAAATCCAGAACACAGTTGCTAGGGAATAATCCCCACGTGGGGATTTACTTCTGAGTAAACATGGAAAGGGCTGTATTATAAATTGCAGAGAGAGAGAGAGAGGGAGAGAGAGAGTAGAATCATAGAACCTTGTGTGTTATCCAGTCCAACCAGTGGAGGCTGGTGGCTCCAATGTTAGTGGGGCGGGAATTCGCTTCGGGTTTCAGTCAGAACCAGTCAGAACTCTAAAGGAGCTATCCAAGGTTCTGAACCTATTTGGGGGATAGGGTTCAGCACCTCTGAGAGCTCTTTTAGAGTTCTGGCTGGTTCTGACCAAAACCCAGAATGGATTTGCAGCCCTACCAAAATAAAAGCCACCAGCCTCCACTTGCAGGTAGTGATGTAATCACAAAGCAATAAAAGTTGGAGCACCTCTATTAACTATGCATTCAGAGTAAATGATTAAGCTCTAAGTCCAAGAACTATTGCAGCAACATTTTGAAAAAAAAGCCCTGAGGTCATTTTTTTACACATCACCACTCCAAAAATAACTCCCATGGAGGAACATGGTACATCTAGGGAAGAACAGATTCCCCCGCCCCCATTCCATTATTTTACAGTTCTATCCATTTCCTCTGTTGTCTTCTGCTCCTCTGAATTCCAGTTTAACTAGAGCTGGGGTGGGCAGAAGGTAGATCTCCAGATGTTTTGGACTTCAACTCCCAGAAATCCCTGCCAGCATGGCCAGTGGGCAGGAATGCTGGGAGTTGAAGTCCAAAAAATCAGGAAATCTACTTACTTCCCACCCCTGAAATAGAGCCCTAGTTTGGCATTCAGTACCTATGGGTACCGGACATGTGAAAGCCTCAATAAGAAGGTATGGTACTAGTCCTGTATCCTAGATGCCAACATGCATATGGCCCACATCCCTGGTGAACTGCTCAGAGAGCCTCAGCGGTTAGGCAGCATATAAATGTAATAAATAAATAAATAAACAAGCAAGCAAATAAAACATATGGTTGGGATCATTCTGAAGGAGATTGCTTCTACATGCATTGGGTTTCCTCCACAGGGACTGGAACCTTGCTTAATCAAGGTTTCTGACACCATGGAGGAAACCCTCGGCACAGAGAAACAGCCTCCTTTAGACTGACAGCAATCACACACTCCTTTGACTGGTAAATTTTTAGAGAAAAAAATTAGGATTCCATCAGCACCACTTGTGAAGATCATAGGAGCTAGGCCAGGGCTTTGTTAGCCTGTTTGATCATTTGGCCCTGTGCAAACAACCTTGATCTCCATTGCTGGAAATAATAAAATCATGTGTAGGGCCAAGTACAGATATTCTCAACTGTTCTGCAATCTAGACATATCAATAAGCACCAGTTCTTTCAAGCACACATAGCCACCATTTTCTAAAAATGTTGTTTCAGCGGATGGAGTTATGTGTGCTTCTGTTCATTAAAGTTATAGTAAGGAAAAGGCTGGAACACTTCAACCACCTATACCGATATCGAAGTTTAATTCAGCATAATTGCAATGTGGGCTACTCAACCTGTGCTAGACCACAGCATTCCTTTCCAGTATATTCAGAAATGTCAGACCCCAAGGAAAGAAAAACCAGTCTCTCTACCGCTCTACCACTTCCAAAGACCAAGAGTATGGATCTGGTGCTTGGACCAGGCATCTCATCATCATCATCTGAGGAGGAGGATTATTAATCTTCTTCATGAAATGGCTTTTGATCCAGCGAACACTCCAATAATGGAAGAGAAGGTGATCTGTGCTGTTTCCCCCTGCAGCCTCCCCACCTCCACGCCACCTTTTACACTGTTCTGGAGGGTCCCCCAATCCTCTGGAGCAGGTTTGGGGGGAAGGCGCAGAAGGCTGCAGAGGGAAGAAGAAGTGACAAAGATCACTTCTCTTTCTCTTCCATCAGCAGAGACATCCAATGGATCAGATGCCCTTCTGCAAACAGAAGGCCACAACTGGATCCAACTTCACCACCTTGTATAATTTTCTTTAGCTTGTTCCAGCAAGGAATCAATATAGGGTACTTACACCCAACTCTTTGTTCAGTGAGCAGCTCATTCCAGAACTGCAACACCAGACTCAGTTTTCTTTATCTCCATTTGGCACAGTAATTCTGAGACTGTATGACTTCAGAATGCAGGCGAGGGATGGCATCACTGAATACTCTGTCATGTTAACAACAACAATTTGCGCATGGAAAATTAGAATGTCATGAGAAGGGTAAGCTAGACCCTTCTTCTTGATGGACTAGCTTCCTGCAGGAATTTTTGGCATAGCAAATATTCAGTCATGCAATACTCCATGAGCATTCTGACTTGGTATGTTATCATGGTACATACTGTGTAATGCTCCTGGCTATTGATTGATTGATTAATCAAAAATGTCATCACATTTATGCTGTGATAATCGAAGTGGCTGACAACATGTAGAGCGGCTCTGATTTATTCATGATGGGATGCATACTGTCAGCAGGGTGTGCGTGTGTGGAATAAACACCAATATATTTAACTGCCAAAGGTGCTGGCCCTATCCAGGGATTCCCTGGGCAAGTCAGTTGGAGTGATTCAAAACCTCTTGTGTCTCTGATGGTGTTTCCCTTTCACTACGAAGGAGAGGGCAGCTCTGCACGCACCCCCTTTTGCCTGCACAGTGCTAACCACTCCACTGAAGTGAGCGGGGCAGCCCTTGTAGGCAGGGAAGGTGGAGGCCACACACCTGCAACCAATCACTGCATCAAGGGGAAAGTCGCTCTCCGCACCAATTCCCTGTTCATAGCACTGGAATAATAATGGGCCAGCTTTGCAGTGTTGTTATGATGCCACAGCAGACCAAGGCTGCAAAACATTTTCGCACTCTACTGTTGAACCTCTTTCAGCCCAAGGGCCAAATGCCATTTCAGAGAAGCTGGGGGGAGGTGCACATTCCAGTGATGGGCAGGGCCAAAGGGAAAAGGGGTGGAGCATATTGCAGCTTCAAGTTCTTACTGCCAGTAACTAAGTCTCAGGAGAGGCATTTTGACCTTTTAGAATGGGGAAAAAACTGCACACAAACTGGGAAACCACCAAACCGTCAGTGCTCAAGGGAAAGGGCTGGGGCATTAAGAAGAGGTTGTGGCCACTGGATTTGTCCCCCCAGGCATAAGGTTCCACACCCCTGCTCTAAAACAGGCTGTATAAATAACAGGTAGACATGGGAGAGGTGGAGAGCCAGGGATGACCGTGTATTGTCACAGGTGCTCTTGGGCTCCATGCATTTCCAAATGCTTTCTCCAAGACCAGGACAGTTCGGAAGCACAGCCCCTGTGGCAGGTTGACAGAACTTTGCACTGACCCTGCTGGGACAGCCTCAGCAGACCCTCAGCACCATACAGTGGAAAGTGTTCCGGGGCGGGGGCAGGGGCAGGGGCAGGGGAGCGTGATGGAATCTGCTGCCGAAACGAGCTTATGGTGCCATTTGGCACTGTGGAACAGGGTTGCTCCCAAAGACTTTTTCTTTAAAAAGTAGGACACTTTATGGCTCACATTGTAAGTAACCCATTTCCATTTATAGCTGAGTGTCTGCCCTCTGAGGCATCCCCAAAATCCACCACAACAGTTGTTATTTAAAACTCTGTTGATTCTTCGAGTCCGCAAAGCAACCAAAGCCATCACCCCACCACCTCACCCCCAGCACACATACACACATGCCTGATGCCTCATTTCCCAGAGCCTGCTCGCTTAACTCCTTTGAAAAAAAAATCTGTTAAGCAAGGAGGCTGCTCCTCTTTTCCAGATGTCAATGAGTCATTCCACTCTTCCCAGTATGTGCTGCATATTTATCACTTCCAGCTAGCTGTGAGTGTGATGGAAAAGAAATGAACATCATGCTCTGGATGACGATAGGTAATGGATCTGCTCTCTGTTAGTGCAACATAAGACAGGAAACGAACTCACTCTTGCTGGACCGATGGTGTTGGTGGAATCCTTGGAGACTCAGGGCGGGGGGAAGCCCTGCACAGCCATGAATTATTTAGAAGCAGGACTATGTCCTTGTTCCTTCCACCTTTGTCTCATCCCAGAAGATCGGATTCCCAATGGAAAGCTCCCGTGCGTGCCAAGGCCTGTTCACTGGTTAACAGTTTGTGACAATTTTTTTTAATGGATACATTTCCCTCTGCCACTGCCTCCCCCAAAAGCTGAGTTTTGGTCTCTCTTCCCAGATGCAAGGTCAAGGTTGCCCCTTCTGGGTTGCAGCTGTACAGGAAGGTCAGAAAGATCTGACTAAAAAAAAATGTACAGAAGCACCAGAAAAGTAGTGAATCAGAGCAGATGGGCATTGCTTGGCAGGTCTATTTCCATCAAGAACCTCTCACCGGAGCTGTTCCTCTTTCTACGTATGCATTTCCTTCAGTACTAATTTTTATTATCATGGATTTCTTTCTTTGCTTTGCTGTTTTTTGGTTGTTGTTATGTTTGTTTGTTTGTTTGTTTAAAAAAAACACACAGATCAGACTCAGAAATAGCATAGGAGGCTACAGCCACAATATAAATCAGTGTTCAGATTGGCTGGAACAAATCCTGATCTTTTAAAAAGTCTGGCAGACAGATCCTGAGGGGTTGTAAATGGGGATGCCAACTTCTCACTAGAAAGTGAGATGCTCTGCCCTGTAGTGCTTCAGAGATTTGGTGCTCTCCCCCCACCCCTCTGCTGAAGGCTGAACTACAGTCCTGGCTTTATAGCAGGCAGAACAAACAAACACTGTATCACTCAGACAATACGCTTTGTCACTGGTCCCATTCAACGATGCCTTTATGTACATTTACAGCAGACTCCCCCATCCTGGTACTCTCCAGACGCTTTGGACTACAACTCCCCTCAGCCCTAGCCAGCATGGCCAAGACTCAGGAATGCAGGAAGTTGTAGACCAAAGTATCTGGAGGGCACCAAGTTGTGGAAGGATGGTTTAGAGTATTAAAGTGGGAACTGCAACAAAAATGTTGTGGTATGGAGTGCTTCTGCTCAGGTTCCACCTACCCTTTTCCAGAATACTCCATTCCGTCCCCCAAAACAGTCAGCAAATATTCCCATTCAGTGTGCTCAGTTCTTCATCGGGGCTGTTCACACAACATGCTAACCCAGACTCAGTGGTTGAGTGTGGGTTGTTGTTGTTGTTGAACCGTAGGTTAGTGTGTTTGAACCCAGGACATTTTCCACAAGGCGGCTTGTTAACCATGCAGTGTGGCTTCTTAACCACCCTGACCAAACCAACAACAAATGATGGGTTTTCAAGGTGGCGTGTTCAAGAAAAATAAGCCACACTGCGTGGTTAACAAGCTACACTGCAGAAAATGTCCTGGGTTCAGACAACATGCTAAGCCACTGTTCAACAAATAACTCATGGTTCAACAATAACCCACACTTAACCACTGAGTCTGGGTTAGTGTGTTGTGTGAAGCCAGTCATTGAGTTGTTTGTGATTCTCCCCACCTCCCACGCATGCACACACACGCTTGAGATTTTCTTCCTAAAGATTTTTTGTACTTCTGCAAACCATAGGTTCTCCCAAGCCTGCTGATACCCCCTGTTGTGTATGGTTGATGCTGCTTTAGCTACATGAGAATACACACTTGGAGAACTGAGTTTTCTATTATTATATAGGATCTGTTCCACAGACTTAAACTGGCTTAAAAGTCATTATCTCTTCCCAGGTTAGGCAACAATAGTTCTGTGTGTATGTGGAAAAGTAGGCATACATATCTCTGAGAATGCTCAGTACCAAGCTACAATTCACAGGTCATACAAAGACTGAAGGTAGCTATGTTGGCCAACAGAAAGATTCCAAAATCCATAGCACCATATTACCTTTATTAGGTCAGCTCAAAGGTCACAAAAATGTGCAAACAAACTCTTCATCAGACAAGATGGTACACAATGCCAAAAATAAAGGGGGAGGGGAAAGGAAAAAAGTGGCTGATAGTCAAGCCATGGAGTCTGCATTTGTTGGCAGTCTTAATATGGAGAGTGGGAGGAGGCTGCAGACATTCAAATCAGGTTGCACCAGAGACCCTCCGAAGGATGGCTGGGAAGCAGAAACAATCATTGCTTTCCCATTCTTTTCCCAGGAACCCTTGGGAGGGTCCCAGGTGCAACATACGAGTGGAAACCATGGCAGACATCACCCCCACATCAGTGAGATGCACCTCCGCCCTATCCTAACCCCTTTTGACAGTCCTATAAGTGGGTTAGGATTGTGTTCTTAAACATCACTAATACACGTTTGTTTTTCAAACAACCTGCCTTAGACATTCAGTCAAAGTACCTAGACTTATAGTACATAGATGTATTTCTGCTTAACACATGGAAATGTGGTATGTGTTTTTTCAGGGGGAGGTGGAATTTGGAACCCACTGTAATTGTAGATCTTTCTGAAATTTCCATTCATGCAAGGAAAAAGGCGTTTTGAATTAAGAGCTTGGCAGGAACTGGTTTCAGCATTTGGTCAGCTCCTTCTCTGTACCTCACCATGGGAACAGGAGATTGGTATAGTAAAGCACAACAGTGAGACCAAACCAACGGTAATGAGGTACCTCCTTTTAATTCCAGGTAAATAAACCTTAGCTCAGGCTTCCCTAACCTGGTGCCCACCAGATGTGTTGGACTCCAACTCCCACAATTCTCAGGCAGCATCGGAGTTGTAGTCCAACATATCTGGAGGGCAACAGCTTGGGGAAGCCTGCCTTATTTCTACAGCCAGTGGTGGGGAGTGACATGCAAGTTGTTTGGATCAATAGAAATTCACATCAAGGGGTAGAAGTTGGGTTAGAGAGCAATTGTCTCTATGGCCTGTGTGGGTCACTCTCCCCCTTTCTCTATGATCTATTTTTCCTTTCTAGGAATGGACTCTCTCACTTTAACCCTTTCTTTTCCATCCCCCTTTCCCCCCTAAATAATTGTGTGTGTCCCCGCCCCTACCCATCAGAGTTGGAACTGTGGTGAGGGGGAAGAGAGTGCTTAACCCATTCCCCCATTCCAAGGTCCTGATGAAAATCCAGGACCTTGGTCCAGGTCCAGGACCCTGTACAGAGAAGGAGCTGACCCCCCATCACCACCCATTTGAGGCTGCAAAAGAGGGGACTACCCACTCAGCTACAGATGTAGAAGCAGAGTTGCTATCCTGCTTGCTGTTCTAAGCAGAAAAGTAATGATTACGTGATACTAAGGCTTCCGTTCTAAATGCACTTACCGCTGAACACAGTGGGACCTATTTTTGCGTAAACATGCACAGTAGAGGAGGGGAACCTCTTTTAACCCAAGGACAGAACTTGATTTTAGAGAAGCTCTTGGAGGGCACATTCCGCTGGTGGGTGTCACCAAAGGCAAAGGGGGTGGAGCCAAAACACCAGCATATTTCAGCTGAAAGGGGAATGGGAAAAAACTATTTCAGCTTTTAGAATGGAGAAATACTATGCAAAAGTCATGACTGAAACCACCAAAAGATTGGTGGTCGGGGAAAGGGGGTGAGGCCAGGGGAAGGGGGTGTGGACATTTGGGTACCTCAGATGACTACACTGGAATCCCAGGAGGGCCAGATTTGTCCCCGGGCCTGAGATTCTCCACTTCTGCTGTATGGGATCATACTGCCCAACACCCACATCCAGAAGCACCCTTAAGCAAGTCTGTGGACTACTCCCTTTCATATGCTGAGATTATATCAGCAAGATCACAAACCTTGCCCCCATTGTCCTTAAGACTGTATGGATGCCACCCCAATGTCCAAATCATAGCAGATACATGCATCTATACCCCATCAGAGTCCTTTGTGGAGACAAATTTGGAAACATACATGATCATTCATTCATTCATTCATTCATTCATTCATTCATTATATTTCTATCTCAGCCTTCTTCCAGGATGCTCTTCTTCATGGTGGCATCCATGGGATTCCAAAGAGGTGTCCCATCCAGCCACTGACCAGACTGAGACCTGCTTAGATTCAGCAAGATGGCTGTATCATGTGCCTTCAGACCATGCCCTAGAAGCAAGCATTCTGATCTCACAATTTCCACAAGGCAAAAAAACCCCTGGAAAGTGCTGTATCAGAATAAGGCTTCAGTTGGGCTATCATCTTTTCAAAAACCACCCATCTAAATCCAGATTGTAGATTCAAGATGTAAAACTCCTAATGGAAAACATCTGAAGTGACATATAACCTTATCTTTCTCTGAATGGCTGCTTTTAAGAGTCCATGAATATCTGGACTGTCAACCCACCAACATTTTATTAGACTATTAATTGTCTTGCTTTAAGCAGATTAATCAATTAATGAATGAATTAAATTAGATATTATACTATGTTCCCCCTCCCCTGCGAAGGTGACATTGCGGGAATATTTAATAAGAGTAGTTTTCACTGGTTAAGATAAAATCTGTACAAGTTAATTCTTGCATGCCAATTTTGGCTTGTGACAACAAGAATGAGCATTGGGTAGATCCTATCTGCACCAAAAGGTGTTTCAGGTGAGCATTACATGCAGTGGTGTACATATAATGTGTGGGATGGGGTTGTGTGGGATGCAAACCTAAGATTTCTACTGAATACTGCAAATATGTACAGTTCTTCCAAAACAGAAAAATGTGAAACTCTAGGCAGGCTTTCAGAAATCCACATTTGCTTTGGTCATAGCTACCATATCTAGGAAGTGTTCTTTTTAGGGTTTCCACCAGCACCATGGCAACATGCAGTCTGTATTCCTGACAAATCTTTGTTCTCATGATATTGTAACTGTTTCACTCGTCAAATCCCACAATAACTTTTCTGCCAATGCCAACAATCATTAAAATTATGATGCAATATATAACCCTTTCTCAATTTGGTACCCCCCAGATGTATTAAACTACAGCTCCCATTACCTTCAGCCAGAATAGCCATGCTAACTCAGGATGATCAGACTTGGTGTCCAACACATCTAGAGGGAACCAGGTTGGGGTAGCTGTCCATGACTGAAACGTGTGTAAGAATGTCTGATGGTTTTTGCAGCCTCAACACTACAAAAATGTAATGTGGTGGGATTCTAAATGAAGCTATGCATGGGCATGGGCAACATCAGTAACAAACATCTGGGACTTTACATTCAAGGAAACAAACAAAACTGGCCAAAATTCAAGTTTGAAAAGGTTTTTCTAACATTCAAGATCCAAAAACAGAAGCAAAAAAAGAAACATTAGTTATGGAAGCAGGTATTTACAGAAGCCCAACAATCAATTTACTTTTGCAAATATTTGTAGGTCTTTTTAAAAAGCCAACCAATCTTTTAAAAAATCAGTAGAGGACAAACAGCAGCTAACCTTGCAAGTGCATAACATGAAAAGATGGAGGTCACTTCTGTACTGTGATGTCACACAGTGATCTGCATCTTTACCAGCACAAGCCTATTACAGAGACAGTCACATTGATGTTCATTTCTTTCTGCACGTAAGTCCAAAACACTCTTTTGAAATACTGTGCAGCAGTAATAACAGTAGCAGTTCTTTCTGAGTAGCCTTGCAGGAGGACTTTGCTTCTTAAGAAATCCCACTTCTAGATCTGAAAACAGCAGCCTTTCATGTGGAGTGTTCTCTCTTGTACAGATTGCCTCAATAAGAGGTGGAAGGAAATGGCTTGGGCAAAGCAAGGCTGCTCAACGTTATTGTTGAGATGTTTGGAGTAATGGTTAAGAGAGCAAAGAGGGATGCTTGGAGGGTTGTACAAGTGTATAACACAAGAGCCAGGAGAATGGAAGGGAATTCAAAGGTGAGGGACTTGGATAGCACTAGAGCACAACAGCCCATGAGAGGAACTCCATCAGTAATTCCTGGTGTACACAGCGTATTCTGTTTTATTGTAGAAATAAGCCACAATCCAGTGTGTTTAAAATGCTTCTTGATTTCAATGGACTTACATTTGCTTAACCTTATGTTAGACAGGTGTAGGCAACCTGGTGCCTTCCAGATGTTTTGAACTACAATTCCTATAAGCCCCAGCCAGCACAGATATATGGTCAAGGCCTATGGGAGTTGTAGCCTAATACATCTGGAGGGCATCAGGTTACCTACCCCTGTAGATTGTAGCCATAGTCTACAAAGTAGAATGTCAGTCTATCTAAGAGAAGGGAGAAAGAAAGAAAGAAAGAAAGAAAGAAAGAAAGAAAGAGAGAGAGAGAGAGAGAGAGAGAGAGAGGCCCATTAGATATCTCAGGTATGGATATAATATCTATTCTACTTTTAACATACTGTACATGGTTGCTCCTGGGTGGCAGCTGTTTATACTGAAATGAACCTTTAGCCAAATGTATTTGTCCATTCTTGTCAAGCCCAAGTAGTGCGGAAGGAGATGAGTAGCAGAAGCCAGGACTGGGCAGGAGACCTACACCAGCTGGGAAAGTGTCCCAACAGGATATGGGCAGCGAGACCTGGACCCAATATACATGGGTGGTTTCGTGTGGAGCCATAGCACAACAGGGTCACTCATGACACATGACTTTGTTACCACTCTGCAGCAACCCTGAAAATGGTGCATTTTCACAAAGTCATTTTACCACATCTTTTTTCCTTAAATGTGGCTCCCACATGGTTCAGGTGCAGTGTGCCCCATTTCCCCAAATTAAATCCTGCATGCTGGGCATGCCTAGGGGTGTGTCTGTGACCTGGCTGTGCAGGTGCAATGGACATTTTGAACACTTGGGGAAAAAAAACAAAGGGTGCAGAGAAACAAAACCTAAACATTACTACTTGCAACTAACTAAATTTGCAATAGTGCAATAGCGCAATAGTGCACTACCACAATAGTCAGAATGGACTGTCATTTTTGTGGAGAAAGGAGGCTGACAGGTTACATAGTTGTACTGGGTGGGATCACAAATTCAGGAATGTAGGAACATTTCTGGAGAAAAGGCACTCCTGCTTGTTTTGGATTTGTGATTTTACAGTATTGCGGCTTTGCAGTCCTGTAATCATGCAATTACGCATTAGGTGTGTGGTAAACTACAGGGGCATAATTCATCTCTTCCATTACACTCCCCTGAGCAGGGGAGCATGGACAGGGGTGGGGAACAAGCCACTCTCATTCGCTGAGCAGCGCCTATGTGGTTGATGACATTCAGTTCTACTCTTGGGACTCCCCCCACCCAACCCCAAAGCAAGGTGGTTTCAAGTGCCATTTGATCACGAAAGCGGGCTTTTAGGTAGCGTATACCCCACTTTTCTTGCTTCATGTGGTACTGACGGACCAAAGCGATTTCATGAAAATCTGGATACTACCAGAAAGTGCCTCTCATACTGTTTTCATTTAGACTGGGCCTAGGCCAGGAAGCCTTAGCCAGCAGAGGAGCTGTCCAGCAGAGTCTGAGTAGAAGAAGGCAGGTTGTTGAAGGCTAGAGAACAGAATTTCCCTGTAGTGTTGTTGCACCAGCAACTCCTAGATAGCAACTGGAGGGTTTTTATAGCGGAGCTGGCTGTTCTACTGCTTCCTGGATCTCAGCGCAGCCCTGATCCAGTGCACGCACCAGTGCTTGCCTCCTCCTCCTCCTCGCTAACGGAGAGGAGGCCTTGGGCTGCCAAACAGGCACTGTGTTCACAGTTCTGGGGTTTGGTGAGGGCATCACCACTGCTCCTAAGATCCTGGGGTGACAAGAGAAAGTCTGGAGCTGGGGTGGGATCCTGCTGGAGGGAGTTTGGTCCCTCAGTATTGCAGCACTGTATTGCAGGATGTCATCTGGGGGCTGTGCCTCCGTCTGTCCTCAGGGGGTGTTGCCTTCCCTTCTGTCCTGGGAGCTGCAGTAGGTCTTGTTTCTCTGCCTCTTTGGAGGAGGTCTCATCAAGCTCAGGGCCTGGCCACTGGCAGTTCCTGACAACATTCATGTGTGGTGAAATCTAGTATTTGCCATGTTCTGGAGAACTTTCATTTTTTATTATTCTCCAGAGAGTGCATTCAAAAGAGATTTCCCATCAAAACACTGTGAGAAAAAAAAAACTCATTTGTTATCACTTTCAGCATGAAAGTGGCATTTTATTAATTTATAATTTTGATCCTGTGCCTTTAGCCCTAAAAAAGGCATTCAGAGTGGCTAAAAGTAAGCATTAAAACATATAGTTGTATTAAAAATGAAAACTAAGAAAAACAGTCTAGCAAATCTAATGCAGCAACAGCAAACCACATAATAACTTACAGCCTGAAGCTACTGTTTATACTTCTTTAACATTATAGAGCAGATTTTCCCAATCTGACAGCCTCCAGATGTTTTAGACTACAACTTCCAGCATCCTTGACCATTAGCCATGCTACCTGGGGCTGATGGGCATTGAAGTCCAAAACATCTGGAAGGTTGGTATAGAGTCATTTTGCATAGATGCACCTGTTCTGAAATAAGCATACTGTGATCTTTGGGACAAAATTATCTTGTGGACCAAAATTTAAAATGCACGCTGATGTTCTCAGGATACAGAACCCTGATTTGGTACCCAGCGCCAAATTTTATTTGTTTATTTGTTTGATTTGGTATACTGCTCTGTAACCAATGTGCAGGATGATTAGCAATAAAATCAATATAGTCCAGTTGTAGATCAAACTATAGATCAAAGGTCAAATCATAAAACAAGCACAAAAGACCAGCAGTTAAAACAGCACATGAAAGCAATTAAAACTCAGACATTTAAAAAGCTGGGAGAATAAAAATGTCTTTGCCCAGTGCCCAAAAGATAGAAAGGCAAGAGAGCCTTTCTGGAAAGGGAATTGCATAGAGAGGGAGTCACCACTGAAAATGCCCGTTCCATGTCTGCATTGTGCATGCACAACATGCAGAGGGTTGGATCCAGGCTTAGGTGTGTGCAACTGGGCTAGTGGAAACACAGTTCCCTGCCCGCTCCTCCCCAGAGTGTCCCCTAAATGCTACACAGAGGGTCCTGTCCCAGCTCAACCTCTGGGGAGTGCCATTGGCCTGTGTGTGCCATCAGGTGTTCTCTGACCATGCTGTAGGGAAGCTCAAGGACTCTTTCATTGCTCTGGTAAGAAGATGTCAGAAAGGACACAGTCTTGCGCAGCTGCATTTTCCTGGTACAAATGTGCATGGTCAGCTGAAGCAATGATACATGCCAGTGTATCTTGGTAGCTCCTGCCGGGGGTGGGGGTAGGAATCTTCACGACAATGGAATGAGAAGCAGGTTGAAGTATTGCCCAGATTTTCATGGAATTGGCTTTGGGCAATCCGGGACACATGAAACAAGATAAGCTGAGCATATCGTACCTTTAAAATCTGGTTTTCAGGGGGTCACACAGTGCTTGAAAGGAGCATACTTCTGGGTAGGGAGGGGGGAGTAGAACTGAATGTCATCAACCTGGCAGGAGCTGCTCAACCAATGAGAGAGGCTTGTTTCCTACCCCTGTCCAGGCTCCCCACTGCTACTATGGAGAGCAACTAATTTCCCCCATGTGTGCAGATTTCCCTGAAGAAACCAAAATCCCCAGTTCCCAAGTGCAGCATCTGAAGGCTCCCCCTGAGAGCTTCCCCCCAGCCCAATTTTGCCCCATTCCAGCACTCTGTCCCAGAATTTTTGCTTCCAATCCCCCTTTATCCCTTTCTTCTTCTCCTTGCTTGCAATGAGTAGCTCCCATAAACCCAAAGGATCAGTACTGAGATACAGCAGGGAAGAGGCTTTACATAACAACAGAGAAATGACTTCACATCAGAGAACCTACAGAACATCAAAGAAGCACAACATTGCAATAGCAATTTAAGAGCGCATTGGAGAAGCGAAAGAGTGCTTTAGGGTAAGTTACTAAAATTAGCCTTTAACCCTTCCATTGCAGGGGAGCGAGGTTTATTTCTTACTTCTGAGTAAACATGCACAGAAGGGGGGGGATATGTTAAATACTAAAAGCAGGCTACCTAAGGTGAATTAGTGTTCCCACTACTGTGGTACTGCAAGGGGCTTCTGCTGCACTCCTGGGCTGTTCTCAATGGGAAAAACCATTGGGGAAACAAGAGGGAATGGGGCAACGAGCCCCCTTGACCATGTCACTGCCAGGTCACAAAGGCATGCCCAGGATTTAATGTGGGGGTGTGGAGGACATGGCACACTGTGGTACAACCACCAGGGAGCCACTTTCAGTAAAAAAGAAAAAAAAGTCAAAGGAGTTTCAGAAAATGCAGCTTTTCAAGAGGTTGGCAACAGATTGGTGATGGCGTTATCTGTTGCTAGGGGTGGGCAGATGCCTAACCTCCGGGTCGGGGGTGGGCATCCGCAGGGGGGGAAGCAATCTGTCCCTCCCTCCAGAGTCTGTCCAGGCCGGCTCCACTCCACGATGATCCTGCAGAGCTGGCTGCCGGCTCTACAGGATTGCTGCAAGGAGGGAGCTGACCTGGACAGGTTCCGAGGGGAGCCAGAGGTGAGTGCTCCGTTCCACTACGGGCCCCAGTGGAGCTGGATTCTTGGAATCTGGCCTCATTGGGGTCTGTGGTGGAATTCTTGGACATCCCTATGACTGTTGCAAAGGAACTCAGACTGTTCTACCTTCGCACAAAATCACTCGTGAAAAACTCCCCTGGCTGCAAGGACTAGTATTCTCCTTGAGCTGAAATGGCACATTTCATTACATTAGTCCATTCCAGTGGCTTGTGGATTGATTTATATTTTTTGTTGTTAACAGAATAATTTCATTAGGCTGTATGCAGGATCTGTCTTCCTCAAGAGGAAGGGCTCTGCTCACAGAAGGTCTCACCCCACAATTTTGGTGGATCCCCTCCCCCCCCCACATCACAGCTCACCCCATTTTAGCAGGGTCTCCTGACTCTCTGCATAGCATTTTCAGGGGGCTGGAGGGGCTGCTGTGGGAAGGAGGGGGCGGGGAAGTCCATTTCCATCAGCGCAGTTGATCCACTGTCAAGCTATACTGTATTCTTGTAGGCCAGGAGTAGGGAACCAGCTCAGAACTGGAGGCCATATCTGACCCTTCTGTGTTTCCAATATGGCCTTCTGGGATTCCCCAGACAGCCACACCCTTTCCCCCCTGGCCCCACCCCCTTTTCCCCAACCACCCATCGTTCAGTGGTTTCTTGGCTTTTGCACACTTTTTTATCCATTCTCAAAGGCTGAAACACCTCTCCTAAGGCTTTGTTACTGGCAGTAAGCATACAATATGCTTGTATGTTTTGTATTTTTTAACACACACACCCCCTTTACCTTCAGACCCAGCCCAGGCACCACTGGAAAGTGGCTCCCTGAGAGCGTTGGTGAAATAGAATTCGTCCCTCAGGCTGAAAGAAGTCCAACCACCTGTTGTAGGAACGGGCAGTTGCAGTGATCTTCTCAACGCTGGGATCTCCCTCCTTGCCCCTGCCCCAGGCTCCCTCCATATAAAAAGGCTTCCATTGCTATTCGCTAGCCCAGAGGGTTTTGCCGTGGTATTTTTAACTTTTGGATGTTTCTGCAGCTGAGTTGTTGTGGACCAACAGTATGTTTTGAGAAGCCTTCTGTTCAACTGGCCCAGCAAAAAAAAGAAGCAAAACTCCATTCACATTCTGAAAAAGGGAAGCCCAGGAACAAGCAGTTCTGCTCCTTTCCCGCTCCACCTTGGCAGAGAGGAACCCTGCCTTTACCATGGCAGCTTCTTGAATTATGCATGGAAAACAACGGGCTGGTTTTCTTCTCATCTGCCAGGAAGCTGACATGTCCTTTTGGTTTGGAGCTGTAATCAGAGTAATCGGCAATCCATTAAAGACCTCATTGGTCACGGACATTGTTTGTTAGTGTTTGGAACAGAGCGCAGGGGGTGGGGCGGGCGGGATTCAGAGCGGGTCTCAGGACTGGTCTCCCATTAGCACAGGAAGGTTGAACCTTTTTCAGCCTGAGGGCTGAATTCAGTTTTGGAGGAGCTGGGGGTGGGGGAGTGTCACATTCCAGTGGTGGGTGGCACCAGAGGCAAAAGGAGTGTGGCCAAAATACAAAAAATACCAGCATATTGTAGCTGAAAGCTATTACTGCCAGTAGCTCAGCCTTAGGAGAGGCATTTCAGCCTTTAAGAACTGATGGCTGTGTGCTACCTCCAGTACCGGAGGCAGTGAGCCTATGCACACCAGTTGCTGGGGAACATGGGCAGGAGGGAGCTGTTGTGTTCATGTCCTGCTTGTGGGTTCCTGGTCAACAACTAGTTGGCCACTGTGTAAACAGAATGCTGGACTAGATGGACCCTTGGTCTGATCCAGCAGGGCTCTTCTTAGGTTCTTAATGGGTGGGGGGAACTGCTGCACAAAAGCCCAGAAACCATCACAAACAATTGAGAGAAAGGGGGCCAGGCCAGGGGAAGGGGGCATGGCCATCTAAAGAACCCAAGAGTGGGTGCAGATTTGGCCTGAAGCTTTGCCCCCCTGCATTAGGGATTTTGCCATTGTGTTGATATGCCACATTTGTTTAAAGAGGCAATGAACAACCTTGAGCAAGCAAATTTGAGCAAGCCTGCTTGCCATGGAAACCATTCTTGGTTAGTTCACAATGTTGTTCTTAGAGCTAGTATAGGTGTAGTGGAATTTATTTATTTGTTTATTTATGATGATTTTTAGTCCACCTTTACAGGTGGAATCTTCCAGGAAGAACCATCAGGCAGTGAGTGATGTGAAAGACTTCTGTCAGAGACCTTGGAGAGCCACTGCCAACCAGAGTAGATAATACTGGACTAGGTGGGTTTAGTACTGGCATAGTAGACAAATTCTACTGGGTGCCGTAATAAGACAGACGGGCAGGAATAGTATTGGCTGTGTCATCACTGCTGAGAACCATAATGCTAAGATGGCAGGATGCAGAAGGAGAAGACAGCTGACAAACAGTGGCATCAGGATGGGGAACCAAGCACAGCCATAACCAGGGTTCCACTAGTGCAGTGGGGAAAGTAGGGCTGCCAGGTTGAGCACCCTCCTGGCTTTCTGCCTGGAGGCTCTCATGCTCCTAGACAGGTCCTGCTCTGGACAGCTTCTGGACAGCTCCTCTCCTGCTCAATCCTAAACTTTTTGACTGCTGAGCTGACATTGCTGGGCAGCTCCCTACCTCGCGTAGAAGCCCAGAATGGAACACAGTTCAAGTAGGGAATCCTCCCAGTCATGGGACTAATGTGATAGACAATACTGCCTACTATACAGATCCATAATCAGGTGGACTCCCTCAGTCTGGGCAAGCTGTTAGGACAGGGTGTGTCTAGCTTACCCCTTTCATCCTCCTGGTGGTTTCCCCCAGGTACTTGCTAACTTTCCAGCTGTTAGGGGCTAGATCAGGGGTACAGATGCTCAGATTTGAGGGCCAAACCACACCCCTTCCCCTGGCTCCACCCCTTTCCCCCTCAACCACCAATTATTTGGTGGTTTCCTGACTGCAGTTTTTTCCCCCATATGAAAAGGTTAACATGCTTCTCCTAAGGCTTTCTTATTGGCCATAAGAGCTTTCAGCTACAAAATGCTGCTATTATTTTTGGCCCCACCTCTTTTTGCCTTCAGCCCCACCCACCACTGGAATGCAGCCCCTAAGAGGCTTTAGCAGCAGCGATGGCAACAGAGGGGAGGTGTGTCCCCCCCTTGCTCTTGACTTCTTTTCTACCCTTGAGGAGACCATCTGAAACTCTGAAGCAGTGGAGCTGGTGGCTTTGATGTCAGTGGGGCGGTGAATCCACTCCTGATTTCAGTCAGAACCAATCAGAACTCTAAAGGAGCTATCCAAGGTGCTCAGCATCTTGGATAGCTCCTTTAGAGTTCTGACTGAAACCCAGACTAGATTCACTGCCCCACTGACATCAGAGCCACCAGCCTCCACTGCTCCCAAGTAGACTTGCCTGGAACTTCAGGCCTGATGAGTGGCTGAGACCACTGTGCCCGCCCCACAACCTGGGGGAAGTGACATCAGTGCCTTTTAATCGTGCTTCAAGCTGGGCTGTAAAGCCACTTTGCTGTGTTTGGCATGACGGTATTGCTGTGGGCTGCTTTCCATTTACTTCCACCTGTATTAACCTGTGGAGAGAGGGCAAGTTTGACTGAGTCGATTTGGGGGTAGGGCTGTTTTTTATATTTTGTATAGTTATTGTAATAATTGGTTGGGCCTTGTTTTTTCCTGCTCATTTCAAGGAGGATTTGTCTCATTTAATGGTACATCCAAACAGTTTACTATACTGGCCTGCTGGAGTGCGGTATAAATATAAATATATTTGGTTAAAATATGGGTTGTACTGCATGATCCCCCTGAATTTTGTATTTATTAACTGACCTGATGTTGAAGTCCTGAACTGAAAGTTTCTTTATAGGTTTCTTGTAGTATTCTTCTTGTTATGTTTTCATATTGTTATCTTTTGATACTGTGTTTGATATTATTGTATTCTGTATGATGTTGTTAGCCACTTTGGGCTTCCTTTTGGAGGGAAAGGCAGGATACAAATAAACCATGATGATGATGATTATATTTTCTCTGAAATGGAAATTTTCCCTTGGGTGGGAACAAAAGGTTCTTCTCCCTTGGCTTGATCTTGGCCAGCAGCCCACCTGGGAGGCTCAGACTCATGAATCCCCTCTTGGAATTTGTGTTCCAGTTTGACCTTGTGCCAGTTACAGTGGCATTCAGACACCCCCATTGTCACTGCCCTAGCATGTGCTTTGGTCCTATTTTTGAGGGGATCAAAAATCTTGCTGTTTGCACTGCCCCTATCTCAGCCTGCCTCTGTGCATGACAGTTGTAGGGGTGCACAGGACAACCATGGTGATGCTTCCTTTTATGCCATTCTGCTTCTAAAAGTACAACTTGCCATGTGCTGGCTTTAAGCACAGGAGGCTCTTTGGAAGTTGTTCCCAAGGCTGGATAGCTAGGTCAACGGTGGTGGTGGATTTCTGGGTTAATGGATAGCAGAAAGCACAGAAACTGTGAGGCTATATTCATTTAGAGAATATCAAGGCTTAATTTGACCTAAAGTTCACCAGGACAGAATCCTGGAATCTGTTTCCCCAAGGGCCAAAGCATAACTTTGAGACCTGTGATGCATAATTAACAAAATAGCCCCTTTAAACATGTGCCTAGTAATACCTTCTTCTAAGCACCATTGTACTTAGAAGAAGGCAGTGTACTGTATTTCATGACAGCTCATCATGCATCAGCAGGGGAAAGCTTTCAGATCAAAAGAGCAGCCTCCTAGGTACCCTCTGATTTACAATGATTAAACAGTGGGAAAGGACTTCTGGAAAAGGAGCAGGGGGCTGAGGAGAAATTCAAGGTGGGGCTGACATGATGGATTGAGTATTGTTTGTTTGTTTTTATCAGAAGTGTAGCAACATACTTATTGGCTTGTCCTATTTGGGAGTGGCAATACTTGCAAATGATCATTCCGGGACAAGGGTGGGTTGCTGGTAGGGATGTCAGAGAAATCCATCTGGGGGTGGAGCTCAACAAGCTTCCATTGATTTGGCCCCCTGGACTTTGGTCCTTTTTTATCCTGCAGATCCTGACTCACTCTACAGTGAATCGGGCAAGTCATGTTTTTCTGTATTTTTAATTTGTTCAAATTATAGCTACAGTTTGCACAAATTTGTGCAAATTGAGCAAATTGTGGCTGAAATTTGTGCAGATCTCTATTTGCACATATTATGGGCTCGATGGAGTTCAGAGGAAAAGCCACCACAAATGAGAGCCAAGCCGGGCACCCTGCAGAACTCCATCAAGCCAAATGCAAGGCAGCATTCCAGACATCCCTAGTTGCTGGGAGCTTCACTATGCTTTCCGTTGTGGTGCAGAGCAGGTGTAGGCAGATGTCAGAGATCAATTTTGGTTTGTTGTTTTTTTTCTAGAACCCCAAGATCCACCCAGTGGAGCTACATACAAAATAGTAGCTGGGAGATGGGTGGAGCCAGATCCAAAATGGTAGCTCAGAAGGCAGGGACAGTTAGCAACTCTACCCAATAGGTACAGAAGTCATCATACACTGGGATGACTTCCACATATAGGTTAAAAATGACTCCTGAGTTACTACAGTTCAGAGATTTTAACTGCCTAATTTAGAAGAGGAGCAACCCCTTTTGTGGCTATTGCTAAACAATTCAGAGTCAGAACTCTTGCTGATCTATTTATTTAATTATTAATCCTTACAAATCATCTGATGATCTTTCAGTAGATCCTGATCTACTGTCTGCCTACTTCTGCTGTATAATAACTACTTGTGCAGGCAGCATGAGAAGAGAAACTCAGCGGCATCCCTATGCACAGGGAGTTGAATCCTCTTATACCACTCATGCACCATAGAGATACCTTTGTGGTGCAGAATTTGTTGGGACAGACCTAAAGTTAATGTATTTGAACTTTGTTTTTAAGGAAAGCATTAATACATCCCACATGCTTAGTTATAGGCAGACCCACCCCTTTCTGATTCATAATTAATCAAAGAAAACAATGTATTTATCTTGGTGGGGTTTTTTGAGCAATTTCTGCTCCACTTTTCTCTCTGTGATCATCAAAACAACTTATAAAGCAACATCCAATAAACAGGATATTCAAGTGGACAAAAGTAGCAGCACATAAAACAACAGTATCAGAAGCATCAGCTCAACACTTTCAACTCAGCAGCAAAATGCCTGTTGAAATAAGCAAGTCTTGTCTGTCCTGCAAAAAGCAAACAATGATGGAGCCAGGCAGATCTTCATCAGGAAGGACTTTTCCATAATCTGGGCACCACTATAGAGAAGGCCTGTCTGTAGATGTTACAGCAAGGCCTATTCCATTGGCTCACTGAAAGACCACACAATTTGGCTCCTCCTCTCCTTAAATTGGTCATTCAAGCTGGTCATTATTTTTTTATCAATTTGTATGGTGAGCATACTGATGACAATGTGCCCCCAATCTCCAGATGACCGCACTCAATGGTTTCATGTAGATGTTAAATAGCATGGGGGATAGAACTGACCCCTGTGGCACTCTATACTGGAGAATCCACAGGGCCGAGCAATATTCCCCAAGCACCACCTTCTGGAGCCAACCATCCAAGTAGGAGTGAAACCACTGCAATGCAGTGCCTCCCACTCCCAGCTCAGACAATCATCCCAGAAGGATACCATGGTCGATGGTATTGAAAGCTGCTGAGAGATCAAGGAGAATCAACAAGGTCACACTCCCCCTGTCTCTCTCCTGACATAGCTCATCATACAGGACAACCAAGGCTGTTTCCACGCCAAAACCCAGCCTGAACCCTGACTGAAATGGATCTAGATAATCGGTCTCATCCAAGAGTGTCTGGAGCTGGCTGGCAACCACTCACTCAAGAACCTTGCCCAGGAAAAGAACATTTGCCACTGGCCTGGAATTACTAAGATTTTCCGGGTCCAGGGAGGGTTTCTTTAGGAGTGGTCTCTCCCGGAGTGTGCTCAAGCTCATATTAATTGCATCGGTGATGCTATCTAGCCATCTCATCCTCTGCCGTCCCCTTCTCCTTTTGCCTTCAATCTTTCCCAGCATCAGGATCTTTTCCAGTGACTTTTCTCTTCACATTAGGTGGCCAAAATATTTGAGCTTCAGCTTCAGTATCAGTCCTTCCAATGAGCACTCAGGGTTGATTTCCTTTAGGATTGACTGATTTGACCTCCTTGCAGTCCAGGGGACTCGTAAGAGTCTTCTCCAGCACCACAGTTCGAAAGCATCAATTCTTCGGCACTCAGCCTTCCTTATAGTCCAGCAGTTCTCACAGCCATATGTTGCTACTGGGAAAACCATAGCTTTGATTATACAAACCTTTGTCAGCAAGGTGATGTCTCTGCTTCTTACTGTGCTGTCTAGGTGTGCCATAGCTTTCCTCCCAAGGAGCAAGCGTCATTTAATTTCATGGCTACAGTCACCATCTGCGGTGATCTTGGAGCCCAAGAAAGTAAAATCTGTCACTGCTTCCATTTCTTCCCCTTCTATATGCCAGGAAGTGATGGGGCCAGATGCCATGGTCTTAGTTTTTTTTAATGTTGAGTTTCAAACCAGCTTTTGCACTCTCCACTTTCACCCTCAACAAGAGGCTCTTTAGATCCTCTTCGCTTTCTGCCATTAGGGTGGTATTGTCTGCGTATCTGAGGTTGTTGATAATTCTCCCAGCAATCTTAATTCCGACCTATGATTCATCCAACCCAGCATTTCTCATGATGTACTCTGCATATAAATTAAATAAGCAGGGCGACAATATGCAGCCTTGTCGTACTCCTCTCCCAATTTTGAACCAATCCGTTGTTCCATGTCCGGTTCTTACTGTTGCTTCTTGACCCTCGTACAGGTTTCTCAGGAGGCAGGTAAGGTGGTCTGGTACTCCCATCTCTTTCAGAATTTGCCACAGTTTGTTGTGATCCACACAAGCAAAGGCTTTAGCGTAGTCAATGAAGCAGAAATAGACATTTTTCTGGAATTCTCTTGCTTTCTTCATGATCCAGCGAATGTTGGCGATTTGATCTCTAGTTCCTCTGCCTCTTCGAAACCCAGCTTGTACTTCTGGTAGTTCTTGGTTCACATACTGCTGAAACCTAGCTTGTAGGATTTTGAGCATAACCTCGCTGGCATGTGAAATGAGTGCAATTGTATGGTAGTTCGAACACTCTTTGGCATTGCCCTTTTTTGGAATTGGAATGTAAACTGACCTTTTCCAGTCTTGTGGCCACTAACAAATGTTTCAATTGCAACTACTACCATTCTGCTGTATCAGGCAAATCAAATTTATCTCGCAAAGTTGAAAATAGCAAAATCACATTAGCAACACCCAATAATTGATCCAGGGTAAAGGTCATTTTATCTGTCCAGGTCCACCACAAAAACATTTTGTTTCCAATTCTTAAATCTGGATTTCCTCATAAAGTCAAATTGGCATGAGAAAATGGGTAAAACTGTAATTGGTGTGACATTATATGCCACACATCTCTAACTGCCAAGATTGTGGGAGGAGCTCTATCTGCCTTAATATGTTGAGAACCTATTTAGAGAGAGGCTCCAGACAAGACTCCAACACTGACCAAGCTGGAAAATCTAACCTGAGTGGAAAAGACCAAAGTTTAGTACAGGTCAGCAAATATCCCCGATGGTATGTAGCAAGATCTGGAAAACTGAATCCACCGTCATTAATTGGAAGTTGCACCCTTTCCAAAGATATTCTTGGTGGAAAGGAGCCCCCAACACTTATACCCCAAAGACTTTGACCAATTAATTGAATAGCCAGACAATTCTTCAAAGCTGGAACTGATGACTGGAGTTTTGAGATAAACAAAAAATTATCAGCATAAAGGCTACTTTTAAATTCTAGGCCAGAATTGACAAATCCATGAATACTACTATTTTGCCTAATAGCACATGCCAGGGGTTCCAAACATAAGTTGAAAATCAATGGGGAAAGTGGACAAGCTTGTCTAGTGCCCCGCCCAAGTAAAAAAAAAAAAAGCCAAAAATAAACCATTAGTCATTTCTCTCGATCTTGGAGCTCAGTATAAAATTTTAACCCATTTCAAAAATTATATAGGAAAACCAAAATTAGTCGATGTGGTAAAAATAAATTTCCAATGAATTTTGTCAAAGGCCTTTTCCTCATCCAAAGAAATTATGTCTTCCTGGTCAATTATTTCAGAGTTTAAAGCGACTAAATCAATGACTAATCTAAGATTATCAGCTCCCTGTCTATTTTTAATAAATCCCACCTGGTGCAGTCTAACCAATGTGGCTATAACTCGTTGCAATCTATCAGCCAAAATTGCTGTTAATATTTTGATATCTACATTAATTAATGATATAATTATTAATTGGATAGAGGTGGATAGTTAGCACAATAAGTATGATCCCTGCCAGGTTTAGGAATCACAATAATATAAGCATTATTTAACAATTAAGAAAGGCAGCCTGCCTCGAAAATGTGGTTATAGAGGCAGTGCAACTTTGGAGCTAAAAAACTGGAGATTTTACACCATTCAGTTGGGGATCCATCTAGACCGGGTGATTTCCCAGAGTTCACTTTCATTATTGCATTCATAATTCCCTCTAAGCGCAGAGGAGCTAAAAGGAGCTGTTTTTGTGAAGAATCTAAACACAGAAGACTGAAAAAAAAGCATCCATATCTTGCTTTGCTTTCTTGCTCCCAGTAGAAGATCAGAATAAAACTTTAAAAATTGTGAGTTGATGACTATAGGAGAAGTATTAAAGATGAGCCACTCTCATCTTTAATAGCTGAAATGACATTTTGATGTTGATGCTGTTTAAGATAATTTGCAAGGATCTTACTAGGACGTTCACCATTTTCCCAATATTTCTGTCATAGGCAAGTCAGAGCAAATTCTGCCTGCTGTGAAGGAATATTATTCAGCTCATGCTTAGTGTTCTGCAGCTCTTGATAAAGTTGTGCAGTGGGGGAAGTGGCAAACCGAGTTATAAGAGATTTCAGCTTCTTATTTAAAAACATCTGTTGAGTTTTTTAAAGTTTCTTTTGATAAGAAGCATAAGAAATAATTCAGCCCCTTATAAAAGCTTTACTGGCCTCCCAGTCAATGGCACATGAACCCACCATACCCTCATTAGTAGGAAAATACTCTGTTAGTTCAGCTAACATCTGAGGTTTAAACTTCTCAACATTGAGAAGAGAAACATTAAAGCGCCAAAGATTGGAGGCCCTAGGAGTGTCAGAAAATTGCAGTTCCAAACATACCGGGGCGTAATCTGACACTACCAATGTGTCAATCTTGCAATCTTTAATTTGACATAATGCAGATGTAGAGATCAACAAATAATCTAATCTAAAGCAATTATGGTGAACTGGTGAAATAAAAATATACTATCTGTCAGCAGGACGTAAAATTCTCCAAGAATTAATTAAACCATATTCTATCATGTAAGCCTGGAGTGCCAGTCTCACAGCAGATTGGGTCTCAGGAGAATGTGTACTCCTATCTAACAAAGGATCTAAGACCTCATTAAAGTCCCCACCCACAATCAAATAATCATAAGTGATATCAATCAGTTTAGCAAAACAATAATGAAACATAGCTGGAGAATCAATATTTGGCCCATATACATTGATCATAGCAATTCATTTACCCATATACTTCCCTACCAGAAGCAAAAAATGCCCCTCAGTATCAAGAATCACCTGTTGAACTGAAATAGAAAGTCACTTATAAATTGAAATCACAACCCCTTTACACCGTGTTGAAGTATCTGTGACATAAGCCTCAGCAACCCAGTTCTTTCACAACATCTGTCCATCTGCAGCCATCAAATGGGTTTCTTGTTAAAAAAAAAAAAAAAAGCCATGTCAACATCAAGCTCTTTTAACTTAGAAAGAAGTATTTTCTGCTTGTTTACATTTTGCAGCTTCTTGGACATTCCATGAAGTCACATTAAGCATTGAAAAAGAAAAAGCAAATTATTTGCCCCTCTGCCCAAACACATCTTTCCAGATTTACAAAAAATAACTAAATTTGTATAACATAAGTGGTATAACAAATACATCCATAGTTTACATTTAGAACTAACCATTTCAACAGCATCAGAATAGTTCTTATTGCGTAGACACTGAGAAAAAATTAAAATTATTCAAAAATGTAAACAATAATTGAAAATAAAAAACCCGAAATAAAAATCAAATAATCCAATTCATGTCCACATCTTTTATCTAATACCAAAAAGTGCCCAAAACCCCTAACAAACCAAAAGAAAAAAACCTTAACAAAAACAAACAAACAAAAAACCTTTTGCCTTCTGTTTAGACTGACATGCAACTGCAGTACTCAGCTAGGCCCCTCCCACATATTGAATCCATACACAGAGCGAAATTACAAACAAGCAAATTTAACCAGCAAGAAATAATAATGATGATAAAAAAGAATTTAAAAAAGGATATTTTAAGTAATATTCTATCTATCTATCTATCTATCTATCTATCTATCTATCCACATACATACATAACCTTATTAAACTAAGTTTAATGTGATAGTTGCATATAACCGATGTTTAATCAAAATATGAATATACACACACCCGAGAACAGAAATTATATATAGATGGTTATACATATGCAAAAAGAAAAAAAGGAGGGGGGAAGAATAGAAAAAGAAAAAGGGAGAAGAAGAAAAAAAGGAAGAAGCAATAGAATGTGATGCAGTTAGGTGTGGCATGTCACCCAGCCTTGATATCAGAAAACACCAGAGCAAAACCAAAACAAGGCATGAAAATACTGACTAGAACCCAAAGAAAGAAAGGTAGCTGAAGTTCAAATTCAGGGAGCTGAGGAAGGCAGATCTTTAGTTTTAACTTTAATGCCAGTGAAAAAGGATTCTGCAGCTTCAGAACTTAAAAACTTCTTCACCTGGCCTTCAAAAAAAATGCAAAATGTGATAGGATATTTGATGTGGTATTGCAAATTAATTTGCTTCACCAGGTTTCTCACCTTGGTAAATTGTCTTCTTCTATCAGCAATTTCTTTAGTATAATCAGGAAAGAGCATAACCTTATCATTGCCTGGTCCCCACCAAAGCTCTCCTCTCTGTCTCACTGAACACAGCAGATATTCTTTAGTGGAGGCCCCTAGAAATTGAATGATAACTAGCCCCACTCTAGAACACATAGAACCAGGAACACGATAAGCATTCTCAATATCAAGTTGAAAAATCAGAAGGCAAAACCAATAACTCATGCAGAAATTTATCCATAAACTCAGCAAGATGGAGATCTGTAGCCAACTCTCTAAGGCCAAGAATATGCAGATCAGCTTTCCAAGGGAGGACTTCTAATTGAGAAATTTGAGCAAATTTGCCTCACTATGAGAGGCATCCATTGCAGTTTCATGAGCAACGATCTGGTCTTCAAGTACATTAACTTTTGACTCCATCTTTTGAAGACAAGCATTCATTGAATCTACAGACACTTGAAGAGTAGTGATGGAATCCTGAATCGAGCTGCTTTGACTGAAAAGCTGTTCAAGCTGCTTTGACTGAAAACTGCGAGGACATATTTCTTATCAAAACGAGCAGCTCCTGTTCCTCAGTCACTTCTTTAGAAACTTTTTTGCCAGGGGGCCCACTGGTGGCATAGGTGGAGTTCCCAAGCTTGCTTTCCGTGTTGTCACACCTCCTCTCACCACCGAAAGCACAACAAACATAGATAATGGTAGAAAACGGAAAACAAAAGCTTAAGCAAGGTTAATAGCAAATACCCAGACAATCTCAAAGAGGTATTCTTCAACTTGAAACTTGGGAGAGAGAGATGCAGTGAAGATCCAGTCACAACGCCATGTCCAACTGAAAGTCCAAGCTGGTCATTATAAGAACATCCACGTAGTAAGAGCTGCCTTCTGAGTTTGCTTTCTCTTCATATTCACTTTTCCTTTTGTGTCATATCTTTTAGATTGCAAGCCTTTGGGCAAAGACTGTTTTGTTTTTAACCTGTGTATGGTGCTTAGTAAATTTTAGGTGCTTTATACATTATAAGTAACAATATTATGGTGGCACACAGCAGAAGGAAATCCAGTTGACTCCACTGATGCTGAATTAAGTCCTCCATGTTTTCCCTGGATTCATTATACATCTACAAGGCCCCCTTGGCAGTCCTGATGATGTCATCAAGCACCGTCCAGGCCTGTCCATGTCATTCCCCTGCCCACCACAATCAGATGATCCCCAGCAGCTGTCATCAAGTGTGAAATAGGGCCTACAAGCCATGGGGAAGCAGGATACAATTCAGCCTTTTTCAAATGCTTTTTGAACTGGATTTCAAAATGGATCTGAAAAAAAATGGACTTTCCAAATGTGGCCCTCAGAAGGACTGGTAACTGTGGAGTTTAGCATGATTTCTACACTTCTCTTTGGACAAAGTTTTCCTGTTCTTGTTAACCAGATACAAAGTAAAATGAGTTTAAGAGAACTTATGACTAGGATGGAGCTACCATTAAATATATTTAAATAAAACTAGGTAAAATCAATTACTTGCCATTGTCTGTAGATGTGGTTTTGTATAGTATAGTGTGTTAGTTTTATATCACAGTTTTGTTGGAGCACTGTTGTCTTTGTCGAAACTGTAACAGTCCAGTGCGTAGCCTTAAGGGGATTTCATAATGTTTCAGATCAGGAGCCATGTGCTCTAGGACCTTGTAAGTGATTTAATTAAGAGAAGACCACTATGATTATCTACTCCCTAGTGAGGTGATGCACAGCTGCACAGGGCTTTGGCCTTGACTGGTATATAACAGACAAAACCTCAAAGAATGGGATTATGGCATCCAAACCTGGTATATAACAGACAAAACCTCAAAGAACGGGATTATGGCATCCAAACCTGCAGTGTATAGACTTTTCATATGCAGGATTTTATCTGAAATTTGATTTATGCTTCAGGTCAGCATATGCAAGCCATTGGTTATGGTAAGAATATTTTCCTCTAGATGATTTGGTCTTTGGCCAAGTCATTTACAGACAATGAATATGGCATGCCATTGCATTCCCCATTCTTTGAATGTTGTTCCTCCCTTCTCTTCCTGTTGTATATCCAGTAACCAACCGAAGTAGACAAAACAGACAAGCTATACAAGAGTGATTTTCTGGTAAACATATCTTTATCAGTTTAAATTTGTGTGTTTAATTCAATGAAAGCGGCAAAGGGTGACTGTAACCTGCTATCTTTGTCTTTGTTTTTTTTCCCCTTGCAGGTCTGATTTTGAAAATTAATTTAATAAAACTGAATGTTTGGGGGTTATAATTATGGTAACACTTTTTATCCCACTGGGATTGAAACGCATCTGGGACAGGTTGATGTGTATTAGTATAACCTACTATATTATTATTTCAAATCAGGAACGTTAAATAAGCTTTGAGACTGTTGATTTTCCATTTTGGTACAAGTTTATATGGTTTGTCATTTAATGAAAGTTGTATAACTACCTTTTACACTTTGTATTACAGATTTGTTATTTTATCTAATTTTATTAAAATGTATTTAATGGTAGCTCCATCCTAAACTTGAACTTCATAAGTTCTCATAAACCCATTTTGCTTTGTGTATTGATTTTGGTTTAAGATATGACCTTTATTAATATTTCTTGTTAACCGGACTACATTCTAAGTGCAAAACCTTTAAAATCAGAGCTGCCCCAAGACATTTTGCTGCCTGAGGCAAAGGATAAAATGCCCCACCCCCAATACAGAAGTCAATCAGTACAATAAAGGTAAAAAAAAGGTAAAGGTATCCCCAGCCAGTCGTGTCCGACTCTAGAGTGCGGTGCTCATCCCCGTTTCTAAGCCGAAGAGCCAGTGCTGTCCGAAGACGCTTCCGTGGTCATGTGGCCGGCATGACTGAACACCAAGGTGCACGGAACGCTGTTACCTTTCCCGCCGAGGCGGTACCTATTTATCTACTTGCAATTTCTTGCTTTCGAACTGCTAGGTTGGCAGAAGCTAGGACTGAAGATGGGAGCTCACTCCATCACGCAGCACTCGGGTCTCGAACTGCTGTCCTGCTGACCTTCCGGTCTGCAGTTCAGCGTCTTAACCACTAAGCCACCGCGGCCCCCCAACCAGTACGATAGTTAAACCTTAATTCAACATTGGTGACGGAACAGCATCCTCCACCACACCTGAGGACACCAAGATAGCTTAGGGATGGAGGGTAGGCTGAGTCCTGTAGCTCTGTCCTCTAGCACTTCACTGCTGCTGCTCCAGCATATGCCATCTGAGGCAGTCGCCCCACTTTGCTAATGGGAGGGCCGCCCCTGTTTAAAATCAAGACTCTTTTCCCCTGCAGCGTCAAATATGTGCTATTATGACTTCGGTATCTTCAGGATTTGTTTATTGCATGTCAGATAAACATGGAGTTGAACTTTGCACTATCTCTCCATTATCGTATGCAAAGGGAGCTGCCTCCCCTCCCCTTCCCTTCCACTCCTTCTCTATGCTCATATACACACGCCACAAAGTGATACATGACCTTGGTGTTAAAGGTCAATGTAAAGTGTGTGCTGACAAGTATTCCCTGCAGAAGATGGAGGCATGTATTACCCACTCTGTCTTCCAACATGAGCTGGGTGCTTAATAGGTCAAGACCCATAGTAATATATCTTTCTCTTCCATGTCTTCACAGTGTATCAAGGTTCACTGCTGGAACTCACCAATTTTAGGTCTCTTAATGTCTCTAAGGAAGATAATCTGTTGAGAAAGACTATTGATCGACTCATTCCCACAAAGATTCCTAGCCTTTTAACTCTTGGCCTTTCTGCCCAATTGTTTTTAAAAAGGTGTCCTGACTACTATTCCTAGCAATAACAATCATAATTGTAATTCATTATCTGCACTTGAATTGGTTTAAAGACGAGATAACGGTTTGAAGGCATAGTATACAATTTGACGGATGTAGCTAAGCAAATCTGGCTGCCTATGAGCATGTGCAACTATTACAGCCCCCCCCCCCCGCCACCGCCCCGCAGTAGAGGGCCACCGCACAGAAATGTTTTCCTCAGAATGCATTTACATGCATCCATCCCTGCTTACCCTAGCATCTTCCTCCATCTCTTGTCTTTCTTCCGGAATTTAAACAGTGCCTGGTCTCAGGATACATGAAGGACTACCTTATGAAAGGAGATCTCTCACTTATGTCTCCAATTTCCTGAGGTTAGAAAGATAGCAGCTGGAGAGAGGGCCCTTTCTGTGGTGGCACTCCAGGTATGGAACACTGCTGTCAATGATTTTACTTGGCACTTGACTTATATCACTATTATTTAGATGTGAGGTGAAAATCATTTGATTTCCTTGGACTTCTGTTTGACTCTGCTTACTGCTGTCCCTTTTAATACTCACTGTTAATTGCTATGTCTCATTTGCTTTTGTTTCTGTGATTTTTAAAAAATATTGTAAATTGTTTGAAGCATTATTAATGGGGAAGCAGGATAGAATTCTTTGAAATAAACAAATTAATTTCAACAAACCAATGTAAATTGTAGCTTCGCAGGGCAGGGCTTGCCTTTCTCTGTGATGCACACCAGTTGACCAGTGGCACTAGATAAATCAGGGTTCCCCAAACTTTTGGGGTCAGTGGACACATCTGGAACTTTGAGGATGTGTTATGGCTGCTCTCACAAAATCGCTGCCATGGGAGCTTGCCCATTTATAAAATAGCTACCATGGCAGGAGTGGCAGGCCACAAACCATTCATTTCCCAGAAGGCAAAGTGGTGAGACTAAAAAAAAAGAATCTAAGAACAAGGCAGAGGTGGTGCCTGAGCTACAAAACACAAAAACACTCCTTTGAACCCAAATAAAAATCATGCTGGAGGGCAGCACTTTGTTGGATGAGGAGGTGCAGAGAATGCTTATCAAATCTGCAGATGACACAAAATTGGGCAGGATAGCCAATACCCTGGAAGACAGAAACAGAATTAAAAGTGATCTTGATAGGCTGGAGTGCTGGGCAGAAAACAACAGAATTACATTTAATAGGGATAAATGCCAAGTTCTGCACCAAGGAAAAAGAAACCAAATGCACAGTTACAAGATGGGGGATATTTGGCTCAACAATACTACAAGTGAGAAGGATCTGGGAATTGTTGTCGATCACAAGCTGAATATGAGCCACCAATGTGATGAGGCTGCAAAAAAGATAAATGCTATTTTGGGCTGCATTAATAAAAGTATAGCTTCCAAACCCCGGGAAGTACTAGTTCCCCTCTACTCAGCATTGGTTAGGCCTCATCTTGAATACTGTGTCCAGTTCTGGACGCCACTCTTTAAGAAGGAGGCAGACAAACTGGAGAGGGTTCAGAGGAGGGCAACAAAGATGATTAGGGGACTGGAAACAAAGCCCTATGAGGAGAGACTGAAGGAACTGGGCATGTTTAGCCTTGAGAAGACTGAGGGGAGATATGATAGCACTCTTCAAGTACTTGAAAAGTTGTCACAGACAGGAAGGCCAGGATCTCTTCTCCATCATCCCAGAGTGCAGGACGCAGAATAATGGGCTCAAGTTACAGGAAGCCAGATTCCGGCTGAACATCAGGAAAAACGTCCTGACTGTTAGAGCAATAGGACAATGGAGCCAATTACCTAGGGAGGTGGTGGGCTCTCCCACACTGGAGGCATTCCAGATGAGGCTGGACAGCCATTTGTCAGGGATGCTCTGACTTGGATTCCTGCATTGAGCAGGGGTTGGACTCGATGGACTTATAGGCCCCTTGCAACCCTACTATTCTATGATTCTATGCCAGCATCCCAGTTTAAAAAAATAATTCATAAAATCTTAAGAAATAAAATAGAAATCAGGAGGGGCTGGGAGCCTGGTGGGCACCAAGAGAAGTGTCTGCAGCCACTTAGGTGCCCATGGGCACCACAGTGGAGACCCTTTATATAAATATATACATCATAAAAGTGGGTCACAGTCTTCAAAGTGGCCCTCAGAAAAGCCACATGCTCCCTGCTTCTGGTGCAGATGTTCTGGGCTCCATCAGTCATGTTTTGCCAGGATCTCTGGAAGGGAGCAGGACAGAGCACTTCCGTGTCTGGAACGATGTCTGTCCTTAAAGCTGAGATCAATTTCCACTGCACAGTCTGCTGGCCCCTCTGATCCATTCCTAATTGTTTTACGCGTTGGCTTCCTTCATGATGAAGAGCTGATGCCACTGCCACAATGAGCAATCATGAGCTCCGCTTCAGAACGGATGCACAAGGAACCACTGGGTGCAGCTCTTAACAGGCCTCAGTGATGCTGCGGGGGCCTAATAGCTTTAAATCAGGGTAAAGCCCATGCAGGCAAGTTCCTGTCTATTTTTAATTCCATTTGGCCTTACTGTTTGTTCAGCTACTTAATACATTAACAATAAGACAGTATGATGAATATGTAATATGCACTAATATCAAGAGTTTGAATCAATACTGCACTTTTCCCATCTAGACCCTGAGAAATGATGCACAGGGAAATTAAACAGGGACAGCAGGAAGTTTATTTTCTCCTGAAGCCATCTTTTCCCACAGTCACTCTCATCTATTTCATGGCATTTTCCTCCCTAAAGTATTGGGATTGGAATCTGGCTTTCTGGGTTTGCATCTGCCTCTGTTTTGGATCACTCAGCTTCCTTATCTCCATATATTTTGTACCAAAATTAGGTAGATAATAGCTGCAACTGATAGCGTAATCGTAGGCTTGTCTACTCAGAATTAAGCCCAAGTGAGTTCAATGGGATTATTCCTGGGTAACTGTGTATAGGTTTGTAGCCTCAGCCTGGATACAACTCATTCTTTATTTGATTTCCTTTAACTTCTAGGCTGTCATTTTTTTAAAAAAATGAACAGAATTCTTTGTATTTAACATGTTCTGTAGCTTCTCTTATTTTCCACCACAGCCATGTGATCTTCAAAGCATAGTCAGTTAACTTCCTTTCCATTCACTCCTAATGCCCACATTTATATCTTCTTTTATTTTGTCAATTGCCTCCTTGATAAATGTGCTGAACAATAGAAGGGGACAGTGAACAGCCTTAATTAAGTTTAACGCCCTCTACTAATTTTAGCTAGTCCTTCAGTATATCATTTACCCTAATTGTACCTTCCTAGATTTTGTATAGATTGTATATCATCCTTCTGTCCATATAATCTATTCCACTTTCCTGTAATATGGGAAGTGTGTTGTTCCGATTGAGGTTCTTCCCCTAAATCAGTAAGTGCTGCATAAGTATCCTCAGTTTCTAATCTTTTCTCTTGAACTGACTCTCTCTCACCATGAATGAGAACCTTGAATGAGAAGTGGATCTTCATCATATAAATTTATGTCTTTATTGAATTTATATAAAGCAAAGCTCTCTGAGTTGTAGAAATGCTTACATGTCCTTTTGTCCTTTCTGCAGCACTTGCATAGGATTAAACATGTCAGCCCTTGCTTCACGTTTATGTGTGTAGGCCTTCCTATGTAGGAACACACCCAAGAAGTCAGCCTACCCCAATCTAGCCTCCTCCGGATGTATCAGATTACAGCTCCCATTTAACACCAGCCATCATGGCCACTGTTCACCAGCCCATGGTCATTATATGTATATGTACTGAGGAATTCATTGGAGTGATCCCACTTCCAGGGAGGTGTAGTGGATAGTGTGAACTCTTGGACTGAGGAGCCCTGGTTCAGAATCCTTTTTCAGCCATGAAGTTTACTGGCTGACTTTGGCCCAGTCACTGCCTCTCAGCCTAACCTCTCTCTTTCACAGGGTTGTTATGAAGAACAAATGATCTCCCCCCTTCCCCCCTCCCCCCCCTCTCTCTCTCACACACACACACACCAATGAAGTGCCATTGCAAGTTTCCCCATCTTCATTCCACATAATTGCCTGCTATTTGCAGGCATGGATTAACCCACAATGCCACATGTCTAGCATTATATGCACTCCTGACTTTCCCCAAGTTGTGAGAAGTTCCAGAGGCAGAGATTCTTGGGTTTGGTTCCTTGGAGAAAAGAGCATGGGAGACTTGTGATGTTTTTTGCATGTTGGCTTTAATAATTACAAAGATACAAGTAGAGCATAGGTGGAGGTAAGCAGCATGAGCACTTCTATCAGGCAGCAGATCCATTGTCCCACATCAGGTCCCTAGAGAGACAACTTGCACCCCACTAGGTGCCTTCAGGCACACTGCTTCCTCTCTCTCTCTCTCTCTCTCTCTCTCTCTCTGTTTGGGTCAGTTCACATGATCAACAGAAGCCACCATGGTTTATTTAAGCCACAGTGGGTTGCAGTGCATGTCGGTGGTCATTTTAAATATTCAAGCTGCAGCAGGCGGTCACCGTGGCTTATCATGGCACCCAAACCCGGTGCAGAGTGGGTTGTTGGCATGATTAACAAACCACCTACAACCCTAAAGCAGCCCATGGCAACAACCCACCCTTTTGTTGGCAAAAACATCCCAACAACCCACCCTCACCAGGTTCATATGTCACAAAAAGCCACGGCAACTGCCCACTGTGACTTGAATATTCGCAGTAACCGTTGGCACGCACAACAGCTTAAATAACCCACGATGGGCTGCAGTGATCATGCAAATCAGGTCAATCTCTCTCACACCTCCAAACCGTTTCTATTCTTACTTCCCATACCACTTATACCGGAGGGGAGGGGGGGCTCAGTTGGGAAGGTCATCTTCTCAAGATTCTGATGGCTAACACACTTGAGAAATCTCCAGGGACCTCCCAACCGTTAGCAGCGATCTCCCAACCATTAGCCCCCACTTTGATGTAATCTGCTTAATAAATGTAATGTAAGCCACCTTGGGTTCCTTGCAAGAGGAAAAAAGGCGGGGTATAAA
This sequence comes from Heloderma suspectum, assembly GCF_057233095.1. NCBI lineage: Eukaryota > Metazoa > Chordata > Lepidosauria > Squamata > Helodermatidae > Heloderma > Heloderma suspectum. Next base: position 166,286,890 of record NC_139462.1, read on the forward strand.
TGCAATAAATAATAATAATAATAATAATAATAATAATAATAATAATAAAAAAATCTGTGTACCTGTGCCAGTTGATCTGCTTAGCAAGAGACAACCAGGCCACCACAACAGCATTCTGCAACCTGGTGCTCCCCAGATATGTTGGACTGCAACTCCCAAATTCCCACTCTCTGGGACTGATGGGAGTTGCAGCCCAACACATCTGGAGGGCAGCAGGTTGGAGAAGGTTGCACTTAGCACTACAGTATTGTTTGCCAGACATGACCAAGGGAGTGACCCAGTGTGCATGATCATGGTGTGGTTAACAAACCACAGTGGCTTGTTAACCCCGCTGCATACGCTAGTCAGATTTCTGGCATGACTTGCCGTGTCATCTGAGCCTGGGCAGCATGACTTGTTTAAGGGGGCAGCGACCCTCAAATAACCCATGGACTGTTGTTGGCTTCTTTGAGTGCAGGTAATTAAGGACATCTGGCGGGCACACTACCAGCAAGTGTGGCAGGGGAATTAAGCCACTGTGGCTTATTTCCCTCCCTGTGATTGTGCAAAGCAGCCAATTGTGTGTGGGAGGGAGAGAAGCACCTCCATAACATCTAGTTTCAGCCTTCAAATTTTAGCCTGTCTTTACCACACAAAGGAGCTTAGATTTTAATACAGAACTGTACACCACTGCTACCAGATGCCAGCACCGGTGTGTTTGTATCAAGGTCATTTTAAAAGTTTTTGTTCCACTGTGATACACCGGTGGCAAACTTAGAAGGTATTTTGTGTGCCCTTATGCCATCACGTTTATACAATTGCCTAACAAATCACTAGAATTCTATTGACACATTTATACTTTTCCTCCTTTCTGTTCAGCAACTCAAGAGATCTGAACTGGAAGAACGGGGGCCCCTTGGCACTGTGTACAAAAATTGCCAGCATAAAAATTCAAGCATCATACAAGAGTGACAAAAACAAACACGGTCAATAAATGTCATCCAGCTAGTCTAGACATCATTGTTTACCAAAATTTGTTCATATTGCATCACAGAATCATGGTTTCATTGATTATCTGTTCAACCAGGCCATATTTGCTTCCAAGTGGCAAAGCTGAGTTTGTGAGAGATAAGGCCAGTCACCACATGACCCCAACATGTAAGTTCTATGCAGTGCTGGCTTCAGGCTTTGGAGGGGCCTTGGGTGAGGCACTCCCAATTGGACCCCTTCCTCAGTGAGTCTCCCTTCTCACCGCCATTGTCACCAGCTGCTATTGTTCCTCACCCTCTTTCTCATCCTTGCTTGCTTGACAGGCATAGAGAGCCAGGGGGCAAACCTCCCCTACCCTCTTGCTGTAGTACCCATCCTGATCAGGGCTCCACACACTTACTTTAGAGTAAGAAAGAAAGAGCGGGTCAGCTGCAAGCTACATAGTGTGACCCTTAGACTCATCATTCTCACACTTGCCATGTGTAGAAGTAGAACACATGTACCAAATTGTGTCTGACCACCAGCTGTGTGAGACTCTCCAACCTGGGACTCAATAGAAATCTGAAGATTTCGGTTAATGTTGTCTCCTGGGAGTTGGGTTAATGTTGTCTCCTGGGAGTTGGGTTAATGTTGTCTCCTGGGAGTTGGGTTAATGTTGTCTCCTGGGAGTTGGGTTAATGTTGTCTCCTGGGAGTTGTTCACAACCAAGTCTGGAGTCTCAGGGCATGATTATTTGAAATGTGTCTCCACCTGCATTTCCCCCCTTGCATGATATTCCCGGGATTCCTTTTTCAATGGCAACACTGTGGTTCGCCTCTGCATGTATTAAGGCCACCAACACTGTGGTTCGCCTCTGCATGTATTAAGGCCAGGCCCCATACCCTTGTCCAACCCTGAAAGAGAGAGAGAATCTGGGTAGTTGTTGCACATTCCCGCACAACATGTGTGCAGCGTGCAGTTCTTCATAACTGTTCACAAAATGGTGAGGCTTTAATGTGGGGGTAAGCTCTCTCTCTCTCTCTCTCTCTCTCTCTCTGTGGCTTCAGTAAGGTGGCTGATTATGAATCACTCCAAAAAGAGGACATGTGTCACCAAAAAACAGGACAGAGAGGACACCAATTTGCATAACGTGTATATGCTAATTTACATGTATAGATGCAAATTTAGAAATAATTATAATTGAAATAGACATACAGTACATGTCACCCTACTGGGAAAGACTGTGGGAAGCAAGGTGACCTGTGTGCCTTGCTCAGTCTGCTGTCCAGGAGGCGCTAATGAGCGACTTTGAGGCGGAGGTCTGCCTTCTGATGGTTCTTTGTCTTTAACCTGGACTTGGCCTGGACTGCCCTTCAGATACAGGATGCCTTGAAAACAGAGGACAGTCCTCTGTAAAAGAGGACACATGATCACCCTAAGTTTGCAATTAAAAAAAAAAACGACTATGAGGATTCACTTGCTGGGATGATACACACAGGAGTGCACCATCACCAAAGAATAATTTTGACAATTAAACTAAAAAAAGGACCACAAAATGGTGTGAGGAGTGGTGGTGGAACTGTCCCCCATACGGTAGAGGAATGGTCCCCCCACCTCACAATAAATGTGAAGATCAATGCAAAGCATTCATCTGAGCTTCTGCTGCAATCGCCCTATCTACCTTGAGCAGTGCGTTCATGCCTATTGGGGTGGCAGGGCATCACAGAATATTGTGCTCTCAGTGCTATATTTCTGCAACAGAGCCTGAAAATCAAAATGGAAGACCCATGTGAGGGGAGAGGGGATGGGGAGACCCTTTGCCTCATGCTTTTTTCCTGCTGAAAAGCATTACACACACACACACACACACACACACGTTAATTTTGTCCCCACTAGGGAACAGATATCCACATGATCACCCAAACAGTATGGGACCAAATTTTTAGTGGGGGAAAATGGCCTGAGGAAAATGGTTAAGCAGCCCCCTGCCCCCATATCTTTTACTTCAAACGACAGCCAACGTTGCTGCAGTATATTTTGTTTTTAAGTCCTCCCAAAGAATCACTGAATTACATATAACATGTAATTCCACCCTAAGGTACAGGATTACTCTTTCGAAAGCACTTTCAGCACCCTGCTAGTGAACTAGAGAGGTGTATGTTGTGTAGCAAACAGTTGGCACTGAACCATTATTTCACAACAGAGCACAGTGTGACACTAGCGCAGGGTGGCGACGGCTGCAGACAAAGCAGATAACCGCCTGGGATTGCAAGGTGGCAGCAGGAGCTGCCTTGCTGGAAGAGAATCCAGTGTCATGTACTGGTTAGAGTGTTGCACTGGGACTTGAGCGATCCAGGTTCTAGTCCCCACTTGGCCATGAAGTTCCCTGGGTGACTTTGGGCCTGTCACTGACTCTCAGCCTAGCCTACCTCACAGGGTTGTTGTGAGGATAAAACTGAAGAGGAGGTCTATGTAAGCTGCCTTGGGTAGCTTGCAAGAGGGGTGAAACAGTAGGATATACATACATATAATAATAAAAATATAATGCAGTACAATAAATCCTGGGCTAGCACACTAAATTGCAGTGGTGCAGCTAGACTCTGGACTTAATGGCCTTACTTTGGGGGTGGGGGGATTCTCTAGATGGTAATATGCAGTGGAGGCTGGTGGCCCAGATGTCGGGGCGATGAATCTGCTCCGGGTTTCACTCAGAACCAGTCAGAACTTTAAAGTAGCTATCCAAGCTATCTTCACACCTTGGATAGGTCCTTTAGAGTTCTGCCTGGTTCTGATTGAAACCCGGAGCAGATTCATCGCCCCACTGACATCAGTGACCACCACTGACACCCCACTGACACAGACACCAACCTCCACTGGTAATATGTATTATTTCACTTACTTCAAAATGTGGTAAGCTGGCCCTGACGTGTTTGGGGTGCTCTTGCTGCAAAATGGGCCCCTGGCCTCCACCCCAAAGTCCTGCTCTGACGGCACCCCTGCAGAATGGGTCCTGGATGTATTTGGGTAGAAACCTAAATCTTTAGAGCTGAAGGTCACAGACACTGTCCCTGATGCAGAGGGCAGGCATCTGGCTGTCACCCAGCAATGCCGGCATGTGTCTGTGCCAAGAGATCATTACCACCTCTTATTGATGCCAGCAGGAGTGTGTGAAAGAAAAGGATGGGGGTATAGTGAGTCGGGGGCCCCTCCCGTTGCTGCATGAGGTGGGAGGATCTGTCACCCCATCAGCATGACACAGAAGAGGCTCACCGTGTGGCGTGACTCAGAGCTTGCGAAGTGCTGCGTCAGAGCCCTGCGCTTGCAGCATCCAAATGTAAATGCCACTAAATGCAGAATATCGGTGCACTGCGGAAAGTGTGGAGGAATAAGGCCATGCGGGCCATGGATTAATCCCTTCTGAAAGGGACTGCTTCATCAAACCATGCTTGCAAAGGGCACTAGAAGCAGCTGGCCTATGCCAGCCACAGATTTTTCTCATGCAGCATCAGAACAGCATTTAATAAAATGACAGCTGTGGTTACTTAGTTGCCTGTTCTGCATGCTGAAATGTAGCCTTCCCCGACCTGGTGCCCTCTGGATGTTTTGGACTGCAACTCCCATCAGCCCCAAACAGCCAGCATGGCTAATGGTCAGGAATCCTGGGACTTGTGGTCCAAAACATCTGGAGGGCACCAAACTGGGGAAGGCAACCTAAACAGAAGCTCTTTGCAAAATAAATAAATAAAAAATCCCACTGATGCCGATTCATCTGGATGCCTTTTGGTAATAAACTTGGTCTTGTTTTACACAAGCAAAAAGATTGGGGGGGGTGTATGTATATAGAGAGGGAATGCTTAGATGTTGGAAGACTTAGGGCACCATCCTATGCATGTTTAGACCCTCAAAAAAGTCCTACAACTCCCAGCATTCCCCAGCCAGCCAAGCTGGCTGGGGAATGCTGGGAGTTGTAGAACTTTTTTCTGTCTAAACATGCATAGGATGGAACCCTTAGATACTGGAGGACTTGCAGTGCTAGTTTGCACCCTTGCAGTGGAATCTCCATTGATGGAGGCCAGGCCCCGCCATTGTCCCTAAGGCACTGCTTAAGGTGGCCATTTAGACCTCTCCAAAAAAGAGGATATGCATCACAAAACAAGAGGTCGAAAGAGGACACAGACTTGAATGGTATTTGTGTATTCTAGTTTAAATGTATAGATGCAAATTTAGAAATAATATCTATAATTCAGAGGGAAATACAGCACATCTGACCATGGTAGGGAAGACTGTGACTCGGTGAGCTGGTTGCCAGCCTGTTCAGGCTGCTGTCCAGGCACTGACTTTTGACAGGCAGCTTCAGTGCCCGCCCCCCAGGCTCTCCCTTCTTAAGGCTCTTTATCCTTAACCTGGACGTGAAGAGGACAGCTGTTCAAATTGAGGACACCTTCAAGTAGCAGACTGTCCTCTGGCAGCCCTTCAAATAGAGGTGTGTCCTTTGTAAAGTAGGGTACCTGGCCACCCTAGCACTTCTTTCCTCACCGTGTTCTATAGGGGTGGATGGCAGCCATTCAGTTAGATGGAGAGAAGAGAGGAGGGCATTGAGGGCATTTCTGTGATCCCTACCTAGTGACCTCAGTGTTTAGGGTGAGGGTCAGGTTCCTTCCCCTCTGCTTTTTTTTTTTTTTTTTACTGTAGCCTGTTTACTTTGACCCTGTCCTTGCAGCAGTGTATTCAGAGAGATCTGATGTGCCAAACATCTCCCTGTCATGTTGTTGTTAAAATCACAGTAAAGTCATGCAGGTATAGGTGGCACCAGAGGGATGGTGGGGTTCAAGCCCCCCCCCCCCGGAAGTAGATCACACACACACACCCATTGCTAGACCCCTGTGGTTCAGCACTTTTTATATAACTCACAATTAGACTACTGTAATGCTCTCTGCATGGGGCTGCCCTTGCAACTGGTTCAGAAGCTGCAGCTAGTGCAGAACACAGCAGCTACGATGCCCAGTGGTGCACCTAGCTTTACACACATTACAGCTGTATTAAAAGAACTGCACTGGCTGCTTATTAGCTACTGAGCCATGTTCAAGGCTTTGTTGTTGACATACAAAGCCTTAAATGACTCAGGACAAAGATACCTAGCTGACCATCTTCTCTTATATATACCCAGTTAAGCCGTGAGATCTTCTGAGGAGCCCTTACTGGTCATTCCACGGCCAATGGAATGTTACCAGGTAGTGGTATGTCAGTGGGCCTTCTCAGTGGTGGCACCCACCATGTGTGGTCCTAGAGGCAGAAACAGTGGCAAGTTTTAAACATCTCTTGAAAATACACCTACTCACACAGGCTTAGTCTGACATGTGAGGGGCTCTGTTGCCACCCTGTTTTATTGTTATAGTATTGTAATGTTTTTAGATGTTTTTAATATTATTATTATGTATTATTTTTATCTTGTTTCTATATTGTTATGATGTATCTTAAAATGAACCGCTTAATATATTAAGCAATATAAAAGTGTTATCAATCAATCAATAATAAAAGCACTTCTCACATACAAATTAAAGTTGGATCATAAACTGGAAATTAAAATAAGTCTGCAACCCTTGCTTGAAAGCTAGCTCCATCAAAATCCTTAGGACTTACTTCACAGAAAATAGTTTGGGAGCATTCATGTGACATACAGTATGCCATTATTTCTCTTTCAGGAATCGAACATATAGGACAAAGCTTGCCTCCTTGAAATGTACTTTGTCTTCTTTGCATCACCTAATAGATTTATTAATTTTATTTATTTGTTTTAAAGCATTTTAACCCCACTCTTCTGCTGAAAAGGGAGCCAGACCAGTTTACAGATTAAGTAAAATAATAATAATAATAATAATAATAATAATAATAATAATAAGAAGAAGAAGAAGAAGAAGAAGAAGAAGAAGAAGAAGATAGCCCCTGCCCTCAGGCTTGCAATCTACAAAACAAGATACAAAAGGAAAAAGAGATGTGGAGGGAGAAGGAACAGGCAAACTCAGGCACCAGTTCTTAAGGTTACAGTTTTCCTAATGGCCAGCTGGGATGGAAACAGGTCAGGTAGCCTGATGAAAAGCTACTGTGGGGTGACAGATAAGGGAGAAGATGACCCAAAGACAGCTCGTATCTTAGCAGCAGATGGCGTGTGAAGCTCTGTCTCCTGCTGAAGTTGTGTCTGGCTCTCTTCCACTGACCCCTGGAATTCTGGCTGTTAATTTTCACCTTTTAAGCAGATTGGAGAGTGTAGCAGAAATTAGCACAGCTTTTATGTAAGCTTTAATTGTGGGAACAGAAGATTCATCTTAATTTTAAGCATGTGGGCTACTAAGCTGTTTGCATTCTTTAAAGTTCAGTTGGCCATGGCTGCCTAATTATGCATGTTTTCTATTTATTTATTTACTTATTTATAATATGTATATGCTCCCTAATAACAGCGTTCTCTGGGTGGCTTACAAACAATATAAAACCTTAAGATACAATAATAATCAATAAAACAAGACAATGTAACATAACAATTTCAGCGGCAGCAAGTAAAACAATACAATATGCAGCAGCACTAAAAATGCACATGCTACCTTCCCTCAAATTGTAAGAACTTCAAAGTCTGGAACCATGGAGGAAGACAATGTAGTGTAATGGTTAGCGTGTGGGACCAGGACTAATCCCCATACAGCCTTGGCGTTCACTGGGTGTCCTGGGGCCAGTCAGTCTTTCTCAGCCTAACCTACCTCATAGGGTTGTTGTGAGAATAAAGAGAGGTGGTGGGGGGGAAACAGTGTATGCTGCCTTGATGTTGCACATCTATACATATTTGGAGTTTGTAAGTATAATAATGTATTCCTATTATAAGTCTATGTTTATGCTGACTATCTCTAGGGTGAGAGTGAGATGAGTGACAGGAAGAAGGGTAGATTTGCATATGTGTGATGACTGGCTGAGTGAGTGAAAGGGGGAGGGAAGTGTGTGTGCTATATAAACTGTGGGTGGTGTTGTGTGAGTCAGATAGGGGTTAGGACAGGTAGAGCAATGTCGCTGTCAAGGGTTTAGAACTGTGAGGGAGAGGCCTGTGATGATTGTGGGCATCTCTATACCAGCCTAAAATCCTGCATTTAAAATGGGGCTTTCTGCTTCTGTTTTAAATGCAGGATCACAACTAATCCTTTCACCTGCTTCCTTTTCCCCCACCTGCTTCCCCACTCCTTCCCCCCCCCCCCCGCATCTCAGTCTTCCATTATCTTTCATTGATCTCGCTCCTCTTCTTGCCGCTTTTCCTCTTTTCACGGAGAGAACTCAAGCGCAACACAACAGGGTAACTTGATAGCTCATTATCTGCGATCTATTTAAAAACTGAACAAAGGGAATTTGGTGCAGGAGATGCCCTGGAAGGACATGGTGTTATGTAAAGAGCCTGCAAATGTCCGTGAAGGAGCAATCTCAATTGCAGGATAAAAGCTCCGTGTGAAGAAAGTCTGTGAAGTGTTTGATTTGAGAGTGTGATCTGGTGTATTGTGTATGAGAGAATGTACTTACTAATTTATTTATTTATTTATTGCATTTATATCCCACCTTTTTCCTCTTGCAAGGAACCCAAGGCGGCTTACATTATCCTCCTCCTCTCCCTTTTATCCTCACAACAACAACCCTGTGAGGTGGGTTGGGCTGAGAGTCTGTGACTGGCCCAAAGTCACCCAGTGAGTTTCCATGGCCAAGTGGGGACTAGAACCCAGATCTCTGGGCTCCCAGTCCAACACTCTAGCCACTACGCCACACTGGCTCTACTAAAACCATTAAGAGTTGCTTATTTACTGTTCAACAACTTATTTGCTGTAATTAATAATGTTTATTTGTTTAACCAAATCCTATGCCTTCTGCTCTTGGCTATATAAGGGAAGGTAATAAAGGAAACGATACAGGTGATATTATAAACAAGTGGGTCGTTGCAGATAGAGGACTGAGTGTGGGTTTGACCTGAGCCTTAAAGGTCCTGGTGGCAGCATGATTGTGTGTGGGGAAGGTGTTTCCTGCCTGCAGTAAGAAAGGCCTTAGAGAAAGGGTAGTCTCACTGGGAAGGGGAAGGAATGCCACACTGCCCTATGCTGTCCTTGGAGGAAAGGCAAGATATACATTGCTTAATTGTAACAATCACAATTAATAAATTAACAGTGCAATCCTATAGATCTATATGTGGAAGTAAGTCCCATCGCATTCAGTGGGGCTTACTCCCAGGTAAATGGCTGTAGGATTGCAGCCTAAGACTAATAATAATCAGAGGAAGCTGGTGGCTCTGATTTCAGTGGGGCAGTGAATTCGCACCAGGTTTCAGTCAGAATTCTAATGGAGCTATCCAAGGTGCAAGGTCTGACTGGTTCTGATTGAAACCTGGAGCAGATTCACTGCCCCACTGCCATCAGAGCCACCAGCCTCCACTGATAATAATGTAATAGTAATAATAGGGCCAGAATAAAAGTGTAAGAAACAAATAACATAACTGTCTGAAACTATATGAATCACAAGTCCATTTGGAGGTTAATTGTGGGGAAGGGAAGTTCCCACCATGAATCAGAGGGTCTGGCTAGGCTAGGGGGACCTTTGGTTTATTCAGAGTCTTACATGCCTTGCTTCCCTGGCCACAGAAGAACTGAATGGTGCCCTGCTCCATGCAAATGAAAAAAAAAACTCACATTACCTTTCGTATTTATATAGCAGGTCCAATTCCTTTCCCTGGGAACTCATTCAGATTGACAATGACAATAATTCATCAAATAGAGCTATATATAAATCCTGCCTTGACAACAGGATGTTATCATGTTTATTTCCAGTGTAATTATTTGGGTATTTAATTACAGAACAGTTAATTACTTCACTTTAATTATATATCTCTTTTAATTAAATGGTAGTTTCCAAGCTTTGATAAGGTTGAGGATGCAGCGCCTTCATTTTTAAAAAGTTATCAGCCCATGATGCGCCTCTCTCGGTGGCCTGTTCAATGTGCATGCCACAATTCATGTCCGTTTATGTCTCCTCCTCCTGGTTGACTTTTGTGAGGAGGGGGCAACTTAGCCAAGGCTGAAACAGCTGAAGGGTTCAGTGAGAAGGGCTTCATGCATTGCTTTTTAAAATCTGGGCCTGAGTATAGTGGTAAAATCCATGCAGAAAATGGTGTCTCACATACGTCTTCCAGGCTACGATCCTATGGTTGCAGGGAGGGTGTTAAAGGGCCATTGAATGTTTTGGAAGTCCCCCTCCAAGGGCAAAGAGAGAGGTCCAAACTCAGAAGGGAAAATCCAGGGCTGGCATCAAAGGTAGGCATGGTGAGGCATCTGCAAGGGGCCCACACCCCCGCAGGGGCCACTGACAAGGGCCCCCTGGAGTTGCTCCTCCTCTTCACCACTGCAACCTTCTTGTTCACCTGCCTCTTGCTCTGGCCCAGACAACAGGGGTGGTGAGAAGGAGGAGCAGCAGCAGAAGATGCCACTGCCTACTTGCTCTCTGCCTGTCAAGCAAGCAAATGTGGCAATTATGAGACAGAGATGGCAGCAGGGTGGGGGGATAGCAGCTGGTGACAATGGCGGTGAGAAGGTAGACTCACTGAGGCTGAGGGAGGGCCCCATTGAGGAGCTTTTCCCAAAACGTGGGGCTAGCACTGGGAAGGCTGACCTTGCAACCACTCCCCCAGCCACCACAGAAGCATTCATGGCCCTTGCTGCTCCGACATTGGTACAGATAAGCGGGGGAAGGGGCTTCCGTGGGTGTTGGGGGGGTGGGTTGGGGGAAGGCTTGGATCTGCAGGAAACTATCCCCCTGCCCCATCCCCAGAACTGGGGGGAATATATGCCAGAACTGGTGAATATAATTTCTCTCCCACTTCAACCAATGAGAGAGAAATTATAAAGGTTTTGGTTTTTTTTTAAGGGAGGAAGAGAAAAATGTGCTCCTCCCTTCCACCCTGCCAGTAGGCTTTGGGTGAGTGTGTCACTGCCTTCAGATCACCAGCACCATGGGATCGCTCTGTAAACTGGCAGTTTTATTTGCATTAACGTTAGAAGTGGGGCCGGATCCTTTCCCAAACATTCCTTTGGGGGTTTCATTCAGGGAAACCTGTCTGTTTAAATTGGCATCCATATCCATTCATCCTATGGAGTTCCTGCTCCCTTACCTCTTTGTTTATGTCAATCAGTGTCCGTATTATCTTCGAGCATCAGTTTCCAAGGGGGCTTGCAAATAAAATGAAAACCAAAAACAGTACAATACAAAAATATAATCAAAGTAGCAAGAATAAAAGAAAACAAATCTAAAAGTCCTTGAAAATGGTTTTTAGATAGCCTGGGGAAACAAAAACTTTTTCACCTGATGCTGAAAATATAATGACATAGGGTCCAGGTGAGCCTCTCTGAGAGAGAGTTCCAGAAAGTACCATCTCCCTCATCTCAGATGGAGGGGGCTTTCGGAAGGAGGCATCAAGACTGCCAGATATGGGCAGGCTGTTCCAGAGTAAACATTGATTCAGGCACCTGAAATAGGAGCTTGCCGGATCTCAGTGGGGTGCTGTTGAGGACTGAACACCCATGGAAGCGTCATCCTGCAGATGTCCAAAATAGGGCCTCCTCTGTTGTGGCACAACAGTGGAACACACGGTCCAGAGCAGCCTTCCCCAACCTGGTGTGTTCCCAATGTTTTGGACTACAACTTCCAGCATTCCTGACCATTGCCCATGCTGGTTGGGGCTGATGGGAGTTGGTCCAAACTTGGAGAGCACCAAGTTGGGGAAGGCTGGTCTAGAGAGACACACTTTGTTACACCTCTTCTGAATCATGGGAAGTTACAGTAGACCTTGCTGTTCTGAAAACCGAATTATTCCAGTGAATTATTGACAAGGTGGTTATAATGGGGTTGTGGTGACTGCTACTTAATCTTCTCTCGCTCTCGCTCTCCCCCCCCCCTTCTTGTTGAATTGTTCTCATATCTTTGCTGTTTTTAATTTGTACACCACTTGGGGGTATATTTAAAAAACAACAGAAAAAGGTTTTATAAATTTTGATCAATCAGATTTGCAATTGGCGGTACTACGTGCATGCCTTGCCATTTAAACTCGGATAATTTTTATGGGGTAACAAGCCAAATGTGAGCTTGTATTTCAGGGGTTCACTCTTCAGCATTGAAAATTGTCACTGTTGTTGTTTTCACCCTAGTGAGCAAAGCTTGAAGACCCAACAACGCAAATGAGAGCATTAGGTGGCAGTCTCCTTGGAGAAGGACCAAGACATTTGGTGAGTGAGGCAGAAAATCCAAATTGCACCCCCATGGGGGTAAAAAATATAATATACCAAGAGTGCAATCCCTATGCATGTTTAGACAGAAAAAAAGCATGGCTGGCTGGGGAATCCTGAGAGTTGTAGGACTTTTTCTGTCTAAACATGCATAGGATAACCAACAATTTGCTGCCTTTTAATGGTGCCCCTGCCCTCTGGGGAAAAAAACCCTGCTACCCAAGGTGGGTCACCTCATCCTTCTTCATGGTAGGGCTAACCCCAAACCCACCTCCCCTTCAGATACCAGTAGTGACATTCTAAATTAGAAGGGACCATAACTTCTTCCACCACCCTGGGGTATAATCTGCCACATAGTTAAACTGAAACTACACGTCAGCCGACAGGTCTCAAATGGGCACTGACTCACTGAGCTGTGCCCATGGTCGCTTATAACCTGCTCTGTTCAAGCCAGTTTCTCTTGAAAGAATTCCAGCTAAACTCTAGCATCATCTGATCACCGAAAATGAGCAGGTGAAAAGAGGCGCAAAATGTGAGTTTACGTTTGGATGGTATTAATAACATCCTGGTTGTCTGTGGCGCACTCCATCTGTCAGTGCCGCAAGGACAGGATACAGAGAGCTGGTATCTTCATCCCTGACAGATTTTGGAATAATAAAGCTTTGATTCTCTGAGGGCGCTCCCAGATGGCTGCTTCCTCTTGTACAGTGTCCCTGGAAAAAGCAAGTACTCCTTCCCCTAGGAAAGACCCTATGCAGGGAGCCAGCTGTATGGACAATGCACGTCCCACAGTGATCTCATCTTAGTGCCTGTCAGCCGTGAGCCCAGGTATACCACAGGGACTGGATGTGCTGAAATCATGCATCCAGTCCCTTAAGTTCGAGCTATCTGAGCATGCCCTTGGGGGCTTCCCCCACCCAGTCCAACCATGCATGATTTGCAAAAGCACATTGCAAAAAGGCACTGAAATGCTATCTAAGCTGTCTGCATGTGGTTTCTTGAACTTCCCAGATGCTGCAGGCCTGATGAAATATCAGGACAGAAACTGCACCATTACATTAAGCACAGCACTTTCCCCACCATTGAGGCACAAGTAGGAAACAGAGTGACATCTTGGAGAGCCATATATGAATATCTCCCATATTACTTCAGTGCCATCCAGGGCATGCATTGTAGTGATGGGCTAGGAAACCATGTTGTTTCTTAGCAAATATCTCTAGAGCGGTATCTTTTTGTATAATCTATACTGATTATATCTTGGCTGATTTCAAGATTTCCTCTGCAACCATGAGGACTAAAAGCATACGTTCAAACATTTTAAAGAACAGCTTCTACTTTTAATTGCCTAGGCTAAATGCTTAAACATCTAGAGCTAGTCTTGTGACTGACTGGGGATGGGGTGGGGGTGTCAGGTTTTTTTCCACTTGAGAGAGGAACCAGACAAGGATGTCCACTTCCTCCTTTGATATGTGATTTATGTTTGGAACATCTGGCTTGTGCTATAAAACAGAATAGTAATATTCATGGATGTCTGCATGATTGTTTAGAATTTAAAATTATTCTTTATGCTGATGAACTTTTATTGTTTATTTCTGAACTCCAGTTGTCTGTGCCGGGCCAGCATTGATGCAGCTGATTAATACATTTGGTAATTTGTCTGGTTATTCAATTAATTGGTCAAAATTCGAACTGGTGCCAGTTGGAGATTCTATTAGGGCTGTGCATGGACCCGCCAATCTGACTCGGAGGCTGCTTCGGGGCTTCCAAGGTGGGCCCAATTCGGCTCGGGCTGATTCAGCGGCCCCCCAACTCACTTTGGCCTATGAAGCCAAAGCAGGATTCGGACATCTGCTTTTGCACCCCCACTAACACACCGCTCAGCCCCCAGCTCCTTATCTGGGCACTTGTTCCGTGGGGGGGGGTTGCTGCCACTGGAGGAGCTGCTGCTGGTGGATCCGATGTCAGGGGAGCTGCTGCCAGCGCTGCAGGAGGGAGCTGCTGCTGCCAGTGCTGCCAGGGGAGCCACCACTGCCAGGGCAGCCGCTGCTGCCACCAGCTCCTAGGACCTCTGGACGCGCCCTGGCAGCCATCTTGTTGTTCTGGAGGGGGAAGCCATTTTTAAAATGGCTCCCCCCTTCCAGAACAACAAGACGACTGCTGGAGCATGTCCAGGGGACCCAAGTAAGGAGCTGGGGGCTGGGCATTGGCAGTGGCGTCGGCATGGCTGCTGGGCTTCCGGATTGCTCTGAAGTGCAACAAAGTGCTTTGGAGTGACCCACTTCACTTCGTACCACTTTGCGCCCCTTCTGCTTCGCCTTGGAGGTGGCCTGAAGTGGCCCGAAGCACCCCGCTTTGACTCGGAGCTCAGGCTTCAGGCTGAAGCAGTGCATAGCCCTAGATTCTATATCTCATAGTGTATTAGCAGACTGACAATTTCAATGGTGCCCGGATGTTATTACTTATCTTGGAATACTTATTCCCAGAGAATTTGAATAAATTTATTAATGAGATTTCTCAATAGATGGGCATCTTTAAACCTGAATTTGTGAGATAAGGTAAATACACTTAAGATGAATACCATACCTTGGATTGTTTATGTCATACCTGGGATTCCCTTATCTATACCTGGCAAATATTCTCAGAAAATCAGTGCTTTGTTTCATAAAATTTTGTGTCTGGGGGGGGGGGGTCCTCCCCACCAAGATTATCTCTGAAAAGGATGCAACTTCTAATTAAAGAAGGTGGATTTGGTTTTCCAGATCTTGCCTTACAGAATTGGGCTTATCTGCTGACTCATACTGAATACTGGTCTTTCTCATCTGCATTGATCAGTTTTGGAATCTTCTTGTCTGGTTCCTCTCTCTAAATGGATGGCATTAGGTTCTAGACATACAAGACTGCATAGGGTTGCTCCCACAGTTTCTACAGTTAGAGATGTGTGGTATATAATGTCACATCCATGTTCTCATGCTAAATTTACTTTATGAGGCAATCCAGATCTAAAAATTAGAAGAAAATGTTTTTGTGGCAGACATGGACAGATAAGGCAATTTTTGCTTTTTATTATTTATTTATTTATTTCATTTCTATACCGCCCAATAGCCGAAGCTCTCTGGGCGGTTCACAAAACCAGCTTTGGCACAACTGGTGGGCGCCGCTGATGAGCTTTTGTCATTTTTTATCTTGCATGCCAAATATGACTTGCCAGCTATGACTGAATGGCAATACTTGAAATTGCAGCATTTGTTAGGATGTAGGTTTGGCCCAGCCGGTTTTACAGCATCAGAGTCTATATCATTATTGGAAGCACTTATTGAGGCTGGTCAGGCAAAATAACCCATGATCCATGTCTATAAATGCTTGTTATTGGTGAATAAATATGATATACGGAGTTTTAAGCAGGAATGGAATAAGGAATTGAATTGTCCCATTCTGCTGCGTCTATGGCTATCGCATCTATGGATCTTAGGCTGTATCTCATTCAGCAAAAACTTTTGATTTGTGTCTATTGGACTACAATGTCTCTTTCATAAGGGACTGTCTATTTTGGCTAATTGCTGGCAGTGCAATGCAGCTAATGCTTATTTTAAACATATGTTTTGGCAATATCCAGTAGTTGCTTGTTTTGGGGAGGAGGTTATTATATGGATAAATTCTGTACTGGAACAGTCTTTAATATTTGCTGATTTAAATATTTGCTGATTCGCTGTTTTAAATTCTTTACCTGCTTCATGGCAATTAACAAATGGTCAGCGTAAATAGATTCTCTGCACCCTTTTGACAGCTGAAAGACTGATATTACACCACTGGAAGGATACGTGCTCACCTATTACAGTGCAATGGATTGAGGACACTTTCAACATATAGATGCCATTTTCAAATGGATATTTGGACATCTGGTTTGCTTTTGTTGAAGCCTATGTATAATTGCTAGTAAGTTGTATTTTCATATATATATGCATTTCGTATCTATTCCTTGTTATGGATATATAAACATTTATTTTAAAAAACCCTAAAAAATATAAAAAGGAATTTTTTAAAAAAATATCTTGGCTCATTGGGGCAGGTCCAAATCAGTGTCTATTCAGAAAAACAATTATTTTGTGTGGATATACGCATGCCTAAGGCTGCAGTACTAAACACACTTATTAGGGAGTAAGTCCCATTAAACACAGCAGAACTTAATTCAAAGTAAATATGCATAGGATTGCACTGGACACATTCACTAATAATGTTCAGCAGAAGACTCCAGCAGTCGCTCTTAACAGATGGGAGCAGAGGCAGCACAAATTTCAACCGCTTCTGGGAATCTGGTAGAAGCAAACCTCATCTTTCAGTCCTCCTTCTCCCCTCCTCCCAAATATACTTAGTATTTAAAAATTGCATAGGATGTTCAAGTGCTTCACATGCATTATCTAACTGTAATCCTTAAAATAACCTGTAAGGCAACACTGAATGAATATGCTCCATTATGCAGGGTGTATATGTGTGAGGGTGGGGGGAATGGGGGGAATGAGGCACTTCTATTTAAATTACAGTAATTATTTCTAAATTTGCATCTACAGTGTACATTCTACACATATAAATTAGCCTATGCAAATTTGATCCAAATCTGTGCACTCTTTGGTCCTCTTTTTGGTCATGCATTCCTTATTTTTTGGTGATGCTTAAGTGGCCAACCTAGAAGGAGGGAGTAATTGAACTTTTCTCTATCTTGATTTAAAGCTCACTAAGCTAAAGGAGAGCTTGTATGCAAGGCGAAAATGACGCACTGCTGAGATCTCTATTTCCAAGCCAAAAAATATGAAACTCAGTGATAACACTGCAGATTCAGCAAGGAAGATTTATGCAGGGAAACAAGTTTCCACATGCAGCTGGGGCTGATGTATGTCTGAAAGCCTGCTTTTCTCCAAATAGACCTGCCTGGCAATTAAGATCTTCATCAGAGGCCATTCTCCAGGTGCCCCTGCCTTCTGAGGTTATGTGGGTAGTGGCTGAGGAAAGCCACTATTCAGTGGTAGCACCCAGATTTATGGAGTTTTCTCCTTAAGCTTGTGTACCTGGCACCTTCAGTGCTACCTTTTAGGCACCAGATGAAGTCTCCTGGCTTTTAACAGCAATCGATCCACCTTTCAGCTTTGTTCCCCCTGTTTGTGTATTTGGGTTTTTACTGGCTCCTGGTTTGTTAAGTTCTGTCGATTCTGCTATCTGTTGCAGTTTTTATTATGTTGTTTTACTTTGATGTGTTATTGTCTTTCATTGTTAGCTGCCCTGAAACTTCATAAGCATTAAAATAAAACCATGTGCATTACAATAATCATTGAGGCCCTATTGAACGGGCTGGATACACCTTCTAAATCAATGGTGGGGACTGTATGGCCCTCCTGATGTTGTTGGACTGGAACTCCCATCAGCTCCAGCCAATATCGCCAATAGTGAGACATGATGGGAGTTGCAGTCAAACAACATCTGTTCCCTACCCCTGCTCTAGATGGTGAAGATTGTCACACCTGACTGGAGCTGGTTCAGGACATCTGGTTTTACTCAAACACACAAAAAATGATAATCCAGGAGTGGAAAACGAAAAATCAGAACTTTTTATTCCTAAAAGTCTATTGTGTAAATGTTTCAACTGAATGAGCTCTTAATCAGGGAAATGTTTCTTGGCAGTAAGGGGCAGGGGGAATCTCAGCCAACAGAGAATAATTGGATCTCTTCTCAACTGCCAAAAAGACAATTTCCCTGAAGAATGGCTCATTTGCTTTAAAGGTATTCATGTTGGACTTTAAAAAGTAACACATTTCAGTCATTAATATCGTTTATTGGTTAACCAAAAAGATTTTAACCATTGATATCAAACATTTTTTTTAAAACACCCAACAACATATAAAATACAAATGTGCCCAGGGTTTAAGATCTTCAGAAGACGCCTTCTCTATCGCCTATCAATACCTAAGGTGCATTTGGTGCAGAGACAAGACAGGGTGTTTTTGGTGGCTGTGCCTCCTAGCCTTTGGAATTCCCTTCCTGTCTAGCCACTTTTTATTTATGATGTATTTGTTTAAAATATTCATATCCTTCCTCTGTGCCTGACAACAAGCCTCCAAGATGGCTGAGTATATGTGAAAATTAATACATAATATAAGATATTGACTTATGGAGGCTCAGAGCAGGGCAGGGGAAGGTAGATCACATTGGAAAATGTTCACTCCTCAGTGGGGATGTACAAGAATTTCATTTCAGTTTGCAAAACATCCAGACTTGCCCCATTCACAACTGTGAATGTGAATGGGGGCACATTTTTTAAAAAAAAGTTTGCACATTCCCAACTTGCGATTGCTTTAGAAAAATGAATGAAAAATTAAGGCCTTTATGTCCAAGAACAATTCATGTTCTCTTATTCCCTTGAGGGTCGAGGGTCGACCCTCGAGTCCTCTTACTTTTTCTTCCAGCAGTATGATCAACTTGCACTTGTTGCACGTGTAGGCCATGTTGTTCTCAGGCAAGAAAACAAACATGGCACACACCTTGCAGGTCACCACCGCTGGAGAGTCTTGGCCTTCCATAGTCTCTTTTCCTTTTTGTGTCTAGCTTTCTGATTGTTCTAGAGTAGCCTGTGCCTGGTCCTCTACTCACTGGAGGTTAAAAACAGAGTCCCACTGGTATGGAAGTGTGTGTTACAAGACAAATAATTTTTTTAAAAAATGAAAAAATGTTAGGGGCCTCCCCCTTAACCTCCCCTGCCAAACTCCCCTGGCCAACTCCTGTTTGCTCCCCCTGTTTGCTTGCTCTGACCACTTACTCTCTGGGAGCTTGCTTGCTTCTAGTCCCTAGACCAGCTGGAGCAGCTTCCTCTGCTCTGCTCTGTTCAGCTGGGAGGTGGGAAATAGACTGAAACTTCCTGCCCACACAGCTGCTGGGAGTAGTCAGGCCACCCTTTCAATTCAGTTGGAGCTCTCAGGAGCACCTGGTGAGCTGATAGCCACCCAGAAGGAAAAGGAGAGCCCCCCGGGCTTCCTCCAGCCCACTTACCTCTTTGCCTTTGTCTCCTTTGTCTCTTCTTCCACTGCAACTCCCCCAGCCAATTCCTGTTTGCTCGCTCTGATTGCTCACTCTCTGGGAGCTTGCTTGCTTCTATAGTGCCTAGACCAGCTGGAGCAGCTTCCTCTGCTCTCCTCTGCTCAGCTGGGAGGCGGGAAACAAGATTAAAAGAGAGAGAGAGAGAGAGAGAGAGAGAGAGAAAGTCTCTAACCCACAGGTGCAGAACCTCAGGCCCAGGGCCAAATCTAGGCCACCTGTGGTCCCCATCCGGCCCTCCAGGGTTCCCCAGATGGCCATGCCTCCTTCCCTGGACCCACCCGTTTCCCCAGCCACTGATCATTTGGTGGTTTCCCAGCTGCTGTGCAGTTTTTCCCCATTCTAAAAGATTAGAAGGCCTCTCTCCCAAGGCTTAGTTACTGGCAGTAAGGGCTTTAAGTTAAAATATGCTGGTATTCTGGCACTGCCCCTTTTTCATTTGCCCTGCCCACCACCAGAATGCACCCCCTGGGAGCTTCTCTGGAATTGAATCTGGCCCGTGGGCTGAAAGAGGTTCCCCACTCCTGGATTAAGGAATTCCATCCCCTAAAGGAGCAGGCCTGCAACCTACACTGATCTCTTCTAGGTGCCAGATGAACACATTTCGATTCTCCCTGTCACTTAAACATTTTAAAGCACTGGTGGTTTAAAGTTATTTTGACTGACTTTGTTTAAGGCTTTGCGGTTTATTGTATTTTATTGTATAATTTCAATATTTCCTTTTTTCATGGTGAACCATCCTGGCGTATGTATTATGAAGGGTATACAAATATCCCCAATAAATAAAAACATATTCCATCATGGGGGGAGGGATTTTTCTCTAACATATCAGAGAAATCATTTCTTTTGCTGTTGATCCTCCCATTTATACCACAGTGAAGGCCGCAATTCAAGGTGACCCTTATCTGTCATTATTGAAATGATCCTAGACTTCTCTAATTCAATTAACTGCCATTTCAATGTCATTAAGCTATTAAGAATGAAGTTTCAATGCCTGTACAATTCTAAGCTGCACTAGCAAAGTCATGCATAATGGGTCAAAGTTGATTCCTCCCCCCATCTAGCTTTAATTTCTTCTGTATCGAGTGGACACCTTATTCAGAATGCGAACACATGGTGCATTAATGGCACACATGGCCCTAGCAGAACAGAACATGCAGCCTGTTGCTCCCTCTGCTGCTGTTGTGAAATAAGCAATGGAGATTGCTAGGCAGCAGCAGTTCTTCCAAGAAAAAAAAATGTGGAGGTTATAGTGGATAACAAACTGAACAAAAGTTAACAATGTCAGGCTGGCACACAGAAGGGGAAGTTTAGCAGAGCACATACTTTGTAAGGAGAAGGTGCCAGACAGGATGGGGAAAAATTCCTTTCTAAAACCCTAGAGCAGTGGGTTCCCAACCTTGGACCCCCTCCCCCACTGTTGTCAGACTACAACTCCCATCATCCCCAACCAGTGGCCATACTGGCTGGGGATGGTGGGTTTTGTAATAGGAACCACTGCCCTGGAGAGCCACTCTCCCGGAGACCATACTGATCTAGATGGATCAATGGTATAAGGCAGGTTTCTCAAGTCAATATCCTTTTAGGCTCCAGGATTTGGGGGCCCCTCCTCACCTGGAAGAGGAAGGAGATGCAAAATGAGAAATCTCTTATGCTGCACCCAAACCTCTTAGATCGAGTTCCCAACTGATGACACAATCATAGGCTGAAAATGAAAGAAACTAAAGACCAGTGGGCAGTGGTGTAGTCGAATCCAGGCTTGCAGGGATGCAGCACCAACACATTTTGATCAGCAGGGATGCTGACATCAACTGCCACCCCACTCAGACTTCCCTATCCCTTCTGAGCTTAGCTGCAATCCACACAGTAGCTGGGTGGGGAATGAATTTTCCACACAATGATGTGTTCCCAGTGGAGGCTGGGGGCTCCTATGTCAATGGGGCAGTGAATCTGCTCTGGGTTTCAGTCAGAATCAGTCAGAGCTCTGAAGGAGCTATCCAAAGTGCTGAGCCCACTTTAGGGATAGAGCTCAGCACTTTGGATAGCTCCTTCAGAGTTCGTACTGGTTCTGACTGAAACCTAGAGCAGATTCACTGCCCCACTGACATAGGAGCCACCAGTCTCCACAGGCTGTTCCCTGTTGTAATGCAAAGTATTGGGGTGGGTGGTAAGTCTCAAATGGGCAGTTAAGACCCAATAGCTTTACAAAAGTCCTGCTCCTGGTAGAGATGAAAATGGCTAGAACTGGTTTGTTGACATGGATCAACACCACTGCCTAGATTTTTCTTTCTCTCCTTGGGGTCCTGGCTGTGGGGCTTTCATGATGAGCACCCTCACTTCAGAATTTACCACTACATCACGGCCAGTGGGAGTAGAAAATGTGTGTGTGGGGAGAGGGAGAGAGAGAGAGAGAGAGAGAGAGAGAGAGCATCCAGGCTGTTCTCGGATCAACAGTGTGTGTGCAGCCATGATCAGACCCCCACCCCCACCTGAATTGTGGTCAATTGCTAAACTGTCTTTGATTTCAGTGGATCAGGACTGAACATACTGGCTGGAGACAGGTTTCCTCTGCTGAAGGTGGTGCAATCTCTATTGTCTGCTGCTATCTGTATACTCATCCCACCATTACAGCAATCCAAAAACCTACAAACTCAGCCATGACCACCATCAGTAGCAGACCATCAGAAATGAGCATGCCCATCAGCCTTTCTCAACCTGGTGCCCTCCAGACATTTTAGACTACAACTCCCTTTGTACCCAGCCAGCAGGCCCATTGGCCACCCTCACATGGGAGCTGCTGTCCAACACATCTGAAGGGTACCAGGCTTGGGAAGGCTGATGTGCACCCTAGGCAAGGAGGTGCCTCCTCAGTCATCCCACACTCAACTCCTTGAAGAATGACCATGTGTCTCCAGCCGTCATCTCAGCTGATGGAGATGAGAGGAAGGATGGGGTTGGGAAGAGAAAGAGGATGTGGAGCAGACACTGTTTGAATTCTTAAAAAGGGAGCCATGTCTGAACAGAAGGAAGCCTCCTAGATAGCATCAGAATGTACTGCCTGTTTCTAATGACATCTGGTGTAAAGTCTATTTCTGGCTCATTCTGTGATACTGTTTCCCTGGTTTAGATGCTTTACCATACTTAAACTTTGTGATTGCTTGTTCGTTAAGAGCAGCAATCCAGCAGAGCATGCTGAGATGCACCACCTCATTTACCTCTTAAGATTAAAAACAAAAGGAAAAAAACCCTGGCACTTTAGTGCTTGGAGTCAAAATGCTTGGATTCTAGCAAGAGAAAATAGCAAGGGTGGAGTGTAATTATTAATCTAGTGATGTGAAACAGAGAATCAGCACTCAGGACATGGCTTCTCCTTATTCCACTCTACAAAGGAACCAGCAAAGTGAAAAGAAATTGATGCAGGTAAGGAAATGCATTTGCCTTGACAATTTGACTGCATAATGTCATATTCAGAAAGCGATTTAACATTGACATTTTAGAGGGAGGAGTCAGAAACCATATTTACAATGCTTTGCTAAGCAATTTCATTTTTCTTAAAAGCTGATAAGCAAAGGACAGAATGATCAATTTCCTTAGTATGGATGCATGTTTATATCAGCCCTCACCAACCTGGTGCCCTCCAGATGTTTTGGACTGCAACTCCCATCATTCCCATTGGCCATGTTGGCTAGGAATGATGGGATTTGCAGTCTAACACATCTGGAAGGCACCAAGTTGGGGAAGGCTGGTTTATATGTTACTGAACCTCGGAGGCTGATGGCTCTGATTTCGGTGGGGCTGTGATTCCATTCTGGGTTTTAGTCAGAACCAGACAGAATTCCAAGGGGCTATTCAAAGCGCTGAGCCCTATCCCAAAATCAGTTCAGCACCTTGCATAGCTGCTTTAGAGTTCTGGCTGGTTCTGACTGAAACCCAGAATGAAATCACAGCCTCATCGAAATCTGAGCCACCAGCATCCACTGTCATATAGGTCACAAATATTTCCAGGTCTAAACAGGGGGGCCCTCTGTAGGCTTTGGAGTCATGCAAATAGAAGTGAGGTGTATTGGTCACTTTCCCATTTAGGGATGACAAAGCATAGACTGTGAATCAGACTGACATCACATCAGCACAGATGCATTCTTGGGACTTCTTTTCTAAAAGAGATGTTCTTGCATCTGAAGTACAAGGTTGCACTATGGATTGACAAATGTGATCAAGAAGACAGAGAGTGAGTAAAACCTGTATTGCATTTCTGCTGACTCTGCCATCTGCAGTCCCATCTTTAATGGCCTGAACCTATGTTATGCACTTAGTATGTGGGAGAAATCCTTAAAAAAATGGAATTCCAATTGTCAGTCAGAATAGCAAGTCTCCTGTAAGGATGTTAGCAGGTGGGGGTGGAGGGAACCTACTCTCTCTATCACTGCTGTGTCAGCTGCATATAAATCTAGGCCTGTCTTAGTTATATACAGATTATGATTTCTATGGAATACCAGGAGTATCTTACCCCTTTACCACTTCCAAGGTGCATGCTTTGATCCGTAATAAAAGTACAGATGCAATGAGAGCACAGGAGGAGCCTCCCTGAGGCAGAGAAACTGGCAATATAGGTGTGTGTGTGTGTGTGTGTGTGTAGATATATCTGTATGTGTGTGTATGTGTGTGTGTGTGTGTGTGTGTGTATATATATATATACATATACACACACACACACATCCAAATAGATAAGCCTGAGAGAATGCCAGTGTGGTTAAATAGCAACTCAAAATCAGTCTTCGAAACAAGGGTGAGGAACCTCTTTCAGCCCAGTGGTGGGCAGGGCCAAAGGCAAAAGGGGTGGGGCCAAAAATACCAAAAAATAACTGCACATTTTAGCTTAAAGCTCTTATTGCTAGTACCTAAGCCCTAGGAGAGACTGGAAAACCAACAAATGATTGGTGTTTGGGGGAAAGAGGTTGGAGCCTGGGAAGGGGGTCAGACCATCTGGGAAACCCCAGAGGGCCAGATTGGGACCCCAGGAGAGCCGGATTTGGTCCCCAGCGAAATGTGAACTTCCCACCCCTGCTTTAGAACCAGGGCCAGCTCCAGGTTTTCGTGGGGCCTTTGGCAGCAAGGTATCAGGCTCTTGGCCCCTCCCCTTCCTCCTCAAACCACGCCCTTATGTCTTTGGCTTAACCCCTTTAAATGCAAGGAACTCATGACCAATATGGTGAGCCCCTACTGTTAAAGAAATGTTTGAACTTCACTGGTTGCCTTTTTTATTTTGTGCGAATTGAATTTATTTGTCTGTGGCACAAAGGCCGTTAGAAAATACAATATGATATAAAATATAGCAATGCAGAATACAAAATACCAATAAAGGTGAAACAAACAAACAGCGGCACACATTTACAAATTGGACCCTTCCTCCCTTGTGCCATTTCTTTGACTTAAATCCCCCTCAAAAGGATGGGGGAAAGGATAGATCCCTGTATTGTACATGCCCGTTGTCCTATCCATGGCTAATAATAGCTTCCTGGCGGGAATTAAATTGGGGAAATGGTGCAGGGAGAAAGGTTAATAACCCTCTTCCACAACGAGAGATCTGTTGTCCCCCAATGTCTAGTCAGCTCTTTAGACTACTAGATACCAGTGCACATTCATTCATTTATTTATTTATTTATTTATTTCATATCTATACCGCCCAATAGCCGAAGCTCTCTGGGCGGTTCACAAAAACTAAAACCAAACAACACACAATAAAACAATTTAAAATATATAGAACATTAAAACCACAATATAACAATACAACCACAATAAACCTAGCAGCAGTACAGGAGTTTAAAATACAGATTTAAAACAGCAAAGATAAAAATTTAGAAAGCTAAAATACCTGGGAAAATAAAAAGGTCTTCACCTGGCGCCGAAAGGAGTACAATGTAGTCGCCAGGCGAACCTCACTAGGGAGCTCATTCCAGAGCCGGGGTGCCACAACAGAAAAAGCCCTCCTCCTAGTAGCCACCTGCCTCACTTCCTTTGGCAGGGGCTCACGGAGAAGGGCCGCTGATGATGATCTTAAGGTCCGGGCAGGCACATATGGGAGGAGGCGATCCTTCAAGTAACCTGGCCCCAAGCCGTTAAGGGCTTTGAATGTTAACACCAGCACTTTGAATCGGGCCCGGAAATGGACTGGCAGCCAGTGCAGCTGGAAAAGTACTGGCGTAATATGAGCTCGCAGGCCAGTCCCTGTTAACAATCTTGCTGCCCTATTTTGGACCAGCTGAAGTTTCCGGACCGTTTTCAAAGGCAGCCCCACGTATAACGCATTGCAGTAATCCAGACGAGAAGTTATCAGAGCATGGATAACTGTAGCTAGGCTATCTCTGTCCAGATAAGGGCGTAGTTGGTATACCAGCCTAAGCTGATAAAAAGTGCTCCGTGCCACTGTTGTATGAACACACGTAGATGGCTATCTGTTATGGAAGATATACACCCAAACATATCACTCCTTCTAATGGTAAACTCAGGTGGAGAGTGCCGCTAAAATTGTAACCAAAACAGGGATGCTTAGAAACAGGAGGGAAATAGAATGTATGGGTGAATGATACCAAGATTTGCAGAAGTACAAAAATCCCTTTTTAAAAACCGTAAGGGGTCAGCCCCCTGCAAAAGCAGCCCAATGAGTACTGAGCATGCTCAGTAGGCACAGAATGACAACTGGAAAAGAACAATGGAACATAGGGGCGAGGGAGGGAAAGTGGAATGCCCTGCTTGGATGGAATGGAACCTTGAACAGGAGCACTCCTTTTAGAGGGAGGATACACTGCAACATTTTGTTGCAGATCTCACATACATCTAAATCGGAGGAAGTTCTATGAAAGGAATGGCACTGGGGCACTCAGCTGAGCCCTTTGAGAATGTGGCTGGTGTGTGGTGTGACATAAACAGCACTGAAAGGGATTTGGTGAACTCCACACTGAGCGGTGTGAAGTTATTTCATAGACTTCACTTTCACTGCATTAGGATGTTGTTCGCTGGATCATCAAATCACCGAGGAGACACCCTGTCATGCTGCCAAGAGGCACACAGGTCACAGATATTATTAAAGTGCTTATCAAAGGCACACTCCTCTATTAAAACCATGTGCCACATCTTT
Source organism: Heloderma suspectum (assembly GCF_057233095.1). Taxonomy (NCBI): domain Eukaryota; kingdom Metazoa; phylum Chordata; class Lepidosauria; order Squamata; family Helodermatidae; genus Heloderma; species Heloderma suspectum. The sequence goes on from NC_139462.1 coordinate 166,313,338, forward strand.
CGTTGCCGTTCACATCTTTCACGAGCCACAGTTATTGGCAAGAGACGGTTAAAAGCTCTTTGCAGTTTTGCACAAGCTTGGCTGTGGCTCTAATTGGAATGGATATTGATTTTTGTTCTTCCCCTAACCATCTCTTGTGCATCTGAACAGGGAAGCACTTCTAATTCTGATATTCCGGATCATCATTACAAAGCTGTGGAAGTGTAAGAAATGAGATTTGATTTCCCCCAATCCCACTGCCAATCCACTGTACACCGTAGGTAGCTTTTTAAAAAAAAAAAAATTGAAGCAAGAAGGAGAAAGTCATACTTGTTCATGGCATATGCATGAATACTGCATTCACCAAGCAATGATACTGTGTTTTACAAGCCTCTGTACACAAAACCTCTACACTGGCCTTGAATGGGTTGCCCATCGAAGCATTGTGGGCTTGTTTTAAAGGCTTTCTTCCCTGACATAGTAAATAACTCCTCAGCTAGATCACACAGAAGCTCTCCTGCACCTCCAAGAGCTAAGCTACGCATATTAAACCTAGTCCCATACATAAGGTTGTTGGCCTTGTTTTGAATTTTTTTTAAAAAAAAATCTGCTGTATTATTCTTGCTCTTTTAAATTTTACTTATTTCCTTTGTTTTAGCATTTTTGTTAGCTGCCTTAAAAACTCCAGCTGAGAAGCAGCCTAAAATCCTGTCAACTAACTAAATAATAAACAAGCACCCATCCTCCAAGCCAGAATTAGAGATTCAGAGGTCCCACGTATATGGCAAAGCACGAGCAAACATGATCAGAAGAGCAAGAACAATACACAGGGTTTTTTTATTTATTAGTTATACATATGTATGTTTCTAGGATAAAACTTATATAACTTTACCTGACAAAGCAGTAAGATGATCACTGGTAATGTATCATTAATAACATTCGGAAGCACTATATTTGTGGGCTTTATACAGAGATGATTTAATGCTCTTATTACTGTACATGGGTATGCAGATGTGTGTGTGTTTGACTGACATGCAACAAAATGTTGCAGTGTGTGGCATGCGTTCATACCTGGCGAGAACCCTGCTCTCTTCCAGGATATTCTACGGATGTACGAAAGTATTATGTTGATGGGGGGGGGAGGCATTCCGCCCCTCCCCCCGGAATCCTCGATGGTGGGGGAGGCACTCCGTTCCTCCCCCCCGGAATCCTCTGCGGCCGGCTGGGCTCCGCGGCAGCTCTGCGGAGCAGCCAGCCAGGCCCAGCCTGGATTTCCAGCTGCGGAGGGCTCTGGGTAAAAAACAACAACACCCACGTACGCAAATGGTGGCAGCTACGGCCGCTGCCATTTGCGTTCCTTCTTTTTGCCCTCTTAATCTACATAAATATTTACGTAGACTATGACGGCAAAAATAAAGGAGAACGCAAATAGCGTAGCAGGCGTAGATGTAGTAAATATTTACGTAGACTAAGATGGGCAAAAATAAGGAACGCAAATGGCAGCGGCTGTAGCCGCCGCCATTTGTGTATGCAGTTTTTTGTTTTTGTTTTTAACCCACCCAGCCATGATAGGCTACGTAAAGATTTACGTAGCCTATCACGTCGTGTTTTTTTTCTTTAATCTAGTCATGATAGGCTACGTAAATCTTTACGTAGCCTATCTTTTTTTCTTTTTTTTTTACAAGAGTGGAAATGGCGGCTGCGGCAGCCAGTCGGAAGACCAGCAGCCGCCGCCGGAGCCGCTGCTGCCGGAGCCGCCGCCGCCCGGAAGATCCGCCCCAGGTGGGTCTTGTCCTGGGGGAGATCCACGGGGGGGGTGGGGGGGTGGCAGGCCGTTCTGCCACGGAGTTCAGGGGGCCAAATGCACTGGCATTCGGCCTCACCGAGATCCGTGGCAGAATTCTCTGCCATCCCTAGGATATTCCATTCCATCTCAGGCCCAGTTTTCTGGTCTCCACCGACCCACGCACCCTGCAGCAGTCAATCATTTGCCATATCCATTCCATCCATTCACTGAGCATGCTCAGTCCCTCATTTGGCTGTTTGGAGCGGGGTCCCCCAAGGGTTCCCCCGCCAAAAAGTTATTTTTGTGTGTCTACAAACCTTGGGGCTCCCTCAGACCTGCTGATACCTCCCTCTTGTGCATGGATGGTGCTGCTTTTGGCTACATAAAGATCAGTACTTGGAGAATTGAGATTGCTTTTAGTGCATATGATGATAAAGTTTGTTTCACATTTGGTATAATTAAGAAAAGTGGTTCAGGGTCCATATATTCTTGTAGCTTTTAGCGTGAGTGTTTGCAAACATTATTGAAAGTATATAATCTCTGCTCTTCTTCAGTAGATCAAGGTGGCTTCCAATTATTATTTTTATGTGTATTATTTCAAACATACATCTTTAAATTTAATTAACTGCCTGAATGGCTCAGAGGACAACTGCCCCACCCCCCACCACTAACCCTTTAATGAAGAATGAAACTGAATCCTTTTAATTAAGTGTAGCTACCTTTTTAATTTTTCATTTTCTGTGCATCTCTGCAGATGCATGAGCAAGGAATTTGATGCAAAGTGTGGAACAGGAAAAGAAGGTGTTAGGACAAGATGATGCAGGGAGCAGGCTATTGCAGAATTCTCAGCAAATCAAAACAAATGATCTATACGAAAATTGGAAGTAGTGGATATCCTAATGTTTCAGTATTTAACCATCTGGGATGCTCATAGAGAGGGGCTACCTATATGACATGAATCTAAACCTGTTACATAGCAGTGGGGAAAACATCTCTCACTGGTGCAGTCAACTGATTGCTCTCTTGCATTCTTCCTTGGTTCCAGACAAACAGAAAACCCCAAACTGTACTTCAGGAAATAACCATTTATTCCCTGAAGTCTAGATTTATTGAAATCAGTGGATGTAACCTGGTGCCCTCCAGATGTGTTGGACCACAGTGCCTATAATTCCCACCCAGCCATCATGGCCATTGGCTAAATTTGGCCTGTTTAGGCCACTGAATTTACTCTCGAAATTCGGTGGTGGGGTTCCAGTGGGTTGAAATTGCCCTCCAGAGCCCCCGACATTGCCCAGCCCTGGCCTAGAACCGCATCTCTTGTCACCACTGTTTGCTTCAGTTATGCTCTGATAATTCCAGTTGCTCAGTTTTTTCCATGTCAGTCTTTAGAATCTCTTATGTGTATCTTACTCGAAGGATCCAACAGATTAATTACTGAGCAAGTTGCTAAATTTTGAACGTTGTTATTTTAACAACATATCCCCTATGGCACTGTGTCTTGATTTTATGATGTAGAACAATGTATTTTATTGTTATGTATTTTTGTATCTTTTGTTGATGTTCAGTTGATCATACATAAAGGATTCATTCATTCATTCATATTTGCTTCAGTTCTTCAGACTCCCTTCCTGAAAAAGAAAGGTCAGGCACAGGTATCTGCTCTACATCTTCCGCAGTGAAGGCAGATGCAAAGAATTCAGAATACTAGAATTCTAGAAAACTCTTGGATTATTATATAAAAGATTGCCATAATGAAGGAAATAACCATATTTGGGTTGATATCATGTTTGGCCTTTAATGAATGAAGTGTCTCCTAACTGCAGCATATACCTGTGTCTATTCATGCAGGTGATATCTGAAAGTGTGTATAGAAACAAGGTGGAAAGATTGACAGTAGATTTAGGTGTTGTCTCTCCTGGGAATCTGCTGATTTTCTAATGCCACTGAACTGGAGGGCCTCAACTTAATTGTCCTTGTATTCTATATTTTACATACTATTTACATCACACCTGCACCCTTAGGGACTTGGCCTACATCTTGACTCAGATATGCATCACACAGTACCTGTGTCATTAGGCATCATTATCATTAGAATTTGGGCATGTCTGCAGTTGTTGTCATCCTAATTCTTGTCTAAACTGCTTTGCAGAAATTGATTTTGATGCCTAATAGCACTGTGTCTGCTCTCAACACCTTTGTGATCTGAATACCACAAGAATTCCACACAGTTCTTTAGGAACTCTCCACATGGGTCTCCTATGGAGAAAAAGCAGAGGGATCATTAAACAGGCAGCATGAATCTTACCTTGTGTGTATGTAGTTGTGTCCTGAGATGGTAAGGCGATTATCAGTTGGGTTTCTCTGTCAAGGGTTGAGAAAACCACAATAAGCTAAGGAAAGCGCTGCCTGATCCTATACATTTTTACTCAGAAAGAAGTCTCAATGAGTCCAATAGGGTAAGTGGACAGAGGACTGGAGCCTTGCATCATTTTAAATATTGCCTCCTGTTCCATTATTATCTTGTTTTATTGGTTTTTAATTTTAAAATTGGGATTGTAATATAATGGGACTGTGTTTTGTGACTGTTGTGAACCAATTTAGAGTCTTCTGCTGAAAAGCAGAATACTCATTTTAAACATGAACATAACTGAATTTGACTAAATTGTTACATAAATTACATTATATGAGACAATCTTATGGGGAGAAACTAACATTATTACAGTGACAGTTTATGAAAGGTGTTCTTTGTATAAGTATTGTGTACTTTTAAGTTGGTTGTTACATAAGCTGGTATAGCCTCCTTTATTTCAGGGTATTTTCAGCTAAGAAAAACAAAAGTGAGATTCCATGTTGATTTTTTTAAAAAATGTAAATTAAAATTGCATTCTGACTAAATAAGTGTGTATGAGAGGTTCTTCTTATCTCACCCTTTTATATTTAAAAAAGGTTATTGTTTAATACATGCACATAATAAACCTGAGTTTAGAGAAGGTCTTGTTATAAGCATATCCCACCACCCGCACTCCATTTTTTAAATAGCAAACTGAAATGTCTCCTGACCTAGAATCTTGCAAAACAGGTAATTCCCCTGTACAATATATTTCACGCTTCTCTGGTCTCTGACAGATTAGGGTAAATTAAATTTCATGCTAACCCATCTGAGCTGAGAAAGCTCTATTAAGTTTCACTGAATACAGATAATTACTATGATTTTTTTTTACTCTAATTGCACAATGCACAAACACAGGGAAAAAAACAACCCCTAAATCAATCATCCAGCAAAATCCAGCATACTGTGGATTTGTGGGGAATTATATTTTAACTTGTGAATAAAGTGGGCATCTGGCAAGTTATTATTTATGGACAGTTCATATGTATGGGTATAATCATTAAAATGGAGGTAATACAAATAAAAATAGGATTTAACATTTTAAAAAGCTGAAGGGAGACTCATAAAGCCATTAATTTTTTAACAGGCGGCATTCACTCCAGCCCTGCTCTTTCTTCCCAATAAATTCAATTGTCATATGCAAGCTATATGCTGCCAGATGCTGATAGTGCTATATACCCTTGCCTGAATTTGCTATTTTGTCCTTAGTCTTTTCTTTATATATCTATAAATTGATTGTAAAAAACAAACTGCTACTTACACACAAGACCTTGTACCAAATCAGATCACATTTTGCCATTTATGGACAGACACACAGAGATGCGCACACACACTGTTCTTTAGGCTTCGAGACTTATTGCTGCTTTTTAAAGCCAGGGATAAGCAACATGCAGCCCATCTGTGGACAGCATGTTCCCCCCCACCAAGGGGGTGTTTTATGGCCCCCATGAGGTTTTGGAGGCTGAGGGTGCGGGACTGAGATTCTGCTGGGAAACAAGGCATGTGTTCCCTGGACCTCCAGTTTCCCAGAAAAAAATGCTAGTACTGTGGGAAACAGGGTGCACAAAGATCATGCACTCTGTTTCGCTGCAGAATCATGCTCCCTCCAGCCCACCAAACAGCAGCTTGGTGGGCTGGGGGGAGCACAATTCTGCTGGGAATGCAGCTATGCGACCACTTCCGGTTGCAGCAGGGGAGGGGGGCAGCCCCCAGAGGGCTTCAGGGGGTCCAATATGCCCTCCAACCCTATAAAGTCACCCACTCCTGGTTTAAACTCTTCAAGTGTTGTTTCGTGGCTTTTCTTTTTTTAAGCAGCATTTTTAATTCAGCCAGGAACACTTATTACAAAGACAATTTGGGGGCGTTTCCCACAGGAAATGGCATTCAGCTTCTCAGTCATCAGATAGAAAACCCAGTTACCTTCTTATGTAAAGTGTCAAAATCAAGTTTTTTGAGAAAAGCCAAATTCTGAATCATTACTTTGGTAAAATCTGTTCAGTCTCCATGATTCTGCATTGTCATTGTGCTGTTTCATGCCCTCCAAGTCACTCTTAGTCTACCTAAGAATAGCATCTTGGCTTCATAGCAGCCCTAGAAACAAAGGCAATGATAAGACAGCAAAAATAGACAGTTCTACCTCTTTTCCATCTACACATGCCAGGAAGGCTGCGGAACTCCTGAACCCATTTCTGGAGGCTATTTTGGGGTGGATGAGGTTGAACAAATGGAGATGTATCCCAGACAAGATGGAAGTACTGTGGACTGAGAAACCAACTAATCTGGATGGAGGTTTACAACCAGTCTCGGATGGAGTTGTGCTGCCCAAGAGAATAGTCTGAGAGTCCTCCTAGACTTTACACTAACTGGTAAAGCCCAGGTGGCTGCAGTGGCCAGGAGTGCCTTTTACCAGCTTACACTATCTGGAGAGGACAGACCTTGCCTCAGTTATCCATGCATAATGAGGTCCAGGCTGAACTATTGTAATATGCTGTAGGTGGGGCTGCCTTTGAGAACAGTCCAGAAACTTCAGCTGGTGAAGCATGCAGCGGCCCAAGAGTTGGTGCAGGTGAGGCAGTCAGATCATATGACAGCTATACTGTGCCAGCTGCACTGGTTACCAATGTGTTTCTGACCCCAATTTAACGTGTTGGTTTTGAACTTTAAAGCCTCGAAGGTCCAATTTACTTGAAGGACTGCCTTCACCCATATCAGTCTGCTTACACTTTAAGATCAGCAACAGAGGTCCTTCTCACTTGCCCACTTTTGAGAGCAGTTAGGTGAGCAAGAATATGAGAAAGGGCCTTTTCTGCAGTGACTCCACACCTCTGGAATCTGCTGCCTTGGGGGATCCATCAGGCCCCATCATTATAGGCTTTTAGGAAGGACATGAAAACTTGCTTGTTTACTCTGGCCTTCCTCTGATTATGTTTTACCAGACTGTTCTGGACTGCAACTGAAATTGTGTTGTAGGTTTTTTAGTACTGTTTTGGCCAAATGCTTTATGCTGATATTTGTTGTTTTTATGAACATTGGTTGTTTTAATACTGTATAGGTTTTTTATTGTATGAATTTTATTGTTGCTCCTGCCCTGAAAGATGGGCTAGAAAAAAATAAATATATAAAAGAAAGAAAGAAAGAAAGAAAGAAAGAACGTTCTTATGCAGTGTAAAAATCTGGGCTTCCCTTGTTGGTTAGGCAAGCATGTGAAATTCACAGATCCTAACTGTACTGCATTTAATGTGCCTCTGACCTCACTATTTCCAGCCCCTCCCTTTTCAACCAGGTGTGTATATATTCTTGCAATTCAGGATAAGACTTCATGGATCTGATTAAGTGGACTGCTGCCCATGAAAGCTTATGCCAAAATCAATTTGTTAGTTTTTAAGGTGCCATAAGACTCCTTGTTGTTTTAACTTCTAGTAGACATTGTTGCAACCAGAAGCACCAAGGGAAGATTTGATTGAGGATTGCTAGACAGAGCAGTCCCAATGCAATTTCTCCCAATGCAATAAGGAAGTGATTCGTAAGAAAGAAGCCAATTATGGGGGTGGAGAGAACAAAACTCACTTTCGTTGACGATTTATAGATACCAATGAATATGAGCAACAACATTTTTTTTTGCTTGTAGACAGGGTTTGATTAATGAATCTGGCTGCGTTCCAGCTCCCGTATGCAGCTTTCTGTCTCTTACAACCTGATCTGCTGAGCTGCTGCACTGCTGATGCTGTCACATCAGCACCCGTTCTTCCCTCAGGCCCTGCTTCTTGGCCCTCTGCTTATTCTGTTCGCCTTCCTTCGGCCTCCTTCTTCTGGGTCCTCTGCCAATTAGCTTTTCCACCTCCTGGTCTTGCTTCCCTCTCAGCTTTCCAGCCATCCTTCCGAACAATAGCACACAGATCCTCTTGTTCTCCTAAACTCCATGTCTCGGGGCTCAAAGCAACAAGCAGCCAACAGACATTACACAACTAGTCTGGCTTCTTCTCCCTGTCCCATGACACCCCCTCAATTCAGCTCCTTCCCACTCATGCTCTAGCTCCTTCCTTCCTTGTTCCCCACCTCTTCCTTCAGCTCCTTTTCTTCTTTCCCTTCATAGACTGGAGTCACTCGAGGCATGGCATAGCCTGAAAGGCATGGCTGAGGCAACACAAGTCTCCTTTTTCCACTGTAAAGCTGTGGGCCTTGCAGTACTATTGCTACTATCACCGAGCAAGGTGGGGAGGGGAAGTGCTTCCTTCCGTACTCACCCAGCAGTAAGGATAGCTCCAATGATAGCAGGGACAAAGCAGCCCACATTGCCTATGTGGTAGGCAACATGGTGCCTGCGGGCACCAGTGCACCCCTGGACATCTTTCTTGGTGCCCGCCGAGGTGCCCTCTCCCTCCCACTTTGCTTTCTGTGGAGCGTATTGTGTGGGCAAGAGAGAAAGAGATCATCTATGGGTGGAGCTGGGGGGAGAAAGAGAGTATATGAGTTGTGACCCAGAGAAAAAAGAGATCGGGGGCATGAGTTGGCTGGCAGGGGAGTGGGGAGTCCTTTCCTTCTGTGAAATAGCTTTCTGTTGGCACTGAAAACTGAGAGTTCAAAGGAGTTGTTGGTGTGTTGGGGCTATTCAGTCTTGGGCAGGTTACTTGTCCTTTGTGATTAGCCATGCCTTCCATGGCAGTCATTTTGTGGGTGTGCCCAGGGCAGTTTCTCAAATTGCCAAACGTGCCCATAGGCTCAAAAAGGTTGCCTAACCCAGGCCTAGAAACTCAGCAACTCACTTCTCATCTCCCAGCAACAGTTGTCATGGAAGAGGGAGGTAGACTATCCTTGGCTGTGCTGGGCAGTTGGTGAGTCTGAGATCTGGAAAGCTGAGAGCACACCTACACAATTGCTGAAGTTCATTTCTACTTGCAGCCGGATTCGCCCACCCCACCCCAACTTATGTGGCTTTGGTTCCCAGATACACCGCAAAAGCAGAGGAATACAGCACTCCATGTCCCATGGAAAGAGCTAATTCGATTCTGTCAAAGTGCGGATTTTGCCCAAATCGCTTCACAAAGCATTTCTGTTTAGATTGGCCCTAAGTTTCCCAGAAGAGTTAGATTAACAAGTGAGGCTCTCTAGTCACTCTGCCCCTGTAGAAAAACTAGTACAGAGGCAAAACAGACTTGTGAGTACAGCATCACTGGTCTCAGACATTCCCATGTGAGGACCCTGGACTTTTGCCTGCACTGAATCCTATGCTTTGGGACCCTGCTTTGGATTATAATTAGGGATGGGGGAGAAATCCTCCACGGACCCCAGTGAGGCCGGATTCAAAAGAATCCACACACACACACACACACGGAGTCCATGGAGGATCAGAAGACTTACCTCTGCCTCCACGAGGAATCCTTGCCAGCCAGATGCTCCCTGCTGGCTGGCTCCGAAGTGCCAGCGATACGGCCACAAAGGCCTTAGTTTAAGGTAAATGCAGCCATAAATGGCTGCATTTACCTTAAACTAAGGCCTTTATGGCTGCAAATGGTATCCGGGATGCCATTTGCGGCCGCAGTCAATCCGGCCCACCAGCGATATGGCAATGGTGGCCGTATCACTGGCACTTCGGAGCCAGCTGCTGGCTCCTCGGACTCGTCGCAGAGCGGAGCCAGCCAGCAAGGATTCCGGGGGGGGAGGGATGGATCACCTTCCCCCCTGCAGACCCCTACGGAGACCAGGTAAGAGGGTTTTGTACACCCCTAATTATAATGCTGGGCTTTAAGATCCTGCCTCTGGCTCCCGTTTGGATTACTTGAACTTGAGCACACTAAAGAACTTTGATCTGTGGACTCTGGTGAGGTGCTTGTGTTGTTTTTCTATAGTAATAAAGAGAGAGCTAATTCTTTAACACCTGTCTGGTTGCTGATGTTGTGAGGGAGCCCATCCTGACAAAAGCACTGGCAGGGAAGGAGATGGGATGCACCTGGTTAGGTTTGCTGCATAGCTGCGCGGAGAGAACCATTCCTTCCTTAACTGTGCCAGTTGCCTCTGGTTTTGCTTCTTCTCTCCTCCAGACAATGTCTGAGTCAGGGGGGAGGCAAGGCATCTCTGATACATAGGTGGACAGTTATGTATCACCAAAAAAGAGGAAATACATCACCAAAGACGGACAGCAATTTGTATAAACTTGAGTGTGCTAATATAAGTATGTGCTTGTATATACAAATGAAAATTTAGAAAGAATAACTATAATTTAAATAGAAATACAATACATCTCACCATAGTGGGGAAGTCTATGACCAGGTGAGCTATGTGCCTGGCTCGGGTTGCTGTCCAGAAGTGAACTGTTGATGGGCAATTCCAAGGCCTCTCCCTGCTTCTCCTTTCTGGGGCTCGTTATTTTTAAACTGGACTTGGATGAGATAGTCCTTCAACTAGAGGGCACCTTCAGACAGAGAGCTACTGTCCTCTGACAGCCCTTCCAAAGAGGGCTGACCTCTGTAAAGTCGGGAAAAACATGGCCACCCTACTTTGATGCTTGTCACGCAACTCTCATGGTAAGAGCAGAACAAAAAGGAAGAAACACGATTGTGCCCTTTTCCACATCTCCTCTGTCACTCGTATCTTGGAATCTGAAAATAAAATGAAAAACCAAGTCTGAAAATAAAAACTGCAACAAAGTAATCACAAAATGGCACCTCCTGTGAAGAACACACTTAACGCACTGCACACAACTGGTAATTCTACACTTGTTATAACTATTCCATATTTCTGCCATAACCGAATAACAGGGGTGAGGGAAAGAAGAAGCCATTACACTTTGTTACGCAAAGAAACAGCAGCACTTCTGTTGTAATCAGTGCAGGCCACCTACTGGGTCAATAACATTCAGAACATTTTAAAATAATTTTTAAAGACAGGGCTGCATATTTAGCAGACTAGAAATCCCTCGAAACACAAATGATCTGTGAACGTACAATGCGGACAATAGACCCACTGGTAGCAAACAATATACAGCCATTCTTTTTCCCAGAGTAAACCTGACACTGTTGAAAAAGTGTTGTAGAAAAAGAAGAGACGCAGCATTTTACTTTTTAGTCCCTTTCCAGTCACAGAACTCTTACAACAGGGGTGGGGAAACTCTTTCAGTCCGAGGATTCAATTTTGGAGAAGCTGTTAGCGGCCACATTCCAGTGGTGTGAGAGACTGTGAAGGCAGAGGGGACAGGGCAAAAGAGAAAAGAGGTGGAGACCAAAATACAGAAAATGCAAACAAAAAACCCAGCATATTTGTAGCTTAAAACTCTTTCTGCCAGTAAATAAGCCTTAGGAGAGGCATTTCGACCTTTTAGAACAGGGAAAAACTGCACAAAAGCCAGGAAACAACCAAGCGATTGGAGGTTGGGGGAAAGGGGACAGAGCAAGGGAAAAGGACAGGGCCGTCTGAGGAGGCCTGGAGGGACAAATTTGGCACCCAGGATGGAGGGCTGGACTTGGCCCCTGGCCTGAGGTTCCCCAGCCCTGCTTTACAGTCACTAATGTTGGTTACAGGTTTTGGGGGCCTTTGGTGAGAAGCCCTCAGTGGGGCACCTCCCTGAGCAGCCACACCTCCGCCTCACTGTTGTTACAATTCCCATTCACTTGGCCTCTCCCTTTGGGCTCAGTCTAAGCAGATGCCAGAGAGGGGGCAAGTGGCTGCTCCTTGCTGCTGTCATTACTTGTGTGGTGAGAGAACAGGCAGTGACAGTAAACAGGAGGAAAAGCAGGCCTAGGGGGCTCCCGGAGTTGTAAATGGGCCAGCAGCTGGGGTGTAAACCTTGGCAAGTGTCCAGAAATACTAATCCCGGATTGCTGGCCCTGGCAATTCTGATTGTGTGTTTTTTCAGAGATTGTATCAGCTGACTAATGAGCCTGAGGCAATGCCAGGGATTAGCTTTTGTTTTTTTTAAATACTCAGTGCATTGAAGAGAATCTCTCTCCTTATGGCTCAAGCTCTTGAAACAAGGTATCATCAATAAATAATCAAAAGGCTTTGCTATTTAAAATGGTGCAACCCTGCTAACCTCTTTGGGCTCTGTTATTCCTATCTGGGAGCCTGATGTGCTAACTAAAAAACCACGAAGAGGTTTAGTATGTTTCTCACACAGTCAAATGTGGATTTAAAGTGTGATCCAGTGGAGGCTGGTAGCTCTTTGTCAGTGGGACGGTGAATCCATTCTGAGGTTCCAGTCAGAATGCTAAAAGATCTGTCCAAGGTGCTTGAACCCATTTTGGGGATAGGGTTCAGCTCCTTTAGAGTTCAGACTGGTTCTGACTGAAACCCAGAATAGTTTCACTGCTCCACTGACACCAGCCTCCAGTGGTGTGATCCTATGCATGTTTACTCAGGATTGTGACCTCGGAGATAGTTGTAACTTTGCGTGGGAATTCTTAATATTACAAGTGGTGTTTTTCAAAAGGCCTGTAGCTTTGATCTGAATTTAAAACTTGAAATTATACCCTGACCCTTTGATTTTAGAGATAACCACCCCCCACCCCTCCAAGAAAAAGACATGGGGAGGATGACTAGGGATGGAAAATTGATGTGACAGGATCCAGTTCAGCACTAGCATTAATGTAAATTATGGTGTGCTGGCATAAGCGACCTCTAGTGCAATGCCAATAGCATGTGCTGGCATGATGGGTTTCTCCAGAAAACCCCTTGCACCAGCAAATGCTGTTGGCATTGCACTAGAGCTTGCTTACACTAGCGCAATGTAATTTACGTTAGCACTAGTGCTGAACTGATACTCCCTGTGATGAATTGAGTCTTTTATGTCATTACTCTCTTATGTACTTACAAGAGAAGGTCATTCTTTTTAATACCCAAAGCCATTGCAAAATACATATTGTATGTTACCAATGGTTATATTAAAATATTATTTATGCCACATTTTACAACCATACCGAGCAGTATTATTATTATATTATACAAGAATTTCTCCATTCCCCCCCACCTACTGTGTGGTAGTTGCCGTTGCCATGCTGTCAGTGGTGTTGCTATGGAGGTGGGAGGGTGTGTGTGTTTGTGCGTATCGAAAGGCGATTGGTTAGTTCACCAAGCTCACATTGAGGTATTTCTATGGTGGGTGACAAAGATAAATAGGTATATATTCATACTGTACCTTATGTACAAGAAATATGTCCCGTGCATAAAATGGGATTAACATCATTGGGGGAGGGTGTGTGTGAAATTTGTAACTTTTTATACTAAAAGCTGTACTAAAAATAGATTTCTATTCTTTAAGCAAGAGAAAATTTCCTATAGCTGCAAAATAATGATTGGCTGTTATACTACATTATGCTGGCTGCTGAAGAACAGCAGAATCATATGCATCATATCCTAGGTTTGCCTGTGGGCTTGGTTCCTCTCTTAATCCAGAAATTCCACCCCAGATAGCAAAAATATAAACCCCCTCCTCAGTTGCAAAAACCTTGGACATTCACCCCATATCTGGGCTTGCTTGGGATCCATACACGTTATTAGGGCTGTCAACTGATTAAAATGTTGAGCAAATTATGCATGCTTATAATTAATTGATCCATCAGTTAACCAATTAAAAATAATTGTGACATCTGAATGCAGGAGATACTTTATGGCTATTTCATTAAAATAATGATGCCCAAAATTACAGTACAAATTCCAGCTATGGACTCACCAGAATGCCGAAAGATAGATAGATGATAGATGATTGATAGATAGATAGATAGATAGATAGATAGATGAGAGAGAGAGAGAGAGAGAGAGAGAGATTGCCCCTGTCAGGGCAGTTCGCAAAACAGAGCATAAAACCATAAAATCCAAAAATATAACAAAATGTAATATATAAACCCAAAAAGTTTAAAACAACAGAATGCAGCAAAAGTAAACACCAAAGTAAAAGCCAGAAGCCATGCAAAGATCTAAAAACACATTAACACCATTGTTAACACTGCAGGACTAAAAGGCCTGGAGGAAAACAATGGGTCTTCATCTGGCCAGCTTCTTTGGCGATGACATTCCAGAACTGGGGTGCCACGACTAAAAAGGCCCTCTCCTTGGTAGCTACCCACCTCACCTCATTTGGTGGGGATACCCAGAGAGGGGCCTCTGGGGATGGTCTTAAGATCCAGGCAAGTATATATGGGAAGAGACAATATGATCACATCGTCCAGTCTCTGTTAACAATCTCACTGCTCTATTTTGGACTAGCTGATGTTTTTGGACCATTTTCAAAGGCAATCTCACATTGCAGTCAGAGGTTATTAGAGTATGGATAACTGTAGCTAGGCTATCTCTGTTCAGATAGGGTCATATACAAAGTTTGTACAATCTGCTTCATGGGCTACTGAAGTTTGCTAAGATAGGGATAATAAAGCCCTTTGCACACATTTCAAAAATGCATGTTGTTGTTGTTATTGTTTTCATCATTGACTTTTGGATTTGAGACAGAAATGTGGTACTAATATATGGCTCAGTCACCATGTACATCCCTTTCTATATTCTAGAGGGCCATCTCTGCTCTTTACCATGATGCAATGTGAAACTGTCACTTGAGACAGCAATATGGTGGCAGGGGGGAGTTTTTTCATAACTTCAAACTCTGTTTCTGTCACACACACAAAAAAGAGCTCCAGTTCAGAATGGGAGGCATCAGAAATGGAAATGGGTTTTGGCTTCATGTACAAACATCTCCAAAGCCAGCTACTGATTGACCTCCCCCATGAATTCTGACTGAAGTGATATAGGCTGGAGGTATTACCAACCCATGGTATTGGTTGTTGAATTCTGGATTATCGTGTTGTGAAAACACAGCTGTGCTAACAAACCATGGTTTGTTAAACACCAATAACCCCCAAAGAGAACCCATAGTTTGTTGCTGGGTTGTGCACTCTGAGTAGGCTGTCATTATGTGAGAATCTAGAACCATGGGTTATTTTGCCATGCTTCAGAAACAGCGGGAAAGAGTGGTTAAAAAACAACAACAGCCACTTTACATGCCGCAAAGGCATTTGGGATACAGGGAGGGAGTGGGTGAAGGAGGATGGAAACAAACAACCCATGAATTGAGAAAACAAACTGCTGTTTGTTTGATCATCTGCCAAACAAACCCTGGGTATGGCAACAAACCATGGGCTAACCATGGGTTAAATAAACCATAGGTTAGCATTATGCGTGAAGCAGGTCATGGAGTTAACAGGTCGCACTCTTGGTGTCCTGTCCATTAGAATAGGTGGGAAAAGGAGGAGAGGGCAAGTGTGCATTTTTGAACATGAATGCAAGTTCAGGGAATTGCAAAAATTCCCAAGAATCGCGTTACTGGTCATGTTTGCATTCAGGGTCGCGAATGGGACATGTTCACTTGATTTGTGAACATGAACTAAATTCTTGTACATCCCTATCTGTGATCATTTTAATGGATCACTTTTTGGTAATGAAAATTACAGGTACGGAGCCCCCCATCCAGATTGGAAGCACATTGGAGGGCAAAGGGTTCAACCCCCCTACCCTGGATGCTAGTGTTCCCAGTCTGAATTGTTGCCCCTGCGCTTACCTTAGAGTAAAGTAGAAGGAAAAGTAATGTATAGTTTGGGTCTCAGGTTAAAACTGTACCATGACAGTGTTTGCTGATTTGAAACAGTCCTGAGATAGATGAGCCCAATCTTGTCTGATCTCGGAAGCTAAGCAGGGTCAGCCCTGGTTAGTACTTGGATGAGAGACTGCCTAGGAATCAGGCTTCCTGCACTGAGCAGGTGGTTGGACTTGATGGCCTCGTGGGCCCCTTCCAACCCTATGATTCTATGTAACACAGGGAGGAGAAAAAACCATCCATATGTCCTCAACATATAATGGAGAGAAACAATCCCCTAAAAGTACAATACTGAGCTGGGTAGATTGTTATCAGGCATACTGCAATGTGACACTGCTAGAACCAAGCCACAGAAACAGCTTAAAATATTTCTGCAGTTTCTCTTAAAACTTCCAAGCACGTCAAGGATGCCTTTTTGAAGGCTCAGTCATGCCAATATGGGACATGTTTATATGGTGATTAAGACTCCCAGGCCCTGTTCCATAGAAGCAAGGATTGACTATTTGGGTCATTAATATTAAGGACAAGATATAAATTACACAGTTAATATTCAGCAGCTGCTTCTAAATTGTATAGCAAATAATTACAATGAAGGTGGTGAGATATGAAAGGGACAAAAATGAATCTTTTTAATCTGAAAAATAAAACCTAATTGTTTCATTAAATATTTAAAGTGCATATTTTGTACCACATTTCAGTGTGTGTGTATCAAGTTGTATTATAGTAGCCCTTTTGTTAAATTTTGTTAATAGCTATATAAGAATGTTATTGTCCTAGATTCATCCTCTTGATTAAAAACTTCCATTTTATTTACCATCAGACTGCATTTATGGCTTTCATTACAATTTACAATTGCTACCCAGATAATGCAGTTATATAAATTTCATTAATTTGTATAGAAACTATTGATTAGGGGGGAAGTATCAGAAAAATATATCTTCCTCTAAAGCACCATTTCATTTAAATGACATTCTACATCTTCTAAATATTACTTTTTTGCATTCATTGTGATTTTTATAGTATGATATTGTAGATATCTTGGTATCTCTTTGTGCTGCAGGGGCATCATATCACTCAGTTTCAGAACTGCTTCCTTTTGGGTATTTTATATTTTTTACAGTGCCATTGAATAAGATAGGACAAGACAACATAACGTTTCCCTGCTTGCTTTCTGAAAAAGCATGTAAAGAAGCAGTCCAAAAATGTACTGTGTGAATAATCAGAAGCAGGTACAAGAATGGAGTAAAACTCCTTGTATCTCCATTGCTGTTGCATGTCTCAGTTTAAGAACATCATTCCTATTTCTGATTATCAGGCTGTGCGTGCCATTGCTTATACAGACAAAATGACACCATGCATCCAGAAGAAGGAGGTATCAGCAAGCTTGGGGGAAACCCTATATTTGCAAAACTACAAAAACAAAACCCTCCAGAAAAAAACCTCCAAGGCGAAGAACCCCCGAAACAGCCCATTGAGGACTGCACATGCTCAGTAGCCACTGAATGTGGATTGATCATGCGGGGTGAAGGGCAGTATGGAATGAATTGGTTGGAATCCTGAGCAGGAGCACTCCACACTGCAACATTTTGTTGCAGGTTCCCTTTGCAGTGTAAGCATGGCCTTGCCAGATCAGGCCAGAGATTCATTTAGTAGCATGCACTGGGTGTTTCATTTTAATGTATATATTTATAACATTCTTGTAATGGTTTAAGGGCATAAAAATGATTTCTCTCCATGGATCTATAATGACCCTTGGGCATGGTTGGTATGGGGTGGGAGTAAGCTTACCTGCTCAGCATTGCTCTCCAGACAACCCAAAAGAGAGACAGGTACCTTCACAACAGGGTTCTTTATTATGATCATACCTGAGAAAATACTAACCTCTGATAAGCCATACGGCACACCGCCTCAGTTCAGAGGACTGCACCAAGAGGGAGAGGGAGAAACCCCACACAAGCTTCCTGGAGGAAAGGGAAACTAAAGCTTGCAGGTGCTCTTAAAGCAATTTAGGGTGCAATCCTATGGCTGCTAGACAGCGGCTAGATGGCCATAGGATATCTTGTTTTCCGGGAACCGACCTTGGAGCCCGTGCTCTGAGGTCAGTTCCCGGAGAACCAAACTCCCCCCACTTCCGCACTGCCTTGGAGGCAGGGCAGAACAGCCCCACTGCACTTACAAGAGGAGTGCAGAGCGGCCGAAAAGGGGCGTGCCTGGGGGCATTCCAGGGTGAGGAGGGCAGAAACGCCTGTACGACACATCCAATGTCGTACAGCAGCTTCTTCCCCCCGCTCAGGCCTCCCACAGCTAGACAGCTATTTAGCCAAAAATGCAAGGCAGGAGAAGCACGGAGGGAACAATCACCTCCGTGCTTTTTTTTGCCGTGCATTGGATAGGCGGTTGCCTCCGAGTTCGGAGGCGGCCACCTATCTGGATAGGATTGCGCCCTTAGAGTCATATACATATATCACAGAAGCATGCCCCTAAATGAACCAGTTCATTTTGAAAGAATAAACTCCACAACAGGATTTTTCACCTTATAATCTATTTCCATTGACACAGGAGTTTTTTATACATGATTATGGATGCTAGTCATGCAAATCTCTCAAAGTTCCTAAAAGCCCCTGAAACATCCTGTAGTGGAAATGTGAAAGACCACTATATTTTGAGGAGTTAGTGGTATACCAGTTCCCTTGCCCATGTGTGCCCTTTGGGCCTATTTATGGAGTTGGATGCCCTTTCATTAGTTCCCAGAGAACTAACTGTTCATGCTGTATTCAACAGAATGTAGACAGACTTCTGGCAGGACCTCAAGGCTAAGGTACTTGTTGGTGAGAGTGGCTGAGAATTATAAGCTGACACCTCCCCATTATTAGGTCCACTGCTTTTCCCCTCCAGGATGGATGAAGTAAGTCATGGAACCATATCCAGAATGGGAGAGATCAATGGGATAGTATAGGATTCCCTGGGACCCTCCCAAGGCAGAACCTCACTGTAGGCCAAGCCACTGGAGCCATTTGTCACTGCTTTTATCTGATTGGCTGGTCTTAAAATAAGAGTACAGGGTTCCCAGTGACTGAAGGAATGTATGCTTCATGCTTTGAATGTATTGTCTTGCTTTCTCTTGCTGTATTAGCCTGTTTTAGCTAAATAAACTTCTTTCCTTTACCCACTGGTGTGTCCATTGCCTCTGAATATCCACAAAGAACCATTGCCTGTTGACAAAACAACTGGCAAAACACACCTCCTCCCAAAGTTTAGAAATAATTTACAATTAAACTGCATAATTTATAAAATGGGAAAGATGGAAGATATTGAAAAAGGTATAGGGAGAGATGTAAGGATTGAAGGTACTTGGATATGGTGGTCAGACTATATTAAGGGAGCAATCCTATGGGGGTGGGCAGAGCGTAGAGGGGATCTTCTTCTCTGTGCTCTGGCCACCCTGCATTCGCAGCTAGACAACCAGTTTCGGCTGTCTAGCCATAGGACTTCTGAGCTGGGGTGGGGAGGCTGGATGACACATAGGAAGCATTGTACTAGCACTTCTGTGCTCCCCACCCTGGGAATGGCCCCTTTTGCCCCATTCTACATTGCTCTTTTGAGCGGGGAGCCCCGGGGACAATCCGCACCACCTATGAGGCAGTGCGGGCAGGGGCGAGGAGATGTTTTTCTGGGAACCGAACAATTCTATGGCTGTCTAGACGCTGTCTAGAGGCCATAGGATCATGCCCTAAGTTACGCAGAAGAAAGGATAACCACATAGTTTTCTCTGCCTGCAGAACTAGCAGTTTCCAAAGCAGTGTCATAGGTTGTTTTTGGGGTTTTTTTTTAAACAAATATGTAGCAGAGAGGCTGACAGTGCAGTACAGATGAAAGTGGTCTAATATGGAATCTACGCCACAACAGGCCATAAAATATCAGCACACTTTTCTCTTAGTACTGTACTTGGGCTAGCAGCAAAGTAACACGATAACATAACAGAAAGGTTATCCCCTTGCTAAAAGGGCATAGCTGCTTTAAAATAAATTGGGGAAATGTATGCTGTTGTACATAATGGAA
This sequence comes from Heloderma suspectum, assembly GCF_057233095.1. Taxonomy (NCBI): domain Eukaryota; kingdom Metazoa; phylum Chordata; class Lepidosauria; order Squamata; family Helodermatidae; genus Heloderma; species Heloderma suspectum. The sequence goes on from NC_139462.1 coordinate 166,333,123, forward strand.
AGGAACAGACAGACTGTAAGGAACTAAGTATTTTTTATGGAAAAAATCTGCAAATTAAATGGGTGTTGTACTGGCTGGTGTTTGCTGCATTTTAAAAATAATATAATTATCATTATAAGATGCTTTTCGGCATTCAAAGCGCTTCACATACATTATCTCTATAATCCTTACAACAACCCTGTAGGGTAGACTTGTATGATCCCCAGGTTGCACATGGTAGGCCTTAGGCTGAAAAATAGTGGGTAGCCCCAGAGGCCAGCTAATTAAGTTCAGGGCTGAGGTGAGATTCTAACTGGGGATTTCTTGGCTCATAGCCCACACTCTTAATCACCACACGACACCAGCTTGTTTAAATGCCTGCATGAATGGCCCCATATTGAGTGATCTAGGAAGGAGATGCTTTGCCTCAGAAATAAGAATTCACATGACAGTAAGGGCACGAGGGGAAAGTGGACTGCTTGCCACTAGTTATGTCACAAGCATCCACATTTAACATTGCACTCATATTCACAATGGATGCACTAGCTGGAAGGGGGAGAAATGTGCCTAGAGGAGGTCCTAGATGAGGCTCTTCAAAATAGTACTAGTGAGCAGTCTAAATTCTCTGTCTAGAGGAGACTCTTGGTTAGAGTGCCTGAACAGGACTAACTGGGGATGGGGAGCAATACCAGCTGGGACCCCAGCCATCATGTACTCCTGAGCAAAGATCGTTGTCCAATGAGAAGGAAAAGTCAGACCTGCAACAAAATGTTGTAGCGCAGAAAGTTCCCACTCAACATTCCAGCCACTCCATTCCATTCCATTCATCTCTCCCGGAATTAGCCAGCATTCCATGCCCACTGAACATGCTCAGTTCTCATTGGGCTGTTTGGGCATTTGTTTTGTTGTTGCCCTCTTTGTTTTCTTTGTTTTCTAAGTATTGGTTTTGTTGCATTTCTGCAAACCTCAGGGTTCCCTCAAGTCTGCTGATGCCTTCCTCTTGTGCATGTTGAGTGTATAAGGACCATCAGTCTGAGAACTGAGATCACGATTAGTATATATGATTGCTAATATATAGTTATATATATTATATAGTGGATATAGTTGCATTGGCAGCCAAAAACAGAAGTCTGAAAACATGACAAAGCATGTGGAAATTTCTCTTAACAATCCTTAGATTTGGGGAGCACATATTTCCAGTGGCAGCCAGTATGTGACTATGCTTGCAGAATGCCAGCTGTATTTTAATTGTTGGTGCTATCTCTTTGCATCTGTATGAAAAACATAAAAATAAAAAGATCTGCTTGTAAGCATATAGTCAGTCCCCTTTGAGGGCAAATTTGCCCACCCCCCTTGATGATGACAGAGTCAGGTCTGAGCCTGAAGAGATTAAATAAGCTGACTTTAAGCAGCAGAAAAAATGTGCTGGGTAAACGCAATTCTCCCAATGTTTTTTATAGCTGCACTCTGTGAATGAGCTGCATATCCACCGGTAGAACCCAGAGGAAATAAATCTAAACACAGCCTTCCAGCTGACAGGCAAGTAGCTCCTAAGAAAGGAAGATCCAAACACAAGTGTGTAGCATTGCATTTGAGGATTGGTTCGTTCTCAAGTGCAGGATACAGTGAAAATTAATGGACAATTCGGAGTGCCCTGACGGGGCGTGGTTGGATGTGTGCTTTTCAGATTCAATTGACCCTTAAATACCTTGGCATTTTCCAAACTGCCAGCAATACGAATGCTTAGGAAGATATGATTGCAGACGCTTAAAGGGTAAGTAAGCAGTGTTTGATAATGTGTTGAAAAATGTTTTATAACCTTGAAAGAACAGCAGCTGCTGCATGAACATTTCCACACACCATCCAGAACAGCATGGATGAGTACTCCTGCAATGTTGTTTAAAATATGCTGCAGTGTGAACCTTCAGAGTAAAAGCCACACCTATATATGTTTGCCCATGAGTGGAGTAGCCATCAGAATATACGGAGTAGCCTTATACCAGGTCCGACTATTTGTCCAACTAGGCCTATATTGTCTATTCTGGTAGTGGCTTACAGGGCCCAGCCCGCCATTAGGCAGGATGAGGCAGCTGCCTCAGGCATCTGATTTGGACTGTCACGAAAGGACAGCAGACTGTTAGTTATTTCATTTATTGTTGTTGTAGTTTTACTGCCAGGGAAGGGGAGAAGCAGTTGTGAGGTTTTCTCCCTCAGGTTCCAAAAAAACTTGGCTGGCTATGCACCTTGACATGGGGTGAGAGGGTGGGGTACCACTTGCTGCCCTGCCTCAGGTAGCAAAATGTCTTGGGCCTGCCCAGGGGTCTCGGACAGAGGTCTTTCCTGGTACTTGCTACCATATCCTTTTACCTGAAGGTGCCAGGAACTGAACCTGGGACCTTTTAGATGCAAAATACATGCTGGCTCCAGGGTTTTGAGGGCCCTTGGGCAAGACACTGTCAATGGCCCCCTCCCTCAGTGAGTCCACCCTCTCACCGCCATTGTCCCCAGCTGCTATTGCTCCTCATCCTCTTAGTCATCATTCCTAGCACTTGGTTGCTTGTCGGGCAAAGAGCCAGTGAGCTAGTAGGCAGTGGCATCTCCTCACCACCACCACTGTTATCTGGGCCAGAGTGAGAGGCAGGTGAACAAACAGTTGCAGTGGTGAAGAGGAGGAGGAAGCCCAAGGGGATCTTGTCAGTGAGCTCCTGCTGGAGCATGGCCCCTTGGCAGGGGCCTGAGCACACCTGCTTTTGATGTTGGCCCTGAACTATGGTCCTTCTTTCACTGCGGAAATAAAGTGTAGGTGACAAAATTGTACTATTACAGATCCTCTGCTCTAGCAGCACTATTTTTTTATTTGTTAGTTATATTTATATTTATATTTATATCCTACCTTTCTTCCAAGAAGTTCAAAATGGCATATCTGGTTCCCCCCATTCCCATTTTATCACTGCAACAAGGCTTTAAGGTAGGTTAGACCCAGTGTGTGTGACTGGCCCAGAATTACCTAGTAAGCTTCAAGGCTGAGCAGGGAGGGATTTGAACCCAGATCTCTCCACTCCTGGTCCAACACTTTAATCACTACTTCACATCTGAGAAAACTAGAGCTGTTTCAGATATTTGTTGTTCAGTCGTTAAGTTGTGTCCAACTCTTCGTGACCCCATGGACCATAGCACGCCAGGTGTTCCTGTCCTCCGCTCTCTCCCAGAGTGTGCTCAAGTTCATATTCATTGCATCGGTGATGCTATCTAGCCATCTCATCCTCTGCCGTCCCCTTCTCCTTTTGCCTTCAATCTTTCCCAGCATCAGGGTCTTTTCCAGTGACTTTTTTCTTCGCATTAGGTGGCCAAAATATTTGAGCTTCAGCTTCAGTATCTGTCCTTCCAATGAGCAGTCAGGGTTGATTTCTTTTAGGATTGACTGATTTGACCTCCTTGCAGTCCAGAGGACTCGTAAGAGTCTTCTCCAGCACCACAGTTCGAAAGCATCAATTCTTCAGCACTCAGCCTTCCTTATAGTACAGCTCTCACAGCCATACATTGCTACTGGGAAAACCATAGCTTTGATTATACGGACCTTTGTCGGCAAGGTGATGCTTCTTACTGTGCTGTCTAGGTGTGCCATAGCTTTCTTCCCAAGGAGCAAGCATCTTTTAATTTCATGGCTACAGTCCCAAGAAAGTAAAATCTGTCACTGCTTCCATTTCTTCCCCTTCTATATGCCAGGAAGTGATGGGGCCAGATGCCATGATCTTAGTTTTTTTAATGTTGAGTTTCAAACCAGCTTTTGCACTCTCCTCTTTCACCCTCAGCAAGAGGCTCTTTAGATCCTCTTCACTTTCTGCCATTAGGGTGGTATCATTTTTTAATTTTTAATGCATTTTTCCACATAGCACAAGTTTGTAAATGTGTGGACTTTGCCTGCAGATTGCGTTTGGGACCACATTCAGTTCCAGAAGGTGCAAACTGGGTAAATTCACTGAAAATGAAAAATGAACTGAAATTTATTTCTCATCCATCCACAGAAGGAGACAATCCCCCAGGTAACCTGGCTCCAAGCTGTATTAAGGAGTGGTCAACAATGGGCTAAAAATGAGTGAAGAACATAGAGATGTATGAGAAATTCATTTCAGTTCATTTTTAAAAAATCTCTTTACCCAGTTCAGATTTTTGGGGCTGAACACAGACTCAGATGCAATAGATTTCCAGGCATGCAGTGTGATTTGCCTCCCCACAAAACTGCATTCAACAGCATGTGTGCTCCTGGAAAATGTACACAAATATGCCTAAATCCATGGGAGAAGAACATTATGCACATTTCAAAGATGGATCCATGGGAGAAGAACAGTGCACGTTTCAAAGATGCACACGATTGATGCATACATTGGAAAAAATCTGCATGAAAATATGCATGGATTTTCATGCAAAAAGAAAAAAACACAGCTCGCAATCTGATACAGACTCAAGTCAGAACAAGCTTTGCAATGGAATTCGGAGAACTTTGGTGAGCTCGAGTTTTGCGGATTTGCCCATCCCTAGAAAGGCAGCTCCTCCTTGGTACCCTCCCACTTGCACTGCTCATTTCAACACCTATCTGTGTTGGCCAGCATTCCTGAGGCTCCCCACTTCCTAGCTTGTCCCCACCCTTCTTCATGGCATCTGGGTTAATTGACAGCTTATGGCTGCAATTGTCTCGGGAGAAGGACCTTTCGGGCCTTACTCACTTACTCACTCCTTGACATGGATCCCTGGCTGCCGAGTATGCAGCACCATCACATGGTTTATTGAGCATATGGCTAGCAGCATGGGGGCAGTGGGGAAGGGGGAAGTGGAAGTGAGCATCTCTCTCTTGGTGCTTTCTCAACCCTCATTGCTGATTGTTGATCCCTTGGTGAGTCAGGGATGTATGGTGTCTAATGTACCATAATGCAGAAATCATACAGTTTACTGTAGAAAAGTGGCATATAAATATACAATAAATAAATAACATTAATCTTTCCCCGAGATTGCGTCACATTGATGATACACCAAAGGTAATTGCACTGTGGATGGCATTGTGTTTGTGAATCCTGCATTAACAACTACAGTGGAAACAGTACAGTTGTTCACGTGTTATACTGAGCATGTGTACAAGTTGTCTGTATATGTGTCAAACTGCTCATAAGAAAAAGTGTCCAATGTGTTGAATGTTAGAATTACCACTTATAGCTGCTCCCTGAAGAAAGTTGTGTTTTGATCATGTGTTGGTCTCTATGTGCGATCTATCCATGCAGTTATGTTTGCGGTAAGTTTCTTACTGCTGCAGCTGCATCACTGTAGCTTTTATTCAGACTTCAACCTTTTCCTGTTGAAGTCTGCATTACCTTGATTGAAGCCTGTCGGCATCTGCATTCCAGCAGCGCGTGGTAAAAGTAGGTGTAGGTACAGATGTTACCTTTGTTCACTATGCAACCAGAAAAAAGATATCTGCTTCCAGGCTTAATACCAATGACCTGGAGTGAGGCTAGTGACAGGGTGTGGCCTGGGAAAATGGGACGTGATCTGGGGATAATCTGGAGGTCTGGGCTGAGAGGCCTGGAGGTCCACATTTAGTCCATGGGCTGGAGGTTGTCCACCGCTAGTATACAGGATGCCATAAGTACAGGTTCAGCCAAAAATAGGCTGTCTGCTATAGTGTAATTATTTGAAAGTGTATCTCTGGGTCTGTGTTGAAGTTCTCTAGTACTCAGAAACTAGAGGGTCTTTCCACGTCATATACCTGGGGACCAGACACCACATTGTTGCAGAGGTTTAAAATCTGCAAAGGAGCTGACTCGACAGTGTTATATTAAAGAGCGCAAGAGAGCAGAAGGGTGCTTTGGTATGCCTGGCTTTGTGTGTCTGTGACTGTAAACAGAGAAGTTGGAGAAAGCCACTGGCCTCAGACTGCTATGGGGCCCCCAAATACATGGCAGCATATGCACAGGATGACATATACAACATACATTGATGCTCTAGGGTGGCTGTTCAGGAGCTGCAAGGAATCCTGCATTGATTTTACATTATACAGATTTTTATTGAAGGCATTCCTTTCATTTTTTTTTTTTACAAGGCCTGTGTACATCACTTGAGTGGTAGCACACAGCTGAATGTGTGAATAAAATGTATTGCAAAGTGTCGCCCTTGACACTGGGTGATAGGAGAGCTCCCCCTGTTTCTATGGAATTTGATCGGTGATAGCTCATTTACATATCGGTCCCAGGGCATAGCCTGAAGGCACATGAGGCAGCCACCTTGCTGAAGCTAAGCAGGTCTGGGTCTGGTCAGTGCTTGGAGGGGAGACTACCTGGGAACCACATGCAGCCACTTTGAGTTCCACAATGGAAGAAAGGTGGGATATACGTAAATGTAATAAATACAATACAGTATTTGGTGCTGCATTTTAGCAAGTGATGGACATACATGTGTGAACCTACTGTCTGTAGTTTTAGAATTTATACAGTTCTTTTTGGAGAGTTCACAGCACTTGAGAACATAAGAAGAGCCATATTTGATCAGACCAAAGGCCTGTCTAGTCCAGCATTCTGTTCACACAGTGGCCAACCAGATGCCCATGGGAAATCCACAAGCCAGACATGAGAGTAACAGCACCCTCCCACTTCATATTCATCCCAGCGATCCTGTAAGGTACGTATTGACATCCTTATAGTCCTTCTCTCGGGGACTGAGGCTTTGCCTAAGGCTGAAACACCTGCTTCTGAGTAGACATGCATAGGATAGCACTGCAAGTAGGATTTGAATTAGAGACTTCTCATGCAGCCTGCTCCATTTATTTATTTATTCCATGTATTTCCCAACTTTTTTCCTCCTTAAGGAACCCAAGGCCACATACATAATCCTCCTCCACTCCATTTTATCCTCACAACAACCCTGTCAGGTAGGTTGGGCTGAGAGTCTGTGACCCAGTGATCTTCATGGCCAAGTGGGGACTAGATCTCCTGACTCCCAGACCAACACTCTATAGCCCCTATACCGCACTGGCTGTCGTGTATACTGTTCACTGAATTAAATGAGATTTACTCTCATTAGATTGCAACCTTTGCCACTAGACTAGACTGGAATCTTATTTAACACTTGGGGGGGGGGTTGAAATAGACTAGTGACCACAAGAAAAGCAGCATTCAAAGCCATGCCTGTTAGCTGTATCAAAACATAAGATGTTTTGGTGGTCCTTCTTCTGTGGGAGGTAAATCTCTCTCTCTCTCTCTCTCTCTCTCTCTCACTCACTCACAGAGAGGAGGGGCAACCCTGCCACCAGGCAGAATGAGGTAGATACCTCATTTGACAGATGCTGAGGGACAGGGAGCACAGCCAGGTGTTGGAGGGATGGCTGTGTGTGCCAAAGGGGCTTCCCTGCCCCTATCTCCAGATAAACAGCTGCCCTCAGGTGCGATGGAGGATGTCTCATTGTCAGTGTTAAAGTAACATTCAACTGCTACACTGGTCAGCTTCTATATGTGGAATGGGTGGGGATGGGGTCACCATCTTGTCCTTTGCCTCAGACGGAAAAATGTTTTCGCCTGGCTCTGTGTTTTATATATGTCTGTGTGTGTGTGTGTGTGTGTGTACACACACACACACAGAGAGAGAGATTTCTTTTCACAAATGACTTTACTGCTCTTCTCCTGTGTATAAACAAGAGTCTTGTGGCACCTTAAAAACTAACCCATTTATTCTGACATAGGCTTTTGTGCGCTATAGACCACTTCATCAGAGGTATAGTCGCTGCCTGCAAATACAGCTCAAACTCCGCCACGATCTGACGGCATTTCTAAAAGGAAAAAAGCATGTCTCTCTCTAGCCTCTCTCCCCCACCCCCTCCGTGTGTGTGTGTGTGTGTGTGTGATGCTGGCTGGCAGCGAAGGGAAACCGCCACTCTCCGTTTCCTCCTAAGCCGCGGAGGTGCAAATGGGGCGTGTAAGAGAAAAACTGCTTGGCAAGAAGGCGGCCGTTTGTAATAAAGGGACGCAAGGCGGGAGGCCTGCTGCTTCCTTCACCTTCGCCACTGGAGCCAGACGGCAGAGAGCGGAGGCCTGTTTCGCCTAAGCTCCCTTTGGGTTACAGGACCGACGCCGCCCGCCACCGGGCAGCACTGAGAAGCTTTGACCCTGCCAGGCGTCAAGGAGGGGGGCGGAGGAGTTCCCGCGACGCCTCTCCGGGCGCCTCTCGAGGACCCCCTGAGCGTGGTTCGAACACATTCCAGTCCGGGCTCGTTAAGGCACCCCGGAAAGCCGCGGGGTTCGACGAAGGGTCCAAAAAGAAAACAGTAGTCACTCGCGTAAAGGGTTTCCACGAAGAGATGAAAGGGCGTGAACGCGTTGCGGCTGCAAAGTTAACCATACGGAAAGGGCATTTAGCAATGGCCGGGTATGTACATCAAAAGGCACAGATGTGATGCGGGATATGGATACACTGGGAAACCTTTTAGTGTTTTCCCACTAGTTTAATCAATAGAACATATTGTCTAGTAAAGGGGTCAAAGTTGTTATAAAATAAAACAAAAACCAAGAAAGACGTTTCTTGTGTTTGAGATTCCCATCCGTTCGAATAACTCTTATCGCATCTAAGATTGCCTACTCAACCCTCTCTTTTTTCTTTCTTTTTTTTAAAGGATTGACATACTGAGACTGTGGATGGGTGTTTTATTTAAGTTCTGTTAGCATCAGCCCTTATCACCATCACCATTTAAACTACGCAGCGCTTCTCCATAGCTGTGAACTGAATTGTTTCACAACTTATCTGATCTGAATAAACTCCGTGTGAGATGAAACTGCGTCTCAAAGTTTCAATATGAGCATTTCCTGAAAAAATCATTTGAGCATGTTATTATTAAACTGTGAATTCTCTCTTTTAAAACGATAGTAAAAGTATTATACACTTATACCCCTCTCTGCACTGGATTGATTATCGATTGATTGATTTGACAGGATTATCCTTTATGCTATTTAACACTTTCCTCCGCAAAGCCAGTAAATATTTCAACACACCCGCGTGTTCCTTTCTCACAAGTTGGCCCAGGATCCTGGATGTGAATAGCAGGGGTGGTAGCAAAACAAAAGAGAGTGGAACCAGGATCCTATCCAATCAGAGTATGTCAGGATAAGCCTGACTCAGCATTTTGTGGGTCTTCTTTAGATCTAAAAATGACTCTGAGCAGCTGTCTGTTATCAAACTTTCGGCACTTTGCGAGGGAGGAGGAAAAACTCTCAGGGCAATAGGAAATTCGCAGCCCCGCTTTATTCCAGTATTATGGTCAAATCCAGTTTCTGCTGTCATTCACAGAGATCGGGTGAACCCAGAACTGGATGTGGTTTCATTGAGCAAAACGCTCTTGGAAGATTCGCTTAGTTCTGGGTTTTTATTTTCAGCCCAATGCAAAACGAACCACAGTTTCCAGCTGTCTTTCATTTCAGTTGCTGTAATGTTGGCTGATTCATAAGTCTTACCATTAAAACAAACAAACAAACAAACACCTCTTATCAACCACCCAGACAGAAGACTTCTCATATTTTAGGAGTTTGTATAATTCTGTTTCCATTTTTATTCATTTAGAGAAACCTATCCTAAATGTTATATACAGCATGGAAGTCAAGATGTCATTATTAAAATGGTTGTTCCAAAGTATATTAAAGTATATACTATAGGACAAAAGCCACAGTTTTCTAAAATCTCTGCTAAGGTGCTGAGTTTTTGGAATTCTGCCGAAGTCACCTACCCCCAATGGATTCGTCAGGCAGTGTTTATTTCTGAGTAGGAGTTGGCCTCAATCACGAATGTTGACTTGTCATCAGGTATCGATTTCATTTAAAACGGAAGGACGTCCAGCCTTACTGTTTACCAATTAGTTTTCTTTTTTTTTAAAAGCCTTATATTTTCTATTCGATCTTTAAGTAAATTTTAACAGAATGTTGAGAAAACCAACCTGTCCCTTTTGTTTTTAACTAGGTCCACAGTGATTATTATGAATAATGATAGTTTTATACAATAGAATTATAACAGCCTTTCCAAGTTTTGTTTGCAGGGATGTATGTGTAAACAGACCAGCTGGATAAATGCAGTGGGGAGTTCTCCTGCATAAGCCCCATTGAAATAAAATCTGCTGCTCTTCCTTTGCAGTTCCTTTGATTTCAAGTAAGGTATGGTGAAGAAGTGTATTCAGGATTGTGCCCTAATATTCACACTTTGCCCACTCCCATACAGCCTGTAGAGTAGAATGCTATTGTTAATAGCTTTCTTGTTTGGCCTTTTCCTAGTCCAAAAAAAAAAAGTTCCATGGGAGGCCTCCTTCCACAACATATTCCTGTTTGAGCTTTTAAAAAAATAAATAATTATTACAATGCTTTGATGGCAGCCCCATTTTGTAAAACAGGAAGGGGCTGTCCATAAATACCTAGGCAACAGGAAAAAGTCATTATATCCCTTCCTATACGTTTAAAGCCTCTGTTATTTCCTTAAGCAATTAAATATTGATCCTTCAGCACCAGGTACTAATCGTCTAATCCAGGATGCTTTTAATTGGTCTGAAAAAGAACTTAACTGAGCTCTGGCGTTCCAGTTCCATTAAAGCCGCACAACAGCATCAAGAAAATATTGATAAACATATTTTAATAGAGCTGTAATGGCATTTATGTATTGGCGTCAATGGAGGATGTGAATAATGTACAATGTGTATTACTCCATTCCTGGTGGGGCGGTGGGTGGGAGACATATTTCTGCTGCGTCTTAATTCCTTTTCCGCGATTGAAACAAAAAGGAAAAAACCAAAGAAAAAACAGGTTTAGTACATATAACTCAGAGGCTGCATTTTCTTCGGATAGGGAAAGCAATTATCTTTACGGATGATTAATAGTCAAGTCCTTCCCCCATCCCGGTACGGTCCAGTTCAGGCGTTCAACGTGTCCCTTCTCGCACCACTAGCTGGAATTGTTTTAATCTGACCTTTATAACTAACTGAACGCCACCGTCGCACGGCGGAGCCAAGTCAGATCCGGGCAGCGGCGTGCGCGCATTTCAACTTGCCAAGCTTAAGAGGAACAACCCGTCTTCTATTAGGTCCGCATGTATACACATGCCTGCCTGCCTGCCTGCCTGCCCGCCCCGCGCCTGGCGTTTTTAACTGCGCTGCTCTTGGACATCTATTGGAAGGCCCCCTATGCAGGCCAGCTCAGCGGCAAACCCAGTGGAAAAGCTACTCGGGCGATCATCGGATCATGTATTTGAAACCTCCCTCCGGCGAACGAGGGCGGCAGCGCAGGGAGGGTTAATCCAATAAACACAAAGCTGCAGGGCTCAGGACTGTCTCATGTTGCGCAATGACAAATCCTTGCCATTTGTTCACACTCCGCCGCTCGACTGACCATCCTAGGCGGGCAGTGTGACAACGAGACAAGCGGACGCAGGCGGCAGCGCTCGGCGGATAACTCGTCGCTGGGCCGGCGCTACCGCCGCGTGGGCGGTTCCCGACCTCTCCTAGCAGCGGATCGGCGTGTCTCGGGTGGGAAAGGCCCGCTCCTAAGGCCCACCGACTCGTCAGCCCGCCGGCTCTTGACGCTGGATGTGTCTGATGCTGCAGCGGCATCGTTGCTAGCCAAGGCCTCTGCTAAGGAGCCGCGTGATGCAGATAAGGCGGCCACGTGGCATTTCAACACCACCCCTTTCAGAATAACTACCTAAGTGCGCGATCCTGTGCATGTTTAGACGGGGGCGGGGGAAGTCCTACATCTCCAATATGCTGAGTTGTGGGATTTTTTTTCAGTCTGAACATACACAGGATTGCGCCCCACGTCGGCAATCCCAGGCGCACTTTCCCCAGCGAAGTCGATAGGACGTAATTCTCTCTTTCTCTCTCTCGCTGTAATCCTGTGCACACTTGGGAGTAAATCCCATTGAACATTGTACCCATGCATAGGATCGGGCGTCCAGATTTTGTTAAACTGGATGGGGAAATTCTAGATTGTAACGCTGAAGGCGAGGTTTGTTCGTTTGAGGTGGTTTAGAATAAATATTGTATCTTCAGCCTCATTTCCACAGGCCAAATTTTGAGCTGGATCTGAGCCCAAGAACCCATTTACAAGGCTTGGCTTCGGCTCTAGAGTAAGTAATGTAAGAATGAAGAGCAGATGAACATATGCAGAGTTCATTCCCATCATCACGGAGTCTTGTAGCCATAGTTTACCCTACACATCCAGAAATAGGGAAGGAGACTGTATAGTCAGGTATAAGCCCCCTTTTTTCCTCTCTCTCTCTCTCTCTCTCTCTCTCTCTCTCTCTTTACAAAGTAAACACTGAATCCCCAAAGCAGCAATCGATCCCTATTCTGGTGGGACCCTAGTAGGGCCACTCAAATCTCTTAGTCTTAAACGGGAATAGCGCGCGTGCGTGCGCGCACACACACACACACACACACACACGATCAAATTTAGTGTGTTAAGTGATCAGAAATCCCAGAAATGCCAACCACCTACTTAGAATCCAGTTAACTGTACTTGCTAGAATTGCACTGTTAAGTATAACGATAGCCAGAGGAAAGCTGTGACCCCCGATAACCCCCCCCCCCCCATTCTAAACCTATTTGGACGTAAGTCCACCGGCACTTCTTTGGATATACAGTTATTTGACTTTGGGACTTACAGTCTCTCAACTGAACTCAGCACTTGAGTGGGGGATAGGAAATGCATCCCCACCAAGAAAGAACCGGGGGCCGGGGGATAACCCTTTATAACGACTCTGAAGTACTAGACGATCCAAGGCAGCGGCGTATGGATTTGGAGAAACAGTTCTTTATCACCTTTCTACTCCTCAGGAAAACTTGCTGTAGTATCACAAAAGGGTAAATATGAACGATTTTTAAACGTAAGTTTAAACTCGAGTCACTGTCAGTGGTTTGATGGGTACATAGATCGCTTTGTTTCTGACAGACTGCTGTAGCGAAACTAATCTAATGCACAATGCAGACAAATGGATATATCAGTCGGTAATACAAAACACTCTTCTGTGGTTCGTCTTCGCTGTGGCCACGGAGGGCAGCACAGCACGCGTTGGAAGTGTTGCTGCGGAGTATTTGCCCATCAGGAAGACATTATTTCAGCCGCAACCTACGCGCGTCTACTCTGAAGTAAGCCCTACTGATTTCAATTAGGTTTACGCCTAAAGTAAGCGTGCGCGTAGGAACCGTTGTAATCTCCCGATTATAAAGGCGATAAACAAATTAAAATATTTTTGGGGGTCGATTTAAAGCGCTGCGACCACGGCTACTTCCTTACACCTTATAGAACAGAACGCCAGCTTGCTTCTAAATCGCTTCCCGTCCCACTCCCCTGTTGCGATTTGGCTTTCAAGCCCCACCGCTGGGGCGCATCTGTGCGGGCACGGTCTACACAGCTCACGGATCCGCGAATTTAAAAACCGCGGCAGAGGCTGGGCGGGCGGCCGAGAGCTGTAACGTCTTGAAAGGCGTTGAACTGAGAGGGGGGCGGGGAGGGATCTGGCAGGATGAGCGTGGGATCGTCCCCCAGCCGGCACGCGCGCATGACGCGCCCCTCCCCCGGGCAGTCTGGCCCTCGCCCTCGCCCTCCGAAGGACCGCGACGCTAACGCAGCCGGAGGCGCCGAAGATCTCCGCCCCTTCGAACGGCGTCCGCAGCCCAGGCTTCCTCCCGCTGGCCGAGAGGCGGCGAATCAAGGGAAGGACCCTGAATTCGCACAACGCGGCTTGCGAGCCAGCCAAGCGGGCAGCCGCTCAGTCACGTGTAGCCGCCGCCGCCGCCATCGCCCACCCAGTTCTAGAATGCTAATAAGCTGGGGAGTTCCAGACCCGAATGCGGCGGGGCTGAGGGTTCTTCCCCCGCCGCCGCCGCCGCCCCCCCCGCCGGGAACCACCCGGCTCCGCAGTGTAGGGCGCAGTGCTGTCACCTGACCGCCGGGCGCGCCGCCCCTCCCTTCCCCCATAAGTAAAGGAGGAGGGAATGGTCGCGCCTGGTCTATGACACCGCCGCCCCTCCCCTGCGCGATCTCGACCGGCCAGCCTCCCAAGCTCCGGGAGCTTCTGCTGCCGCCGCCAGAGAGGACTCCCGGTCGGTCGCGGCAGCCACCGCCACCGCCACCGCCCAGTGCTGCGCTGCCCTAAACAGGTGAGTCAGTCCACCGTCGCTTTCCCTGTGCGGCAAGGGGAGGGAGGGAGGAAGGAAGAGGGGAAGACCCTCTGCCTCCTCCGCGGTGGGCGCAAAGGCTGCCACTGCGAGTCTTGAGTCGCGTTTGCCCGTTTCTGCGGGGCTCTCATTGGTTTCGATGCTCCGGAGTTGGGGGGGGGGCGGGGGAGGAGAGGGCTTTTGAAACAGGCATGGATTTGGGAAGTGGGTGTTGGACATCCAGGGAGCCGCAGGTAAAAGTGTATGAGAGAAGACACCATTATACCGGAGATCAGCCTACAGAACCGACCGCTGGCATATGCCTAGAATCTTTAACTAAAATATGGAATCTCTCTTTTTTAAGGTAATGGGAGGTTTCCCTATCGATACCTTTTGCTTGTAGAGTATTGTAGAGGTTAAGGACAGGAAAGCCGATAGAGGTGGCCCGATAGAGGTGGGTTTGTTGTATGGCTAAAAGCAACAACAACCTACAAGTTTTACAAAATGTAAGAAAATTGACTAATAAAAAAACAAAACAAAACACGGATGGGGCTGTTCTATAACCCCACGGGGGGGAAAAAAACATTTAAACTAATGTGGAAAAGAATGGAAAGATCTTGCCTATTCTCTGAATATGTGCATTTTATGGTTACTTGATTTTGAGCTTTCCCTTCTTACTCTCTATTAGGAACAAAGATATGTGTATATCTGTGAAAAATATAAATGTTGGGGAAATGGGGGGAATGACTAGGAAGCAATCCCCTTTCTATGAGCCACAGAAGTGTATGTCAAGTCATGAAAATGCAGATGGGAAAGAAAAAGAAGCAGTGGTTTCAAATAGGGGAGAATTGTGAGCGAAGAGGCATTAGGGGCAACTAACACTGCAATTTTCCACATGTCTACTCAAATGTGAGTCCTGCCGCACCCAACGAGGCTTACTCCCAAGAAAGTGTATATTGGAGGGCTGCAGTCCTACACACACTTTCCTGGTGGCAAGCCCCATTGAATGCAGTGGGACTTGCATTTGTAGACATGTATAGGATTGCACTGCAAGAGGCATATAAGATCAAGTCACATCAGAAATTGTGTGTAAATTATTAAGAATTGACAGCTTGGTTATTTCTTTGGGATGCTATATTTGCAGGGGAAATGGACAGATAAAAATCCAGGGATGTGCAAGCATGGGTGTGCCAGTCAGTGAGACATTTTTTTTTGCCAGTGTTGTATCTCATGATTCCCCTGTCTGGGCTGCACATTGGCTGACTCCAGAATGAAGCCAGAGAGAGTGCAAGGGCTTGACTTTTGCCAGCAAACATTGATAGACATAGAACAAATGAGTAGGATGAGATAACACCCAGTGGGTGTGTTCTTCTCAGAGACCCATGTTTGTCCTTGGCCAAGCAAAAGTCATAAAGAAAAGGTTGCCTTAAAAAAAAAAAAAGGGGGGGGAGAAGAACCCAATTAAAGCTTAGCAGAACTGGAAAAAGGAGCAGTGCAGAAGACATATGAACCCTATATTTTGTTTAGGTATGAAGAGAAATTCATTAAAGCTACAAAATGGTTACATCTTTGTAACACAGCCTTCATGATGCAAAATGACAATACAGTGAAGAAGCTTAAGATTTGGGTTTGTTTCAAGAAAGGCTAATGTCTAGCAGAGAGACATTCAGCAATTGGGTTCTCAGTTGTAGGATTAGTTGCTGTCAAGCTGTTTTGAAAGAAGTATGCAGTGTGTGTGTGGGGGGGTGTAGATTCAGAGGCAAGCTAAATTGGGCCAGTTTCGTTGATTTCAGTGGGACTACAGTTGTTTCCTTCCATAATATTTTCAAGATCTATGCACTGACGAAGAACCTTGTTTGAGATATAGGGTCAGATCATCAGTGTGGGTTGGTATTAGTATTGAATATTTAAGGTCTGTTTAATGAACTTCATTTTAATGAGCATCTACTTCCATGATGCTGCTGATGAAATACTATCTCATGTACATCCCAATCCAATTCTGCATTAGATTCTAAACTGAATATGTAGTGGCCTTGTAACTGGCCCTTCAGAGGAAGCCTCACTGAACACAGTGGGATTTACTTCTGTGTAAACATGCATTGGATCAATCTGTAAAACCATCATGACTGGTTGACTCAGAAGCCCCATTCTAGAACATGGGGTGTGTACAGGACTTGAATGCACTGAAAGGGTTGGAATCCATGTGGCAAGGTAGGTGTCAGTCTGCTATAGCTTGCATCCTGGTTTGCTTTAGCTAGGATTCTTATGTCTTTTTTCCCCTTAAGAGGAAAGGTTCTCAGAATTCACTTGGATATATTTTAAGAAAGCCAAGCTTCCTTAATTTAATTTACTAAAGGCTCTCTTTACAACAACGTTCTCTGATAAAACATATAATTTTGGATGTAATTGCTTGTAGAGTCTGCATTGACAGGTATGAAAATTTATGTTGTGAATATAGATGTTAGCACTGATATAAAAAAAAGAGAACACATTTGGTTACCGGGTGAGGTGGGGGGTCAGTCGCCACCGCAAGGATAATTAGAAGTGTGATGGATACAAGATGTTTATGAACATGTGCATGAAAGTGCCTTAAGAATACTAGCATCAAAATGATTAATGCCTTTATAAAAACCTATGCTGTGTGATTTATAGCTATGGGGGCCATTCCGGAACTATGGTTCTGTTTGCCCTGTAAGTGCTGCATTAGAATGTTCTGGAACAAAACAGCTCTTCAAGTTGTCTCAGTGAATACGTGCATAGAGTTATGGATTGGAGCATTCCAGAACACCCACTTATTGCTAAATGGCCATTCAAGCTGAACAAACAATTAACTTTTCAAACTGACACAGCAAGTCCAGGGCCAGAATTGTGGCAGTACAGAAATGGAGCTCTTATAAGGTTACATTAGCTAAGCTTTCGGTATATAGCTTTGGCAACATGAGCATTGGGTAGAGTGTAAAGCAATGTGAAATTGTGCTCGGTAGGTTTTCTAGACACATAGAAGAACTGTAGTTAATATGTTGATAGGTTTCGAACAAACCAGCTTCTTGTCTTTAGCTCCCCTCTTTAACATTGAGGAAATAAAGAAACACACTGAACATCTAGATACATGAAATTCCATATGGGATAGCAAAAGAATAATACCTTTATTAGGGCCAACCAAAAATCATAAGATGGTTTTCAAGCTTTAGAGATTACCAGAACTCTTCAGGTTGGATGCTAAGAAAAAATAAAAGGCGTGGTGGTGCAGAGAAAGATGTTGCTTGGCATTTCAGAAGCCCCAATCTGCAGTCTTGCAGTGTATCAGTCTTGAGATGAAATGGAGGAGTTGTTTTTCAGACTTAATTAGGTTCGATTGTACCTGGTGCAAAAGATCGCTGCTTGCAGGAAGGCATGCTGGGAGAAAGAAGCTATGGCTATTCCTCCTCTTGAAAATATAATAGCAACAGTTGTTCAAATCTGGCTATAGATCTGTCTTTCCCAACTGCCACCCTCCAGATGTGTTGAACTACAACACCCATAATCCTCAGCCAACATGAGGAAGGCTGCTCTAGATAAGTTGTATGACTGCTGTAATTAGCAAAAATTGCCTCCAGGTAACTAGGAAGAGGGGGCACCCTTTGGGGGCCTTCTCTGTTGTTCTGTGTATACTCACTCGCAAATAAACCCTGTTGAACAGAGTGGGACCAACCTCTTAAATTGATACACGCAGGACTTCTCTGCACACAACAAGTATGTGCGAGTGGGGATGC
The DNA here is from genome assembly GCF_057233095.1 of Heloderma suspectum. Taxonomy (NCBI): domain Eukaryota; kingdom Metazoa; phylum Chordata; class Lepidosauria; order Squamata; family Helodermatidae; genus Heloderma; species Heloderma suspectum. The sequence continues at coordinate 166,351,018 of NC_139462.1, forward strand.
TCACTCTTTTAGGTGTGCTAGTAACTTCTGGGGATTTATTCACAACACTGTCTTAAACTATTTTTGTTATTATGGATTACGACCGGCCTCTGAATTGCTACTTTTGGCACACCAATCCCTATGGGGATTTTTTTATTACTTTGAACAAAAGACTCATTGTTTTAAATGTTGCTTTTGAAAGTCCCCTTAGTTTAAAAAGCAGTATGTGGGATGGGCAGCAGAGTGGGTGGGTGCTGCTGTTTGTGAAAGAGAAGCCCCCGGGTGCATTAAGCAAACTGCACTGTTCTCTTGGCTCCCTGTCAGCCATTTCTCATTCTCAAAATATAGTCAGGTAATAGGTGTCTTAACAAAAATCTACAAAGAAGCTGCTGTATTCTGTTGCAGATTAATTAAGGTGAGCAAACAGAGTTCAACTGTGTCTGTGTTCAATATTCTAGTGCCCATTTTATATGAATTTATGTATGCTTAGTTTTATTTAAGTCAAAAGTCTTGGGCTTCTGTAACTGGGAGCAAGAATGATCAGATCTATGCTACAACTTCCAACTGGCTTTATACCAGCTTTAACTATCATGACTTTCCCCAAAGAAGCCTGGAAATTGTATTCTTGTGAGTGGTTGAGTATTTTCTGATGACTATTTTGAGTGCCATTACAGAACTAAAATTCCCAGGGTTATCTGAACCTGCTCATTCTATCATGCTCATTTCAATCTGGAGAGCCATGTGTGTGTGTTTATAATGTGCAGAGCCACAATGCATGTAGTTGAACACTTTAGCCCATGATAGAAGTAGAAGCTGGAATCAAGACTGAAAAAGAATGTTGCATGATCATTCTTGCACTGAGAAATATTCATATTTTCATATAGAAGTCTAAAACTGTAATATAAGAGGTAGCCCTAAGTGTCTTTTGCTTGGCTGATGAAGAAACTGAACAATACTTGTATTCTGACTGTTTTGAGGAACTGAATCATGCTTGTATTCTGAATGTTAGTCATAATTATTGTTAACATATGTACACATTGCTTTACTCTCTAAAAACCAGACAGTTATTGAAATGTCAAATTTGGATCTACAGCTGGAAAAAAAACCAGCCCAGGAAAATTAGAACATCTCTAGACAAGCTTTTATCCTTTTGAGTGTTCCAAGATGGAGTGTTCCATCTTTAGCCGTTTGAGTGTTCCATTTTATTTTATTAACTTTTATATTTTGATTTTTTTTTTTTGCTGTTATCTGTGGTTGTTGGCTGTTATAGGTTTTTCAGTTTTCAGGATTTGCATATCAATGGATCTTCTCTTAATTAACTGTGATAAAACAACCTAAAATTTCTTTTAAGTTATTTTTTCTTTGAGGATGGCAATTTTTCAGCACTTGCCAGCATGTACATTTTTTTTATGTAATGGTGCTGAATTTATTTTGTTTCTGCACATATGTATTTGTCTTTCAAATTGTTCATGTTCACATTTTTATATTATTTAAATATAGAGTTTAGAAAGCTATGTGCAGTAATAGAAATACTCAGTGCCAATATATCGATCCTATCATTGTTAACTATGGAATATTATGTGGCAGTACTGTTTGCACTGATACACATTCACTATGTCTAGGTGACACTTGTTAGTTCCTTTTTTAAAAAAGTGTGAAATTATTTGAAGATAATTGCTCAAGAATGTTTTAGTTGCCAAAGTTGACACTTTTTCCTCACAGTTATGAAAAAGAAGTAATATTCTTTTCCTTAGCCATTTTTACTCTTTTTTTATGCACAATTGGGTTACAAGTGACTTATGTGTGTATATATGCTAAAAGGCTGCACACAAATGGAGAATTCGTTGAAAGCTGCTGTAAATACAATAATCTTACAAAACAGAAAACATTAGACCGTCTTAAACTGAACTGGGTGGGGCACAATGCAGTAATCAACTCTCTGCCTTTTGTCTGGTAAAATGGCTTGAGATGAAGTTCTTGTCTATCAGTCATAATTTTGCATGACCTTTAAAAGACACAGAAACAAGTTCATGTTCCTTTTTGTTGCCATGCAATATGCGACAATATTAATGCATTGCCTTGACTTTTGCTGCTTGGGTTCCTCTCTCAGCATGACTTGTTGAGGTTAAACATTGAAATTTGATTCTGTGCATGTTAATCCCATTACTTCAGTGTTGGGGTGAGAGTAATTTCATTTGTAAATGGTTTGTTTGCCAAGATATTATTTTTTGTATGATGTCATGAATGAGGCAACTAGCTAACCAACAACTTCAAATGGAAACCTGGGAGAATATACAAATATTCATGCTTGGACATATAGCTTTGAGAAGCTCTATTATTACTGGAAAGTTACAGGAAATCTGTACAGTTCTGTCCATTTTTTTTAAAAAAGTAGACATTTTAACTGTTACTTGGTAATATTTTTAGAATCAAATGCATTTTTCTAAAAAAAAAAAAAAAGTCTTCTTAATTCACTTGTTGGACAAAAAACATTAAAATATTCTCACAGGTTTAACATTTAGGATATTGCTCTAGTAATTTTAGTTATTCTTTTTCTTTAAAGGACTTGATTGGTTCTGGCAAAGTAACAGTAGTTAAATAACTAGAAAAATATTGCAATACTTCAGTACATGGCACATACTAGTTTCTACTAGATTCTTTGTGGGTTGCCATATGTCCCTTAAAACTGAATATTCACAGTTCTATAGAACATAATGAATGTTCCTCATTTCAGAACAGTACAACTGGCTCAACAGCACTTTAAAGGAGAGACCACTTAATTTCTTATTTATTTACTGTTTTGATCTTGTAATCCCAAGAGTAAACTCACACCACCAGAGTAATCATGTGAACAGTTAATGGTACAAGAGGAGCAGAGGGTCTTATTCACACAAGAGATTTAGAATGGTTCAACTACTATTTCCTCTTGTCCAGGATCCTTGGGGATTGTAGCTAGGTGATATGAGGAAGCCAGGAATCACCCCCAAACCAAAGCTGTCTGGGTAATTCACAAGACAAAACTTAAACCATTAAAATACAATAACATGGTAAAGCATGATATAAAATCCTTGCATTTAAAGCAGAACAAAACCAAAGTAAAAACCAGGGTAAAAGCCAGCAGCATTGCAAAATTTGAAAAACACACTAATGCAATTTTGAAATCTAAAGGGAAAAAGATCTTCACCTGGCACCAAAACATCCACAACGTCACTTCCAGGGAAGCCTCTCTGGGGAGATCATTCTACAACCAGGGTGCCACCACTGAATAGCTACCCACCTTCTTTAGTTAGCCTCACCTCATTTGGCAGGGGCACCTGGAGAGGGCCTCTGTAGATGATCTTAGGGACCGGAGAGGTATATAGAGAAGGAGATGATCCTTCAGCTAACCTAGCCCCCAGCCATTTAGGGCTTTAGGTTAATACCAGCACATTTAGGATAATACCAGCACTTTGAATTGGTCCTGGAAACAGACTGGCAGCCAGTGCAGATCATAAAGACCTGGCCTAATATGATCAAATTGGCCAGTCCCTGTTAACAATCTTGCTGCCCTCTTTTGTACTAGGAGCTAATGTTTCCTGACCATTTCTAAAGGCAGCCTCACATATAATGCATTGCAGTAATCCAAATGAGAGGTTAGCAGAGTGTGAATAACTGTAGGTTTTTCCAGATAGGGTCACAGTTGGTATATCACCCTAAGCTGATGAAAGGTGCTCTGTGTCACCAAGGCTACCTGTGCTTCCAGTGACTGTGCTGGATCGAAGTGCACCCCAAACTGCAAACCTGATTCTTTGGAGGGAATGCAACCCCCTCCAGAACAAGTTGAATGTCCTTCATCCAGGCAGAAGAACCACCCACTAACAGTACCACTACCTTTTCTGGGGTTGGGTCTTAGTATACTGGCCCATATCCAATCTGTTACCACCCCCAGGCACTAAGAAGAACATAAGAGTCATGCTGGATCAGACCAAGGGCCCATCTAATCCAGCATTCTGTTCACACTGTGACCAACCAGCTGTTAGCAACTGATTCAGAACACCCACTGCCTCACCTGGATTTGATGACAGGGAGGGAGAGATCAGTGTCATCTGCATATTGGTACATCTTAGTCCATATCTCCAGATGACCTCCACAGTGGTTTCATGTAGATGATGAACAGTATGGGGGATAAAGTAGAGTCCTGTGGCACACCGTAACACAACTTCCAAGGAAAAAAGCAATAATCCCTCAGCACCACCTTCTGAAACTGGCCATCCAAATAGGAGCAGAATCACTACAGTGCAGATAGTCTATCCAGAAGGATATCCAGAAGAAATATAAGGCACTTTGGAAAGGATTAATCTGGAGTAGAGATGTAGAAGGGAAAGGGTTGGGGGAGTGGGCACGCACACACAAACACACACACCCTGTTTCTGTGCTCTAAGTCAATCCCTACTAAAGTGGAATTCCTTTACAAATAAAAAACAATATTACGATTCCTAATGTGCACATAACATGTCACTACAGTGCAATCCTATGCATACTTATTCAGAACTAAGCTCTCTTGATTTCAGTGGTACTTGCTTCCAGGTGAGTGTGTATAGAATTGCAGCTTTAGCCAATTAGATCACTTACTAAATGACCCCACTTGTCAGCTGTGGCCCACAAAAATCTTGCTCAAGATATTAAATCTTGTATCACTTCTGGGGCTTATGCTTTCAGATCGCTGGAGGATAGACATTCCAACGCTGGGAGAAACCATTGGGAATACTTCAGAGGCTGCAATCCCATGCCTATGTGCCTGGCAGCAAGTCTCATTGAAACTAATGGGGCTTGCTTTTGAGTAGACCTGCATAGGATTGCACTGTCAGTGTGTCTTTGTAGTCCATACTTGGCAGAAGGGAAGATACTGGCTGTATCGTTATATTGTGGTTTTAATGCTTTTATATTTTATGTTGTTTTATCTTGCACTTTCTGGTTTTAATTTTTGTGAACCACCCAGAGAGCTTCTGCTATTGGGCGGTACAGAAATGAAATGAATAAATAAAGACACCGCCCCAAAGGCCCTTTCTTCTTGGCTTAGAGAGATCTGTGATAAGTTGTAAGGAGGTTGATATAGCTCTGTACACTGGCTTCTGGTCTGTTTCCAAGTCCATTTCTAATTCCTGATCATCACCTTTAAAAGCCATGGATGTTTTAGGACTAGGGTGTCTGAAGGACAGCCTCCTACCACTTGAGCTGTCACACTGACTCAGGTGATCGCAGGAGGCACTTTTCTGCATCCCACAGGCATCAGAAGTTCCTGAAAATTTTATTTATTTATTTACTTACTTACTTACTTATTGATTGATTTCATTTCCACTGAAGCTCTCTGGGCAGTTCACAAAATTATAACCAAAAAGCACACAGTAAAACAATATAAACTATAAAAGCGTTAAAACCACAATATAACAATACAACCAGAATAAAATATATAATATATAATATTATATAATATATATAATATTATATAATTATAATATTATACAATATACATTATATATAATATAAAATGATGTTATTTCCAATTTTTAATATACATATATGAATTTGTATGAAATTTATACAACTTTCCTGCAATTATACATGGGCTGCAACAAAAGTGGACCAAATATCCAAATAAGTATCCATTTGAAGGTGATGTCTATATGCCACCCTTTTAAATATTGAAAGCATTATAAGGTCCTCAATCCATTGCATTATAGGAGGTGAGCATTTATCCTTCCAATGTTATAATATTAGTATTTTAGCTGTCAAAAGGGTGCTGAGAATCCATTTATGCTAACCATTTGTTAATTTCCATGAAGCAGGTAAATAATTTAAAAGAGCATGTACATCAGTGAATATTAAAGATTGTTCCAGTAAAACATTTATATTTGTAATAAGCTCCCTGCAAAAAGAAGCAGCTACTGGACATTGCCAAAATACATGTTTAAAAGAAGCATTAGCTGTATTGCACTGCTAGCAATTAGCTGAATTAGACAATCCCTTATTAAACAGATGTTGCGGTGTCCCATAGACACAAAGCAAAAGTTTTTGCTGAATAAGACACAGTTTATGATGCATAGGCATGAAAGGTAGACACCAAAGCAGTGATCCACTGATTAGGCATTTTGTTGCGGTGCCCACAGCCACAAAATTCTCAACTGCACCCACAGGCCCAAAAAGATTGGGGACTGCTGGCCTAAGCCCTGCCCCCTGGAGGAACCCCAAGAGGTGTTTTAGGGCAGATTTAGGTTATGCCCACAGGGCAGGAGTTCTACACCCCTGGATTAGAGGCTTGCATTTTAAAAAATACATACATGCTGAGTTTTTCAGGATGCCTGTGCTGCACCCCAATGCACAAAGTTATGCCTTTGCTGTTGAATTGAAGAAAACAGCCCTGAATAGGAGTTCTCCACAGTCTTTACATCAGGGGTGGGTGGTCTCTGGCAGTCAGGAGCTGCATTGTCCCCCTGGGACCAGCAGCACCCACCCCCCACTGAAATTGCCGCTGAATTTGTTGCATTGGCAAAAAACACTGATTTTGGAAGGAAAGAAAGATCGCAGGGACGGTGCTTCCGGGAGCATGATTCCGCTTGCAGACAAGGCATGCTGTCTGTCCCCACACACCTTGTTTCCTTGCAAAATTGCCACGTTTTTGCCATGGGGGGACGGGATGCAACCCATAGGCCTATAGTTGTGACAAAACAAGCATCCAAATCTGTAAATTGAAATAATTGCTCAGTGACTTGCATACCTTTTTTTGATCATGAATTGCAGCTATGTCTGACTTGCAAATCTTATTTGCAGAGGCTGTTTGTTTGTCATTTAGTTTAAAATAGATTTTATTTTTTAAAAACTTTTCAACAATTCCTTTAATGAAAAGACAGATTGCTACATTATGTAACACGTGGCAGATAATGCAGGTAAGGGTATTCATTGGAAGAAAGGGTCAAGATTTTGCAAATGTGTGGTTTTATTCTTACAAATGTAACTCTTGTACAATAGATATTATTCTTCATAAGGAACAGCATCAATGGGTCAATTCAGTGGTCTGTCTATTCTAGTAGCTCATCTGTGGCATTGACTAGTGTAGGATACTTGAAGGATATGGCAGCCCTGGATACTAATAGTGTATTCCTTTCCTTGTTCTTCTTCTGCTTCCAGCAGTTCTAAGGCCTGGGGATAAATTCCCTCCCCAGTAGGAGCTGCAGTACACATAACCAATGTACAATCCCATTGTGTACACTTCCTTGGAATGGTTGGTTCTGCACAAGAACACATTCATTCTAGTGTGCAAATGTTCTTAGACTATTCTGCTAAAAAGAAAGGGACTTCAATTGGAGAAGAAGTTAAGAGTTCTCCAGGGCATCTATCTCTGAAATTTACTCTGGTCTTATAGATCAAATGGGGCCGGGGAGTGTAAGAAGTTATCAGACAATGGCTTAGGTGGTTTTGAAAAAGTCACTCATTTTGAATCAGGAAATAACTTGTAAACTAAGAGCTAACTTCATTTTTTTCTTAGCTTTAAATTAGATCCACTTAAATATATGCTAAGTTGGCTATCCATGAAAAAGCCTTTACTTCAATATGCTAGTGGTTTAGTGCTGATATGAGCTGTGTCAAAAGCAAGATCTCCAGCAGTCTTGATCCAGACAAAAGCATTCAGGCGGATGATCCATCTAGTGTTGACAGTGGTGAGATTAGAGGCTTCAGGACATTTTATGTGCACGCACGGGTACTGGGTCAGGTACCATCCTGAGCCACTTACATTTTATATTCTGGCCACTTTAGGGCCTAAAAAATTACAAATGCACTCACAGACCTGAAAAGCTTGCCTATCCCTGCCTTGGGCCAACAAAGGAGTTAGTTATATTCTAAACTACATAAACTCATGAATCATTACAACAAAGAGTCTTGTGGCACCTTAAATTCTAACAAATTTATTCTGACATAAACTTTTGTGGATGATAGCCTTAATCTTAAGAACTCCTCCTCGTAGCTAAAGCTATCAATTATGGCAGAGTTCCATAACTTAATTTAGGGGCATAATTTGGTGGTGATGCACGTGTCTCTCACAGCGGCTTGCCACATAATGTCCCAGGTTCAATTTCCAGCAAGGGGACCTTGGAGTGCTGCTACCAGCCAGAGCAGACGGCACCTAAATAGACCAATTAATGGTCTGTCTCTGTATAAAGCAGTTTCATATGATCAAAGCCCATGTTACATTATATGAAAACATACGCTTACCCCCATTTAAAATAACTCTGGATGCCCCCAATTAAATTTAAATTCAATTAAATTTTAATTTAGATGTTATTCTGATTTATTGGAAAATGTCAGTTTTAGTGTCCCGTTATAAATAACCTGGGTTAAATGAAATTAGTTTAATGCAAGCAAACTTGTGAATCTACACCAGTGATATTTTTCTGGAGAAAAAGGTACTGCACATCTTGGATTATGCTTCCTAGGGAGTAGATGGCAATTAAATTGTAATGAAGAGCATTAAAATAGTGGACAAACTCTATTTATCTATCTATCTCCAGTGAGTTCCACCAAAAAAAGCACTGATCTACACTTATAATCCCTTGTTACAATCATAATCAATTACCAAACATTTATTTTATTGAATTTGTCTTCTATATTAAAAAAAATACCATGGGAGATGGTAATCTTCTGAAATTAGGGTGACAAACGTCAAGTCATGCAGAGAGGGAGGCTATCTATCCCACTCCCTTCCCTATACTTCTCATCACTATGTTCTCAGACAGAGTTGTTTTGTTCTTGGGATTAGGCCGACCTCAGAGAGGGTGTAAAGGGGGTGTGCCAGTGGACAGGGAGGGGAGGAGACTGGGGAAGCAGGGATATGATGTACCCTGAGGTCTCCTTTTCTCCCATTCCGACACACCCCAACTAGATGGGTGAAAAAGCCCATCCAGCCAAAATGCAGAGTGGGAGGAGCACAGAGCCAAAGATCGCCTCCGCTGCTCCTCCTGCTCTGCATAGGATTGCCATAAGCTCCCAAATTTGGAGGCTTACAGGCATCACCATAGGATTGCTCCATTGTTATTCTTTTGAGCATCATGCAGTAGTTTATGTAAAGCTATTACCCCTGGTCTTTAGTTACTCTGTTTATGAGTTGTACTGAATCAAGAGAGGAGACCTGATTAGGAAGTCATGGAAGACCATTTTCTAAATTTCCGGAACATTTTTGCCCAAGTATTCAATATTCAGAGTGTTTTCTCAGAGATTTGGAACAAGCAAATCTCTTTTGGCAGCTGTTAGTCCTACAGTGATGGGATGCCAGATGAAAAAAAAATGCAGCATTGCACACTGGGCATTATCAACATTCTTCATCAGGAATGGAAGTACAATGGAATGAAAAGAAATGGGATTCTGACATAGAATCAAACTCAAAAGAGAATGACCCAGTTCGCACGTAACAGCTGCAAATCTTGGGTTAATTAACCCAACTTTTGCCACGGTTATGTGTTGCCACCATTTTGAATATGCAACCTCTGATTGGAGTTTATTTCATGACATGCGAACCCGGACCCTATGGGTTAATCATAGGATAAACAACCCACAGTTACCCTAAGAACTAATTGTAGGTTAACTGTGGGTTGTTTAACCCACAATTAATCCATAGTTTCTGGGTTCGCACGTCACAAAATAACCTCCGATTGGGCTGATTGGACACTGTATAATCAAAACGATGGTGGCATGTGCCAGGCATGTGACCCGCCAAATTGTGGCTTAACCCATGATTTGCTGGGTTGCATGCTCAGTGCATTCCCCACCATTTTGAATACGCAACCTCTTAATACACCTGATCGTAGTTATTTTGTGATGTGCAAACCCAGACACTATGGGTTAACCATGGGTTAAACAACCCACAGTTAAACCATTTTTATTTTATTACATTTATATACCACCTTTTTTCCTCTTGCAAGGAACCTGAGACGGCTTATGTGGTCCTCCTCCTCTCCATTTTATGCTGACAACAACCATGTGAGGTAGGTGAGGCTGAGCATGAGCGACTGGCCCAAAGTCACCCAGTGAGCTTCATGGCTGAGTGGGAACTAGAACCCAGGTCTCCTGAGTCTCAGTCCATCACTCTAACCACTACCCCCATTATTTGCGACCGTTATGTGCAAACAGCCCTATGTGGTATTTTATCCCGGCCCGCCCTACCTTAGGGAGAGAGAGGTGGCCACCTCAGGCAGCAGATAGCGGAGCTGGGGTAGTGGCAGCAGTCCACCTATCATTCAGTGACATTACTAGACATGGACTATTGAGCACAGCCTCCACATCCTGGTGGCAACCCAGAAGACCCCCAAAGAGGTGGTGGCACTTGGGCAGTGTGTAAGCAAAGTGCTACAGTAGGACTGCAGCTGTGCTTCATTTTACTTTAAATAATTTCTCCACAAAGTGAGAATGGCTGAAGTAGCTGCCAATCAGGCCTTTCACTCACCCTCAGGCCGCTCCAGTGCTCTCTCATTGGCTGCATGCCCCCCAAACGGCATCTGATTGGCTGAGCTAGCTGCCACTCTAGCTCTAGGGAGATGATTTAAATTAAAATGGCACTCAATTGCAAGCTTGGAGTCAGACAGCAGAGTGCTTTGTTTTCTATCGTGTGCCCACCAGCGACAGCCTTATCTTCTTTGCCAGCCAAGGGAGGGGAGCCAAGCCAAGCCCAGCACAAGAGCCAAGTGACCTCGCATCCTGTGGTCAAAAGAAAAAAAGTAGCACAGTAGCAACAGGGAGTGATGACTGGCTTGCTGGCTGGCAAGCAAGCAAGTGCTAGCAGTGATGAGAAAGAGGATGAAGAGCAAGAGCAGCTAGTGACAAAGGTGGTGAGAAGGTAGACTCATTGAGGGAGGGGACCCATTGAGGGTGTCTTGCTCAAGGGCCCACAAAAACCTGGAGCCAGCACTGATGCAGACTGAGGGAATACAGACAGATTTACCAAGTGGTAACTTACCACAGTGCAGCCTTCCCCAACCTGGTGTCCTCCAGATGACTAGGACTACACATGTTCCCATGCTGGCAGGGGATAATAAGAGTGGTAGGATGACAGACTACCAGGTTGAGGAAGGCTGCCAAAATGTGTATACAATCTGTACTTGATTACAGGAAGCTGAATCTGCTGAATGATTCTACTGAAAAGTCTTGTGTTGGAAGGCATGAGATATGACTTCAATATCCAGGGTGGCCCATTCACAGATGCCATGGGTGGACAACCTCTGGCCTGCAGAGGTTGCCCATCTGGATCATAGAAGCTTGGGCTCCTTCTGTGAGCCCTGCCTACTGCCCTCCCTAAACCCTGCTCCCTAGCTTGAAGGCTTCTGGGACCTTTGGGAGAAGGCAGAGTTAGGAATCCCCTTCTTCTCATACTGGTCAAATGGTGAACATGAATGTGTGAATCTGCCTTTAGGCAGCGCTTAACCCAAGCCAGAAGTCATCAGTGTTCAGCCCTGGAAGATCATAGAATCATAGAATAGTAGGGTTGGAAGGGGCCTACAAGGCCATCGAGTCCAACCCCCTGCTCAATGCAGGAATCCAAGTCAGAGCATCCCTGACAGATGGCTGTCCAGCCTCATCTTGAATGCCTCCAGCGTGGGAGAGCCCAATACCTCCCTAGGTAATTGGTTCCATTGTCGTATTGCTCTAACAGCCAGGAAGTTTTTCCTAATGTTCAGCCGGAATCTGGTTTCCTGTAACTTGAGCCCATTATTCCGTGTCCTGCATTCTGGGATGATCAAGAAGAGTTCCTGGCCTTCCTCTCTGTGACAACCTTTCAAGTAGGGATGTACGAAAGTCACTTACCTTTGCGGAGCTTGGATTTACAGTGGGGGGGAGGCGCTCCGTCCCTCCCCCCGGAATCCTCCCTGGGCCGGCTCTGCAATGGCTCCGTGGAGCCGCTGGCCAGGGCCGTCCGCAGCCGGAGTTCTGGCCGCAGACAGGCTGCTGCGGACGCAAATGGCGGACGCCGTAATGGCCTCCATTTGCATCCTGCGAAGCTGCCGTGATAGGCTATGTAAGTATTTATGTAGCCTATCACGGCAAGCCAAAAAAACCACAAAAACCAGCATACGCAAATGGCGGCGGCTAAGGCGGCCACCATTTGCGTTCCCTATTTTTAGCCGTTTTAGCCTACGTAAATATTTACATAGGCTATTACAGCGAAAAACAAGGGGAACGCAAATAGCATAGTGGGCACCATTTGCATTCCTCCCCCCCCCCCCGTTTTAGTTTCTATTACGGCGAAAAAAACTGAACGCAAATAGCGCCCACTACGCTATTTGCGTTCCCCTTGTTTTCGCCGTAATAGCCTACGTAAATATTTACATAGGCTAAAACGGGGGGGGGGGAGGAATGCAAATGGAGCCCACTACGCTATTTGCGTTCCCCTTGTTTTTCACCTTAATAGCCTACGTAAATATTTCCGTAGGCTAAAACGGCTAAAAATAGGGAACACAAATGGCGGCTGCCATAGCTGCCGCCATTTGCGTACACTGTTTCTTTGGGGGGGGGGCTTGCCTTTGGCCACGCAAAAGGCGTCCCTGCATTAGCCGTGATAGGCTACGTAAGTATTTACGTAGCCTATCACGGCTATGATGAAGAAGCGAATGGCGGCTGCAGGGCGGCTGCCATTTGCATGTCAGCGTGGACGGCAGCAGGTAAGTGCTCCGTTTTGCACGCCTTTCGTGGGTTGGGGGCGGGCGGGGGCTTCGTTCCGCCACAGATTTCAGGGGGCCAAATGTACTGGCATTTGGCCTTACCGAGATCCATGGCGGAATTGTCTGACATCCCTACTTTCAAGTACTTGAAGAGCGCTATCCTATCTCCAATGTGAAGTAATAGAGTGGTGGCTCAGTATGTACCTTGGTCTGGTGACTCAGATTATTCAAGTGCCTGCAGATGGAGCAAATTATAAATACTGCAAGTAGAAAAATACTGTAAATTATAGGCTGACCCCTAAATGTTGCAGAGATCCTATCACTCTACACCTAATAGGGAAAGTAGGCCAATCCCGCCTTCAGCTTTCAGACAGGTGGAACATAATGGAGAGAAGTGAACCATGAGATGTTCCAGAGACAGACATGGATATCTGTGCATTTATCTATATTCATTAGTGACTAGAAATCTGCCTAATTATTTCAAATCAATAAGTGAAATTTGGCACCTTTCTAGTCTCCACTTCCCATTCCTCCATTCCTCCCCTCCGAACTATAGCACACAGCAAATAGGCTGTACTTTTCCCCTTTTCCCGTCTTCTCTTTCACCACAGGCATTTGCCTCTTCCATCCATCTGTATCTTACATTCCTCCTTCTTAGCGCACTCCCTACTCTGTCCTTTTTCGTTCAGCCATCCTGGCTCCTGAGTCTTCTTGCCATTCAGCTTTCTTGGCCTCAGACTAGGGCTGGCTCCAGATATTAGGGGATGGCAGCAATGGTTCCTGGGTGGGCTCCTTCTGGTATCGTTATCTCCCCTAACTGGCTTATCATTGGTGATGGCTGTCTGTGATGCGCAGCCACAAGTAGGGATGTATGAGAAATTTGTTTCAGTTCGTTTTTACCTAGTTCTCACCTTCTGGACAGAACAGGGACTCGGACACAATCTGCAGTCGAACTTTGTGCATTTCCAAATGTGCAATGTGATTCTCAGGCCAAAAATGTACAGCCTATTTGCTGTGCAAATACACAAAAATGAAAAATGCGCACGCATACACTTTTATCAGTGGGAGAGCAATGCATACATTGCAAAGATACGCACAACTGATGTGCCTATTTGGAAAAATACGCACAAAAATGCACACAGATTTTCATGCAAAAAGAAAAAAACCAAGCCCGCAATCTGATATGGACTCAAGTTAGAACAAACTTTGAGATGGAATTTGGAGAACTTTGGTGAGCTTGGGTTTCGCTGATTCACACATCCCTAGCTACAAGACACTCACCACTGTAACTACTCAGCCCCCATCTACACAAGCCTTTTACTCCAGGGCAGCTGCGAGTCAAGGTCCCTCAGGACAGACGACGCAGTTGCCTCTTCGCAGCCATCCGTTGCTTTCTCCCAGAAAATGCGGATTTCCAAGGAGGTGTTTTGCTGTGATGTTTTTCATTTGCTGAAGGTTTCCCCGTGGTTGCGAGCCTTCTGTCCCTTCCCCAGACTGACTTCGCATTTTGCAGTGGATGTGTTGTAGGCGTGCGTAGTGCTTGCATCACTCTGTGACACTGCTTTACTCCCCTCATCCCTTTGCAGCTGTGCAGTTACAGAGGCACAGAGAGGCGTTTTCATTTATTTAATCACATTTCTGCAGCTTCATATCTTCACAATGGTTGCTTTGGGACTCGGTGCCCAAAGGCTAGGAGGGTCTTGGGGGAGGACCAACTTTGTTCCGGCCACCATTTTGGAGCGATTGGTAGGCATGTACCACTCACACCTGTGAGTACGAACCATCGCAAAAGTCTCAGGCTGGGGAACTGACAAACAGATGATGTGGAAATGAAGGAGCACAGAACACCCACTTTTTACCTAATTTGGGACAGAAAGACACAACAGAACCCCTAAAATACAAAACAGCCACTGAAGTGTTGCACCCTCATGCTCACTGGACTGCAAAGCTGTATATTAAAGTATAATGGCAAAAAAGAAAAGGCGCATGTCAGAGTCTGTTACGGAAGCCTGCAGTAAATTGCCAGTGTATCCCAGTAGAAGCTAATTCAAAGCTGAAATGCTCCGTAGTTGCGACGAGGTGAAGGGTATAAGCAGTGCCATGTAGACGGAGCCTCACAGTGTCCTAATGCAAAGTCACTGTGGAGCATTCTAGACTATTAATGGTGGCTTCTCAGCGGCCCAGTATTACTACTCAGTAAGTCCAGGCCTTGGAGACAGGGCAGGCACGATCACCCCCTGCTGGGTCCAGGGATGCTGGGTTCTAATGTCAGGCCTGCCCCACACTTCCAGTGTACAGGCTCTCCTATCTTTGAGACTGGCATCAAGTTTCCTCCAGCTCAACTGAACTTTCACTTCCCTACAGAAATCACCAAATGAAATCACTGCTTCATTTTCAAATACACATTTCACAAGCCCCACCCCAATTAACACTAAAATTCAAAAGTTACCAAGGTCACAATAAAACTAGTAAACTATAAACTCTATTATAAACAAAAGAAGCCTCTCAGTGCCTTCAGTATCAATCCGAGTCTGGTTGAGATCGATAACGTAGAGAAATGACACTCAGAGTTCTTGCAGGGTGCTCACTTGCAAACCACCAAAAAAAGTGGAGAAAAGATGATATACAAATTTCCATGTAATTGGTATATGATCATTTAGATGTATAGGTGCAAATTTAGAATTATTATTATTTCAATAGAAATACAGCAATTCTCACTATAGTGCAGAAGGCTTTGACCAGGGCAGTTTCCCCATGACAATGGGAGGAAACAGAAGGAGAAGCCAGGTGTGGCTTATTCAAAATTTTTCAAGGAGCTGGCTTTGTTCTGGGCAAGGCTCCACAGCAAGTGTATTGCACCAGTAAAAGTCACTTCACAGAACATACTCCCGGTGGGGGGGGGGTGTTGGAGTGAACATCATCTGATGGGCAGGGGTTGCTGAACCAATAACAGAGGCTTCCCTCCTCCAGGATCTCCCCCTCCCCTTTCACCTTTGATAAAATCCCAGGAGGTTTCCTCTGTGTCACTTCATAAATCACTCTCCTTCTCTCTCTCTCTCTGTCTCCCCCCGCCCCAACCCCAGCATTATTTACTCCATTAAAGAACATTCACTAAAGGAACACAGTGTGGTCCTTCTCCTGAAACTGACCATGCTGGGAATAGTCCCCTTCTCCCCTCCCCCCCCCGCCTCCCAGCATTATTTACTCCCTTAAAGAACAATCACTAAAGGAACACCATGTTCCTTCTGCCCTGGTCAGCCGATGATACAATCAGTTGATGCATCAAAGCTTTGACATTAAGGCTTCTAAATGTGTTCTTTCGATTCATGAGAATCTATTAACTCTGGGAGTGCACATTTCAGTGGAAGACTCATTGACCAGAATGGAAGTTACTTCTGAGTAGACACACATATGTTTGTGCTGGAAAAGAGAGAGAAAAAATGAAGGGATGGGAAACCATCCCCCTTTCTAACCCGATGCTGCACAGGATCTAGTGATTGAAGGTGGAAGTAGTGACTTTCGAATAGCAGTGAACCATACAACAGAGAATCACAGCTTTGGGAAAGCACGTTACAGCCTTTAGGGGATTTGTGCTTTAAAATCTGCTATTTCAATTGAGGGGGATCTCTGTAAATGCTGGTGTGCATGTTCAGGGGACAAGCCTCATTGAGCACAATGGGAACTACTTCTCAGGAGACAATCATTGGTTTGTGCAGGGACGGGAAACACAGAGGCAACACTGCTTGACTGGGGTCATGGTGAAAGGCACACCCCCGGGCAGGGCTAGCGCACCTGAGCTAAATGCGGGGGTTGGAGCATATAACAACTGTATCATGGAGAACCTAACTTAAGGGAAAGAATCAGACTTTAAGCAATCTCAGGAAATCCAGTGTTGCCGTGATAAGCTCCAGGGTAGCTGCTGGATGGCCATGACATCATAGATCCCTAATGACCCCCAAATGCAGCCTCCTCAGAGTAAATTACTCATGGAGACACCCCCCAGCTGACCCTTGTGCCTTCTTGTTCAGGCTGCTGTGCAGGGCTAACTGATAATGGGCAACAGTTCTTATGGTTCTTTATCTTTAAACTGGACTTGGACTGGACAGCCCTTCAAATAGAGGATGGTCCTCTGGCAGCCCTTCAAATAGAAGGCTGTCCTCTATAAAAGAGGACACCTAGCCACCTTAGTTCTTAGTTATCATGACCATTTCAGCGTGAGGCAGTTTGAAGTCCTTACATAGCTCTTTTCACTTCTGTCTAACAAATGCAGATTATACAGAAGATTTGCTTAATGTGCATCATTTATACCAGGCCAAGAATATTTTATTTATTTGAAGGCAGCAGGACTGTGTACATTCTTTGCTAAGTACCAAGGGATGCACATTCCACAATATCGGGGGCTGAATTAAATGGCTGATAACTCTAAAATCTTGAAGTGCTAAAAGCAGACAACTCTCTGGAAAAGGAGAGGGAGCAGGCAGCTGGGGGCAGGGGTCAACTTGCTATGGCACTAAAAGGTAAACAACATTAAGTACTATTGAAAATGTGATAACAATATAGAAAATAGCAATGATACTGTCACATCTTGAGCATTTTATACAATTGTAATGACTGTTAAAAAAGAAGAAAGGAGATGGTGTAGAAGAAGGTTGGTAGAATCAGAAAAACAAGGGAGAAACATCAAAATTGTACACTCGGAGGATGACTACAGAGAGGAATTACGAATGGTCAGCTGTCTGCATACAGTAGTTTAGCATACGTGTCAGTTTGTGGAACTAATTCCAGTGGCCCATACGCACCTGTAGTCACAACACTTGGAAATGGTTGAAGGCACAATGTTATTTTGCTGAAAACTGTATTAATTTTTAAAAGGAGGTACGTTCTCCAGCTTCAATTTACAGTACTGCAAACCACAAATTAGATGAAAATCCTGTAACTCTGCCCTTGCAACTATTACATGTAGCTGCCTTGTCCTTGTTATTTCACTTTCTCCTGCATTCTCTGGTTTTAAAGGTGAGATTGGGTTTGTTTTGTTTTGCTTGTACTTTCGGATCAGAGCTGTACTGTTGCCAAGTGTCATCACAGTAGTGGATAGCGGAACCACTTTCAGTGGAAGTTAGTTGCAAACATAAGTGGTTGACCAGCCACAGGAGAACACAGCCACTATTTTCATGAAGAGTCTGCAGGTTGCCATAAGTAAATTTGCAAATCACGTGACTTTGAGCTAATTTCAGAAGACATGAAGTTTAAGGGAGTTCTCCCAGATGAGAACTGGAGTAGGTGGATAGATAGATCACATGCCTCCTAGCAAACCCAGGAGCTGACCTGCAGGTATCTTGATGGCTGCTCTTCTGGTTCACCTTGTGACATCACTTACAATGGAGATCTTAAAAGAAAAAGGGGGAAGGAACTAGAAGGACAAGAATCACCAATGTACACATACATATTGTAGGGACAGATCACTGGCCCTACAAATCCTATGTGAGGACATATACTAATAATACTAGAAAGACTGAGGGTCAGGCTATGTGGTTAAAGCACAAAATAGAAATACTATTTCCCTGCATTGAAGATATGGCCTAGGAGAGATATTAGTGAAATACATGACATCAGAAATTATCCAAATTGGTATGTGTGCATGTGCGTGTGTGTGTGCGCGTGTGCGCATGGGGGGGGGGGGTAAAGGGAACCTTACTATAACAAGGGGACATCAGAGTGGATTGATTTAAATCAAGTTTCCCATTTGTAAATTCATGCAGTTCTTGAACAAGCATGCATACTACCTGGTTGTTGTAATAAAACATATTGGTTCACAACTAAATAGAGCCTTTATACTCCTTAGGAACATTAATACAAGACATTTGGCCATGCAGCCCACTTGCCTTTTGCACTACAGAATTGTCTAAGGATTACAACTAGATCAAGAGGCAGATTTCTGTTTGACTCTGTCTGTACACATACTATTAAATAATGCCTAACATTAGTATAGTGCTTTGAAGTGTTTAAAGCATTTCACATGTAAGGATTAAACCTAAATATTACAACAACCCTGTAAGGTAGTTTGGTATTATTCTTCCCTAGATTGTGGATGGGGGGAGGATGTCTGATGTTGAAACAGAAACGTGGTTTGTTCATAATGGCAGCATTTGGTGACAAATCGTGGGTTAATTAACTGCCATTAGATATGAACCACATTTCTGTTTCAGCCTCAGAGTGTCTCAGTCTTTCTGAATCCACTATTTGCAGGGATACATGCTGCATGTGAACCATTTTTGGTTTGCAGCAACAACCTACAAATGCCTCATTTGTAGGTTATTAGCATGATGTCTGAACCTGGGTTATGGCACTTTGGGTTATGTGTGGGTTAAACAACCCAAAGTTAACCCATGATTTGTTCTTAGGTTAACGGAACTTGTTCTTTGGTTAACTTAGGTTGTTTAACCCATGATTTGCTGCTGAATGCCACCATTATGTGCGAACAGCCTCTCTTGCTAAGACTACCCAGTGCGTTTATGGCAGAGGCAAAATTCAAACCAAGGTCTTCCTGATTCATAGCTTAGGCTCTTAGCCACTGTGCTACATCAGCTCAAATGCAAAAATACACATGCGAGTGACCTCGTTCATATTCTTGCTGAAGGCTGCAATTCTACGCATACTTATTTGGCAGTTCCCAGAGTGGGGCATGCTTTCAGGCAGACATAAGTAGGACGGGGCTGCAAGTGTCCAGAACCTTCCATAAGCAAATGCTTGTCGTTAACTGGTCAAAACAATACATCTCAGTGAGCAGAAAGAAAATGTCAGAGGGCTGGATTGGGATCCCGGGCCAGAGGTTCTGCATCCCTGTGCTAGTCCTGCATGCCAGAAGGAAGACCACAATGCATAAATACAATACATGACTTTCTTATCCTAATCTCTGAAGATTACCATCTCCCACGGTGTTTTGTAATATAGAAAAGCAGACTAAAAGCAAAATAAATGCTTGATAACTGGTCATGATTGTAACAAGGTATTATAAGTGTAGATTAATGTGTTTGTTTGCATTAAACTCATTTCATTTTAACCCAGATTGTTTATAAAGAGACACTAAAATTGACATTTTCCAATAAATCAGGGTAAAATCTAATTAAAAAAAAGATTTGGGGTTATCCAGAGAAAGTTTTCTGTGTGTGTCCAAGAACCTGGGAGAAGGGCAGGGTCTGTTCTCCCTGCCCAGGGTCGGTTCTCCCTGCCCAGGGTCGGCATAAAAGGTAGGCATAGTTGGGCACCTGCCAAGGGCCCATTCCCCAGCAGGGGCCCACAAACAAGCACCCTGTGGAGTTGCTCCTCCTTTTCGCCACTGCAATTTGCATGTTCACCTGTCTGTCTCTCTGGCCCAGAAAGTGGTGGTGGTGAGGTGGAGAAGCAGTAGATGCCACTGCCTACTGGCTCACTCAATCTCTGCCTGTCCACCCAGCATGTGATAGCTATGACAAGAAAGAGGATGAAGAGGGATAGCACCTAGTTACAATGAAGCTATGAGGGAGGGAGGGAGGGGGCCCACTGAGGATGTCTTGCCCAAGGGCCCTCAAAAACCTGGAGCTGGCACCATCCCTGCCTAGCATGAAGTGAAAGGCCCCTCCTGCTCCTGAGTCGTGTGACATGCACTGTCCACTTGGGGAAGGGAGGAGGGTCTCATGGTGCTAGGCAACCTGGAACAGCATCTTCCAGAAAGATTTGTGATTACCTAGTGACATTTTTATTGAACCCAACCACTCCCTTATTGTCCACTCCCTTTGTTTCCTGCTGTAATAGCTAAAATGACCAGGTTGCCTCATCCTCCAACTCAGCAGTAAAAGTACAGTCTGGCAACCTTAAGGCTTTTGTCCATTTTTAAGAGCCGCTATGTGCCACCTTTATTTGAAGATGGAGTCGTGTAATCATTTACTCCTTGCTAGGAAGGTTTTGTGTATGTGTGTGTCTTTTGCAATCCCTCTGTGGCATGCCAAGAGCCACATGCAATACATATGTGTTAACTGGCTGAACCTGTGTTGAGCTGCTTCACCACCATGGTACTGGCAAGCCTCAATAACTGAATTTTCTGTGTACATGGTATCTGAGTCTTAAATCACATGGGCCTCTTCACATGACCCCACTTCAGGTGGATCTGCGCATGAGGTGATGGTTAAAATCATGTGGGAAGAAAACCAAGTGAACAGGGTCTGGGATGTTTCAGACAACTAGCAAAGTGGGGGGTGGGGGTGGGAGCATGTTGTCAGTGAATCCTGTTGTATCCAAGACTGTCTGGAGGCTGTTGTCAAACTACAGAAAAAATGGATTTTATTTTCTTTCAACAAGGGTGTGGAAACAGAAGGGGAGATACAGGAATATGAGAACTCTACATTCTAATTGTAGGACAGCCAACCCATGAAACTAACCCACTGAAACTCATTGCTAAAACTTTCCCTCATTTTGCAGAAATTCTCATATTTGTCAAAAGTATCTCCATAACCATGAGGGCTCGATGTAGAAATCTTCTCTCCTTTGCTCAACAAAATATGTATTGGTTCTGCATCCTATATTCTGCAATATATACACACATGATTAAAATGGCACTGGGGACATTGGTGTGGCAGTAGTCCCAGAAGCTGAAGAAATCCAAATTTCCAAACTTCTTTAGGAGCAGGCTCAAGTAAGTCTCATCAGAAACCACTGTGCCTCATTTCTGGGAGAGTTGGATCTTGCTGAAGATGATGTCTTGGTTCCTGCTAGGCAGGGCTGGCCCAAGACTTTTAGCTGCCTGAGGTAAAGGACACGATGGCACCACCAAAACCCATTTCAGAAGCTGACCAGACTAGCAATTGAACCTTATGTCAACACTGGTGACAGGACATCCTCCTCCACTGCACCTGTGAGCAGCAAGCTGGCTTAGGGGTCCAGAGCCATTGGGCACACATCTAGCACACCCAACCGTCCACCAGCAACTCACTGTTTCTCCCTAACCCCCTGGCATCTGCAGCTGCCTCACTTTGCCTAATGGTAGGGCTGGTCCTGCAACTAGGGCTATGGACAATTGTGATAAACTTTTGAAGCCTATGGAGTTAGAGGTATATGTTTTTATTTATTCATTTATTATTACATTTATATTCCACCTTTTTTTCCCTCTTGCAAGGAACCCAAGGCGGCTTACATGATCCTCCTCCTCTCTGTTTTATCCTCACAAGAACCCTGTGAGGTAGCTTAGGCTGAGAGTCAGTGTCTGGCCCAAAGTCACTCAGTGAGTTTCATGGCCAAGTGGGGCTGTATCTCCTGAGTCCCAGTCCAACACTCCAACCACTACATCACATTGGCTCTCACTGGCCTTATGGCTTGGATCTTGGGCATACAGAGGGTGGGTGGGGCTTGGCCACAGCTCTATCTTGGACATAGGTCCAACCAGACCTGCTAGTTCCAGCCCATTGATGTTACCCCTCCAGGCCTTAAGCCTCATGTAGTGTTTTTCCTCCTTGGGAAGGTTTATGGCAGCCTTCCCCAACCTGTTGCCCTCTAGATGTGGACTGCAACTCCCAGCATTCCTTGCCAGCATTCTCAGTCCAACACAACTGGAGGGCACCAGGTTGGGGAAGGAATACATCAGGTTAGGCTTTTTGCATACAACTAGAAGCTATCCTCCCCTTCATGGATCACTGCCTTGTTGTGGCGAAGGGGCTTGTGTAACTCAGTGAAGCCATAAGCTATGCCATGCAGGGCCACCCAAGACGGACAGGTCATGGTGGAGAGTTCTGACAAAATGTGGTCCACTGGAGAAGGAAATGGCAACCCACTCCAGTATTCTTGCCAAGAAAACCCCATGGAACGTATCACAAGGCTACAAGATATGACGCCAGGAGATGAGCCCCTCAGGTCGGAAGGTGTCCAATATACTACTGGGGAAGAGCAGAGGGTATTTCCAAGTAGCGCCAGAAAGAGTGAAGCGGCTGGGCCAAAGCCGAAAGGACACTCAGCTGTGGATGTGTCTGGTGGTGAAAAGAAAATCCGATGCTGTAAAGAACAATATTGTTTAGGAACCTGGAATGTCAGATCAATGAATCAAGGTAAGCTGGAGGTGGTCAAACATGAGATGGCAAGATTGAACATCGACATCTTGGGAATCAGCGAACTAAAATGGACAGGCATGGGCGAATTTAATTCAGGTGACCATCATATCTACTATTGTGGGCAAGAATCCCTTAGAAGAAATGGAGTAGCACTCATAGTCAACAAAAGGGTGGGAAAAGCAGTACTGGGGTACAATCTCAAAAACGATAGAATGATCTCAGTACGAATCCAAGGCAAACCATTCAACATCACAGTAATTCAAGTCTATGCCCCAACCACTGATGCCGAAGAAGCTGAGGTTGATCGGTTCTATGAAGACCTACAACGCCTTCTAGAACAAACACCAAAAAAAGATGTCCTCTTCATCATAGGGGATTGGAATGCTAAAGTAGGAAGGCAAGAAATAACCTGGATAACAGGCAAGCATGGCCTTGGTGTACAAAATGAAGCAGGACAAAGGCTAATAGAGTTTTGCCAAGAGAACACGCTGATCATAGCAAACACTCTTTTCCAACAGCACAAGAGGCGACTCTACACATGGACATCACCAGATGGTCAATATCGAAATCAGATTGATTATGTCCTTTGCAGCCAAAGATGGAGAAGCTCTATATAGTCAGTAAAAACAAGACCTGGAGCTGACTGTGGCTCAGATCATGAGCTTCTTCTTGCAAAATTTCGGCTTCAATTGAAGATCGTAGGGAAAACCACTAAACCATTCAGGTATGACCTAAATCATATCCCTTATGAATATACAGTGGAGGTGAGGAATAGATTTAAGAGATTAGACCTGATAGACAGAGCGCCTGAGGAACTATGGACGGAGGTGCGTAACATTGTTCAGGAGGCAGCAACTCAATCCATCCCAAAGAAAAAGAAATGCAAGAAAGCCAAGTGGATGTCTGATGAGGCTTTACAAGTAGCTGAGGAAAGAAGGGAAGCGAAAAGCAAAGGAGAAAGGGGAAGATATATCCAACTGAATGCAGGGTTCCAGAGAATAGCAAGGAGAGACAAGAAGGCCTTCTTAAATGAACAATGCAAAGAAATCAAGGAAAACAATAGAATGGGAAAGACTAGAGATCTTTTCAAGAAAATCGGAGATCTCAAGGAAACGTTTTGTGCAAAGACGGGCATGGTAAAGGACAAAGAAGGCAGGGACCTAACAGAAGCAGATGAGATTAAGAAGAGGTGGAAAGAATACACAGAAGAACTACACAGGAAAGATCTTAATGTCCCTGATAGCCATGATAGTGCGCTCACTGAACTTGAGCCGGACATCTTAGAGAGTGAAGTCAAGTGGGCCTTAGGAAGCATTAGTAACAACAAAACTAGCGGAGATGACAGTATTCCAGCTGAGCTATTTAAAATCCTAAAAGATGATGCTGTTAAAGTGCTGCAGTCAATATGCCAACAAATTTGGAACACTCAACAATGGCCGCAAGACTGGAAAAGGTCAGTTTACATTCCAATTCCAAAGAAGGGCAACGCCAAAGAGTGTTCAAACTACCGCACAATTGCGCTCATTTCACATGCCAGCAAGGTGATACTCAAAATCCTACAAGCTAGGCTTCAGCAGCATGTGAACCGAGAACTACCGGAAGTACAAGCTGGGTTTCGAAGAGGCAGAGGAACTAGAGATCAAATCGCCAACATTCGCTGCATCATGGAGAAAGCAAGAGAATTCCAGAAAAAAGTCTTATTTCTGCTTCATTGACTATGCTAAAGCCTTTGATTGTGTGGGTCACAACAAACTGTGGCAAATTCTTAAAGAGATGGGAGTACCAGACCACCTTACCTGTCCTCTGAGAAACCTGTATGAGGGTCAAGAAGCAACAGTAAGAACCGGACATGGAACAACCGATTGGTTCAAAATTGGGAAAGGAGTACGACAAGGCTGTATATTGTCGCCCTGCTTATTTAATTTATATGCAGAGTACATCATGAGAAATGCCGGGTTCGATGAATGACAGGTCAGAATTAAGATTGCTGGGAGAATTATCAACAACCTCAGATACACAGATAATACCACCCTAATGGCAGAAAGCGAAGAGGATCTCAAGAGCCTCTTGTTGAGGGTGAAGGTGGAGAGTGCAAAAGCTGGTTTGAAACTCAACATTAAAAAAACAAAGATCATGGCATCTGGCCCCATCACTTCCTGGCATATAGAAGGGGAAGAAATGGAAGCAGTGACAGATTTTACTTTCTTGGGCTCCAAGATCACTGCAGACGGTGACTGTTGTTGTTGTTGTTCAGTCGTTCAGTCGTGTCCGACTCTTCGTGACCCCATGGACCATAGCATGCCAGGCCTTCCTGTCCTGCGTTCTCTCTCGGATCATGCTCAAGTCCATATTCATTGCATCAGTGATGCTATCTAGCCATCTCATCCTCTGCCGTCCCCTTCTCCTTTTGTCTTCAGTCTTTCCCAGCATCAGGGTCTTTTCCAGAGAGTTTTCTCTTCGCATAAGGTGGCCAAAATATTTGAGCTTCAGCTTCAGTATCTGTCCTTCCAATGAGCACTCAGGGTTGATTTCCTTTAGGATTGACTGATTTGACCTCCTTGCAATTACAAGACGCTTGCTCCTTGGGAAGAAAGCTATGGCACACCTAGACAGCATAGTAAGAAGCAGAGACATCACCTTGCTGACAAAGGTTCGTATAATCAAAGCTATGGTTTTCCCAGTAGTAATGTATGGCTGTGAGGGCTATAAGGAAGGCTGAGCGCCGAATAACTGATGCTTTCGAACTGTGGTGCTGGAGAAGACTCTTACGAGTCTCCTGGACTGCAAGGAGGTCAAATCAGTCCATCCTAAAGGAAATCAACCCTGAGTGCTCATTGGAAGGACAGATACTGAAGCTGAAGCTCAAATATTTTGGCCACCTTATGCGAAGAGAAAACTCCCTGGAAAAGACCCTGATGCTGGGAAAGACTGAAGGCAAAAGGAGAAGGGGATGGCAGAGGATGAGATGGCTAGAGAGCATCACCGATGCAATGAATATGGACTTGAGCACACTCCGGGAGAGAGTGGAGGACAGGAAGACCTGGTGTGCTGCGGTCCATGGGGTCACGAAGAATCGGACACGACGTAACGACTGAACAACAACAGAAGCTACCCTAAATGTGGGTTATTAGTGACACCTATAAAAGACGATACTGCACGCTTGGTCACATTTCCATGCCACATGGTCACATTATGCCCATGCATACAGTTTTAATGTAGTCTTCTGTCTTTCCTGGAAACATGTGCTGTTAATATTACAAAATTGCTGTGAAAATACTCATTGCTATTGATGGGGGTGGGGAAAGGCAGCACTGAAAGGAGTCTGTTCTTTGTATGGACAAAAGGGTGTGGTTTTGGAACCAAGGCATGGGAGAAGAAAATGCTCTTTGTTCTGCAGTCAGGTGATGCAGGTGGTTTTGCTAACTAGCCTTGTCTGGCATGCAAAATATAAATGCAGTTTACCCCAAAGACTACGGTAAAAATGCCTTCAAAGACAATGAGGTACATGTTGCCCTGGAAAATGTAGTAATTGCCAGTAGTTACTACCACCATTGCTTTAACATGCTAATGTTCAAGCTAC
This sequence comes from Heloderma suspectum, assembly GCF_057233095.1. Classification (NCBI taxonomy): domain Eukaryota; kingdom Metazoa; phylum Chordata; class Lepidosauria; order Squamata; family Helodermatidae; genus Heloderma; species Heloderma suspectum. Next base: position 166,377,330 of record NC_139462.1, read on the forward strand.
AGGTTTTTAAAAACCTATTTTTTAAAAATTACTATTTTCTTTATAATTGGCTACTTTGATATGCTGCTGTATTATTGCAGTTTTTAAACACCTATTAAATTGTGTGTGTTTTCCAGTTGCCAAAATTTAAAACGATTTGGCCTAAAACCTGCATGTATGTGTGCATCTAGTTCATGCTTTGTCATTTCTCTGCAGTGAAAAACAGCATACCCTTTATCAGTCTGTGTTTGGTCTTTAAAAATGGGTTAAATCCCTATCAGGTGAAGAAAATCTAAGGAAGAGAAGAGGGTAAATATTCACAGTGGAATTAAATGCTGTAAAAAAGAAGAGAAAAAAGTCCCTGTGTAAATCGGGGTTACAAATTCTCTTTGTCTGCGTAAAGCAAATTGAAATGCATGTACAATTACAATGAGAAATGAGCAGAATGTTTCTCCCATTCTCTGTTTTGCTAAATCTTCTTCAAATAGCTATCCTCCATGCTTTTAAAATCCTTGAGTACAGGTCCTTTCCCAATTTGTCTAAGATGCCAAGTTCCTTTTCTGGGGGTGAATGGAGACAAACACATCTCCAATTTAATTTTAGACTGGTCCATACACATTGACTCTCTGGCCTCTGTACTACCAGCAGTTCATAATTTCTTAGTCAAAAAGAACCTTTCAGATCGGTTACCTCCTGTCGAGAGCTAATTTTCCAGCAGTCAGGCTTTATCTGGATAAATAATTAGAGAGCGAGATGAAGACTGTCGTGCTGGGGCTGTCTGTCTGCAACGCACTTAATACAGTCGATCCCTGTGATTTTTTTTCATTCCTGCAGAATACTTGCAGCGGCGTTCTCTTAAAATCTGTAGAGGCCATGGGCAACAAAGCCAATCACTTTGCATTTTGGTTGGAAGAATTAATGACACTTCTCCCGTATTCATCAGAAGCAAGCAAACAGCTGCATCTTGCATCTGCAGCAGAGGAATTCTGGCTTTCTGGCTGATGCCAGGGCCTCCTACTCAGTCGCAAAAAGCTACAGTGTAAATATGTGGAAGATGCATTGTCTGACTCCATAAGAACATGAAGCATTTAAAAAAAAAGTTAAAACACTTGCCTTTCCTGCATTGGATAAAAAAAGGTTTTTTTTGCTGCCAATCCATGTACTGGAAAGCTAAATTTAGCTAGGAAACATTTAATATGACACTCGAGAGAAACACACATGTGCAGCAATTTAATGAGTAGACAGTATTGTGAAATGTCTTCCGCTGTAGCTGCCCCTCTTTTGTAGATCCCAAAGCAATTGAGCTGTAGTACTGATGGAAATCCCTGAGGAATATGTAGTAGTATATTGACATGTGGGGGCCCTTCTATGTTCTGCTATCAAAAGGGTGTTTGGAAACCCTTTAGTTCACTTTATTCCCCAGGGGTTCACTTCACAACATTCTTAGGAAGATCTGATTTAAAATAGGTCAATATCTTTTTGCATGTGAGTGTGTCTTGTGCACTTTAAAGTGTTCTTGCCTACACTTACCTTAAGGGGGAATGCCCCTTCTTTGGAAAACCAGACATTAACAAAACCAGCATCTAGGGATACTTCAAGGTTTCCTTCTCTTACACATCTACAAAATCTAAGGGTCAGAGGCTTTTGTTACTGAGAGGATCAAAATATACTCTTTGTCTCTGCCTCTGATTTTCTCACTTAAACATCGTGTGCACCAAGGGTTATGTTCATTCTTGATTCTCTACATCGTTTTATATAGAGGGGGGAATAATGCTCTAAATGAATGTTGCAGACGATATAAAAATATAATTTGAAAATAGCCCTATGGGACGAAGTCTCTGCCCACTTGTTTCCTTTATTGTGATTGTTTGTTGCCTTGAAATCAATTTCTGACTTTCAAGTTGGTATATTGAAGGGAGCGGTACCAGCAATGGGGTATGCAGATTGGGTGGTGGTGGTGGAATGTGACTTTTCTGCCAGTAGAAGGACCACGGAGGTGGTTGCTATCTCTGGCTTTTTTATTATAACCCCCTCCCCTCTGAATTTCCATATTATAGGAAAGGGAAAGGCTTCTTTTCAATATAATGGAGCCATTAACATCTATTAATAATGCAGACAGGGTAAGTAGCTGGAGTCGGAGCTCCCGAGGGGGCCTCGTGAAACAGATGTGCACTGTCTCTTCCCGGATTTGATGGCTGCTCGGGTCGTGGGGGTCGCTGTGGTTCCTGTTTATTTCCTCTGGCAGTGGTTTTCTAATTTAAGCACCTCTGTCTCCTGGCTACAGTAGCCTGCTGTGATGCAGAGGTGGGGGGGTGGAGAGAGAGAAGGCGTGATGGTGGTGTGCAGGCACTGAGCCTGGTGCCTGGAAAAGGGGCATGGGCATAGCTACTAGTGCCTCTGTGTGCAGCTCCCAAGCTGACTCTACTCTTTGCATTTTCTTCGCAGAGGCACTTGCCAGGGAAGCGACAGAGCGGCTCCTCTTTTGTTACCATCGCAGAAAGGTAAGTGCCTTCCTCCTCCTCCTCCTGACTTGGAATACTGTCATGCGGTGCACGCATTTTTGCCGGGGATGGGAGATAATGCCCCTTGTGAAGGAGCCTGTATTGCACTACATCGGTGGACCCACGCCGCCTGAAAATGGAAATTGCCTTGTCTTCCTTTTTTTAAAAAAATATGATCCTTCATTTCAGTTTGAATCAACTCTCTCTTTTCATGGCAGCTGTTCTCAACAGACAGGGAGACATGGCAAGATATGATTTTCTTTTAACTGCTTAAGGTAGGGAATGGTGGAAGGTTGCTTTTTAAAAAAAGTTCCCCAAACATGTTTCCTTGTGCCTTCTTCAAAGTCCAATTTGCACTTCCTGGGATTTCACATCATTAGCAGAGCTAAACAAAAGCTTTTGTGCTGAGCACTAATTTCTAATAGACAATGGCAGTGTTATTTGCATGATGGAGGGGGGAGGTTAGACTTAATGCAAGGCAAACGGCAGATGTAAATGTCTATACTTGGACACAGCTGGGTTGCAGCATTGTTTTATGTGCTCGCAGTATAATGCAGTGGAATGCATTTCCGGATAGATTGTCAAGAGACATGTTTTAAAACACGGTTACTGTCTCCATGACTCATTCATTCCCCTGCAGCAACAAAATAGTAGTAACTGGAAGTTCAAGGCTGTGCAGGGCAATAGCATAACTTCTTTCTAAGGAGCAGAGCAATTTTTCATTACTATACAGGCTACAAAACGTTACTCTTTTTGTTGCAAAGAATACCACAGTATAAAGAGAGGTTTATACTGAGAGGCATTTCATTTATTCCTTTTGTCTTAAAGCAAACTATGCTTACATTTCATTCTGGGATGTATGTTGGCTATCGGGTAGTGAGAATAATAGGGCATAGCCTGGTTTCCTTTCTTTCTAAGGTGATCCAGGAATTAACCATATATAAATATATTTGCATTATCTTGTCTACAAAATATGGCTAATTGGAACCATAAGCATGCTGTTCAGTAAGGAACTGCTGCAGCTCTTCATTCATTTTATCCATATACCTCCTTTCCCCTTAAGTATCTGTAGGTATAAACTCTCCCCATGTAATAAGTGTCCTGGTAAAAATGATCTTGTGTCATCAGCAATAAATGTATTCTATTTCTCTATGAACTCGAAATTTCCTTTATTTTTGAAATTGTTTTACATGTTTAATTTACAGGCTTCTACATTTTTGTTATGCATGGGAGAGTTCCGACCTCTTCAACCTGTATCTGATTTGTCTGATAGTACACATTTGCTAGATTTGCCATTCATATCCATAATGTGCCAATAGTTTAAGTCAAGGGGTGTAACAGAGAGATGGAAATACAGTGATGTTTCTGAAGAAAAATCTGAGCACGATGCACAAAACACAGTTCAGACTTCTAAAAAGTGCATAGGCAGGACTGTCACGAAGATGAACAATTGACAGATATATAAATTCACCAATAAAATAACCACATGTTTTAAAAATGGTTGAGAGACTCCATATCATTATAAATTTCATTGACAGCTAAATTAAGCCAATTCATAATGATCAAGCATCATTTTTGTTGGGAACCTTTGCTGTACTGGGCAGGACTTGCGAGAATACCGAAGGTTTAAAAATTAGGTTTGTCTGTTGGGGTAACAAAACTACAGAGAGTACAATAATGTAAATGATTTGCCTTTACCACAGTGGGTGAAGTCAGTGCTACAGTTCATTGATAAGTTCCAAAGCAGGATTTAAATGCTGTGGCATTTTGGGAGATGACGAATGTGTAATTTATACTGATGATCAGGTATTGAAAAGAGTTTTATAAAACAGTCTTATTCAGGTCGGTAGATTATTTTTTAAAATAGGAATGCTGAAGTTAGCTCTTCATTTGCCATGACTAATACTTTACCCCTAGAATTATTCTATTGTTTCTGATGGAATGATAACATTTACAAAAGTCCAACTTAATGCCCTTTAGGATAGGGAAGAACTGGGCCTCAAATAACTAATGATTATTATTTCACAATCATAGTCTTATTTGATACAAAAAATAAAATAGTATTTTGTCTTACTCTGAATGTATAGACCAGGTTAGGAAAAGAATGCTCCAAGACTGCTGAAGCCTTGACCCAATGTCAGAACTTAAAACTTTTTAAATGCCTTTTTTATTATGGTTGTATTTTATAGCAACATCTGCTTTATAGACAGTTTGGATACAATTTCATGTGCCTTTGTGATATGGGGATATTTATGTTTTAAGCATCAGCAGAACAGAGTACAGAGTGATATATATCATAAAGCCTAAGATTTAAGGAGAAATGTATAAAAGATGAGAGTGCTAAAATTCTGTAAGTAGTGATGCTACCACTTCTCGGTATTCTCCCCAAGTGTGTAGATTTTTTTTACAGAGCAGAAGAATAGCTAAATATGGGAATTTTATGTTATGCCTGTATGACACAGCTATTGCTGGAAATCTATGTTCTATAGGAAACAAAGGAAAGATCCTCTTTCCTTTGTTAATATCGTTTATCATCTTTAACTCATTAGCTGCTGAAGATATTCCTTAATACAGTGAACATTTTTATTATTTGTAACATGTGTAGATGAAGTATACATAAAATTGTAGTGTGTACGTGACCATATACATTAGTAAGTATTACTAGCCCAATAATATTAAATGCTTTTTTTTCAGGGTGAAATTGGAGATACGTGCATCTTAACACACCCTATGCCACCAGATATCTATTACAGAGATACGTATGGGTTGTTGTGTTTTGGTGTTTTCTCTGTAAAAATATTTTAAAATGCTAGGAGAAAGAAGAGTGGAATGGGACGGATTGTGGTGTCACTAAGACAAGTATCTGTACAAGACTGATACTGTAAAATTTAGATTAGCAGCTCTTGAGAGGAGGGAAACTGTTTTTAAGAAGTAACAAATGATTGTAACATTAGAAGAAACTCCATCTTTGTATACCATGCAAACAGTTATTTTTCTGATATAGTGCCACAGGCTGATTTTAAAATAGAGCAATTCACTGCTTCTTCACATCTATTAATTGTAAAATATAGTGTATTAAGCCTCTTGGAAAATTTCTTTATAGGAGATAGATAGATAGATAGATAGAGCATTCTGTTGTGTTTAGTCCCCTTGCACCTTCTGTGACTTGAACAAGCAAAACATTGTCTTTTAAAACACACACACACACACACACACACACACAAACTGAATGTTTCAATACAGTATTCTGTTTAACTGGCATACTGAAAATATATCACAAAATGTGCATATGGGTATGCTATGGGTATTGTCTCAAAAGGTAAGAAGTACTTAAGATGCGCAAAACCACTTTTGCTTTTAAGCACCTTTTGAATAAATGAATGCTCTAGGACAAAATTTTGATACATGGTCACTAGTTATATTCTTCATTATTTGAGGTCAAAATCAAAAAGTTTTTTCAATTATAACCCACAGTCTAAAACCTAAGTACACAAAAAGGTCAATTATCTTTAACCTAGAACAATAGCAAATTGTCAGCATTGTCCTATCGCTGCTAAACTGCAGGCACCTCATAATTGTAACAATTGTAATATCCTGTATTTGGTTAAACTGCAGTAGTTCATCTTTCTTACTGAACACTCAAAAGTAGCTAACTTATCAGAATTCTTTAGTGGTGGAGTCCTGTCTTGGCTTTTATTGTACCTGGAAGTAAGAAACTGATATTTTGAGAGATAATATTAATTTGGTTAATTCTAATGAGAACATTACTCCAAATGTCTATTTTGCTTTGTCTCTTTATGCACATTGCACTTTAAGTATTTATAATGGATGATGATAACAAGGGATCCAATAAAGACTGTGCACCCACTTTACAGGTCAGACTCTCTTCTATCGGTAGCATTTTTCTTTCCAGGCAATGCAGTGATTTAGGGAGAATTCACACAGTCATGTTCATCACTCGGTGACAGCAACATAAAGTAATAACCTATATATAGGAAATGTCCATTGTATGCAGAGCTTTTACGTTGCTTCAAATGATGCTTTTCAGTGGAGGTAATTCACATGATCAACTGAAAGTCTATCTGCTGATAAGTCATGGAGTGATAAGACGTTTAGCGATGTATACATGCATGTGCAAATTGGTCCTTAGCATGATTCTACACATGCCTATTCCTCATTGTGTTAAACAGCCATTCACAAATCAAATGCCACAGGCAGAACTTTAATTTTACTTCTCATCATCCTGTGACAAGTCAAGTCATGAGATGTCAAGTGATATAGAGGCATATGTGAATTCAGCCCCCATTTATGAAGCACCATCAGTATATTTGGTGCTTCACAAAGTAACACAAGCAGAAAGACAAGCCCGATAAGCTTCCAAATCTAAATTTTTACAGCATAAGAGATAACAAAGGAAGGGACGGAAGCAACAAGGGAGGGAATGGGAGCAATTGCTGTTACATGAAACTAGGGTTCGTTTTAGTTGGGATAAGTCAAGGACAATGGCATTTAACCAAAGGATTATTGAGAGTGTGATGTTTGAGGAGAGAAGTGAAGAATGAGAAGGAAAGTTGCATCAAGCTTAGAGATGTTTAGATGAGACTAGAAATGTATCGGACTCTATTGTCTGGTCTAGATTACACCGAATGTATGGGATACTCTACTGTTCTTGTTCTACCAAGACCCAGAAGGGCCGCTAATGGTCAGCACAGACAATACTGGGCTAGATCCAGCCTGGTATAAGGCAGCTGCCTATGTATATAACATGTACTAATTTCGGTGGTGCTTACACAGGATTAAAATGTATCTCACTACCCACAGGCATTCTTCCCATACTCTTCTTTTATGTAAGAATCTTAAGAACAGAAGGTACTGTGTGGCACAGGGTATCATCCTGTACCAATAGCAGCCTCTTCTGTTCTCCTGTTTTGCAAAGGCCTCGGATTCACAGGGAGCAGGGCCAGACTTTTTTTGGGGGGAAGCTCATTACAGTCTTGGTGAGAATGGTAATGTCACGGTAAGTAGAGTCATGTCAAGTAATGGCCACGTTCAGGGAACTGTATCACAGACTGCTCCAGTTCAGGCAAACTGGATCAGAACCTGAATAGCAACCCTGAGCTTGGACCTTCTGCAGCTTTACCCTCATTCCACATAATAGGGAGATATTACCTCAGCAGAGAGTTGAATCCATTTGAAGCCTTATCAAAGCAACCCTGTTTTTGCATCCAGCCTCTATGTTCTTTATAGAAGACTGGCCTGGTTTTGTATCCTTTGGCTTCTGTGAGGATGGAGAGATGGGGTGGGGGGACTGCTGGAGATTCATCCTCTGAATCCAAGCATGATGTGGGGGGGGGGCACAGGAGAAGATCACAAAGGTTCTTCCCTGGGGAAAGTAGCCTGAACCTTGTTGTCATGCAAGTCTTCCTCGGAGCACTGTAGGACCCTAGGTTTGGGGGCCATGACATCTGCCACATGTGAAATGCTTCCTGGAGGTAACCTGTAATTCCCTGCATCCTCAGGCAGTTGAAAATGGATGTCTTATGCAGAGGTCTATAACTATCAGCCAGACTGCGATCCTTGCTGTATCTACCCCACCCCCACCTTGTTTATTTATTTATTATTACATTTATTACGTTACATTTATATCCCACCATTTTTCCTCTTTAAGAAACCCAAGGGGGCATACATAATCCTCCTCCTCTCCATTTTATGCTCACAACAACAGCCCTGTGAGGTAGGTTGGGCTGAGAGTCTGTGACTGGCCCAAAGTCACCCAGTGAGCTTCCATGGCTGAGTGGGGACTAGAACCCGTATCTCCCGGCTCCCAGTCCAACACTCTAGCTTTTAGAAGAAGCCAGGGTTTCCTTCTTTTATGCTGCAATATGGAGAAGATAAGAACAAGCAGGAGTCTCCCTGTCGTTGTTTTTTACCTTCCCCAAACTACCGCAGGAACAGAAAGACCTCTTTTTCCAAGCCCTCTGGCAGGCACACTCACCCAAGTTTGGAAGTGCTGGTGGAGTCTTGTCTACATGGATGGAGGGTGGATGAGATAGGAAATAGTGGGAGAAATGACTCCTGTACCTTTTCTTGTGCAAACAAATTTCAGTGCAAGAAAAATCCCCACCCCTCTCCCAAGCTTTCTGTGGCTTGCTAAAGGGCTGGCAGAGAGGCGAAGACTTTTCAGACTTGCAGAGAAGGGTAGGGAGGACGAGAAATGCCTGATCTTTCTGTCCTTTGCCAAGCGTTTCTGCAATGACAAACATTTCGGCAAGGCCAAAAACACTTCTGCCTTTCCTTTTAGCAAGTGCAGAGGGCTGGGGGGAGAGACAGGGTCTTGCACAAAGCTTGCTTTATTTATTTATTTATTTATTTAAAGTATTTTTATCCTGCTCCTTCCAAAAAGGCACCTAGAGCGGCTTACATATAATTAGTAAAACAAGACAGTCCCTGCCCACAGGCTTACAATCTAAAAAGACATGATACACAAGGAAAAGGGAATGGGGAGGGAAGAGGAAAACAACTCTTTCAGCAGGGCTAGTGGAATGGCCCCATTTCCCCTGCTCATCTCCCTCAGTACAGCCCTTTGGAATAGCTGACGGAGTAGCCTTAATGGGGGTGGAATGGCCCAGCTATTTCTCCCAGTGTTTCTGTCTGTCACCAAACAAAGCTTCCTGCAAGTGAAAGAAGACTCTCTCTCTCCCTCAAGCCCTCTGCTAAGTTCAGAGGTCTGGAGGGAGAGGCAGGGTCATGCCTCATTTCTCTAGAGGCCTAGAGAAGGACTGTAGTAGTTGAAGAAATGCCTGCTGTTTCTGTTCTCATTTGAATGGCTGCACTAGATCTTGCCATAGGCTGCTGCTGGTCTCTCACCAGGGGACATGGCGAGTTGAGCCCCTGTTGAGCAAGTGAGTGGCATTGCTGATACCTGGGCTTTTAGGGATCAGGTGCACAGAAAATGAGTATACACGAGACCCAAAAATAGCCCTGTGAAGACATGACCTGGAAAGCTAAAGGGGTACATAAATCCAGCCTATTACCAGATCGTTTTCCAAAGCTGCAGGGTTCTGGATGTGAAGAGACATGCATCTAGTCTGGCTAGGCATAATGCACAATCAGTAACACAAAGGAAACTGAATGGACAAATATGAACTACATGAATATGGATACCTTCTATCATTACATTCTTGAGCACTTTTGTACTAAAACCACCAGTTTCGCCCTGCGCAGAGGCTCAAATATAAACAGCTGTAACCTTTTAAAAAGGCAATAAAAGAAACCATTTACTTACTTACTTATTTACTTACTTCCTCGCCCATCTGGCCAGTCACCCGGCCACTCTGGGCGATGTACAATAATACAAACAGTTTAAAAACAATAAAATTACACATTAAAACATCATTTTCTAAAATTTCCCTAGCCCACCCCAAATGCCTGCCTGAACAACCAAGTTTTCAACACATGGCGGAAGCTCATTAAAGAGGGGGCATGGCGGAGTTCCTTAGGGAGGGAGTTCCACAGAGTAGGGGCAACCACAGAGAAAACCCTCTCCCTCATCCTCACCAGCCTAGCTGTCCCGGCTGATGGGACAGAGAGAAGGCCATCCAAGGCTGATCTTGTTGAGCGGCCTGTCTGGTGTTGCTAGAGGTGCTCCTTGAGATAGGCTGGGCCGGAACCATATTGGGTTGTCTGACATCATCAGGCTCTGAAGCTAGTAGTAGGACCTTGGCATTGACCAGGGGTGGGGAACATGTGGCCCTCCCATTATCCCTGGCCAGCATAGCCAATGGTGAGGGATGATGGGAATTGTTGTCCCAAACATCTGGAAGGCCACATGCCCTATCCCTGGCATAGAACAAATAAATATTGGTTTTTTAAAAAATATCCAAAGATGTAAAAGGCTTGGGCAAATATAAGCATATTTGCATAGTGGTGAAAAGGCATCAAACTCTGCACCTAGCAAGCCTCTCTGGGGAGAGCATTCACAATTGAGGTGCCACCACCAATAAGGTTGTATTTTGGGTCATCACCTGCCTTCTAACCAAAGGCAGTGAGCAGGGTGGGGGAGCTCTGAGTAGGGCCTCTGAGGATGATTGTACTAATCAAACAGATCTGTAATATGGTGAAAACATTCAGATCTCTTCTGCTCTTGCCAAAGAATCCTTGGATAATAAGACTGTGCAGCTTCCTAGATGCATGGATGTCATACATATATTTTAAGAACATAACATAAAATGTACATTTGCATGCAGTTAACATAAGCACCTTGCTGGATCAAATCAAAGATCTATCTGGTCCAGTTTTCTGTTCACACAGTGGCGAACCAGATGCCTATGGGAAGCCCACAAGCAGGACATGAGCACAATAGCATCTTTCTCCTAGTGTTCCACAGCAACTGGTATTACCTTCAGTATGCCTATGAATACATAGCCATCATGACACACTCCCATTGCTAGCTTTATCCTCCATGAATTTGTCTAATCCCCTTTGAAAGCCATCTAAGTTGGTGGCCATTGCTGCATCTTGTGGTAGCAAGTTCCACAGCTTAATTATGTGCTGTGTGTGTGTGTGTGTGTGTGTGTGTAAAGAAGTGCTTCCTTTTGTCTCTCCCGAATCTCCCACCAAATAAATGAAAGACTATTCAGATTAACATTTCTAAACTGCACCCGCAACGTTTTTAGAACCCACACAGTGTTTTGAAGGTTGCTTGTAGCATTGGAACTCAACGTGACACCATTCTGAATTCATGGTGAAATAACTGGAGTGCAGAGATTTTCATATCAAAAGTGGAGCTGGACTGCGGGGCCTATCAAGTATCATAGGAGCTCTGTAATTAGACTGATTTGATTAAAATTAGCACAGGTGACATCAGCTATGTCAACGTAAGTCGGGTTATGCTGAATTGCCTCTATTTTCAGACACTTTATTTGCTTATCCTGTATGCCATGAAGATAAGTTTGCCACAGCTCTGGTAGGCATATGTGTACATTCAAGGTAAGGCTGTCTAATGTATAAGAATATTCACCTACCAAACAATGGTTCTACTAAAAGAAAAAGGGGGAAAGTATGGTACTGTAAGTATACACTAGGCATAGATGGCACCAGATCTGGTACAAGGGAGAACAAGTATCTAGCGTGAATAAAAAGAATGATTTGTTTTTTTTTTTACAAAGCAAAATTAGACAATCAGATTTCTTAAAAAGTAAATCAGACTTTAATTTTTAAAAAGAGAAATGTAAATACGAAGTTTCTCTTAAAGAATAATTAAGGGTGCAATCCTATCTAGATAGGCGGCCACCTCCAGACTCGGAGGCGACCGCCTATCCAAAGCAAGGCAGAGGAGAAGCATGGGGGGGATCGTTCCCTCCACACCTCTCCTGCCCAGCCTTTTCTGCTAGACAGCCATTTTCGGCTGTCTAGCCGCGGGGGAAGAGGGGGCAAGCAGGAGAGGAAGCTGCTGTACAACACATAGGATGTGTCATACAGGCAGATCCTCTCTCCCTGCCCCGGAACGCCCCCAGCCCCGCCCCTTTTCAGCTGCTCCGTGCTCCTCTTCCAAGTGCGGAGGACAGGGCTTAACATGTAGCAGTAAATTAACATGTTTTACAGCACAATCCTGTGCATGTCTACTCAGAAACAAGTCTACCCCATGGAGCTCAGTGATGCTTACTTCCAGGTAAAACGTTATAGGATTTCAGCCCAAGTGGTCAAATTTGTGCCATCGTTTAGGAAATATCTGAAGTATTATCCGTAGGAAACTAGATTTTAAATCAATGATTTAACTTAGCCTTTTTTCTTGCTGATTTTAAATCAAGGCATTATTTAAAACCACCTTGATTTAAATCAATCCACTGAGCAAATGTGTTTCTGTAAGATCTCCCATGTTGCATCTGTTTGGCTCATACACTATCTGATCTGCAGTACCTGCAGATGGCAAGGCAAGGCAAAGAAACCAAGCCCAATGAACTAACACTGGCCCAACGGTTAAGGGGTCTCTGCCACTGGTTTCCAGACTAGCCTTAGTTGTAGCTGCTTGCGTGGCTGTAGAACATGTATGATGGCTGCAAATATTGTAGGTTCTCCAGACTGAAGATGGGACAAAGGGGAAGGGCCTCCAATCATGGAAATCTATAGAGGGGCATGCTTACTTCCTGCCCCAAACTTGGCAGAAAACAAGAGCCAGAGTGAAAGTCAAGTGTGGGCCCCACCATCAAAGTTTTCCCCATCGTGTTATTCCCGCAGTGGCTGCCTTCCTTCACTTCTACTGCTTCTCACGTCTTTTTCTTCCTGTCTGGTTTCACTTTTGCATCCATGCCTTAGATGCTGCATGCATCCAACATCTCTGGGGGCCACATCTGAGAAACGATGCTCAATGGAGGAATCATATCTCGTCTTAGAAATCCTGCCTGTCTCTTCACCAATTTCTGGGCCAAAGTTCTGTTTCTAGTTACTACTGAAAAACAGCCATTTTTGTGCAGAAGCTATAGAATGCTGACTTCGCAAAATAGCTACAAGACCTATTCTGGGTCTTAGGGCATGACTACACAAGGCGGTGGGATATCTGTGATCAGATTTTCCACAGTTTCTTTTTAAAAATGACAAATGCAGCACCACCTGTATGCTTGGCTCCACAGGGCAAATAGTAACTCCAGTGTGGTGGCTGCATAACTGGGGTGCCACCAGAGAAATTGTCTTGTCCCTGATAGCTACCCACCTGACCTCTGAAACATCAGGGCCTCACTTGAACTGCTTAATAGTCCGACAGGTTTGTATGGGAGCAAGGAGCCCATCAAGTACTCCGTTTCCGGACTATACGGACTAAAATGGAAACTTCACAAATAGTTCATTGCAATCACCTGCCTAGGTGCAGGAGCGGGGGATGAGACACATTCCAGGAGCTTATTCTATTATTCTGTTCTATTAATTGGGGCCCTATTATTCACCATCAGGTGCCAGGCTTTACTAAAATAAAGATAGAGATTTTTTGTGTGTGTAACATAATAGTATGGCTGTAACAATAGGATAAACATAGATAATTTCAGTCCTGCTTCAGGGTTATAGTTCTGCAATTCAAGAGAAATGTCTCCACCATGGATAGAAAGATCAAAGGAAACATGTGAAAGCAGTGGTTAATGTTCGTGAAGCACTTTTGTTTAATTGTTTTGTTGAACACGTGCTAAATCAGAGTTTTCCAAAATATGTGCTGCGACACATTAGTGTGTCAGCAGCAGTGTGTAGGTGTGTTGCGCAAAATGCAGAAAATTGTGCGGAAGGGCACCGCACCCTTACTCGCATTTGCTTCCCTTGGCCCCTGCCCCAGAACTTCCTAAAGCAGCTAATGTTAAAGCAGCTTAGCCTTAGCAGCTAAGGCTTATCTGCTTTAACATTAGCTGCTTTAGGATCATGTGGCATCTTGACGTAGGACACACGTGATTGGCGGTGCTGGAGTGGGATGGCGAGGACTGTGGTAACGCTGGCTGCACGAGGAGTGTGGAGAATTCAGAATTCTCATTGGAGACTCCTTTAACGGAGCAATTAGTTGTGAGTTACACCACCCCCAACTCTCGGCTGTGCTGACTGGAGGAGTCCCTTGGAGGTTCTGGACTGGGACAGCACCGAGTGGGCCGTCCGCCATCTTGGCCAATCAGAACAGAGCTCAGTGGAGGTCAGAAGCCTCGGAATTAGCGTGCTCCCAATCACCCGGGCGAGCACAGCTGCAGGCTGTCACCCAGTCAACCCACCTGCTGCTGGCTGAAGGGAGACCACCCTCCCAAACCCAATGTGGCAAACAGCAAGCCACCCACCATGTGGCACTTATAATTTGATTTCTGCCATTTATTTTTATTTTTTACTCTGCTGTAATCGTGGATTGAGCACCGACCAGCAGTGTACCACCAGAGAGTGCTGGAACTGGAGTCTGGACATAGGCATTGCAAATATTTGCAGCAATATAGCCTTGTACTGAGACATATATATTTACACCATTTTTGTTGGACTTTTGCTTCTCTATCTTCATGTGTTTTTGCCGCTGAGCTCCTACCTGGACCTATGTGTCCTAATATGTATTGTAAATACTTTAGTTAATTTTGATTATTTTTCACATTTTCTCCTGGTCCTGATTCCTATCTTTATCTCACTTTATCACTTTGGGAGTGGAGCGCAGGTGCTGTTATTTTCATAAGAAAAAACAGAAAAAGATAAGCGCTAAAAACAGTCCTGTTATTTTCATATTTAGTTAATGCTAAAACCTAGTGACTTAGACAGCTTTTGGATTTGCATTTCAAAAATGCATCCAAACATAGTTAAAAAAGCTTTAAAAATTCTTCTGCAGTTTTCTACTACATACATTTGTGAAGTATCCTTTTCAATGATGGCAAACTTAAAGGCACTGAAACGTGGAAGCTTAAAAATGCTTGATGACGAAATGCGTCTAATATTCCACCAAATATTGAAAAGCTGTGTTCATCCCATCAACCTCATACATCCCATTAAAATGGTAAGTACTTATTGGTGTTATTCAACTTTTTTTTAATTCTTGCACAAATTTACTTACTGTTACTTATAAATGACAACAATGTATGTTATTATCTTACAAATCATATATTTTTAAAAATATAAATGAAAGGTTTTCATTAGATATGTTGTGTCCCCATACATTTCATTATTACAATTTCTGTATGTGTCTGTATCTCTTATAATGGGTTAGTTTAATTAGTTTATTACCAGTTTGCTGGTAAAAGTGAATTACTGTGTCGCGAAATGATGCATGTCTAAAAGGTGTGTCACCAACATGAAAAGTTTGGAAAGCTCTGTGCTAAATGTTAGCCTACACTGCTCAGGCCATATTAATGGCAGTGGGTGAAATGAAACCTTGCACAAACAGTTCTTTCTGTGTGAGAGAAAAATAACTGTGATGAATATGCAGAGAAGTTACCACAGAACATTTAAATCCATCACTTTAGGCAAAGGCATACACAAGCGTACACCCACGCGCACACACAGATGTATATATCTGTTGTCATGGCATTCCAGGGATATCTGTTCTTACCTTTAAAAGGTGGTGCCTCCAAACCAGACTACAGGATGGTATGAAATGACAAAACTAGATCACCAGTGAGGTTCATGCAGAACAGACTCCCTGCCCTGGGTGATCCCACAGTCGGGTGGGTTGAAGGGCAGATTTAGCCTCTCTTCCATTTTTCCTCAAGTTGGTTTGCGATGCTGGCATGCATTGCTAAAGTGTCACAGAAATCTTGAGAACTGACTTCCCCCTAGCAAGATGCTCATCAAGCTGGACAAGACGAGGAGAGCGGGAGAGTTCAAATCTTTTCCCAAACCCACTCTCTTATTTGCGCAAAGAGAGCCTCCAGGCCAGGAGTGGAGAACCTCTTTCAGCCCGAAGGCCACGTTCCATTTCAAAGAAGCTCTTGAGGGCTGCATTCTGAAGGCAAAGGGGGCGGGGCCAAGACCCAAATCGATGAGGATATTTTTGCCTGAAGCTCTTACTGTCAGTAACTAACACTTAGGAGAGGCATTTTAACCTTTTAGAATGGGGGCAGGGGGAACTGCACAAAAGCCTGGAACCTACCAGACGATTGGTGGTTGGGAGAAAGGAGTGGGGCCTTCTGGGGAACCACTCAAGGGCCAGATTGGGACCCCAGGCCTGAAGTTCTGGACCGCTGCTACAGCCCTGTTCTACAGCCCTACCTCCCCTGGAGGTGGTAACAAATTATTTCCTCCCACCTGGCGCAGAAGAGGTATTCCAGCAGCCCCACAAGAAGGTGGTGACCAGCTAGAATTGAGTGTGGCAAGTACTTCTTGTCCCATGTCCACCTCTTTAATTTCATTTAATTCTTATAGGAATGAATTTATATATATATAAAAATTAATACCCCATGTTTGAGTAAATACCTGTAGGGTAGCTTACAACGATGTTTGAAAGTAATTAAATATATACAAAAAAGCATAAAAATATAAATGCAGTAAAAACAGCAGAACACAAACACCATGGCACAAGAAGTTACAAATCCCTGGGTAATTTTTTTTTAAAAAAAGACTTAACCTGGCATAGAAAAGATATAAGACGGTTCCAGAAAAACATTCCTGGAGAGAGCTGTCTGTGGACGGGGCACACCAGTGAAAAGGTGCTTTCCCTGGGCAGCCCTCTCTTTGCCTCCAAAAGTAGGACCACTTAGTGAAAAGCTATAGTAGATTATCTTAATGTTCAGGCAGGTTCAAGTAGGAGAAGACCATATTTGAAGTACCTGGGTCCCAAGTCACATAGGGCAGGGGTGGGTAACTTGTGGCCCTCCCAATGTTTTGGCCTGCAACTCCCATCATCCCTTACTATTGGCTATGCTGGCTAGGGCTGATTGGAGTTGTAGGCCAAAGCATCAGGAGGGCTACAAGTTGCCCACCCCTGCACATAGGGCTTCAAAGGTATGTACCAGCCCTTTTAATGGTGCTCAGAAATGGATCAGGAGCCAATGCTGTTGTTTAACAACTGGTAAGCTATGTTCCACAGACATGGGCGAATTTAATTCAGGTGACCATCATATCTACTATTGTGGGCAAGAATCCCTTAAAAGAAATGGAGTAGCACTCATAGTCAACAAAAGGGTGGGAAAAGCAGTACTGGGGTACAATCTCAAAAACGATAGAATGATCTCAGTACGAATCCAAGGCAAACCATTCAACATCACAGTAATTCAAGTCTATGCCCCAACCACTGATGCCGAAGAAGCTGAGGTTGATCGATTCTATGAAGACCTACAACACCTTCTAGAACTAACACCAAAAAAAGATATCCTCTTCATCATAGGGGATTGGAATGCTAAAGTAGGAAGTCAAGAAATCACCAGGATAACAGACAGGCATGGCCTTGGTGTACAAAATGAAGCAGGACAAAAGCTAATAGAGTGCCTGAGGAACTATGGATGGAGGTCCGTAACATTGTTCAGGGGGCAGCAACTCAATCCATCCCAAAGAAAAAGAAATGCAAGAAAGCCAAGTGGATGTCTGATGAGGCTTTACAAGTAGCTGAGGAAAGAAGGGAAGCGAAAAGCAAGGGAGAAAGGGGAAGATATATCCAACTGAATGCAGAGTTCCAGAGAATAGCAAGGAGAGACAAGAAGGCCTTCTTAAATGAACAATGCAAAGAAATCGAGGAAAACAACAGAATGGGAAAGACTAGAGATCTCTTCAAGAAAATCGGAGATCTCAAGGGAACGTTTTGTGCAAAGACGGGCATGATAAAGGACAAAGAAGGCAGGGACCTAACAGAAGCAGATGAGATTAAGAAGAGGTGGAAAGAATACACAGAAGAACTATACAGGAAAGATCTTAATGTCCCTGATAGCCATGATAGTGCGCTTACTGAACTTGAGCCGGACACCCTCGAGAGTGAAGTCAAGTGGGCCTTAGGAAGCATTAGTAACAATAAAGCTAGCGGAGATGACAGTATTCCAGCCGAGCTATTTAAAATCCTCAAAGATGATGCTGTTAAAGTGCTGCATTCAATATGCCAACAAATTTGGAACACTCAACAATGGCCGCAAGACTGGAAAAGGTCAGTTTACATTCCAATTCCAAAGAAGGGCAACGCCAAAGAGTGTTCAAATTACCACACAATTGCGCTCATTTCACATGCCAGCAAGGTGATGCTCAAAATCCTACAAGCTAGGCTTCAGCAGTATGCGATCCGAGAACTACCGGAAGTACAAGCTGGGTTTCGAAGAGGCAGAGGAACTAGAGATCAAATCGCCAACATTCGCTGCATCATGGAGAAAGCAAGAGAATTCCAGAAAAATGTCTATTTCTGCTTCATTGACTACGCTAAAGCCTTTGATTGTGTGGATCACAACAAACTGTGGCAAATTCTTAAAGAGATGGGAGTACCAGACCACCTTACCTGTCTCCTGAGAAACCTGTACGAGGGTCAAGAAGCAACAGTAAGAACCAGACATGGAACAACTGAGTGGTTCAAAATTGGGAAAGGAGTACGACAAGGCTGCATATTGTCACCCTGCTTATTTAACTTATATGCAGAGTACATCATGGGAAATGCCGGATTGGATGAATCAGAGGTCGGAATTAAGATTGCTGGGAGAATTATCAACAACCTCCGATATGCAGACGATACCACCCTAATGGCAGAAAGCGAAGAGGATCTAAAGAGCCTCTTGCTGAGGGTGAAAGAGGAGAGTGCAAAAGCTGGTTTGAAACTCAACATTAAGAAAACTAAGATCATGGCATCTGGCCCTATCACTTCCTGGCATACAGAAGGGGAAGAAATGGAAGCAGTGACAGATTTTACTTTCTTGGGCTCCAAGATCACCGCAGACGGTGACTGTAGCCATGAAATTAAAAGACGCTTGCTCCTTGGGAGGAAAGCTATGGCAAACCTAGACAGCATAGTAAGAAGCAGAGACATCACCTTGCCGACAAAGGTCCATCTAATCAAAGCTATGGTTTTCCCAGTAGTAATGTATCGCTGTGAGAGCTGGACTATAAGGAAGGCTGAGTGCTGAAGAACGGATGCTTTCGAACTGTGGTGCTGGAGAAGACTCTTACAAGTCCCCTGGACTGCAAGGAGGTCAAATCAGTCCATCCTAAAGGAAATCAGCCCTGAGTGCTCATTGGAAGGACAGATACTGAAGCTGAAGCTCAAATATTTTGGCCACCTAATGCAAAGAGAAAACTCTCTGGAAAAGACCCTGATGCTGGGAAAGACTGAAGGCAAAAGGAGAAGGGGACAGCAGAGGATGAGATGGCTAGATCAGCAAGACAGCAGCTGTATTTTGAGCCAATGCTGTTTCTGGGAAATCCTCAAAGGCAGTCTCAGGAATAAATTGTCCCAGAAGTCTAACTGGGATGTTACCAGTAGGGCAACATCTTACCGGTAACATAGATCAGCATTTCCAGACTGTCTTTGTCCAGGAGGGCTTGTAGTTAGTGCACTAGCCGAAGCTAGTTAAAGTCACTTCATGCTATAGTTGTCACATGGGCATGCAAATGCCAGATCTAAGAGCACCCCCAAACTGAGAACATGATCCATTAGGAGGATGCAGCTATAGCTAGAACAAGGTTGAATGCCATCTTTTAGGACAAATGAAGCATCCACCAGCAGTACCTCTGTCTTGTCTGGATTAAGCTTTAATTTATTGGTCCTCATCCAGTGTTACAAATTCCAGACGTCTAATTAGCACACATTCACGGCCTCACCTGGATTACTTGAAAAGGAAAAGAAGCACTGGGTGTCATTAGCAGTTCATGGAGATGTTGAACAGCATGAAACATGGAAGAGAGACATACGGACGGTAGGAGGCTGACAGTAACACAAGGGCCGTGGGGCAGATCAATAATCTCCTGAAACCACCTTGCTGTAGGTGATCTCTCTTGGTCATGCCAGAATGTGACATGATGTTGGGGGTTGGCCCTTATTTATCTAGAGGGATTCCTGCTACATAGCCACCAGGTGTAGCTTCTGCCACTTTCATGAAAATTCTACACAGATCTTATTAATTACATGCAAATTAGCCATGACTCTCCGTTTCATTAAGCATTCTCCTTGTGGAAGCCATTGTTGAACAAGTGATACTTGACTTCCCATTCTTGTTCAAATCAGATGAACATTTATGGCTACCCACATACACAACCACAAATGATTTTCTCAGCTGCAGCCAATAGGGTCAATGAATGATTCTAAAATGCACAGATAATTGTCCATAGGAACCCAGTCCTTACAGGCATGGCTAATGCTAGACGGTGTGTGCATATGTAGGTTGTGTTACATTGGCCATTCATTCTGTTTGTAGCCCTGTTCAGTTCAATCCTTCCTTTTTGCTTTTAGAAATTGTGTTTAAAATGGTTCTTTTCTTTTGTTCGTTCTATTGAAGATATTAATTATGCTTCTATTACAGCACAGTTAGGTTATCGTGTACCAAAAATCCTTCAGCATTTTGAACACAAAGAAAATAACATGTCTTTTGAAAAATACTCACAGTGCTATCCATTTGAGGTCGGAATGCCTGGTTGTTGAATCTGCGTGGGAAGAACAAAGAAGGGAAAGTTGAATAGGTGCTAGCACAACCTTTTCCTCACTCCTGTCTACTTATAAGCAGGGCTATGTGCCAAAAACTGACATTCAGTTCAGAGAAAATTCATTTTCTGCCCCGAGAAAATCTGAATTCTGCAACTTGTATGAATTATACAGTCTTGCACAATATCTTTTAAAAACTTTTTAAAACTTTTAAAACTTTTAAAAAAGGAACTTTTAAAAAAGGAAATTCTCAAGGCACAATCACAAACAATTCCAACAAGAAGAAAAGGTGGAAGACAACAGAAGAAGCCAATGTGGCTTCACAAAAAGCTTAGGGATGACCTGAAAACAAAAAAGGACACATATAGGAAGTGGAAAGAAGGCCAAGTAACAAAGGAAGAGTACAGGCAGGTAGCACAGAATTGCAGGGATGGCGTCAGGAAGGCTAAAGCGGAGAACGAGGTGAGGTTAGCGAGGGATGCTAAAAACAACAAAAAGGCTTTCTTCAGCTACGTGCATAGTAAAAGGCAGAGGAAAGAAATGGTTGTTCAGCTATTAAATAAGGATGGCAAAATGATAACAGATGACAAAGAAAAGGCAGAGGTGCTCAATTCCTACTTTGGCTCAGTCTTCTCCCAAAAGAGGGTCTATGACCCCCCTGGCAAAGGCGAAGTACAGGCTGAAGGGGCAGGATTGCAGCTTGAGATCGACAGGCATATGGTCAAGGAACACCTCATTACTTTGAATGAGTTCAAATCTCCAGGGCCAGATGAACTGCATCCTAGAGTAATAAAGGAACTGGCAGAAGAACTCTCAGAACCGCTGTCTATTCTCTTTGAGAAATCATGGAGGACCGGGGAAGTGCCAGATGACTGGAGGAGGGCTAACGTTGTCCCTATCTTCAAAAAGGGTAAAAAGGAGGAACCTGGGAACTACAGACCAGTCAGTCTGACATCAATCCCTGGGAAAATTCTGGAGCAGATCATAAAGCAATCCATCTGGAAGCACCTTGACAACAATGCCGTGATTACTCGAAGCCAACATGGATTTGTCAAAAACAAGTCCTGCCAGACAAATCTGATCTCATTTTTTGATCAAGTCACCTCCCTTGTAGACCGTGGGAATGCTGTAGACATCATATACCTCGACTTCAGCAAAGCTTTCGACAAAGTGCCCCATGATATCCTGATGAGCAAACTTGCTCGAAGTGGGCTAGATGAAACAACGATCATGTGGATCCACAGTTGGCTACAGAATCGGACTCAAAGAGTGCTTATCAATGGGACCTTCTCAAGCTGGGGAGAGGTAACGAGTGGGGTACCGCAGGGCTCAGTCCTGGGCCCAGTGCTCTTCAACATTTTTATTAATGACTTGGAGGAGGAGGTGCAGGGAATGCTGATCAAATTTGCAGATGACACAAAATTGGGAGGGATAGCTAATACTTTGGAAGACAGAAACAAAATTCAAAGTGATCTGGATAGACTGGAGTGCTGGGCAGAAAACAACAGAATGGCATTTAATAGGGACAAATGCCAAGTTCTGCACCTAGGAAAAAGAAACCAAATGCACAGTTACAAGATGGGGGATACGTGGCTCATCCACACTACGAGCGAGAAGGATCTTGGAATTGTCGTCGATCACAAGCTGAATATGAGCCAACAATGTGATGTGGCTGCAAAAAAGGCAAATGCTATTTTGGGCTGCATTCATAGAAGCATCGCTTCCAAATCCCGGGAAGTACTAGTTCCCCTCTACTCAGCACTGGTTAGGCCTCATCTGGAGTACTGTGTCCAGTTCTGGGCACCACACTTTAAGAAGGATGCAGACAAGCTGGAGAGGGTTCAAAGGAGGGCAACAAAGATGATCAGGGGACTGGAAACAAAGCCCTATGAAGAGAGACTGAAAGAACTGGGCATGTTTAGCCTTGAGAAGAGAAGACTGAGGGGAGATATGATAACACTCTTCAAGTACTTGAAAGGTTGTCACAGAGAAGAAGGCCAGGATCTCTTCTTGATCATCCCAGAGTGCAGGACACGGAATAATGGGCTCAAGTTACAGGAAGCCAGATTCCGGCTGAACATCAGGAAAAACTTCCTGAGTGTCAGAGCAATACGGCAATGGAACCAATTACCTGGGGAGGTGGTGGGCTCTCCCACACTGGAGGCCTTTAAGACGAGGCTGGACAGCCATTTGTCGGGGATGCTCTGACTTGGATTCCTGCATTGAGCAGGGGGTTGGACTCGATGGCCTTGTAGGCCCCTTCCAACCCTACTATTCTATGATTCTATGATCTCTTATTTTGCATAATTTAGTCTGCCCCTCCATACAAGTAGGAAAAAAAAAATAATCCTACCAACTGGAAATCTTATTCAGCAATACCTCTGGTGTCTGCATTTTCAGCAGGCATTCCCCACGTACTTTCAAGGTGTTTTTCTCAATCATGAGCTCTAGAAAGTTGCTCTTTAGAAACTACCTAAATCTGAGATTCTCAGGAAACACCATTCTGCATCCATTAAAATGTTCTGCATTCCCAGCCCCCTAAGTACTGGTAACGCTGTTCCATTAAGGGCTTGTGCTGGTGGTGCATAAAGGTGTTACTTGGGTATTAAACTATTTGGATCAGTCAGCATGGTCAGGCACCCACTGAGGCCCATGGGCTGACTGGAGAGGCCATGGAGAACTAGGCATTCCTCCTATTCAGCAATGGTAGATCACCCCAGAAGCCCCCGCAGTGGCACAAGCGCTGCTGGAGTGATCGCATGGCAGTAAAGCAGGGGCAGGCAACCTGGTGCCCTCCAGATTTTTGGACTACAACTTCCATCAACCCCAACCAGCATGGCTAATGGTCAGTGGTGATGGGTGTTGTAGCCTAACACCCATCACCCCGACCATCCCTGGAGTAAAGTATAGCACACTCTGTTCCCTTGCTGCTGCTGCTGTGTGCTCTTCCCTTTGGGAAATGATAGATTGCCTTGTGAGGATGCAAGAGAAGCAGAGATTTGCTATGTCAGTCCATCTTTTCATTCCACAAGCCCTTTCATACAGCTCTTTGAAGCTAAATGTCCTGGTGCACTCTCCCCAACTCTCTGCCTAATGCAAGGGCAGGAAGACCCAGTATAGTTAGGCCAAAGGATCAGACTAGGACTATGGAATGTGGCAGAGATAAGCAGTGTGGTGACCACAGGCACCAAGGCATCCCTAGACACCTTTCTTGGTGCCCGCCAAGGTGCCCTGCCCCTTCCACTTCAAAAAAAAACACCACCACACATTTTCCTACCAGCCACTGGGACCACTGTGAAATAGGTTGCTGTTAGTGCTGAAAACTGTGGTTTCAAAGAAGTTGTTTAGTGTGTTGGGGGCTTAGGCCCTACCTCTGCCTTGTAGTCAGTCTTTTGGGCAGGTTACTTCTCCTTTGTTACATTTCCCATGGCAGCCATTTTGTGGTGGTGCCCAGGACCATTTCTCAAATTGCCAAATGTGCCTGCAGCCCAAAAAGGTTACTTAGCCCTGGTGTGTGGTGCAGTGTGGTACGTGTACGTGTGTGTGTGTTGGTCATGGAATTCTAGACTCCATTTTAAAAAATAAATCACTCTTTGAAATGGCTTATCATCCCTTCTAATTATAACCCTTGGGATATCATCCCTTCACCCTTAACGACAGACACCTATTCCTGCCATACTACATTCTGTCCGTGAGCATTAAGTATGTACTTGGGGGAAGGGAAAATGGCACCATACCAACAACTTTTGAAGTGATTAAGAAAAGAGGATTTTTCCACCCACCTGCGAGTGAGTGACCATTGCTAACAAGTGCAGAGAAATCCAGAGAGCAGTGAACATATGAGAGAGAGAGAGAGAGAGAGAGAGAGAGAGAGAGAGAGAAACTGGTGAAGCTGAGTTCTTACAAAGAGGCAGTATTATCTGTTTTGGCTTCTCTGACAGGAAATAAACATATATTTAAAGGTATGACAGGAGCAAGCCTATGTTACATATTTTGAAATAATTGCTTCCCATTGCTTTTCGGTCTGTTCAGAGTTCACTGGTATGCTTCTTGAAGAACTATTCCATCTTGCCCCTGGCGTGGAAAATGCATGTATTTTAAGTGCTTTCCTGAACCATGGTCACTATTTGCATACTGAACAGGAGAGTACCAATCATCCCCATCCCTTTCTGTCTTTGACAGCATGTTGTTGTTATTGTTTTTAGTTGAAGAGTGTGTTGTTGCCAAGGGGAGCAGGACAACATTGCTTGATTACAAGCAGATGCCCCAATTGCAAGAAAGGGCACATCCAGTCTTGGAATATTTAGGATTCTTTGGATCTAAAAAGCAATTTGCATTGATTTTGTAAGAAGCTTGCACATTTTGACTGGCCATGGTAGCCAGCCTTTAATTTGTGGCTGGCACCAACTCCTCCCCTCCCACCCCCAACTACTCTGACACATGCAAACAGCCTCCCCCAACCCAGTGCCCTCCAGATGGCTTGGACTGCAACTCCTCTCATCTCCAGCCAACATGGGAGTTATAGCCCACCATATCGGGGAACACACCAGGTTTGGGGAGGATGCATGGAATGCAACTTGGGGAGGGGCTGGGGGAAAGGGGCCAGCATCTCTCACTTTGCACTGGGCTTTGGAAACACTGAGAAGCAGCAAGAATCTTTTCTTGCTGCTTCTGAATTTTCTCAGCATCTGCTGCAAGGTACAACGAATTCCCCCTCCCCTGAGTTCTCTAAGATTGTACTTACAGCAATACATGTGTGAGGAATCCGCCATTCCCTCCTGTGAGATGTCTCTGAGCAAAGAACATGGGCAGGTAGCTATAGACACCACAATCTGCATTTCAACACATTCCAGGCTGACTCTTGACTCTTCACTTCCCCCCATGACTCAGCCTTACGTTGACTAGGTACCTGCAGGAATCACCTGTAGGACACATGATCAGATCCTTCCAGGCTATTGACTGGTCAGTTTGAATTTCCCTCTCTGGCAGCTTCACAGCTGCCCAGCCCTTATAGGAATGCCTTTGTCTGAAACTCCTTTGTCTCTGAGTGGCTGGCAAAGAGGCAAGACCAGACTGAGCCATGCTTTGGAGCCCCATCTCTCTCCCCCAACCCCACACTACCCTCATACTGGTTTGACACAACATGCAACCATCATTTAACACAAAGCATTTTTCCTCCTTCAGAATGGTAGTTTTCTTCATGTGCAACTGTGCAGATATGAACAATTAAAACATACACAATCATCGAAGTTTTGTGTTTTTTTTTAACTTGGGTGATAGTTCCAGTCATTTCTGTCAGCCTTGAAAAAAAAATCAGCATAGTGTCTCATAGTGCTAGAACACATATCTGTGAAACGCCATTACAACCGTGAATAAGCTCTCTTTGTGGTGCTCTGGATATCGTGCTATGAGCACCACGTGTTGCAGATATAGGGCATCTCTACATCAACCTAAAATCCTGTATTTAAAATGGGGATTTTTGCTTCCATTTTAAATGTGGGATCACGACTCCCTTTTTCACCCACTTCCTTTCCCCCCTCCTTCTGCCCATATCTGAGTCTTCCATTATCTTTCATTGATCTCGCTCCTCTTCTTGCCGCTTTTCCTCTTTTCACGGAGGGAACTCAAGCGGAACACAACAGGGTAATTTGATAGCTCATTATCTGCGATCTATTTAAAAACAGAACAAAGGGCATTTAGTGCAGCAGACACCCTGGAGGGTCACGGCGTCATGTAAAGAGCCCTCAAACTTCTGTGAAGGAGCAAGCTCAATCGCAGGATAAAAGCTCCATGTGAAGAAAGCCATAGTTATCTGTTATTGGTCCCAACTTCTCTTCTGCAGCCCCTTCTCCCTCCCTCCATAATTAAATGGCACCATTTAAAACCAACAGTACTACTGGGGTGTGGGGAAGAACTTTGATAACCAATGGAATGTTTATCCATCAGGGCAATGGAGCATTTGGGACTATGCTAGTGTGGGTATGTAGCAGTTGATGTGCTAGTGCACAACTCTTTTAAATGAGAGCAAAGGGAAAGAATCAAAACTCAAAGCAAAACTGGAGGACTTAAAAGCTGGTGCCACCGACGGAAAGGGCTCTCTAGGGAATAACTCTTGTTCTTCAACTCTGTCCTTGCCAATGCTGCTTCTGATACCACTGCAGGCAGCATTTTTCTAGCAGAAGTAAATGTCTATCAAAGCTTAATTTTGAGGGGGAAAGCTTAATTTCGAGGGTGGAATGTAGGGAAGTATTGAAATTGTTCTGTAGAAAGTTCTTTCAGTGGGCGGCACCATATTGGAGATGGCCCCAAGATAGCACAATTCACAATGTGGCTATTTTTAACAAGAATGTTGTTCTTGTTTTCGGGGGGTGGGGGAGGTTATTCAGTATCAGTATTCTGCCCCTGGTAAGCTGTTTAAGCAAACCCCCAAACCTGGTCCTTTATTGTATTTTATGTGGAATTTAATTGATGAGCTTTTGTATTTCTTATTATGTATTTTAATTTTTGCTTTTTAAAACCACTTAGAGATATTTTGTAGATATGGTAAGTGGCATCTAAACTGATTAAATAAATAATTTGGCAGCAACTGTATCTGAGGTCCTTAACAGGAGATGCCAGCAGTTAAGTCTGGGGCCTCATTCTTGCAGTGTCTGCTCTACCACTGAGTTGTACCAAATTGCTTCTGTACAGCTGTCTAGAATTCAACATATGGGTCTCACTTTCTGGATCCTTCTGTCAACTGGATTCTTCCACATGCTGGATATGGCTTGTATCCTTGGCTCCTATGCAGCTTTGTTGCTTAGGTCTACCTCCCTTGAAAGATTGGTAACTCCTTCCCTTTACCATGACTGAACATGAGACTCTGCGTGAGAATCCACACAGGCAGCTATGCTGTTTAGTACCAAATTTGCTGTAAGAAGCCTTTAGAAGTGGGTTTTATGACTTCAAAAGGCAGTGAAGCCATCAGTGTGGCTCTGAGGATCCTGCAGTCACACAAGCAGAGAATTTGGTATCCAAAGATCAATTCAACCACCTGCCAACCTTGACTTCCATTTAAAAAACAACAACTCTGAAAACATGTACATGGTCGCTGTTGACATCTTGGAAATCAAGCTGGGGACAAGCAAGACTTCCAGACACCTAATTCATTTATTATATTTTTTTGTCCACCCAATAACAAGAAGTTGTCTGGGCAGATTCCATCATAGAAGAATAAAACCAGTACATAATAAAAACAACGCTAATCAGCATAGGAAATATAAAATAACATACATAGAAGCAGCAATTTCAGCACTTTTATGGGTGGATCTGAACAATAAGATCTCAAGTCCAAAATCTAAAATGCCTTGGAGAAAAGGTGTCTTCCTGGTGCAGTGTGGGCTCTAGGTGAGCACCTTGGACAGAGCATTCTATAAGGACTTCTCTGTTGTAGCCACCCAACTTCATTCAGCAGGGCACCCAGAGGAGAGCCTCTGAAGATGACCTAAGGGTCCAGGTAGGTACATATGGAAGGAAACATTATTTCTCTTCCCTCTCCTCTCATGGCTAACACTGCAGAAGCTCACTTTTTCTGGCACAGTATACCTTACCTGGTGGCAACTGCAGGGTTTGAGCAGCTGCTCACCATTTTAAATTTTCCACAGTGCCCCAGAGCACCTGGCATAGGGTTGTTCCAGAGCACTGTGGAAATTTAAAATGGCTGGCAGCTTCTTAGACCCAGCCACTGCCAACAGTTAAGTCTTGCAGCCAGGAGAGTTGGAAGGCCCAAGCAGGTATTGGTGGACCCCACAAAAGTGCTTGTGTCCTAGGTGCTGACATTGCCCTTGGACTTACTCATGAGTAACCTTGGATTGCAAAGTGTCCAGTCTGAGAGTAGTCCGGGCCATGATGCACCATATCCAAAGTGGCTATGAAAATAAAATGCTACACAATAACAAAGGGTCAGAGGGGAAGCTTCCTTCAAAGAATGAGGTGGCAGCATCATTCTACACCCATTCCTGGCTGGCATTTTTTCTTTTCTTTGCAGGCTTGTAACATTCCAGGCAGAGTGAAGATGACTGACCATAGTCAAATGGTCAGCGAATTATAGAGGCAAGAGAATAGCAAGGCTGGCCCTATCATTAGGCACAGTGAAGCAGTCACCTCAGGCGGCAGACACTGGGAGGTGGCAGCAAGGTGCTGGAGAGATTTTGCAGGCATGGCCAGCGTGCTAAGGCTAAGCCCTGGTTGCCTGTCCGCTCGCTTGCCCCCATTCCACTGCCCTGGGCTTTAAGATTAATTTTATTTACCTCCAAATGAAGCACAGCATGGCTAAAGCTGCTGCTGTCCTCTGCTGGTCTTGGCTGTTATCTGCAATCAGATGGCTGAATCATGCATGTGCAGAGAAGGAGAGGAGCTTCTTCTGGGCATGCCCCAATCTCCTCTTTTGCTGAGACAAGGCTAGACACTTGCACTCACAGCACGTGGCATCCAGCAGGGTGCTAGGGCTTGTCGAGCTCAGTGGATGCCATATGTGCTCTTTACAGCCTATTCCCCCCACCATCACCAGCCTTCCAGAGCGCTGCGGAGAGGAGGAGCCAGGGCTGCTTGAACAGATGCTCTGGATCCAGTCAGATAGATAGATAGATAGATAGATGATAGATAGATAGATAGATGATAGATAGATAGATAGATGATAGATAGATAGATAGATAGATAGATAGATAGATAGATAGATAGATATTCAAACCTTTGTGGCTGGGCATGCAAGGGGGAAACAGTAAGGGGAGGATTACTGCTGCTGGCCGTTTTCTGTCTTTTTTCCTCATGAAGCCAGTGTTGCAGGATCATCGTTGAGCAACAGCACTCATGTCAACTGAATTTAAATAAAAGCCTGTGTGTTTTGCACTACAGCCTCATCTCAACAGTTGATCTGTTTGCAGACGCTTAAAAATGTACCTATTTCTCTGTTTTATCCTCCATTTCTTTTCTTCTTTTTTGCTAGGTTAAAGATTTGTTCTTGTTGCAGCTACTTTTTCCTCTGCTTTAAAAAAAATTGGGCAACTTATTTTAATTAACTTTGCTGTATTTATTTCATTCTGGTGGAGATACCACTGCTAAGCTACCTTACTTGGGGTGGCGGAGGGAGACTGATGTAAGGATTGATGACTTAATAGTGTGTGTGCAGGGCCTGCACACTTTGAAATGTGCTAAGTGCTAGGGTTTATTTATTTATTTATTATGTCCTCTTGTATGGGTGACCTGTGGTGTGGTTAAGCTACATGATTTTTGATGCTGGTTGTATGGGGTAATGATTATTACTATTAGTAGTAGCAGTAGTAGTAGTAGTATTAGGTTGGCTGAGGTAAACTAAAGTCTGTGTCTGAGCATGGCCTGCTACAGACACTGCCACAGCTCAGCTCATCAAGATCAAATTCCAGATCTCTAAAAAAGGGGTATTCGTTTTCTTTCATTGTTTTCCTGCTTCTGCTATTTTTAGAATCTGTTTTGGTCATTGGAATTTAAAAGCAGTAGTTGTTTTGGGCTTGCAGTTCTTGTACATTTTTCTGCATTTAAAAACCTGGGCAACTTGTATTAATAATTAATAAAATTTACTTTTTTGATGTGGTATGTAATTGGATGAACTGTATTCTGTGGTTTGGGTAAACTGCATTATTATTTTTTTCCTGCTGGTTTTGTACACTTAGGATAGCCTAATAAATAAAGGCGAGAGGCAGCTGGTTGTCTTGATGTGATAGGCTGGGTCATATGCTCACTTCCTTGGGAGTAGAACTCAATGGGACTTAATTTTGAGTAGACATGTATAGGCTTGCACTAATTGTGAGCAATTGCCCAGTTTGCCACAGGTGCCTTAAACCACAAAGGCTACTATGACCAAGTGAGATTCGTCCTTTAAAAAGTGGGGGGGGGGATAATAAAAGTGACGCACCTTTAGTTTCCTAGGTCTCAAAGTAATAATTAAGCATGCGCTTAAATTTCTTGCATTGACTAAAACATGTAAGGGGGTGTGGATTTAAAAACAATAAAAATCAAGCCTCTAGAAGTACCAGCTCAATATTCATCTATGAATGTCACAAGAGAAGGGGATAGCACACAAGTTACATCCCACTGCAACTAGAACAGATATATAATCTCTATAGAGGCAATACATATTACCGATGGCTTCAAAATCAGCATCAGTATCCATGAGAGTCAGTGTCTCAGAAGACTTTTATTTTTCCATGACTGCATGGATGTGCCAGAGTTGGGTACGATTCAAGTCGTATTTATTGTTTTTGCTGGGTGGCTTGTGAAGTGGTATGTAAAATGCAAGGGCATGCAGGAGAGCTCCTCTTTCCCCTCTCTTAGAATAGGGACAAAGTAGAGGATCAGCAGGGTTTAATCCCCTCTGAAGTGGGAATGTGAACAGTACAGCCATGTAACGATCCTTTGCTGAAGTCAAGATGGGAGTAAGAACACACGAAGCTTTGTATAAGGTCAGACCGTTGGTCCACCTTATGCAGTATTGTCTACACCAGGGGTGGGCAGCCTTCAGGCTTGTGGGATCTACTTTATGTTATTTCCAGGTGGGTTGTGCCCGTATTTAAACTTGGGAACTATTTTCTCTCAAAACCAGATTAACTAATATCCTGGGTTAGGTGGGTGAGTGAAGGGTTTTCCTTCTCCTTCAGAACATGGCTGGGCTCACTTCCTGCACTCAGCGGCAGATATTTGTTATACCAGCAGCTTTGGCATGGTGCATCTTGTTTTGTTTGTTTTTTCAACTGTAGCGTGCTGTGGCCTTGATTATTATGGTTAAACGCTAAAGCTGCAAGCCTATACACGCTTACCTGGGATTAAGCCCCATTGAACCCAATGGCACTTCTGAGCAGACATGCCTATGATTGTGGTGCAAGTTGATTATATATGGATCATCTTGTCTTGGGACAGTATAAGAGTGTAGCATCCTCATGACAGAGGTAGCAGTAAGTCTCACTAGTATATGGTTCTGGTGAAGAAAGACTTAATAGTTGCTGCTGCTTTGCTCTGAAGATACTAGGATTTACTGACTTCATGGCAGTTGTGGTAATTGCACTCTGTGACTAGGTTTGCGTCATGGAAAGAAAATAAGCCACCGTGGCTTATTTTTCCTCATCACCGATGCTGTTCACAGGCTGCCTAATTAGCATAATTACCTTTGCCAGGCATGGATTGTCATGACGTCCGAACCCAGTGAGAGTGGGTTGCTGGAGTGGTTTACAAACCACCCAGAAACCCATGGCTTTTTCTAGAGTTCCAGGGAGGCTTGTAAACCACCCCAGCCACCCACCCTCACCGGGTTTGGACATCATGACAACCTGTGACCCATAAGGGTAATTGGGTTAATTAGGCAGCTCGCAACCGGCACATGTGGGATGGGAAAATAAGACACTGTAGCTTATTTTCCCTCCATGCTTATGCAAACCCAACCTGTGCCTCTCTCTCTTAATTTAATTCTCATTTAATTCTGTCTCATTTAATTCCTTTCCTACCCTGGTTTTCTCCCCCACTCCCCCCCAAGCCAGTCAGAATTCTGTGGTTGCCACTGAGTGGACTTTGTGTTCATTAACTTGTTGCAGGGGAGGGTCTTCCCCTTTAGGTCTCCCCTTAAATATTATTTGAACTTCAGCAATCCTTGGTGTTTCCCAGAGCCTGGTGGTACCTCCCTCTTGTGTGTGTGTATGGTGCTGTTCGGGCTACATAATGGCACTCACAGCCTAAACATCAGAAATAGAGGGAATTATATTTTTGATTAATTATTAATTAACTGCATACTGAGATTTCTGGATTCTCTATGTAACCTAGGGTGCAATCCATATATGTACTTGCACCTATTCATGTTCCTCTTGCTTAAAGAAGTGCATAGCTTAACATGCTGTTCATGCACATATGAACTAATGGGGTGCTGGCTTTCTGGAGTCTGGATAGCCTGAATTATTTTGGGGGGATAGCTGGTTTCGTGTGATTTGTATGGGTCACCTGTATTGCAGCAATTTATGACTGAGCAAATTAGTTAAAAATTGCCGCAATGTGCAATGCTTCAGTTAAGTGTTTCTGCAAGCCAAGCATACCCATTTTTTTCTCCAGGTTAACACATTCCATCCACTCTCCCCCAAACCCAGTTTTCCATCATTTCCCCCCTCTAACAAGTCAGCCATCGTAACATTCCCTGGCCATAATAACCATCTTCGTTCCTCACTGGCCTGTTATATGGTTATCCTACTAGGATGTCTTGCAATCCTATGCATTTCACTTGGAAGTAAGTTCCACTTCATTACAAGACGTAGGATATCAGTTTGTATGATCCTTTGGCTCCACCTCTGGTGCCCTGGTCTGCCCTACCAGACACAGTGCCCAACAGCCACCACTAGACCTGTGTGCCATGAGTCCTGCTGCATGCCCCCTGAGCCTACCACCTTCAGGTGCAGTGGAGGATGCTGTTGCGTCATCAGTGTAGAAAACAGATTCATCTACCTCTCCAGCCATTTTTTGTACATGGAATGGGAGTGGGCACCATCTTGTTCTTTGCCTCAGGCTGCAAAACATCTTGGGTTGGCCTGAGTAACAGCCTCTCCTCCAAGCCAATGGCAGTAGAGTGTTGGGAGGGGAGCTACCATTGCCCCCAGCAGTGGGATG
This sequence comes from Heloderma suspectum, assembly GCF_057233095.1. NCBI lineage: Eukaryota > Metazoa > Chordata > Lepidosauria > Squamata > Helodermatidae > Heloderma > Heloderma suspectum. The sequence continues at coordinate 166,410,498 of NC_139462.1, forward strand.
TTGAGTGTGTCCTGCTATCCTGCTGCCCTAGGCATGTGTCCAATAACACCCAGTGTACAAGCCAGTCCTGGACCTGGTTTTGCTTTCCGTACTCTTGTGCTTTTATCGTGCTAAGGATTCAGCCTTTAAGCTTTAGTTGTGCTTCAGAATTGCCCATTTTGCTGGGGATTTGCACTAAATAGATGATGGCTCATACTTCTGCTGTTGAACAATAAAAATGTAAGACAAAACTCCCTCCCTCCCTCCTCCTCCTCCTCCTCCTCCTTCTTTAAAAAAAGCCTCCTGTGCATTAGGAGAAAGTTAGGAGAAGGAACAAGAATGACATTCATGAGCTACTTCCCAGATAACAGCTGATAATAGTTCTATGGACAGACTGCTGGGAATGAAGGAGCTTAGCAGAAGCATTATATGAGAAATCAGGTGAGATTTAATCAGTTCAGGAGCACTGTGGAGTCCCATGAGGGGGAGATGGGAATTGGAATTGGTAGCCTGAAACAAAAAGCACAATCAATGAAAAATGAGCCCAAGAGTAAAAGATTCAACTTCTCTCCTGCTAAAGGAAAGTAATATGCTAGCGGTTTAAAATGTGCCCATATTCTAAACAGAATGAACCCAGGGCACTGAAATATCTGGGCTGTGTGCCCATTTTTAATGGACCTTTGCCTTATGCTTGCTCATATAAGAGCACTTTTTATTGTTGGCCATACAAAACCATATAAATTGGGCATAGTTAAAACAGAATCAGATATATTTCTGGGAAATGGTTTTCATAACCCTCTCTTGGCCATGCAGCCCTCTCTTTGTCATACAATACAATACGGAACAAGCAAAGGGACTGAAAGGGCTTAGTGGGATGGGAAATGTGCTGTGGAGCACAGGGTTTGATGTGGTTCTCCTGTCATGTATACTGACAATGTTGGCATAATTTTTCTCAAGGGTAAAGACAGGTAGTGGAGATTGGCAATTGCAAGGACATCCTTAGGAGTCAAAATGGTTAAAAGAAAGTAGACACATACAGTCATTTTGTGTAGATCACACAGAATGGGGGCATGTCTCTGAGTGACCTCCTTGCTTTTCTGGTTTGGTGCTTTAGCACTAAGCACAGAAAGTAATACCATCACTTTAAAACAAAAACAAAACCCTGCCTGCCACAGGATGGGGATTTCTCATTCTGGGACAACTGTTCCCTATTCTGAGTGCCACCAATGGGAGTGGGAAAGCCATGCTAGCTATTCATGGGAATTGACTGTGAGGCTTGTGGCTGGCTGAATGAATGCCTCTAACCCTAGAATACAAAACTCCTATGCAGACATAGGGTTGGATCTAGATTTATGCTGAATCAACTGCACTGGCAGAAGTGGGCTTATCTGCCCCCTCTTTCTCACGGCTGCCCCACCAGTGCCCTAAAAATGCTACACAGAGGGTCAGGATTGCCTGCTGAATGGGGTGATTTGTGGTGGATGGGGATCTCCACAGATTCAGTGGAGGGGTCATCCACAAATGGAGCCCTTCCTCTCATGGAAGGCAGACCCTGGATCCATAGATGATTTCAGCCAGAAGTGAACTGCAGCATCTTTTCACTATAAGAACATAAGAAGAGCCATGCTGGATCTGACCAAAGACATACCCAGTGCAGCATTTGGTTCACAGAGTGGCCATCCACATGCCCATGGGAGGCCCAGAAACAGGACATGAACACAATAGCACCCTCCTGCTCATGTGCCCCAGCAACTGGTACACAGAGGCATATGTTCTTTTATTGCCCATGCATCCTATATGGCAAATGAGCAATATGGACTAGAGGTCATTAGCTGCTTTAGACATAACATAAGAAGTACGGATGTGCAAACTCGCCCCCATCCAGATTCTCCGGACGCCCACCCAGCCCCTACCCCTGCTTGCTGATCCTTGGACTGCGCTTGAGCCCCTCCCATGCTCGGTGAGCAGCTGCACTCACCCCAGCGGCCTCATTGAACTCTGTGGTCACCATTTTTTGAAAAATAAAATGGCAATCGCAAAAATGCGCATGTTTTTGTATGTGCAGAAATGTGCATTTCTGCAAATGCACATGTTTCCATGTGCAAAATGCGCATTTTGTGAAGGCTCACATTTGTGTGTGCGTGCAAAAATGCGCATTTAAAAAACGAGCATTTCGCGCATACACGAATATGCACATTCGCAAAAATGTGTATTTTTGTGTGTGCACAAATATGCACATTTTTGCAGTCGCCATTTTATTTCTCAAAAAATGGCAACCGCAAAGCTCGACAAGGCCGCTGGGGTGAGTGCAGGGTTCCATCAAAGTCAGGTTGCAAGAATCATACTCTCTTTATTAATTAAAATCCTCATATGCCATCTTGGAAAAAGAGTCACAAGGCAACTAACAAACAACTTTAAAACAGACACACACACTCTAAAACAAGAACTCACATGAGGCAAAAAACAGAAGAATCAACACTGTGGAGAAGCCATCACCATATCAGCAGGTTCAAAATCACAGTACAAGATCTTCAAATACTCTACAAAAGAGCTAACTTTTACTGATCGGTGAAATGCCAACCAAGACAGGGCCAGGCAGGCCTACCTTGAGAGGGTATTCCAGAACTCCAGTGCAACAGTTGAGAAAGCTGTATCCTGCAGGACCCCCTCCCTTTGTACCTTCGATAACACAGGACTGTGGAGAAGGGCTTCTGACATTAATCTAAGTGTAAGGAAATATGGGTGATGACTGTCCAGTAGTCACCACCACTGTTGCTCTGAGGCCACTTGGCATCGATTCTTGGGGTGGAGCAGCCTTGAGGCAGTAGTCATGGTGGCAACACAGCTCCCTGTGCGTGCCTTCTCTGTGGAACAAGTAGACATGGGGATTGAGGGGTATAAGTTAGGATGAAGGGAGAAATGAACTGTTTTTCCATTCTCTTCATTTAAAATTGCTTCACCTGACCCTTCTTCTCTCCTAAAGCTCCACAGTATACAGAATCTATACAGCTTGGGACCTTGGGACCTGATGGAACACCTCCCCCTATATGTAACTACCCATAACTTCATCCACAGAAGCCCTTCTTTAAGTATCCCCTCATTCTTTTTTTTATAATAATTTTTTTATTTTTAAAAAACAAAACAACAACATAAACACACAATAGACATACATACAGTAAAATATCTCTTACGATTATAAGGTATCTACCTTTGGCTCCACCTACACAACAAATGCTCATTATTATTCTCTAATTCTTATCTTGACTGTATATCATACATTGAGTTCACAAACATTATATTATTTCTCTCCTAATTTTAACAACAACAACAACAAAAGAGAGATAACCATCTCAAAGCTCAAAATCCAGATACAGAGATATAATTTTTCTCTATTTCTTGTACAAATTCTGTAAAAGGTTTCCAGTCTAACCTAAATTTAGTTGTTGATCCTTCTTTAATTATAGTAGTCAGTTTTGCCATCTCTGCCAGCTCCATCATTTTCATAATCCACTCATTCGCAGTTGGTATTATTTCATTCTTCCACTTTTGTGCATACAATAACCTTACAGACGTTGTCATGTAGAGAAAGAGGGTTCCCCCCTTCTCTTTTATGTGTTTGTTTATTAGTCCCAATAAAAAAGTTTCTGGCTTTAATGCTATAGTAGTCTTTAATATTCTTTGCGCTAAAGACTGTACTCGTTTCCAAAATGTTTTAGCTTTTTTACAAGTCCACCATAAATGATAAAATGTTCCCTCTTGATCTTCAAGTACCCCCTCATTCTAAAGCTCAGAAGGTGGCAACGAGGGAGAGGGTTTTGGTGGTAGCCCCCCAGCTCTGGAATGCTCTCCCAAGGGAAGTTCACCCGGCAGCCATGCTGCTATCTTTTCAGCACCAGGCTAAGACTTTCCTGTTCTTCTAGGCTTTTAAAGTTTTTTAAAGGTATTTTAAGGTGCAATCCTATGCATGTTTAGACAGATATAAGTCCTACAACTCCCAGCAACCCCCATCCAGCCATGGTGTCTGGGGGAAGCTGGGAGTTGTAGGATTTATTTTTGTTTAAACATGCGTAGAATTGCACCCTTAAAGTTCTGAAAGGATTTTTAAACAATTTAGTATTTTTTTTGTCTTATTTGTGCGTGTGTGTGCTTAATTATTGAAGTTCCTGCATCTGGTTTTGCCTGATACTGTATTCTATGCTGCGTTGACATATTTCTTAGTTTTATATTGTTGATTTTACTGCAATATTATTCATATCATGCATGTTGTTTGTAAAATGCCTAAAGAAATTTATTTTATGAAGCATTTAATAAATGTAACACTGAATGAATGAATGAATGAATGAATGAATGAATGAATGGCTAGTGTGGGCTGCCAGGAGAGTTCCATTGTGTGAATGGAACTACTGCACATGTGTTAGGTAGGTACAATTTAGGGAAGAATTGGGGAAATATAGGAATCATTTACAACCACATTCCTCCAGCAAGTGTACCCTAATTTTGTCCAAGAACCTGCACACACTCCCATCATGCAGGGACATCTGCACTGGAAATGCCACCAGGAAATTCCAGCCGGTCATCTCCCTCTCTTCAGAAGCCATAAGCACCAGAGTGAAAATCTCTTTACGCAGATGCTATGAAGAGAAACTTGTTAAATCTGGTTAGTAAAATAGAATGTGTTTGTTGTGGGGGGCTGGAATAATGTTTCCATGTTCATTTGACAGGAGCTTTCAGACCTGCTTTTATCTTTTATCACTCCTGGGTTGTAATTTTTGTAAAGCCTCTTGAAAGAACAGTTTTCGGTTCTCTCACCCACTTTTCCAAGGGCTCCATTTCTCCACAGGCAGTTGCTTGGAAAGTTAATTACTCTATTCTTTTACAGTGACCTTGACTGTATTTCATATCAGAAGGAAATGGCATTTGGGTTTTTCTAATTTAGAAGCACAAAGGAGGTTGAAAGAGACAGGACTGGTACCTGATTCAGTCTGTGAAAAGAGCCACTCATGTTAAATTATGGGCTGCTGAAGCTGGAACCAAAGATAACATTATTGGACTTCAGCATTAAATATGATTAATGGGGCAACAGGAATATCATTTGGGTTACCTCACATATATACTTTATTTATTTTCATATTAAGGATTTCACAGCACTGCAACAAAGTACGTGATGCTATTTCTTTTAAAGACTTGTAAATTACTGTTTGATCGTTTCCCCTGTATTCACTTGCTTTCTTCCTATCTTCCAGGCTCTGCTGCGACAGGGTGTCAGGAGAGGCAGGAGTTCCTATTTCCTCCCCTTTTCAGATGGCACTATTTTATTGTTCAGGAGATTATGGAATATTCTTAGAGCAGGAAATCTCATTTAAGAGGAGGAAGAGCAGCTACATACACATGCAGCCACCACTGAGACAGGCAGGCAGGCGCATGCACACATGCGCGCACACACACACACACAACTGAACAGAAGCAAAGCAGATAGGCTGATTTTCCAAAATCCTGGTTTTGCACATCTACAGCTTATCTGACAGCCATTTTGGATGTGGCAATAAACAGGAACAACAAGAAGCACAATTGAATTACTTCCAGCTCCCTTGAGCTCTTTTTTTCCTCCCCAACCCGTGGAAAGAGACACATAGTTGCCCCAACAGTAAACGCTTGCACATCTCTGCATGAAGTGTCCTCCTTCCTGTTGGTAGGAGCCCCAAAGTGGAAGTACCACGTAATCATGTTTCATTCCAACAAAACTGCCAAGAGAGAGGCAAAAGGACCCCTGCATAACGTCTCTGCACAGCTCTAAAGTTGTTATGCTTTATTTACTCAGGTTCTCCATCAGGATTTCCACTTCAACCAGTGGTTCACAGTGGTGTTCCAACAAATGGAGATCTCATTTCTCTGAAGCAGAAGGCTGGAACTCCTCCTTTCTTCACTCACTGGGCTCCATGTCATCCATCATCTCCAGTATCAGTATGTTTTCTTTGTTGTTGATTTGAAAACTTCCTATAAATGTTGTATCCTCACAGATGAAATTAGAATGTTAGCAGTAGCACAGGGATGCAAAACCTCATTCACACCGAGGGCCAAATTCAATAGCAGAGAAGCTCTGGAGGCTGCATTTCAGTAGTGGGTGGAGCCGAATGCAAAAGGAGCAGGACCAAAATACCAAAGAACCCCAGCATATGTAGCTTAAAGCTCTTGCTGCCATTACTCAGCCTTAGGAGAGGCAGTTCAACCTTTCAGAATGGGGGAAAACTGCACAAAAGCCAGGACACCACCAAATGACTGGTGGTTAGGGAAAGGGTAGGGCCAGAGGAAGGGGCCATGGCCATCTTGGAGACCCTGAAGAGCTGGACTGGGACCCCCAGAGGGCTGGGATTGGTGCCCAGGCCTGAGGTTCTGCACCCCTGATGTAGTGGATTCTTGCAGGCACCTTGAGATTTCTTCATATGGGCTATTGTGAGATTCAGGTCCACGTTCAAAGTGTGTTTCACAAATGCACCCCCCCACCCCACACCCGTGAAATCTGGACATGTCTTAAGACAGAGTGGTAATGGGAATTCCCTGTGTAAATGGAAGTGGTAGTTTGGCCAGAATGCAGTGGATGAAACACAAATATTTAGTGCTCATGGTAGTATAATATTTTGTGATGATTGCAACTGTTGCTGGAAATCATATTTAATCAAATGCTACAGGCAGGGCTGGCATCAAGGGTAGGCATGGTTGTGCACCTGCCAAGGGCCCACACCCCAGCAGGGGCCCATTGACAAGAGCCCCCAAGGACTTGGTCCTCCCCTTCCATTTTGCAACCTACTTCTTTACCTGCTTCTCACTGTGGCCCATGAAATAGTGGTGGTGAGAAAGGGAGAAATACAGAAATGCTTACTGGCTCACTAGCTCTCTGCGTGTCAAGCCAGCAAGTGATAGCCATGACGAGAAAGAGGATGAGGAGCAATTGCAGTTGGTGACAATGGTGGTGAGAAGGTAGACTCATGGAGGGAGGGGGCCCATTGAGGATGTCTTGCCCAAGAGCCCTCCAAAACCTGAAGCTGGCACTGCTACAGGAGTGCTGTCAAGGTGTTTGGGCATTCTAATAAGATTACCTAATCTTCATTAGGTAATCTGATTTTGTAATCTAATATGATTACAAGATAGCAAGGAATGTGAAGAAATGGGGTGCACTCAGACATAGTGGAGAGAAATGAAACTTGATCAGGAAAGACGCACTTATAGTTCTTACCAGGATAAAGCATGTTTTTGCCATTTTTCAAGCCAGACTGGCAAAAAGAGTCATGGGTGGGAGAGTCAAGCAAGGATCACTCTACAGGAAAATGGAAACATTCAGACAAACCATTTTCTGCTATTGCTTCTCCAAACAACAAGGGCTCCATTATACCAATACTTCTGTGCAATTCAGCATCACTATTTTAGATGAGAAACCTGCATTGATAAGGTTAACATTCGTATGAATTAGCAGATGTATAATTTTTATTTTTTAACCAAGTGTGTACGCATTTGGATGCTTTCCTCCTTAAATTAGGTGTTGCTGTTATTTGCTTTTAGAAACTATTTCCTGTTGGGAAAAGCCTGCATCATTTAAAGAGATGAAAAATGCATAGTAGATAGACGGCGCCAGCTTTAATGGAAGGCTGGCCTTCTCTTTAGTTTCCCTGCTCTACAGTCTGATTTTTGCCTGATTTACATAGAATCATAGGGTTGGAAGGGGCCTACAAGACCATCCAGTCCAACCCCCTGCTTAATACCAGCAGTCTCCCATCCAAATACTAACCAGGGCTGACCCTGCTGAGCTTCCGAGATCAGACGAGATCAGGCATAATGCTGAAATCATGGTGATGTGCATTTGAACATTACTTATTGTCGTGTTTATTCCAGCTCAGAACATAAAGAATTCAGGCATGATATGCACATAGCTACATCACTAAAAAGCCATGCTTATAATAACTAGTAAAATTTAGTAGAGCATCACTAGATTTAACTATGGTAGTACTATTGCAGGAGCTGTCCAAAAAGACAGCTGTGGTACATCAATAATAATAATAGCAGTAGAAATTATGAATGTTGCTGAATGTTGTATATTCCTTTTTTTTAAGGGGGGATTGCAAGAAATAAGTCTGCACAACTACCTTGTCTACAAATATTTCTACTAAGACGTGCACACATCCAACACAAACTGTCGTTAGCCATTTGTTCTGGGCTGTGGAGTGTGCTTAGAGACAGCGTGTTGAAGTGGCTATAGTGTTGGAGACCCAGGTTCTAGTCCTCATTTAGCCATGAAGCTCACTGGGTAACTTTGGGCCAGTCACTGACTTTCAGCCTAACCTACCTCACAGGGTTATTGTGAGGCTAAAAATGGAGAAGATGAAGTACACAGCTTTGGGCTCTTTGGAGGAAAGGCCAGATATAAATGTAACCAATACATAAATATAAACAAATTAGTGGGAAGAGCACATGCTTTGCATGCAACAGGTCCCAAGTTCAATCCCTGGCATCACCAGGGAGAACAAGGAATAGGAAAGGCCCTGGAGAACCACTGCCAGTCAGTGCAGACCAGCCTTCCCCAAACCTGGCGCCCTCCAGAAGTTTTAGACTTCAGCTCCCATCAGCCGCAGTCAGCATGGCCAATACTCAGGAATGCTAGGAGTTGTCATTAGGGGTGGATGAAAGTCACTTACCTGTCCTCGAAGGACGTTCGCGGTGGGGGGGAGGCGCTTCGCTGGTCCCCCCGCGAAGTTCAGGCCGGGGGGGAGGCTTCCCGCCTCGCCCCGGCCGAAATTCAGCCCGGGGAGGAGGCTTCCCGCCTCGCCCGGCCACGAACGCGAAAGTTAAAAAAAAAAAAAAAACAACGCCCCCTGATAGGCTACGTGACGATTCACGTAGCCTATCACGGCTAGATCTGCAAAGTCAGCCGTGATAGGCTACGTGAATCGTCACGTAGCCTATCACGGGTGACTTAAAAAAAAAAAAAGCACGTACGCTAATGGCGGCCCCCATAGGGAGCCGCCATTCCCGTTCCTTATTTGGTCGCTGTAGTCTACGTAAATCTTTACGTAGACTACAGCGACCAAATAAGGAATGGGAATGGCAGCTCCCTATGGGGGCCGCCATTATCCATACACACTTTTTTTTTTTTTAAAGTCACCCGTGATAGGCTACGTGACGATTGACGTAGCCTATCACGGCTGACTTTGCAAATCTAGCTGTGATAGGCTATGTGAATCGTCACGTAGCCTATCAGGGGGCGTTGTTTTTTTTTTTTCTTTCATTGCAATGGCGGCGGCGGCAGCCAGTCGAAAGACCAGCTGCCGCTCCCGCCCCGCTCGAACACCCGCCGAACCGCCGGCCGGACCCGCCGCCGGGAGGGACATTCGGCGAAGGTAAGTCCTGTCCCGGGGCGGGGTGCGGGGGGCGGGGGGGTTCGGAGGATTTCTCCCCGAAACTTGTTCGGGGGGCCGAACACGTTGGCGCTCGGCCCCCCGAAGTTTCGGGGAGAAATTCTCCGCCAACCCTAGTTGTCATCCAAAACATCTGCAGGGCACCAGATTGAGGAAGGCTGGTGTAGACAATACTGAACTAGATGAGTCTGACTTGGTATAAGGTAGTTTCCTGTGTTCTTATAACCCAATTTTATATTTTTTTTACATTTAATCAAAGTCATTTAAAACCATATTTGTTATGTTTTTCTCAACTGTGAATTAAGCTATTTGATCCCAATGCCAGATTAGTAAAGAGCTGTTTCCAGGCATAGGAAGGAGGTTTTTCTCAGCATTACAGCTTGTTTACATTTTTTCCACCAAGTCTATCTTCTGGGTATGAAATTCCAAATAAAGTGGCAACAGAATTCATATTCATAATGACAATATTACTTTGTAATCTCACCTGCATTTTAGTGATATTACTCAGGTGAGTTTGAGTCATTATATCAAGTCATCCTTTCCTAACAGTATTCTTAAAGCTGCTACCATTCAAGCATGATATCCATACAAATAACCATATTAAGATGTGTACAGATGTGAAAGGATGCGGTTTCCTTTTCATAGGGAAAACGCATGTCTTCTAGACTAGTTTCCAGGATCCAGATATGCCTTTCCTAGGAAATGCGTTCTGAAACCGAGGGGTATACATTTTTTGTCCTTCTGAAATAATGTTGGAAGTGCCTTTGATATTTCCATGATGACTTTTTTTTTAACCCACACCCTGGATCATAGGCAAGCGATTTCATTTCCTTAAAGTCAGAAGAACCATGGGAACAGCAGTGGTGGTATCTGCATGCTGCTTGTCTTCAAATGTACGTGAGATGTGTCCTTGATATATGAGCTCAAGGTCCAGATCTAGACTCCAGCCAGCCTGTCCAGTTCTGACTTAGAGATGTTCCCACGTGACTTAGTTGTGCAGTGGGGTGTAGCAGCAAGCTGTTGGCATGATTTCCCCTAACATGTGGAACCTTTAATGTGAACCTGAGCCTAGACAAGTAGACCTCCTCTGATGGGATCCAGCCATCATTTTTTCACAGACGTGGCTCATATCAGTGGGCCCTACAAACACAGGCAGTTATCCTTGGTAGAAGGTGATTCACATTAGTATTTCTGTTTGTTGTGTGGGAGGGTAGGAACCCAAGGTTTGCGTCCATACTCCACTGTATGTATATAACCTACAAGACCTAGTGGTGAGAGTCCCACTGTGGAATGCTCTTCCCCAGAGGATAGACTGGCCCCAGCATTGACCAGCTCTCGAGCCAGGTGAAAACAATATTTTCAAGAGATTGTTTTCACCTGCCCTGCCCAGAGACCTTTGGCTATTGGGCAGTGTAGAAGTGTAACAGACAAACAAAAAAGCAAACAGGCCTTTTGATTAGATGGGTGGGCCTATGCACTTTTGGACTTTTAATATTAATGGTGTGTGTGTGTTTAGCAAATAAGGTAGTATATGAATATTAGTAATAAATGAAAATAAAATAAATAATTGTGGCAAGGTGATTGACAGGGTGTGTATATATATATATATATGGAAATTTTTATACTGGTTGTTTTTTCTGCATTTCTATTGGTTTTATAATAATTGTGTATTGGGACCATTTCATAATAAAGGACAGGATATACATTTAAAAAATGAAATTCATAAATAAAATAAAAATAAGTCCAAGCAATGAGTAAATTTGCTCTTGGAGCTTTTATTTTATTTTTAAATTATTTACTGAGGGAGAGAGGGGGGATGGAGGGAGCACCATCTCTAGTGTAGACACTCTGATGTTTCTCCTCCCTAACTCAATAGACCACAATCCTGGATAGCAGGATACTGAAAAGGGCTAGCAAGTTCTCAAAATAAAAAAAAATGCAGCATAATATTGATTTATTCAGGATTCAGTGACACCGTGCAGCCCATTATTCATATTCAGTGTGCTCCCATATCAGATGTAAATTATCTTTTTCCTCACCATTTTTTTCCCTGAAGATAGACTCTTCAGTCATCCCTGGTTTTTGTAACACATTAGGAGAGCTACAGGTGTAAATCAGCCCTGTCAAGCATTGTCTGGGCCCATTTTGTAATCAATGGTTTATTTATGACCACTCTTCCCTCCACCCCACCCTAGTCTTCGAAAACTGTACCAGCACCATAGCCACAAGAAGTCATGGCTGTACTCCAGTGTTTCAGTGGAATCAATGGAATTAATCATCAGCTTTCCATCTGATATTGAATCAGTTCAGGTACTGGAATGATAAATAACTTTATTATCTGTATGGGATCAACATGAAATGATAACTGAGGCTTGGTATTAAAAATACTTTCAATTTCTGTATACTCAACACTTGCATTTTTCAATACTGCTCTCCTTCTCTCCCCCTGACCCCTCCACCCTCGCAGCTGTCTGGGAAAAAAGAAAATTGAATTACATGCGATGAATTCAAAGGACCACTACAGACCACTAATAATATACATCAGCCTCCCCCAACTTGGTGCCCTCCGGGTGTTTTAGACTGCAAATCCCAGCATTCCTGACCATTGGTCTTGCTGGCTGGAGCTGATGGGAGCTGAAGTCCAAAACATCTGGAGGGCACTATGTTGGGGAAGGTTGATGCACATTATCCAGCATCCATTCCACCCTGTGCCATCCGGTCTGCCAAGGCCCATGCGGTGGCTGAGAGCCCACTGCTAAAAGTCCACTTGCCCTCCCTCACCCTGTTTGCTTGCTCACCCTCTAGCCAAGAAAGGATGAGCAGGAGAGCAGCCATGGTACCGTTGGCCATTGGTGCCATGTTTCCCTTGGGCCCCCTCGTTCCTTATGCACTCACACACACAAATAGAGAGGCTTCAGTCTCACACCTTTAATTCATTATCAACAGGTTCATTACAGATGCAAATCTTTGAAGATTCTCTGGCTACAAAGGAATACCTCCAGGGGATTCAAATGGGATCACCGAAACTTGCCTGCAGTTTGAAAAGGAGGCTATCTGGCTAGGCTAACCCATATCTGAACTGGCTTGTGAAAATGCCTCCCCCAGTTCTAGCTGTTCCTTTTCTGAATCTGAGCTGCTAACTATCTCCCTGCGATCAGAATCAAACCTGACAGTTGGCTGCTTCCTCATCAACTCTCTCCCTGGCAAGCAAGCGGCCAGCAGCAATGGCTATAAGGAGGATGCAGGCTTGCTGGGAGTGGGGGGCCCATAAGGAAGATGTCTCTTGCTTGAGCTCCCAAAACCTGGAGGCAACCCTAATCCTCTTGTCTCCAAGAGGGCAGCGGGCTTGTGTTCTCTGACCAGCAGCCCCCTCCCGCCCCCACCCATGTCATGGGGCAAACCACTTTTTAAATTGATGGGAGTTTCCAAATCAGTTTGTGATAGAGCATGGAAATCTGTCAAGAAGAAGAAGAAGAATCTTATCTAGGCATGCTCAGGGCTCTTTGTATTGCTATAGGCTTGGATCCTGAGTTGCCCTTCCGTTCATGAAAGGGACTACAGAAGCTACTGCTGGTGGAAAAGGGGTGATTTTTTTTTTTTGCTTCCCCCGTTAGCCCCCAGCAGCACCACTTCCTCCTATTCAGGAGGGTTCCCCCCCTCCATTTCCACCAGCAGGAGCATCCCATTAGCACAGTTCCACTCATGGGAACTAAACATCCAACCCCTATAGAGTGTTTCCCTAAGTGTTCAAGTTCTTTACCTCATATAATAATCTCAACAGCAAGTGCCTAGTAAAATAGACTATTATTCCGAAACCTGTATTGCAGATTAGGGATGTACGAAACACTTACTTGGCTCCGTTCCAGGGCATCCGCGGTGCGGGGAGGCGCTCTGTCCCTCCCCCCGGAATCCTCCCCAGCTGGCTCCACTCCGTGGCAACTCTGTGGAGCTGCTGGCTGCAGCCGGAATTCTGGCCGCTGCCAGGCTGCTGCGGCCACTACACCGGCCACCATTTGCGTGGTTGCCAAGCCGTGATAGGCTATGTAAATACTTACGTAGCCTATTACAGCAAAGAGCAGGGGTGCAAATGGCATAGCAGCTGCCATTTGCACCCCTGCTCTTTGCCGTGATAGGCTACATAAGTATTTACATAGCCTATCACGAAGAAAGGCAGCCACGCAAATGGCAGCCACTACAACAGCCGCCATTTGCAGCCGCAGCAGCCCGGCAGTGGCCAGGAGACCAGCCAGAGCCGCCACCACATCTGCCGCCACATCCACTGCCAGGTGCGCTCCATCCTGGGGGAATTCCGCGGGGTGGCGGGGGAGGGGAGCCGTTCCGCCACGGATTCCGGGGGGCCGGATTCCCCATGGCGGAATTCTCCGACATCCCTATTGCAGATGGGGAAGCTGAGAAGTCACGGTGTGCCCTAAGGCCGCCGTTTAAGTAGGACAAAAATACAGGATGGATATGGCTCAGTAGGAGTCCATCCCATGTTATTCCAAACATACAGACATACTTATTCCAAACATCAGTACTAAGAAGGGTCAAGGGAATAAGAAAACCAAATGCTAAAACGGGGCCAGAGTTGGCAAAAGGATAGTTGTATGAAAGCCAAAGAAATTCAATTTCCACAAAGCAGACAAAAGACATTCTAAATGCCAGCAAAAAGAGAACACAAAAATCCATTGGCATTAGAGGAAGCGACTGAAAAAGAAAGCCAGGAAGCAATTATTCTGGTTTCATACAAGATGAAGTATAACTGTCTGCTCTGCACACTACAGAGCCATTGCAGTCTGACTAAATTCCATCTATTTGGTGGAGCCATATCACTAATCAGGAGGAAAGCGGTGTGACAGCTCGGCCTAATGAAGTTTGTGTCATTTTAGCAAGATAAATGGCTGCGGTTCAACCAGGCACCATTCAGTTAACTCTCTGGCTGCACAAACGGGTCTATAATGTTCTCTTTAATGCACAAAGGGGACACCGATTTGCCACGTTCCAGACCTTAAAATCATAGACGTAACAATGAGCTGTCACCTCTTGGTCCCTTTCAACTCTAGCCTTTTATAAAGTACATTTCCACTGCTGACCAGTAGAATTGGTTTCTCAGGGGACACAAGAGACCTCTGACAGTTGTCTGCTCCTCAAGTACACAATTGTTTCATAGCAGGAGTATCTGGAGAGATCTTTTTCTTTCCAATCTCACTCTCCTTGAGAGATTTGTTTAGGATCAAGGTTTAAGAATATAATACAATAACAAAATACAGACAGGTCTACTGACAAACACAACTAGTATTCACTGTGTTCCTATCTCAGGCGTGTTGTCTAGGCACACCCTGAAGATGCTTAAGATAAGAATGATAATAAGGTGTCTCCCTCAGAGAAAGCCAACTTGTTGCACTATGTACATTTTCTCTTTCTGAGACACTCAGATGTATGACTGCAGTGGCATTGCATGCTGTTATCCATCTTCAGGTGCAGCTGTGTGCCTTCCAGCACCTGTATCTTAAGAGAATAATGCAAGAATTGCCTTTGAGGAGAATTGTTTAATGGTTGCCATCTGCAGCTTTTATATTAGCATAATTAGTTGGTTCTCTTTTCTCTTCTTTTTGCACCACACAACGCTTCTTTAAGCCCAGCACCAACGATAGCAACACAGCAGCTAAGAGGTGGAGCTGTGAACCAGGAAACAGCCAGTTCAGAGCTTTCCTCTGTCATGAACTTAATAGGTAGCCTTAGGCCAGCCTCCTTTTCCCAGTCTCTTTCTCCCGCACAAATAAGGAGATCGTCATGGGCACTTCCCTTACAGGAACACTCTAAGGGCTTTTGAGACAATGATGTCAAACAATTTTGCAGAGAGAGTGGGCCAAGGTGCATATAGAAAAGAAGGGATGAACAAGAAATAAGGCTGCAGAAACAATGTAGAGGGGTATGTGGATTGGTGGATGCCCTTCCTTATGGGTAGCAGCTTTTGACAATTCTCATAAGGCCCCACCTTCTGATGAAGAGAAATATAGAAACAAGGAGCCTGCAAATGTGTCTGGTCCAGAAGGATCAGAGGATTTATTAAGAGAGTTAATATTCTAAGGAAGAACTGTGGAATGAAAACCCTGGCAGAGAGCTTTTCTTTGATTGACATCATGAACCTTCTATGCAGCAGATGTCAGCAAGAGATATGGCTTCTTGGGTGTCTCTTGCTGCTTAGGGAAACAAACAAATCTCTTCCTTGGGAGAACACCTTTGTTTCAGGAAACCACCCATCCTTGTCACGGAGAGCTGTGTGTGCCGCTCATGTTTTAACTGGGTTTTTGCACTTTCTTCATGATACAGCATCACCAGAGTGCCATAATTTCTTATGAAAATAGTGGTTTTTCTATAAAGCCAATTTTGCTAAATTATTGGGAACCAGTTTGCTGGTTCAGCCTTTTCAAGTTATGCCATCTGTGGTATTTAAGAAATATGACAACATGATATTAGCCTTGTTCCACATGAGGAACGTTACTTGAGGAATGTGATATTTGCACATTCCGATATGAACCAACCTCTGATCTTTACCTCCTGGATTAACATGGATCAGAACTTGGCTATCCATCAGATTTCACCCTTCTCTGAAGGTTTCAAGGCAGTTCTTGGCTAAAAAATATGAGAGAAAATACATTCAAAAATGCATATTTAAATGTGCATTTTCACTTATTTCTTTATTTTAATTTATATATCGCCCAATAGCCGAAGCTCTCTGGGCGGTACACAAAAAATAAACCACAGAATGCAGCATAAAACAATATAAAATATGAAAGCTTAAAAATATAAAATATAAAAGTTTTTCATGCATTCATTTGTTAATTTGTAGATTAATGCGGGAACAGGATGGGATGAATGTATGGGTGAGCACATACAAAAGTGGCATAGACTGGAAATAAACTAATTTGTTCATTCTTAGTCCTCACCGCACTATCTGAAGGAAGGGGAATAGAAAAGAAGTTGGAGTTCTAGGCCTGAGAGCTTACGTGGGGGGGGGCACAGGCCATGGGGTGCTGAGAGAGAAAAAGAAGGGTAGGGTTAACAATGGGAGTGGGGTTTAGAGAGACAAGTGTGTGTGTGTGCTCTATGGAGCTCAGAGAGAAGTAGGAAGTAAACAAAGAATATATTAGACCAGCTTTTCCCAAGCTGGTATCCTCCAGATGTGTTGGATTACAACTCCAATCATTGGCTGGAATGATGGAAGTTGCAGTCCAACACAGCTGGAGGGCACCAGCTTGTGGAAAGCTGCATTAAACCCTGGAGTTAATAATAATGAAATGCTTTTCTATGGTTTACACTTTCAGTGCAGCTCTTCTGGCCTAGTAAAGCTATAAAAGTGGCCCTCGGTGTGATTTGAGTTGTGCACCTCTGTTCTAGGCCAATGTTTGCTTTGTAAAATATAAATTCAACAGAAGCCCACTGGCTAGGCCTCAGTTTTTGGAATGAACTGTTACTGTTTTCACATAGCCCATCCCTGGAAGGTGAAACACCACAGATTACAACCCATTCATGTGTATGAAGCACAATGCCGCCTCATTCTCCATTTTCTGTCCCCAATTACCAGGATGGTTGTGTCTGTCTTGGTAGTATTCAACTGATACGCTAGGAAATTAATATCCTGGCATATTAAGCAGATGGCCATTGATAAAACTGTCTTCAGATACTCTAATTCAGCCTTCCCCAACCTGGTGCCCTCCAGATATGCTGGACTACATTTTGCATCAACCTCAGCACCAATGGCCCTGCTGGCTGGGGGTGCATCCTTGTTTTAAGCATTTCTTCTTGATACCTTTTGCCCTAATTCTTTTTAACAGGACATGAACTTCGTGCAATATGTCCCCAGATGTTCCTTTGGCAATCCTCCACTCCGTTCCCTGAATTCACCTATTCAGAACTATATTTACAACATAGCCCCATAAAGGTTATTCAAAAATTGATTTTTCTGAAAGACCAGTTCTACTATATGATCTATGCCGTCCCTTTACTTCATGGCTTTCTTTATAATACTGCATCTTGAACTGGCACCATTCTAAAGCTGACCTCCTATCATATTTCTCTTAGTACTTTCTAGAGGGGAGAATTTATTATCTCATGCATGTATGAACACTTGGACTTGCACTCATAATAATGCCCTGAAGGCTGGAGTCTCCCCTCCTGGAACCATATAAATATCCATAAACAAATATGCCCATACACATCCCCGAGTGTGAACTGAATAATTTAACTCCCCCCATCTCAAATGACAATACTGAAGGGAGAAAATAATCAGAAGCCCAAGAAACTGTATAAAGAGGCAGGCTTTGCAGTTTGTTCATGCTCTTTTACTGTCAAATGTAGTGGCTCTCCCCTGAATGGCAGTGTCAGTTCTAAACTCACTTGGGCCTAGTGACACATGATGCTAATGACTTGAGCTACCCTATTGGTTTTTTTTTTTTTTAATTTTAAATTAAATACCAGGTGTGTGAGTGGGGGATATAGATACCCATCAGCAGAGAGGGGAGGTTTAAGTTTTCCCTCCTTAGCAGTGATCTCAGTAAACCTCTGCCTACCCCCCCACCCCGGACAACAATTAACATTAGGAGGGAAATTCCTATTGGAATTCCCAGCCTCCCATGCTGGGAATTGTAGAACTTTTTTTCTGTCTAAATATGCATAGGATTGTGCCCTAAGCTGGATACATTGACCAGTCTTTTCTCAGGGCATTTGTCACTGATTACTGGTTGTGAAAGAAACCACCTGAAATTCATCCTCTGCAAAACTGTGACTTTTTCATTGGGAGCATCATTAATGGCCAAGTGTAAACAAAACCATCAATCACTCTCCACATGTCTGGGATCTTCACTGCTGGGTCAAAATTAATTTAGCTGAGGGTTCAATAAACAAGGTTTAAAAAAAAAAAAAAACCACCCAGAAGTTCATGCAGAACAGCTTCCTTGAACCTAAAAACCAGCTACTTCTAACCATAAGCCAAGAGCCAATCTCCACAACTAGGTGTCTTGATTGCCTTGGCCCCAGGCCAAGGGGAAGGACCCTTGGGGGAAGGAATTGGTGGAAATCAGTGACACACATACACATACACATACCCCTTGTGAGTAGGAGGCACTTCTGCCTGCACTTGAGGCTCGCTTTGGATCCTAGCCATTGACTGACATGTTAGGACAAGATTACACTACCATGCATATAGGCAGTTTGTGTCTTATTAGAAGATAGTGGTGATACAGGGTAGTCATTTTAAGTAAATTACAGCATGAATGTGTAAACCTACTTAATACAGACAACCTCTACATTGGCCAAAAGCAGGTGGGGGGAGAAAAAAAAGTCAGTGTAATTAAAATGTACTGGTTTTATTATTAAACTTTGTAGCATTACATTTCTAGGAGGTACACACGAACACATTTTTAAAGATGTGGCACACCAATCGCTGTCACACACATGAAATGATACCCTGGTGTTGCACGAGAATTTGATGGCGCCATTAATTAGGATTGGATGTCCAAGTCAGAGCTAAGTACGTGGATGGAGTGAAATCTGTGGACGGAGATTTTCCACATGAATTTTTAATTCCTCCACCCCAGCTGTAGATAGAAATAATCCCTTCCATTTCATGGTCTGAATTTTCTTTCTGTGATTGGAAAAATGTATATTTCTGAATGATTAGATATGTTATATTGAATAATCTGAATTTTAGAGAAATCCCAAGCTATGTATTCATGGCAAAATAAACTGTCACACTGACTTTATTCAAGTTACTATGTTATTATTATGTCATTATTATTATTTATTACTGCATCTTAATCTCACCCTTCCACAATGGAGCTCAGGACACTATGAGCATCTCTACATCAGCCTAAAATCCCACATTTAAAACAGGGCTTTCTGCTTACTTTTTAAATACAGGATCACGATGGACTCCCTTTACACGTGCTTCCTCCCCTCCGCTTTTCCCCCTTATCTGAGTCTTCCATATATTTCATTCTACAGCCGCTAGATAGCACTGTGGTTTAGCTCCTCTTATTGCAGCTTTTCCTTTTTCACAAGGGAACTCAAGTAGAACTCAAGTACAGTAATCTGATAGCTCATTATCTCCAATCTTTTAAAAAATGGAATAAAGGCCATTTAATGCGGGAGATGCCCTGGAGGTTGATGATGTCATCTAAAGGACCCACAAATTCTGTGAGTAACCAATCTCAATAGCAGGATAAAAGCTCCGTGTGAAAAAGCCCTATATATAGTACTTTCCAGTTGAGGCTGGTAGCTCTGATGACAGTGGGGCAGTGAATCTGCTCTGGGTTGGATAGCTCCTTTAGAGTTCTGACTGAAACCCAGCATGGATTCACCACCCCACTGACACTGGAGCCACCAGCCTCCAGTGGTTCTCTCCCCACCCCCCAGCCCCCGCCTCAGTTGTATCCTCACAATAACCCTGTATGGTAGGTTAGACTGAAAGATGATGACTGGCCCAAGGTCACCCAGTAAGCTTCATGGCTGACCAGGGATTTGAACGTGGTTCTTTCTAGTTCTAGTCTGACACCATAACCTGTACATCAACCCTCAGCGACGATGATGTACATGGTTTTCCCCACATGGAGATGATCTCAGTGCAGAAGAAACACCATGGGGTAGAATCTAACATAAATCCTACTTAGTATCTAACATAACCAACTTGTTCCTTCGGTGGGTCTGCTCTAAGTAGGACTTATGTTGGACTCTGCCCCATGTGTGAAACAATCCTCAAACAAGAGCTAACACAATTACACGAATTCCTGATGACCTCTTCATTTGCCCACTCCCACTTTAACGATATCATTGTTTGTTTGTTATATTGATATCCTGCTCTCCGTTTTATCCTCACAATAACTCTGTGAGATAGGTTAGGCTGTGAGTTGGTGACTGGCCCAAATTTGCCCAGTGAGCTTCATGGTCAAGTGGGGACTAGAAGCCAGATCTCCTGAGTCCCAGTCCAATACCCTAACCACTACACCACACTAGGTCTCATTATTATGGACTTGGGGGAAAAATCATATTCTATCTTCATTTCCAGTTAAATCAATGAAACTGCACTGATTCACAGTGAGAATGTTATGTTAAGCCATAATGTTTTGATTTTAATGGTTTAACATTTAAACTTCCCTAAATTATCCCAAGCTACAGCCTCCAGAAAAGTCAGCAAAATTTGATCTTCCAACTAATGTGTGCTTTTGTGGCTCAGATATTTTCAAAAGACAGAAGCTGGAAGTGTTTAATGTAAAAGGTTAGCTTCTTACATAAACGTAATTAGAAGAAAATAATGTTTGCAGACTACGAATGCCCCTATAATCGTGGAGGTAGTTCTGAAAAATTATTAATGACACAGACCAATATTCAGAGGATTAATTGCCCATGAATTATTCATTTAAGACCTACAGAAGTAACATGCATTTTGAAATATTGCAATAAACCCAGATAAATAGTCCTACAGGGTGAGTATAAATATCACATCCATAGAGAATAATAAATTAGCCCTTACCCTGTCCAGCAAAAGATTTAAGTTCACCAGAGACTCTAAGGTAACTCACACACTTAATGTTTTATCACATTGGGCAGTTTATTGAAAAAGACCAATGGACTCACACTTGCTCTGTTGACTTCATATTAAACTATGCTGCCTTGAAGCAGCTGCAGTGTTAGACCACTATATGTAGATTATGTCCCTTTCATAAAAGCGTACCCAATTATTTCCCCCACCGGCTGTGTATGTATATGCTATCAGTGTGTTCTAGGAACATAGGAAGTGTCCTTATGCTAAATTCAGACCATGGCCGGCCCAAGACATTCTGCTTCCTGAGGCGAAGGACAAGATGGCTTCCCCTCCCATTCCATGTACAAAATCTGTCTGGATAGGCAGATGAATCTGTCTTCAACACTAATGATGAAGCAACATCCTCCACTGAACCTGAAGGAAGCAGGATAACGTAAGGGGTGCAGAGTAGGCTGCAGGGCACACAGCTCTCTCCTTGAACACCTTGCTGCTGCCTCCCAGCATCTGCCACCTGAGACAACTGCCTCACCCCGCCTAATGGTAGGGCCAGCCCTGGGTCAGACCATGGGTCCATCTAGCCCAGTATTGTCAACACTGACTGGCAGTGGCTCTCCAGGGTTTCCTAAACCTACTGGAGATGCCGGGGATCGAACCTGGGAACTTCTGCATGCAAAGCAGATGCTTTTTCACTGAGCTGCGGCCCCTCCTTCTGATCTACTCTCTGCACCACCCCAGTCATACTGCTATTCCCCACCGCCTTCCTGCTAAACATGAGCCGAAGGACCACAGTCATGGTCCATGGAGGGTTGGGTGGATCCGCAGGTTAGAACAGGAGCTTCCCCTTTTGTATGGCACTTAGTGTTGGAGCACCTTGGGGGAAATTCTAGAAACTCTAATTGCAAATATGCTTTTAACATTACTTTAGTTCCTTTAAGTGAAAATATTTCTGCTAATTTTAATTTCCAAGTTTAACACAAACAGACTAGAGCCTGAAACAATAGGATGTGATCCTGTCTTCTTTTTTTTGTAGGAGCGCGTTAAGGTAACTATGGAGAAGAGTGTGTGAGTAAGGAGAGGGAACCGGGGGAGAAAGGTGTTTGGTAAAGAAGGAGAGAAAAGTTAACCAAGGGCACAATCCTATCGAGATAGGCAGCTGTCTCCAAATTCGGAAGTGACCGCCTATCCTAAGCAGGGCAGGAGAAGCACGGAGGGGATCGTGCCCTGCCCTGCTTTCTTGGCTAGACAGCCGACTGTGGCTGTGTAGCCGCAGGAGCACAAAGTGGGGAAGGAAGCTGCTGTATGACACATTGGATGTGTCGTACAAACAGTTCTGCAATCCCCGCCCTGGAACGCCCCCAGCCATGCCCCTCTTCGGCCCCTCCATGCTCCTCTTGCGAGCGTGGAGAACGGGGCTGTTCCGCACTGCCTCAGAGGCAGTAGGGAAGTGGGGGGAGGTCAGTTTTCTGGGAAAACTGAGGTCGATTCCCGGAAAACGGCATATCCTATGGCTGTCTAGCCACTGTCTAGCAGCCATAGGATTGCTCCCCAAGAGGATTATATGTTCTGTTTATGGTCAAATGAAAAAAAAGAGTTCATTTTTCCATAATTAATGGGCATAATTAAATCATGCAATGATTGCATATTGTTTATCTCCAATGCACTAGCAGTGTTGCCTATCACTATTCAAATGGACTGGGACATCTGTATAACTGTTCTGCTCTCCCTGTTTCACCTTTGCTTTCAGGCTAAGGTCCTGCAGTGACCCTTTGTAATTAAGGGTGCAATCCTATGCATGTTTAGATTGAAAAGAAGTCCTACAACTCCCAGCATTCCCCAGCCAGCATGACTGGCTAGGGAATGCTGGGAGTTGTAGGACTTTCTTCTGTCTAAACATGCATAGGATTGCGCCCGAATTGACTTGAGCTGGGCAAAGCAATCGTTCTGATGCAGTGGTGCTGTCCGGGTAGGACTTTGGGGGAGAAGTCCAGGGCCCCACTCAGCAGAAGGTGCAGGAGGACCCCCAAACACAGCAGCGCTGGGGTGCTAGTAAGACCATTCAGTCCAGAGCCTAAAATTACCTAAATGCACCACTGCTCAGATGCAAGACTCCATCTTACAACAATGGTCCTTAAAGTGGTTTTTATAGAAGGGCAGCCAGTGGGTGAGATGTGCTGTTATCCGTCCACATCGGAGGTAGTGGTAAATCATCCACTATCACAGGAGATTCTCTGTGTCATCCGCCTGACTCCCCACTGCATAAGAGATGGCAGCAGGTCCATCCAGCCTGACCCCTCTCCATAAGTATGTGTTCACTGGCACCTCTAATTGGGCAGCCATCGTAAAGTTGGCTATTTTACCTGCCACCAGAGCATGCTTCCAAAAAGGTGTAAACATTAGCAAAAGACAGGCACACATGTTCGTTTTTCTTGAAGTCTCTCTCCTGCTGTTTGCTGCATGTGAGCTCAATCCAGTGGTGCCTGGTGCATTCAGATGCTCTGTGGCTCTCCCAGTTTGTTGTGCCCACTAACCTTAGCTTACTGAGGCTTACTGGAACATCCAAACAGCCAATAAATGATTGCCTTGAGTCTTTCCAGTATATATTCCACCAGTCGGAAAAGTTTGCTTGTTGACATTTTTTGCTGCTTCTGTTAGTTTGAAAAGATGTTATGCTGCCATTAAGAGGACCTTCAATGCAAACGCTAGCATTTAGGACATGGGTCTTGTACCTCTTTCAACCCAAGGGCCAAATTACATTTTGGAGAATCTCTCGGGAGCCACATTCCAGTGGTGGGTGGAGCCGAAGTCAAACAGGGGCTGGGCCAAAGGCAAAAGGAGCGGGACCAAAAATACCACCACATTTTAGCTTGAAGCCCTTACTTCCAGGAACTAAGCTTTAGGAGAGGCATTTCAACCTGGAGTGGGTGGGGGCAGGCAGCGGAATGATGCAAAAGCCAGGAAACCACCAAATGATTGGTGGTCAGGGGAAAGAAGACAGGGCTGAGGAAAGGGGGCATTGGGACCCCAGGTGTGCCAGATTTGGTCACTGGGCCTTATGTTCTGTACCCTTGACATGGCAAATAAGGTGTCGTGTTCCTGTTGGGGTGTTCACGCCTGCCTTTTCAAACAGCAATGCCAGATTCCTTTACAACAGGTAATGAAGCATGAAAGATACTGCCTGTGATAGCTCTGGGCCTTTCCGGTGCAGAAGCAGTTAAGCAGTTCACTAGAAGCATCTGCAAATTGTTTCTCAAACATTCCAAAGGAAACATAAGTAAATTACTGCTGGATCTTCAGCCCTGAGCCAAACTGTCAGGGCCAAATCCTGCATTAAAACTGCCAGTGTGGAAGCACAATATAAATCAACAAGCTTGCAGTTCAATTAAACAACAGAACGCTCTTTTTTTAGGCATGACCTTGAACAGTGTTAATCAAACACTGGATTGTTCTTCTCAGTGCTACAGTTCTTTCTCTCTCTCTCTCTCCCTCCCCCCCTCCCCTTGCATGTTCCTTTAACCAAAGGAACAAATACTCTTTTGGTTTTCAAATCAGTAGAGGACAAGCCATTGCAGAGTAAATAAATACAGCAACAGCATACAGCAAGCAGAGAAGAGCCTACAATAATGCAGAATAATGGAGTGAGCTTGCAAAGTGTTGGCTGGTGACGAGAATGGGGGTGTTGGAATTGTGTTCCTATTTTTCATCTCTGAGCTGTTGGAGGGCATGGAGGCTAAACAGCTTGGGAGTTGAGAACAGGATACCTGAAGGACCACCTTTTTCCATACGAGCTTGCCTGGGTGTTGAGATATTCCAGAGAGGCCCCCCTCTCTTTCCTACCAACATCTGAAGTCCATTTGGGGCCTTCTCAGCTCCCAGGGTTTGGAACACCCTACCGATTAAGGCTCATTTAACTCTTTTGCTACTTCTTCCAGTAGGCAAAATTACTTTCTTATTTAAACAGGTGTTTGGCCTCCTGAGTTGATTTGTTCTTCTTTGCTGCTCTGTGTGTTAATCTGTATTTTTATTTAATTATGTTTTTAACAAGCTGCTTTGTTGCTGTTTTTACTTTTTATCTGCTCCTATGTGACTTTCATACATGTATTGTGTTTTTGCTTGTCATGTTATGTGACGGGATCGTTATTTTCTGTTGCACATTTTATTGTTGTTAGCTGCCTTTGGGCAATATTTTTAAATGAAAAGGTAGAGTATGAATGTAGCAAACAAATACGTTGCATCTACAATCATTCTACACCACTTTTGCCATAAGTTCAAGGTGGCTCAGTTTTCATACTGACTTCTCTCTGTTAAAAAAAAGAAAAGAAAGATCCTGCCCACCATAAATGCATGATGCGGCTGTGTGCTTTCTGGATGGTATCATTAGGAAATTAAACTGCTCAAATTGCCTTTTATTGAGGGTACTGTTTTGGAAAATTGTCACCCCCCCTTTTCATAGCGGAGACAACCTCTATAAATTGCAAACTGAATGGCGCCCGAGTGCTTTCTGTGCCTAAGTAGGGACAGCTGGTAAAACAGTTTATAAGCAATTGGTGTCCAAAAGGCAGCCATTTGCGCTGTCTTCTTTTTCTCTGTGGACAATTTGCCCAAATATACTAACTGATTATGTGAAATACAGTATAGCTATTAACCAATGGAAGAGAATGCTTCCGTTGCCTAGGAACCTAACTCAATTGAAAAAAAGGAAATAAAAATAGAAAAACAGACCTGCTCAGTGCCAAGTAAAAATATTCTAACTTGCAGCAGTTTGAAGCTGGGATTTGAAAGTTATTTTTAATAATATTGCTTGCAAAATGTATCAAGCAGGCAAATGGCACAGCTTGCTTCCCTTATCTGGCTAAATATATATTCAGGGCATGTAGTTTTGATTCCGTCCTGTGGGCACAAGGATATTCATACCACCACAAAGTGTGTGTGTGTGTGAAGTGTGTATTAAACTAGTGAGGAAATAAATGGCTTAGCAGAGAACAAATTGTTTTCGGAATGAATTTGGTTGAAGTGCCAGAGGGTCCTGTATAACTTTAACCACGTTACTGTCAATGGGAATAAGTTAAGCAGCTGTTTAGCTCAAGTGTATTGTTTTTGTAAACAAATTTTCTTGAGGGGATTTTTTTTTCCTTACACAAATTATACATAAAGGTTATGCAACCATCTCTTCCCTATAGGCAAAGGGATAGGTTTTGAGCTGCTTTTTAAGGATATGGCTGCACTATGGACCCATTTACTTAGTACCCTGTTGTCCGCTAACATTGCCCTCCTCCCATCTAAAACTCTGTGTGTGGTCCTGAGTGTAGTGGAGCTCATTCATGATGATTAGGGTCCTTCATTATCTTGAATGGGGAAGACAACTTCAGATGTACAAACTGGAGGCTGATGGCTCTGATGTCAGTGGGGCTATGAATCCTCTCTGGGCTTCTGTCAGAACCAGTGAAAACTCTAAAGGAGCTATCCAAGGTGCTGAACACTATCCCCCAAATCGGATCAGAACTTTTAGAGTTCTGACTGGTTCTGACAGAAATCCAGAGCAGATGCAGAGCCCCACTGACATCGTAGCCTCCAGCCTCGACTGTATGTAGATCCCTCTTTATGCCATTGACTCTGCTGACTAGTGCTGACGTGAGCTGAAGTCCAACAACTTCCAGACGGCCACAGGTTCCCTTCCGCTGCTTTATACATCTTTCCCCTGAAACAGAAATCTTCGTACCTGGGATGAGGAAGGGCTCTTTTCCTCCTTTGCACCCCATCCCTCTATGGACTCCTACAGAACCAGGCTGCTCTTATCAAGTCTTCCTTTGGATCAAACTGTGGGTGTTTTTTGCTCATGTGTAAAGCCCGGCTGATCACTGATATTTGAGCTGGGAAGGACTCCCAGGTCAAGTGCATGACTTGGCTGGCTCCTATTTGTTTTCATGGATAAATTGGTGATGCACCCACTTCCTGATTGTGGCACACTGGGGTGTATACTGAATGAGCTGGCCCTGTGGCTACTGGGGAAGGAGGCTGGTGTGCAAGCAGATTCCCTCATGGTAGGGAATTTGATCCGATACCCTTTTATTTCGTTATTGTTAATGTTATTTGTCTTCTCCAGTTCTATTGATTCTTTCTGGTTATGAGAAGAGTTAGCCTAAGTCACTCATCCCATCCTGATGCTTTGGACTACAACTCCCTGCATTCCTGGCCATTGGCCATGCTGGCTGGGGCTGATGGGAGTTGATGTCCAAAACATCTGGAGGGCACCAGGTTGGAGAAGGTTGGCATAACTAGACACTGTACACATGGTATCCATTCAGGCATTCAGCTTGGCAACTAATGTCTGTGTAATCCTCAACACTGAGCATGTCTGCCATTGCGCAAATGATATATCAGGTGTTCTGGGAAACAACAGTAGTTCAAATGGACTAAGACTGTAAGAAGCTAAATGATATGAACGATCACTAAACAATGACAGAACATCCAAAATTCAGCGATTTAAAAGATCTAAATCCAGCCAATGGCTCAGGCAGCCTGAAGATCCACCCCATTACTCGAAAATGGGGTGAAATTGTTTTGGTGTTCTCTTTGAGAATAAAAAGGTCAGTCTGTCTGTACATCAGCGCCGTAGTACCAAGACTGTGAAACCTAGACACCTGAAACTTGGCATGCATTGTAAGGTGACCCTAGGGGTGTGCATCTCTTGTTTTGTTTTGAAACACATTCATTAATTTTAATTTTACTGTGTCTATGTGGTTGAAGTCTGCAGTAACATCTTCAGTCACTAGGAGCAGACTCCCCTAACCGGTACATAGCTTTGCAGCTAATCCAGTTTGAAGCTAGGGGAAAACAGTTGGCCAAGAGATTGGATTATATGGCTACTCTTGCCCTCCTACTGTGGGGCAGCCCCCCCTCAGGAAAATGGAGTGGACAGACCCCCTCCCTCAGGGAGTGTACCAAGCTGTGCCTAGGGGTGCCAGTGAGAAAGACTTCACTCAGATGGGGTGCGGGCACAATGTATCCAGTTCTGACAGCAGTGTGAGTTTGCTTGAAGGCTTTGCTGTATCAAGCTAAGGGCTATTCCAACCCATGCAAAGCTTGGTCTGTTTGCTAGTGTGGCTAAGGGAAAAATATAAGTAAGAGATAAGACTATATCAAAATTGTTCTCCTCTTACAATATAATGATGTTCAAGTTTCCTGGGCCTTCAACAGTATAGCCAAACACACGGCTGATAAGATTGTGGCTGTGATCCATAAGCCACTTACGTTGGCATTCTTATCCCACTCATCTCAGGCTGAATAATGGATTTTAGGAAGAACTCCATGCTTGAGTTTAAGATAAGCAAGTGCACAGAGAAAGTGCACTCAGGAAATGACTTCAAGCATCTGTTGGATTCTGCAAAAGGTGCAGCTAATTGTTCGAAGCTATACAGTTAGATTATCGTTTGAAGCTATACAGTTAGAATTGATTTTCACTGCTTGTGGGGAATTCTGGGTTGTTGTGTGCTTTTTAAAGGCAGCTAGTTTTCAGACCCTTTCCTCAGGCAGTTTGGAGAAAAAGCATATTGTAGGAGAGGTATAGTTGAAGCCTCAAAGTGGCCCACTTGTTTCACTGCTGAAGAAAGTGCTGAAAGCAGAACAGGCATGGGCCATCACTGGCTTCTCTTGCACTCATGTGCAATGGTGTATTCCACTATGCACAGCAGGCAGGTCAGAGCTACAGCATAATGGACTCCGCACCGCCCACTCCCCCTCCACCACAACATTTACCAGTTTTTAATGCTCCTTTCAGATTCTTAAACTGCGGTCCAAAACCCAAAATGCACCCCATAGGACAATGTTTTGGTCCATTTGAATGATACACCTGCCACTAAGAACTGTTGCATCAATTATTTTGTTTGTCTGTTTTCAGCTCTCCAGTTATAAAACAAGCTACTGCTGTTGTCTGATGAAGTGTATGATTGCGTGTGATGTTGTGGGTGGGGAAGCAGGCGGAAGATAGCATCTAATGCTGAAAAAACTGTGCCAAACCCTGGGGGTGATGCGGTTTTAATTGGGCTTGTGCAACTACAACAAAGATACAGTCAGCAGAAGCTATTTTGAGGCCATGTGGTACAGTCTAGCTGTCGATAGAGCAAATGTGCCTAGATGACAAGTGAATTCACCCCAGTAGTTTGTGTTTGTATGTAATTGGGTTAAATGAATTCATACTGTACAATTTGGGCTTTGTATTTTCTGTCTGTCTAATGCTGCGAGTGTGCTTGCCATTGAGATCTGCTTTGCGTGCCATGCTTTGTATTCCAGCTTTCTATACCTGCATCATTTTAGCATTTGTTTTTGCAAACTAATTCATACTGTGGCCAAGTGTGCCGTGCCATTGTCAGTATCAGTTTGGTGGCAGCACAAAATTCCTTTACAGATTTCTGCGTTGGTTCACAGTAATTTGAGCAGCCCTTGTCACCAATATCCTATTTACATATTGGTGCGCCAATATTCAGCAGGGGCTCTGACATAAACCTCCTATTGCCCATCTCCTGCTGATCTCCTTCTCTATTCTCTGAAAGTCGTGTGCCAATCTTTTGAAAACTGTTGGCACAGATGGTGGGACCTGATTTAAGGAGGCTGACTGATGTAGTACCAAGGCTGCAAATCTATATAGTCTTTTTAGGGAGTAAGCCCCATTGAAATCAGTGGGATTTACTGACAAGTAAACATGCATAGGATTGTGCTGTAAGGCTCCCCTGTTCCAGTGCAGTAGCTTAGACCTACTAATAGGATGACTGGCATGATTCTAAAGTGGATAAATTTGATCTGTGCAAATCTACGTGACACAGTTTCCCCCATCCCCGCGTCTCCACATCTGGGGAAGGAAACTAAAAGCACAGTTGTGTGTGCATGAACTAGCACGTTGCTTGGGGTCCTTACATTTTAAGCAACAGATACAGCCCAATTGTCTCCCTGTGGTTAGAGGAAGGCGTAAAACAATAGCTTTTAATGAGCCCTGTTCTATGTGATGAGTCAATAGTGCCATGAAGAGGTAAAGCACCACTCAATGCCATCTGATCATGCATCTGTTCTTCAACTGGAAAGGAAATGTCAGCGCACAAAAATCTGCTGACATAGCCACAGATGACAATATCAGCATGAAGTAGAAGTGGCAGGGAAATGAAGATGTTGCTGCAATTAGCCTACACAAAAGACTTCTAAGCATAGTCTCCTGTTCCAAAGCCGATTGCATGCAACACGCACACTTCGCAGTGATTTCTTATCAATGCAGGCACTCTAATGTAGGATTGGGCAGAAGGTAGATCTTGATCTATTGGTGAATCTCTGGGAGATTTGCGCTGGATCACCAAGGATTTCCAACTCCCAGTTGCTTAATAATAACAACAAAATGATTCCCCCACATGCCCTAAATTATATTGCTGAAATGAAGAAAGCTTGGGGTAACCAAGATTGGCTTTTTGTGTGGAAGGACTTTTAGCCCCCTTCTGTTCCAGTGCTCAAAACAAATATCTGGCCTTGGAATTTTTTAATTCCAAGGGTGCAATCCTATGCATGTTTAAACAGAAAAAGGTCCTACACCTCCTAGTATGCCCCAGCCAGCATGCTCCCAGCATGCCCTGGTCAGTCTTTTGCACCAAACTCCAGTTGGTAAATCTCAGGATTCTAGGTTAAAAAACTAAGTAGATCCCACAAACGTGGTGTGCACATCCTTGTTCTAATGCATTCATACACAACTCTACCTATGAATCCTGTTCTATACATTCCTGTGAAATTTGTAAATCTGTGTATATGAAGATCTGCTGCTCTATTTAAATGAACAGGAAACAGGCATTAATAGGGTGGGTAGGGAAGGAGGTGGAACAGATATAGACAGACTGAAATTCACCAACTTGCTTAGATTTTATTTCTTCACAGACTTCTGAGGTAGGCATATTCAAACCTATGTGAGAAGGTACACACAATGCCAGTATATCTCGAATTATCGAACAACAGATGTCATGGTGCTACGCCTGTTCCAAGCTGCCACTTGTGTGTGTGTATTTAAATGAAGTTTCCTGAAATAGTATTCATATAATGGTTTTTTGAAAATACACAGGAATTCGTCATATTCTCCTAGGTGAGAGGCAAGCAACTTTAATGTGACTTTACACAGCAAGCAGGAAGGGATTGATGGGAAAAGTGTGTGGACTTAAAGGGGAAAAAAACAGGCAAATACACAACATTAGTTCTGAGATGGTTTATTTATTTATGCATTTAGTACATTTTTATCCCACCATTCATCCAAGGAGCTCATGGTAGTTTACATGGTTCTTCCACCTACCCATCCCCATTTTTTTAATCCTCAGAAGCCTGAGAGGTAGGCTAGGCAGAGAGATAGTGACTGGGCCAAGGTCCCCAAGTGAGCTTTATGGCTGAATGGAGATTTAAAGTTGGGTCTCCCTAATCCAACAGTCTAACCACTGTACCACACTGGTTCATATGCCATATCAAGTTCCATATCCTGAAACAGTAATAAACAGGCTGCATCTCACATGGCATATAAATTGTATATCCATGATCTAAGATCCCAGGACATGGTCTGAAGTTAGGTTCTGCAAGTTAGTTGTTGGATCTAAGCAGGTGTGGGTCTGGTCGGTACCAGATAGGAGACCATCTGGGAATCCAGCCATGTGTCCTACTTTACAAAGGGCAGCCCTCTATTTGAACGCTCTCTCTATTTGAAGGGCTGTCCAGGCCAAGTCTGGTTTAAAGATAAAGAACCATAAGCAGGGAGAGCAGGGGCCTTGAAGATGCCCATCAACAGTTAGCACAGTGGGCAGCAGATTGAGCAGGTACACAGGTCACCTGGTTACAGTATTCCCTGCTATGTTGAGATGTATTCCATTTCTATTTAAATTATAGTAATTCTTTCCAAATTTGCATCGATACATATAAATTAGCCTATGCAAGTTTTATGCACATTGGTGTCCTATTTTCTCGTGATGTATTGCCTCTTTTTTGGTGATGTATATGGTGGCAACTTACACATCTTCCACCTTGAGTTCCATGGAACAAAGGTGCGATATAAATGTAAACATAAACATGCTGCCTATATACTACCAAGCCGGGTTTAAGGTTTTGTTACTTGTTTATAAAGCCATAAACAACTCAGGAACAGGCCATTTAAGAGGTTGCCCCCCCACCTGTTTGGTTGCTGCGCTCATCAAGAGTTACCCTCCTAGTGGTACCCAAGATTTCAGAGGTCCAGTTCATGACAGCCTGGAATACAGCCTTTAGACTTGTAGTGGACACTCTCTGGAACTCCATACTGCTACAAATTAAACATGTGCCAACTCTCCTGAGTTTTCAGCACCAACTGAATACATACTTTTTCCAACAAGCATTCCCAGGAAGAAATCTTGCCTTCTGTATCCAGTAATGTTACACAGTATTTGATTATTATTTTTTACTGTATTGTTTTGTACATTGCTTAGAAATCTATTAATGCAAATGATTCATAAATATAATTAAATAAAGGGGCAATCCTATGAAGATAGTCAGTAGCCTCCAAACTTGGAAGCTGCCAAGTATCCAGTGCAGGATGGCTGGAGCAGAGGCAATCTTCTCCTCTGTTCTTCATCCCCCCTGTATTTCTGCTAGAGGGGCAATTTCACCCATCTAGCAGCAGAGGGAAGGAAGCTGGGGCGGCCATAGGAAACGTCGTATGGCCTATGCCCCAGTCTCCTCCCCGCCCCCAGGAACGCCCCCGTTTCCCATCTCTGCACTCTGTTTCTGAGCAGGGAGATGTAGCCAGAACTGAGCTGGCCATGAGGTGAAGGGGGAGGTGAGTACAGTTCTGGGCTCCGAGGTTGGTGTCCAGGAAGTGAACAATCCTATGTCCCCCCCAAGATGCCGTCTATGGGACATGGGATTGCTCCCTCCAGAGGATAAGCTGCATAATTTTCTTTTTTTTACTTTGAAGCTGTGGAGACAAATTACCTTTCTTTTCTTTTTTTGAGATTCTCTGAATGTTATTGGGAGCATTATAATGTGAGTTATAAGCATTATTATAATCATTTGTAGCCCTATTGTGGGTATGTTGATTGGTGTGCTCTGTTTTGCTTTGTTTCTTTGAGCTAGGCAGGGAGATACTTAGTGAAGATAAATCCTAAGTTCTGTTTATTCAGGATGCCTGGGTTGTCACACACCCAATTTGATGAGTTGTCATAATTTTGCCTGGAACCAAAACTCCCACTATGTGTGAGCTGCCTGAGATTCAACAAGTCTGACAGTTAGTTTAAGGGTCTGCCTGAATATGCTTGGATTTTCTTTTAATATTTGTATGATATTTCTCTAGTAAGGTATGACTGGAAATAAACTGAACTGAGTTCTTGAGGTTAAAAAGAAATCCACCCAAACATTCCCTAGTCAAATCAGCTGAGAATATTGTGTCTGCGACCAAGTTGAGGCAGTTGACCAAAATGCACCCCACAGCTAATTTAAGCAAATTAATTGCATAGCAAATAATTACCACCTTTTGCATGTTTTCACTTCAAACCACCCCAAATACAGAAATTAAGTCATCATCTTTTATTATCCCTGCCAGCCATTATTTTCATCCAAAACTTTGCTTGGCGGTCTGATTTAAACTTAACCTGACATTTGTACTGAATATACACCCTTAGTGAGTTTCGTTTATTAAACGCATCAAAATATTGCAGCATTGCAGAACGTATGTGTCTATGTTATAAACACATCACTTCTTTTTGTAATGAACAGGAAAGCTTCAAGAATCCAGGTTAATAATGTACTGAACATGCTGTTGGCTATTCGGGGGGGGGGGGTGATTAGGAAATTTGGATTTGCTAAACTAGTATTTTTTTAATGCTGTAAAACAGTCTGAGCAGAGAGTTACACTGCCTTTTTGATTAAGTGCTGGTGTTCTGTAATGCAGATAACATTGAATTTGGTTTGGGGAAACTTGAGTTCAAATCACCCTTGGCCACTTCACAGCCATGAGCAAAATCATTCTCTCAGAACCTAACTTACATCGCTTGTGAAGATAAAATGGGATAAACCTATGTATGGAACTCCATGTGATAAGTAATTATTCTTTCACATAATTAGTTGAGGGTTTCATTCATTACAGAAGCTGTAGTTAACCAAAATAGGCTGGGATGGTCTTAAGAAGATAATGCATACTTTTATTTATTTATTTAGACAGGACCTTCTTCCAGATAGGTTTAGCAATGTAGCTCTAAACTGGAAGGTGCAGGGAAAGATGCCACAAGAGAGAAGTACAAACCACAGTAGGGATTTTGCCCAGTACTCGCTGTTTTGCACTGTACCACTCACCCTGACCCTGCTAGTCTCAGATTTTCTGATTGGACTAGTAGGAATCAGCACAAAGATGGTCACAGTCCCTGTCTGACTAAGTAGATGTCAAGCGTGCGGAATCAACATCCTGATATTGGGGTTGCCAATTTTTCTTCTGGCAGGGTTCCTTTGCCTTAGAACAGCTACGGGATGAGATGAAATTCAGTATGCGAAGGTTTTCCTATTGCATCTGCATGCAGGAAAAAGCTTCATCTGTCAATTTCTGATTGTCACTCAACTGTTAAATACATACAAACCCTGGTCAGGGTCACAACAGATGGAATGTGGGAAGAGTAGCAGACATTCAAATGCTACTAGAAGGTGTTATGCAGGTTTCAGGTTATTTATTTATTTCATTTATATCCTGCCATTTTTCCTCTTGCAAGAACAGCTACTGGGATTAAGAAACATATAATGGTTGATCCCCCATTTTTTAAAATATAAAATCCAGCTGTTACATGGAACAATCTCCATCCATAGGCAAAATACAAGGGGTTTTTTGTAGGTAGAAAAGCAGTTGAGAGAAACTTGACTGTTTTTGTATTAAACAAAGTTGGAAATTAATTTTAGGTGGTATACAAATAAAAGTCAGCAGAAGCCAAATTTGGTAGCTTTTCCTAGTGGCTGGAGGGGATGTACCCTCAGAGAATAAAGTCCCATCTAAAGGTGGTATATAAAAGCCTCTTTCTCTGGTTTAGGATCCTGCTGTTGAACAGCTAAGGTCGGTATTCTCCAAGAAGTCACACAACAAGTGAATGAAAGGCGGATGGACGCAGGGTAGCCTAATACAAAGGGGAAGGGGCGACAATTGTTTCTGATATAAAATAGCAAGAAGAAAATCAACCATTCAGCTATAGAACACTATGTGGCCTTTGAAATCGGTTCCAGACGCTTCAGAATGCTGCCCGTGCCAGCTGGTTTCTTACAGCATCTTTGGTTCTCTTTGCCTCATTGGGAGGAGTGTAAATTGGCTTTTAGCACGCCAATCTCCCTTTCTTTTCTCTAATACCTTCCTGTACACATGAAGGTAATTATAGCTTTCCCCCCAGTCCCCCCCTCCCTGCTCACCATAACATGTTTCTTTCCCCCATTCTCTTTAGCTCCTATGCAATTCATTCTCAGTTTCTTACCGCACATAGCTAGAACAAAGGGGAAATGTCAGCATGTGCTCTTACGCCTATACACTTCTCTGGCACAATTAAACAAATGTGCCCTCTTGAAATCCTGAAATATTTGGGAACTTTTGTTGTTGTTTAATTACAGCTGATACTGTGGAGGATTCCAAGGAAATGAATACGGGCACTGAACACATTGCCCGTCTTTGTCATGCCACTCAAAATCAGCTGTCAAAATTCCCCATCAAGGAATATAGTAACCTAGCAATTATGCGCATCTATTAGCTAAGCACCCATTCTCTCTCCAGAATGCTTTGTGACTGGATCACTTCAAAGGAAGCACATATCTTATCTGTGCGACTGCTGGAGGGCTGCAAACACACCTCCCCACGGCAGATCCTCTCTGAGAGAGAGAGAGAGAGAGAGAGAGAGAGATTAAGGCAGGGACGTTGTGGTAGGTGCTTTAAAGCGACTATCATCAAGAGCCAGAAATGTCATTTTTCATTTGGATAGAAAATGGCTGGAATCCACCAACGCTGTATATGTGAGAAACAAAAACCATGTACTCGGAGTTTTTAAACAAATCTCCACCAAAGCCATTTACATGGCTGAAGAGGCAAGGTGCTTTTCAGTTTAAAATGTGGCTTGCTTCTTCACCAGCATATGTAGATCTAGTAGAACTTTAAGAAAGCTTCCATCTGCATATATGGTTCTCCTCTGCACAGGCACAGAGCAAGACTGTTAAGAAAAGCTGCTCACATGACTGAAGTGTTATAAAACCTCATGTGGTGTAGTGGGTAGAATTCTGGACTTGGAGCAGGGAGTTCCAACCATGGATGACCTTGCACCAGTGACTATCTCCTCAGGCTAGCCTACCTTACAGGGCTGTTTTGAGGATAAAATTGCAATACACCCTTGAAGGCCTCCCTCATCATTATATTGTAGAGTCGTTTTGATTGGGAAATTACTGTCATTTCTGCTTTAAAAAATAGCTATTTGCATATCAGTTTCAGTCCTGTAAATTTAAATTAGTATATTATATCACAGGGGAGCAGAGTCATTAAACCTTTTTTGAACAGGAAAAATCACATTATTTTTGCTTTTATGGATTCTAATGTATCCATGCTTACAAATCCTACTGTTCTGCTGGAGAGTGAGCAAGGAAAGCACACAATACAGTTAAGACCAAAGGCTACTACAAATGCTTAGTTGTTCGCGATATCTCATATAATGCTTATTGTCCTTAGATTGCTCAGCTCACCATGAATGGTAAACAGGACGGAAAATGAACCAAAACCTAAATCTAGAGACAGAGGATAAAATAACACTTTATTATTAATTATCCTGAAAGTATAAAACCAGGCTCATTACAACCTTCACCTTCCAGATGCTTGATTGCTTGGAATTTGAAGGCATGTTCTTAATGAGTTGGATCCAGGCTTAGTCATACTGAGCATAGACCCACTGAAATCAATGGGACATAGTTGTGACAAACTAGAGTGACCATGTATCCTACTTTACAGAGGTCAATCCTCAGTCTGAAGGTACTTTCTATTTCAGCCTTCCCCAACCTGGTGTTCTCCAGATGTTTTGGACTTCAGCCCCAGCCAGTATGGCCAATGGTCAGGAATGCTGGGAGATGTAGTCCAAAACATCTAGGGGGCTCCAGGTTGGGGAAAGCTCCTCTTTTGAAGGGCTGTCCAGTCCAAGTCCAGTTTAAAGATAAGTTGCCCATCAGCAGTTAGCACCAGGGCAGCAGACTGAGCAAGGCATCACCTGGACACAGTCTTGCCCACTATGGTGAGATGTACTCTAGTTATATTTAAATTATAGTAAGTCTTTTCAAATTTCCATCTATTTGTATTTACATATGCACACTGTATGCAAATGTGTCCTCTATTGTCTTCTCTTTTAATGATGCCTTTCTCAGCATCTGCACATTTTTCTCTGATAATTTCTCAGGAGGAGTTGCATTGTCAGTTCATTCATTAACTGAACAGCACGTCACTGTTTTAAAACTGGTTTACTCCTAAACCCAGTATTTTGCAACAGAGCAAAGGTGTGCATATCTCTGATAGGGTGGGGACACAATTTCAAGATTCCCAGCTGGGAATGTTTTTCCCTGATATATATAATTCACCAGCCGTCCATAGCACAAAGTGAAGTTTGCATTTGTGATAGCCCAAATTGCTCAGACCGTTAAAGAACATAAGATTTTTTGTTGTTGGATCAGACCAAAGGTCCATATCATGCTCAGCATCCTTTTTCCAACAGCCAGACTGATACCTCTAGGAACTCAAAAGTAGTGCATAAAGATGAACATTAAA
This sequence comes from Heloderma suspectum, assembly GCF_057233095.1. Taxonomy (NCBI): domain Eukaryota; kingdom Metazoa; phylum Chordata; class Lepidosauria; order Squamata; family Helodermatidae; genus Heloderma; species Heloderma suspectum. The sequence continues at coordinate 166,448,209 of NC_139462.1, forward strand.
ATGATATGGGGAATGGAGGAGTGATTGAAAGAGCCTCACTATGTGAACACAGTGGGCAGTATCCAATGCGACACTACCGCTAACATAACTTGTTGTGCCAGAAAGTGCTGTTGGCATTGCTCTAGGGGTCGTCTGTTATAGTGCAACTAAATTTACACTAGCAGTAGTATTGCATTGGATATTGCCCAGTGCTTGTTACATAGGCCTAATTTACATGTGACCTTTACCATGCCACCCACTACCTCTATAGCTGCTCCCACAGTTACTTTCTGGTAACATGTATATCCTGCCACCCATGTGGTTAAGACAGATTGCCTGGTTACCTAGCACGCATATGCTCTGTCCTCTGGGTTGGGTATTACCAACTGTGATGCACAACCACACAATCCACCCTGGCCAGAAATAGGACAGAAGTAGGAAGAAGTTATCTAAAGTAGGACAAACACTTCACAGAGTAGCTGAAAAACACTGGCGATTCCTGCTATGAATATCATTTACTAGTGTCAGTGACCAGTTGCAGGGAAGCTGTGTTCCACCTCCAGTGGGTGCAAAATATGTAGCAGGAGGGAGGCTGAATGTGCTTCCAATCTCTTTCCCCCTCTAGTTTTATTTACAGAGAGAGAGAGACTGTATTCATTTTGCGGTCATGGGCTACCAGGAAACAGTTCTGTCTGTATAAAAGCTCCAATCATCAACCTCAAGCTACTTTTTAAAAATCTGCTTCTTAACAACTATTCACCGCTAGATTTTTTTTTTTTTTTTAGTGTTTCGGTTTTAAGGAGAATCTTTTCCACCTTCCATTGATCAGTCTCTAAAACCTGAACATGTTTTGTGGAGAAGTGGGGAGAAGAGCAGGGACCTGTACCCCTAAATTAAAAATTAGCTAAAGCAGTTCACAGGATCTTGGAACAGGATCTTGACCACGGTATCCTCCTGGACCGCCTGGAGGGGTTGGGCATTGGAGACTATTGCGGTGGTTCCGGTCCTTCCTTTCCAGCAGGTACCAGAGGGTAGCACTGGGAGAGGAGGTTTCAGACCCATGGCCACTCACTTGTGGGGTGCCACAGGGTTCCATCCTCTCCCCGATGCTATTTAACATCTATGTAAAGCAGCTGGGGGCTATCATCAGGAGGTTTGGGGTGCGGTGTCATCAATATGCGGATGACACGCAGCTCTACCTCTTGTTCAAATCTTCACCAAGGTTGGCCGTAGAATTCCTGTCCAAATGTCTGGAGACAGTGAGTGGCTGGATGGGGAGGAATAAGCTGAAGCTCAACCCTGACAAGACCGAGGTAGTTTTGGTGGGAGACAAGAGGAGGCTGGGGGATGTTGACCTGGTGTTGAATGGGGTACAGCTACCCTTGAAAGACTAGGTCCGCAGCCTGGGGGTCATTTTGGACTCCCAGCTGTCCATGGAGGCTCAGATGTCAGCTGTGAGCTGGACAGCGCTGTATCAACTCCATCTGATATGGCGGCTGCTCCCCTTCCTTCCCGACCATCTGCTCCCATCGGTAGTACATGCCCTGGTCTCCTCTCGTTTAGACTACTGTAATGCGCTCTACCCCTTCATGGATCACTGCCTTGTTGTGGCGAAGGGGCTTGAGTAACTCAGTGAAGCCATAAGCTATGCCGTGCAGGGCCACCCAAGACGGACAGGTCATGGCAGAGAGTTCTGACAAAATGCGGTCCACTGGAGAAGGAAATGGCAACCCACTCCAGTATTCTTGCCAAGAAAACCCCATGGAACGTATCACAAGGCTAAAAGAGATGACGCCGGAAGATGAGCTCCTCAGGTCGGAAGGTGTCCAATATAATACTGGGGAAGAGCAGAGGGTATCTCCAAGTAGCGCCAGAAAGAGTGAAGCGGCTGGGCCAAAGCCGAAAGGACACTCAGCTGTGGATGTGTCTGGTGGTGAAAAGAAAATCCGATGCTGTAAAGAACAATATCATTTAGGAACCTGGAATGTCAGATCAATGAATCAAGGTAAGTTGGAGGTGGTAAAACATGAGATGGCAAGACTGAACATCGACATCTTGGGAATCAGCGAACTAAAATGGACAGGCATGGGTGAATTTAATTCAGGTGACCATCATATCTACTATTATGGGCAAGAATCCCTTAGAAGAAATGGAGTAGCACTCATAGTCAACAAAAGGGTGGGAAAAGCAGTACTGGGGTAAAATCTTAAAAACGATAGAATGATCTCAGTACGAATCCAAGGCAAACCATTCAACATCACAGTAATTCAAGTCTATGCCCCAACCACTGAGGCCGAAGAAGCTGAGGTTGATCGGTTCTATGAAGACCTACAACACCTTCTAGAACTAACACCAAAAAAAGATGTCCTCTTCATCATAGGGGATTGGAATGCTAAAGTAGGAAGTAGGGGTGCACGAAAGTCACTTACCTGGTCTCGCAGCTTTTCGTGGTGGGGGGGAGGCGCTTCGCTGCTCTCCCCCCGAAGTTCAGGCCGGGGGGGGAGGCTTCCCGCCTCACCCGGCTGAAATTCAGGCCGGGGGGGAGGCTTCCCACCTCGCCCGGCCGAAATTCAGGCCGGGGAGGAGCGCCTCGCCTCGCCTGGCCGCAAAATTAAAAGTTTAAAAAAAAAAAAACGACCCCGTGATAGGCTACGTGACGATTAACGTAGCCTATCACGGCTAGATCTGCAAAGTCAGCCGTGATAGGCTACGTAAATTGTCACGTAGCCTATCACGGGTGACTTTAAAAAAAAAAAAAAAGCGCGTACGCAAATGGCGGCCCCCATAGGGAGCCGCCATTCGCGTTGCTTATTTGGTCGCTGTAGTCTACGTAAATCTTTACGTAGACTACGGCGAAATATCGTTGCCCTTATTTTCGCCGTAGTCTACATAATCTTTACGTAGACTACAGCGACCAAATAAGGAACGTAAATGGCGGCTCCCTATGGGGGCCGCCATTATCCATACGCGCTTTTTTTTTTTTTTTTTAAGTCACCCGTGATAGGCTACGTGACGATTTACGTAGCCTATCACGGCTGACTTTGCAAATCTAGCCGTGATAGGCTACGGTAATCGTCATGTAGCCTATCACGGGGGTGTGTTTTTTTTTATTTACTTTTATTGGAATGGCGGCGGCGGCAGCCGGTCGAAAGATCGGCTGCCGCCCCCGCCCCTGACGAAGACCCGACGAACTGCCGCCGGGACCCGCCGCTGGGAGGGACATTCGGGAAAGGTAAGTCCCGTCCCGGGGGGGCTGCGGGGGGCGGGGGGGTGGAGAATTTCTCCCCAAAACTTGTTCGGGGGGCCGAACACGTTGGCGCTTGGCCCCCCGAAGTTTCGGGGAGAAATTCTCCGCCAACCCTAGTAGGAAGTCAAGAAATCACCGGGATAACAGACAGGCATGGCCTTGGTGTACAAAATGAAGCAGGACAAAAGCTAATAGAGTTTTGCCAAGAGAACACGCTGATCATAGCAAACACTCTTTTCCAGCAGCACAAGAGGCGACTCTACACATGGACATCACCAGGTGGTCAATATCGAAATCAGATTGATTATGTACTTTGCAGCCAAAGATGGAGAAGCTCTATACAGTCAGTCAAAACAAGACCTGGAGCTGACTGTGGCTCAGATCATGAGCTTCTTGCAAAATTTCGGCTTAAATTGAAGAACGTAGGGAAAACCACTAAACCATTCAAGTATGACCTAAATCATATCCCTTATGAATATACAGTGGAGGTGAGGAATAGATTTCAGGGATTAGACCTGATAGACAGCGTGCCTGTGGAACTATGGACGGAGGTGCGTAACATTGTTCAGGAGGCAGCAACTCAATCCATCCCAAAGAAAAAGAAATGCAAGAAAGCCAAGTGGCTGTCTGATGAGGCTTTACAAGTAGCTGAGGAAAGAAGGGAAGCAAAAAGCAAGGGAGAAAGGGGAAGATATATCCAACTGAATGCAGAGTTCCAGAGAATAGCAAGGAGAGACAAGAAGGCCTTCTTAAATGAACAATGCAAAGAAATCGAGGAAAACAACAGAATGGGAAAGACTAGAGATCTCTTCAAGAAAATCGGAGATCTCAAGGGAACGTTTTGTGCAAAGACGGGCATGATAAAGGACAAAGAAGGCAGGGACCTAACAGAAGCAGATGAGATTAAGAAGAGGTGGCAAGAATACACAGAAGAACTATACAGGAAAGATCGTAATGTCCCCGATAGCCATGATAGTGCGCTCACTGAACTTGAGAGTGAAGTCAAGTGGGCCTTAGGAAGCATTAGTAACAACAAAGCTAGCGGAGATGACAGTATTCCAGCCGAGCTATTTAAAATCCTAAAACCTAAAACATGATGCTGTTAAAGTGCTGCATTCAATATGCCAACAAATTTGGAACACTCAACAATGGCCGCAAGACTGGAAAAGGTCAGTTTACATTCCAATTCCAAAGAAGGGCAACGTCAAAGAGTGTTCAAATTACCGCACAATTGCGTTCATTTCACATGCCAGCAAGGTGATGCTCAAAATCCTACAAGCTAGGCTTCAGGAGTATGTGAACCGAGAACTACCGGAAGTACAAGCTGGGTTTCGAAGAGGCAGAGGAACTAGAGATCAAATCGCCAACATTCACTGCATCATGGAGAAAGCAAGAGAATTCCAGAAAAATGTCTATTTCTGCTTCATTGACTACGCTAAGGCCTTTGATTGTGTGGATCACAACAAACTCTGGCAAATTCTTAAAGTGATGGGAGTACCAGACCACCTTACCTGTCTCCTGAGAAACCTGTACGAGGGTCAAGAAGCAACAGTAAGAACCAGACATGGAACAACCGAGTGGTTCAAAATTGGGAAAGGAGTACGACAAGGCTGCATATTGTCACCCTGCTTATTTAACTTATATGCAGAGTACATCATGAGAAATGCCGGATTGGATGAATCAGAGGTCGGAATTAAGATTGCTGGGAGAATTATCAACAACCTCCGATATGCAGACGATACCACCCTAATGGCAGAAAGCGAAGAGGATCTAAAGAGCCTCTTGTTGAGGGTGAAAGAGGAGAGTGCAAAAGCTGGTTTGAAACTCAACATTAAGAAAACTAAGATCATGGCATCTGGCCCTATCACTTCCGGGCATATAGAAGGGGAAGAAATGGAAGCAGTGACAGATTTTACTTTCTTGGGCTCCAAGATCACCGCAGACGGTGACTGTAGCCATGAAATTAAAAGACGCTTGCTGCTTGGGAGGAAAGCTGTGGCAAACCTAGACAGCATAGTAAGAAGCAGAGACATTACCTTGCCGACAAAGGTCCGTCTAATCAAAACTATGGTTTTCCCAGTAGTAATGTATGGCTGTGAGAGCTGGACTATAAGGAAGGCTGAGCGCCGAAGAATTGATGCTTTTGAACTGTGGTGCTGGAGAAGACTCTTACGAGTCCCCAGGACTGCAAGGAGGTCAAATCAGTCAATCCTAAAGGAAATCAACCCTGAGTGCTCATTGGAAGGACAGATACTGAAGCTGAAGCTCAAATATTTTGGCCACCTAATGCGAAGAGAAAACTCTCTGGAAAAGACCCTGATGCTGGGAAAGACTGAAGGCAAAAGGAGAAGGGGACGGCAGAGGATGAGATGGCTAGATAGCATCACCGATGCAATGAATATGAACTTGAGCACGCTCCGGGAGAGAGCGCAGGACAGGAAGGCCTGGCGTGCTATGGTCCATGGGGTCACAAAGAGTCGGACACGACTGAACAACTGAACAACAACAACAATGCGCTCTACATGGGGTTACCCCTGAAGACGGTTCGGAAGCTGCAGCTGGTACAGAACGCGGCGGCTCGCCTGATTAAAGGCAGCCGCCAGCGAGATCACATCACTCCAGTGCTGAAGGAGTTGCACTGGTTACCAATTGTTTTCCGGGCCAAATTCAAGGTGTTAGTTTTGACCTTTAAAACCCTATATGGTTCCGGCCCAGCCTATCTTAAAGAGCACCTCCAGCAACACCAGACAGGCTGCTTAACAAGTTCAGCCTCAGATGGCCTTCTCTCTGTCCCATCAGCCAGGACAGCTAGACTGGCGGGGACGAGGGAGAGGGCCTTTTCTGTGGTGGCCCTCACTCTGTGGAACTCCCTCCCTAGGGAACTCCGCCATGCCCCCTCTTTAATGAGCTTCCGCCATGCATTAAAAACGTGGTTGTTCAGGCAGGCATTTGGGGTGGGTTAGGGTATTTTAGAAAACGTTTTTATTGTAGAATATTATTGTTTTAAACTGTTTTATTATATGCTGTACATCGCCCAGAGTGGCTGGGTGACCAGCCAGATGGGCGATTAATACATTTAATAAATAAATAATAATAATAAATAAGCATTCATAGAGAAATTGTATCAGACCGGACCATGCCATCTTTCTGATATTCATTTAAATTGTGGGAAACAGGTAAATATACACAAATTACCATAATGTTATACTATTCACAGGATCCAGTTTTTTGTGGCACAGAATTTGAATTACCTTGGTGTAGAATTGGGACATGGGGGCAAGGACACCTGTGTGCAATATTATGCACAATACACAGCTCTAAAAATAAGTCACTGCTGTCCTCATTTACAGATTGCTCAGAGACACTGATTGTTACATGATTCTCACTGGTATTGATACTCTCATGAATAATCTTTGTGAGCAGTGAGCGAGTTGATCCATGTTCTGTTGAGTCTCGATTATTACACACGATGGCTGTATGCACAGTGTATATTTAGGTCATGAATTTAAGATTTTATCTCTTTTATAGATACACTTGTATTTCATGTTACTATTTCTATGATATTTTTAATGTTCATCACATTTATACATATCTAATAATATTTGGGCTCCTTTACTTATCTGGTGCAAACATGAAAATTATAAATCAACACTATCCAGTGGGTCTTACTCCCAAGTAAATGAGTATAGTGGGTCTTACCGCCAAGTAAATGAGTATACGATTTTAGCCTTAGGATTTTGCTGCTTAGTATATAGGTAAGATAACGTAATCTGTTTTAACATCAGAGTTAAATAACTTTGTAGAAACATTGCTTTATTAAATGTTGTATTTCATGATCACAACTTAAAGCTTTTAAGCAAAAACAAGTGTTTCTCCAAAATTAAGCTGGATGAATAATTTGAAGAGGGAAAACCCCCCAACAGTTTTCTTGAAGTATGTCTCCCTTGTAATCATGAAGGGGGAAAAAATATTCTGCACATTTTTCCTCATTTGTCTGCCTGTGGATAGGTGGCTGTTGTTCATGGCTCGTTCCAATTTCCTGGTATGTTCAAGCTGTTTCCTGTTTATTGCACACCCCCAGCATTAATCAGTCTATAAATGGAGGTGTTGAGGGGGGGACCATTCTCTCCTTTCTCTTCATACAAACAGATAGCAACGCATGGCAAACAGCAGGTAGACTTCTGTAGGAATGCAGAGACCAAACTTCACAAAACCCAGACAAAGATGTTCAAAGATCCTCTCAATGATTTAAGGGCTAGATTTAGTGGTATTTATTAGCTCAAAAGTGACCCATCTCTCTGAGCCACAGAGGACAGGGGGAATAAAGCCCTAAACCAGGCTTCTTAATGATATTCTAGAACAGTCTGTCATTTCAGTTTATGTGCCTACATCCACAGTCCAGGGACAGCACCGCAGTCATGTGATTGTACGCAGCCACGAGGAGCCTGCTGCACAGCGAACTGATTAATAGATGCAGAAGGATTCAGACCAGTGATTTGTCACTTGATTTAGTTAGTAATTTCTCTAAACAATGAACAGGCAAATCTTGTAAATGGCCATAGATTTGTAAAGACACCAGCCAACTCATCATTGGGTATGTGCATGTATTTTCTCCAACACAGATGTCAAGAAATTGGTTATCTTAAATATATGGTTTTAGGAACAACAGCATTTTATTAATTCCATTTCATTTTTGGGAAGGCAAGTATCACCGCTTAAAGGGAAAAAACAACCCGCTACTGCATTTTTCATTTTCATGTACATCCATACACCACTGCAAAAATAAACTGATAAAACTGGTATATGTTTTTCTCTTTAAAGTCTTCCACCCTTCCAAGTTAAAAAACACACACACTAAAAATGGAACAGTAAAAAATAGGTCGAAGGGTAAATTAATGTTCTGAAGATTTGTATTTTATGGCCTTTTGCAAGCATATAATGGTTTCATACAGTTGTGTGATTGGCTAGCATTATTGAACTAAAAATCAATTTTTATAAAAATGCTAAGCATATTATATGCTATAGTAGTTTGAATATAAGCATGTGTAAAAAACAAAGAACTATAAACTATATATTAACATTTTAAAGCTGTTTGAATATTGCTACTCTCAAAATAGCACATCCCAGTCTCCCAAGAGGAAATTGTAACCAAAGGAAAATTAATTTGTGTTAGAATATATGATGGAACTCACCACCTAGAGCTCACTATTATGATGTTTCGAGCTGGAGCACTGATGATTTTCAGTCAGACTTATTAAGCTGGTTGTGTGAAAGCCACCAATTGCTGTCTGTCAGATAATGTGGCCAGATGGGCTTTTCAGAACCCAACACATCACTACTGGTTGCAATAACATCCAAAAATCTAGCCCGGGCTCAACACAGTTGGTTTACTTGTGAACATCTCATCCCCTTGACAGCATGGGAGAAAGTGAAATGCTTGTGAGAATGACCCCGTAAGCGCCAAGCATTTTGCTTGTAAAGTGAAAATGTGGGAGAGAGACTGAGACTGCAATCCTGTACCAATTTCCTGGGTGTAAGCTGCTCCACTGAACTCAGTGGGATTTACTTCTGAATAGACGTGTATAGGATTACACTGGGAGATACTGATCTCGATATATTATGATGTATTTCAGTCGTTTTGTGTCTTCCTGCTGCTGCTTCCACAGGAAAGAAGGACTCTATTTTAGCATTAAGAGTTTTTTGTAATGCTCTTGAGAATCAAACAGCACCATTTCAAGAGCAGAGTTGTGTATATTCACACAGGGACTGATCCTCCTCATAAGCACAAGTTAATGTGATGTAATTCCTTAATACAAGTTCCCAAGCAGTCCCTTCATGTTTGGTAAAACTGTTCAATTTCCCCATTTTTAGCCTAATGATGAACATTTTGCCCACGGTTTAAATTCTCTACCATCACCAAATATAATGAGGCATTATCTACAAGGTTCATTTGTGCTTTGGCTTTTTCTTCCTCTTACTTTAATGCATTTCTTTCCCCAAATGACAAATTTTAAATATTTGTACAGTGCAATAGTCCTTGAATCAAACGGTGGGTTTTGTTTCTCCTTATGTATTTGAAAAGCAAATGTTTATCAATAGGCTCTTCTATTGGATGTTTTACAACCATTCAGATTATTTGGTGGGAAACTTAGTAACACATGCCAAGAACAAATCAAGATCTTACCAGCTAAAATTTGGATTGCATGTGATTTTGTAGAGTAAATCAAGATGAAACCCTTAACCTTTTTGTAATAAACTGAAGAGCTTATCTCCGTTGATATAACTAGCAACAATCCCAGCTGCTCACTGTAAGCGTCCATTTTTTTAAATAATGGCAATTCTAGCAATGAATCAAGCTGACAAAAACATCAGCCTATTCTGTATGTATAAAATATAGATTTTCTACATGTGTCTTGCATGTACAACTTAGAAATGATTGTCTGATTATTATTCTGACTTTGCTACATATTTTTTTCCTTCTTGACTCCCCATTTTCCTCTCAAAGACTGCAGACAACTATAGCAAGCAATCGATTGAGAGATGTTCTGCCTTTATGAGATTAATTACAAACACAGGGATGCTGTGTCTAGCCCACATGTATGATTGATCTTGTAGGAGGAAATGCAGTAAGAAACTAATGCTTCATTTTATCCAGTAAGCAAAGTTCAAAGATGTTTACATTCTGCTAGGTAAGCACAGCTGTCGAAAGACGTGAAGACGAATGGACTGTTCTGTCAGCACAAATTCACACCAAGGTAGCATGGCAAGCCCTCTCTGTGGACTTCTGCCCAGCCACAAGGCTATAGGGCAAGAATTGCTAATTTAGCAAAGAGTTTAATTGTCCCACATTATAATTAGCATAGAATGCATGCAAAGCCGATACAGGATGGCTGGCAAAATGTACCGGGTTTTCTTTTATTATGACAATTTCAGCCCATGTGGAGGAGAGGAGGATTTGATCTGACAGTTTGTGGTGGTCCTCATTTTGCAGTGCCACTATATAATTTCCTTGTATCAGACTCCCCTGGCACTCACAGAATAATGCATTGATCAGCTGTCTAAAACTAGCAGTATGCAGCTGAGAAGAAGCAGATGGAAGTCCATGCCTACTTTCCTCTTTTTATACCAGTCAGGGATACCACTTATTAAATGGACATGTGGTTGGGTGCGGTCAGCTCACGTCAGCACTCTTCAGACAGTGAAAGAGTGCCAAAGGACATTTTAAAGCTGGTATTTTAAGGTATGGAAATGACAAGTGGGACCTGCAAGACAATGTTGCAGTCTGTTCTCCCTCCTAAACGGACTACTTCTGTTCAAGGACCTAGTGTATGGCCAGGGGGCGACCACTTTGCTGAAGCTAGGTAGATCTGGATCTGGTCAGTGCTTGGCAGGGAGACCACCTGGGAATCCCATGTAGCTACCTGGAATCCCATGATGGAACAAAGGTGGGATATAAATGTAATAAATACATTAATAAAGATTTCAGCCAACTATTCCCACCAAGCAGGGCATTCTGCCCCCGCACCCACCCCCAATTCTGTTTTATTTGCCAACATTCCATGCTCCTTGGCTACTGAGCATGCTCAGTCCTCAATGGGCTGTTGGGAAGCACTGAGCAGACAAAGCAAGGGTGGCTCAGAAATTGACATTTCCTCACAGAGATATTGTGAAGATGGATGAGATGAGGGAATATGATTATCCATCCTGAGCCTTAGGAACAGAGCAATGTAATAATCAATACAGACAACAGCAGAAACTTTACTGAATAAAGGTCTGCCATTTTCCCTCAGAACTAGCATTCTTCAAATTATATATGTTTAATAGCAGGCAGGGGAGCAAATGGATATCATGAAGGCTTAAAATAGATAGGTATCCCTTATTCTGACAGTATCAAAGCACTACACCCAGTCTAACAATATAAATTTGGGGAAAACATAATCCTTCCTCTGTTACTCAAACTGGAATCTTTAACTGCCTTGGTTCTGCCAGTTTCAAATACTGACTGAAACAAACAAACAAACAAAATGAAACAAAAATCAATGTTGAGGATATTTGATGAAAAAACAAATTTCAGCTAAACAAAAGTGAAATCATTTATTGCTTGGAATATCTATTACATTCATTACCTGAACTGAAAGACAATGCTATCAACAGCTCTGCTATCCTGCGCTAACATTGCCTCACACGTGGCAGCCGATGTTATGCTTACAATTCACAATTTAACTGCAATTTATGAACCTAAAGTTAATCAGGGATAGCTTGGCCACAATGGTACAGGCATTAGTAACCTCAAGACTGGATTACTGCAACATGCTCTGTGTGGGGCTGCTCTTAAGGCTGGTCCAGAAGCTGAAGCTAGTGCAGAATGCAGCAGCTTGGCTGTTGTCGGGAGCTGCCCCTTTTCAGCATGCAACTCTGAAAGGGAACTGCACTGGCTGCCTATTTACTAGCAGGCCAGGTTTAAGGTTTTGCTACTAGTGCATAAAGGCCCTAAACAACTTGGGACCAGGGACCAATCTACATGGCTGATTTAGTGCGGAGTGAGAGCACATCAGGGCTGTTTGCAACAGATGACGCTGTCACCTATCTGCAGCAAGCCCACAGCTTCCATCTGGAAAAGGCGCATTTTCGGAAAGTCCTTTTAGTGTATCTTTTTTCCTTAAACACGGCTCCTGTGCAGTTCTGCTGTAGTGTGCCTCATCCCCCGCATCAAATCCTGGGTGTGCCTCTGTGACATGGCCATGATGTGGCCAAGGGGTGAACCTCCGCCCCAGTATTCCCTCTTTTTCCACATTTGCAGTAGGGCACTTTTGGACACAGGCTTTCTTTCCCATTTAGCACTACTTTGCACTGTTTCATCCTTTCACTATATCACAGTAGAGCTGTTTTCCCATTCACAATATGTAGCCTAGCGCAGTAGCTGCTTTATCCATTCACAGTATGCAGCCTGTTTTCCCCATTGACAATAGTGTAGTAGCAGTGTTTCAAGCATTCACAATAGTGCAGTAGCTGCTTTACCCATTCAGATTATGTAGCCTGTTTTCCCCATTCACAATAGCGCTGTTTCAAGTATTCACAATAGCACAGTAGCTGCTTCACCCATTCAGATTATGAAGCCTATTTTTTCCATTCACAATAGTGCTGTTTCAAGTATTCACAATAGCTCAGTAGCTGTTTTACCCATTCAGGTTATGTAGCCTGTTTTTCCCATTCAAAGTAGCTCAGTATCTTTTAATCTTTCACAATATTGCAATGGTGGATGAGAGGGGAGAGGTATGGAGTAGACTACAGGGGCTTAATTCAGTTTGCTTCCAGTAAACTTCCCTGAGTAGGGGAGTATGGACAGGGGCGGGGAACAAGCCTGTCTCATTTACTGAGCAGCACCTACAGGGTTGATGACATTCAGTTCTACTCCACCCACCCAACCGCAAAGTATGGAGGTTTCAAGTGCGGTGTGACTCATGAAAGTGAGTTTTTAGGTATGCCCCTGATGGGTATGCTTTGCTTGCTTTGTATGCCCCTGATGGACCAAAGTGATTTCATAAAAATCCAGATATAACCAGAAAACAAGCGCTTCTCATTCCATTTCCATGTAGATTCAGCCCAGGATACCTCAGAGAGAGCCTTCTACTTTAGCAGATGAAGTGCTTCTGGTGGTTCGGCATGGACCTATGGCCCAATTGGAATCCACCTGGAGTAGGGGCTTCAGCATGGTGGCTCCCTTTCTGTGGAACTCCCTGCCTCTGGAAGTCAGGCAGGCACCAACATTGTGTTGTTTTCAGCACCTGCTAAAGACATCTTTATTTCAAGAATCCTTCCTCGATTGACCAGCCATGAATTTTATTGGTATTCTGTTTTTAAAATATGGTGTTTTATTCTTTTTATCTTTTATTGTTCACTGCTTTGGAATCTGCTTAGATGTGGAACGGTATATAAATATTCTAAATAGAATAAATAAAAAATAATCACACTAGTTAAGGCTTTCTGTAGTAGTCTGCACTAGTTTATACCCAGGGACAGGTAACATTATTAAAAAGTAGCTTGTACATTTGTGTGTGTGTGTGTGTGTGTGTGTACACACACACACAGATCTAATTACCATACACATACTGTGCCTGAAAGAGCTGACAATTACTTTTTAAAAATAAAACAATTCGTTAGTAAACTACATTGGGACACATCCTTTGTTCAACTCATATTCAGAAACAGATCGTTTTGCAATTCATGTGTTGTAGCCAATGTTTGTCCTACATAAAGTAGTCCCATTGAAATGAGTGGGACTTAAGTTAGACTAACATTGGATACAATCCCATATCAGAATGTTGCTATTCACTCAATGTCTTTTTTAAAAAGATTTGTGCAATGTGATTTTGTTTGTTCAGGGAACTAAATGTAGATATGGCACAAAAGTGGGATATTTGGATCTTTGTTTCCTTTTTTAAACATGTCAGTCTTTCCTGGAAAAGTAACATTCCTATCTTGCTTGGCTTTATCAGGCTTGACAAAGCATTGATGTGTTACTTGGCTAATAATTAATGTTAATGAGTCCACTAAATGGTAAACAAGACAACAAAAGAACTGTTAATGAGACCCATCTTTACATGTTTGTTTAATCTGTTTCTAAGAGAATGAGCAATGAATGTGCCCTGACTTGACCAACCTCAAGGCCTTATTGAGTAGAAAATGCACTAAAAGAGATTTGAACTGATTTTTTACACTTAGTATGTTCAAGCTGACTGGATAAGGTGAGGTGTCTGAAAGAGTTTGGAGGCCTATTTAATTAAGTATCTTGACATTCTGTGTCTAAAGGACATTGGCAGATGTCCAAATACAATGTTTGGCTCTTAAAGCATTTAATTGAAACTATATAGGAAAAAAAGAGATCTTGGCAAAAACCTTCTATGAGGTTTTTAACGACTTGGATTGACCAGACAGGGCAACAAAGCTCATAAAATGGGATTAGCAAAATCGTATTGTTGGATATTATACGCTGTGTGACATGTACTGTAGCAAAGAAATTTGGCAGGATTAACCTGTAGGGGATAAAGATATCACAGACAAGAGGGGCCGAATTATTAGGCTGCTGTTACGAAAGGAAGTCTGTTTTCATGCATATTAATAGCACTAACACATTTCTGGACAATGTTTGCTCTAGTTTGGAAAATACTTGTAGAACTAAACTTGTTTCCTTACCAAACAGTTTTGAACCTTGTCTTTTTTAATCTAAATTTGTTAGCCACCCTTTTAACATAAAATGGCTGTCCAAGGTACAAGATGGAAATGATGTAAATAAATAGGTGCCACTGAGCTTGAAGGGGCTTACTTCTTACTTTGACACAGAGAGGGGAAAGTATGTATGTGTGTGTGTGGGGGGGGCGAAATGGATGGAGCAATGGAAGAATGGGGGAAGCCCTCTGTAGGCAGTCAGCTTAGACCTCTTGCAAGAGCAACCTGTCCTGCCCCTGGCAGCCTGCTGGGCAGGAAGGAAGGTAGGAGAGAGAAGGGTTTGGGAGAAAGGGAGAGAAAACAGGTGGCCCTGTTCACATTTGGCTGCAGCCCCGCTTGCTTCCTGCATGTGCCCCGCCCCACCAATTACCCCAAGGCAGTGTGGCCCTTGACAGAAAAAAGGTTCCCTGCCCCTGCCATTAGACAATACTAGATGGATCAAAGCTTGGTATCAGGCACCTTCCTTTATTCCTGATGTTCTAGCCTAATATTTTCCATATATAAACTCTTACTCATCCAGATGGTAAGGTGTTCTTGGGATCAGTGTTAATTAAAAAACAAAAGGATGATGCAAACAGGCAGCTATGCAGGTGTATGCAAAAAAATTGCGATAGCGAAGCATCTGGTTTATTAAACATCAGAAATCCTAACTCACCCCCACCCCTAAGGTTGGATGAGACTGTCTGTAAATCTCTCTCTGCAGCAGTTAGACAGAAAAATTAAAATGGGGAGAAGGAGCTGCCGCAAAAATGGCCACGGTAAGAGATAGAGTTGACCAAACCAATGTGACAGACATTGCTCAAAGGTTAATACATATTTCATGAAGCACTAACTTTCAACAAGGGATTGGGGAAGAGAAATGTAGGTTTATTGGGACATTTGGCTGAAGGATGGAAGACTTGTTTACTTAGGCTGAAACTGTTGACAGGGAGGTTGTTTTTTAAAGCCAAACAGGGACCAATGCAAACCACGCTCAATTCGGTGTTGGGAGTGGGAATGTCATGATGGATTTCCGGTGAAAGGCTTTGTCTATTCCAAAGACTGGCGACGTGGTTAGTTATGGCTAACTTAAGTCTCAGTCATTTCTCACAAGTCATTGATTTCAATTAGTTTGCACTAAGTATGACAAAACCAGGACCCGTTCTCAGACCATTGCAGGAAACTAGTAGCCAAATTCATACATGTTTTAATATCCATCTCACTTTTCTTTTGATCTTAGGGACATTTCATACACAGTAGCAAAGCTAGGTTTGTCACTGAGTGGACAATGGGCAGATGATTGAAGCCAATACCAGCTTTCTGAAAAATGGATGTGTACAGTTCAGATGTTTATAAACTCAGGACTGTTGCATTCACACTTTACGTGGAGAGATGAACACCTAAAAATCAGGATAGCCTGCAGTTATTTGAGTGATATTTTTAAAGGTTTAGAAGTGATCCTAAATTCAAATAACCATGGGATCTCCTGGTTTAAAGGGCAAGAACTGCACAAACCTGAGATCCGTGCCAGCTCTCTTTCTAAGCAAAATCCCTTTGGGAGAGCAGAATATCCAAACAGGCCCAAACAATTCATATACTTCAAGCCATCAAACAATTTTATTGCAAGCCATCAAACAATTTCATTGTAATTTGTCTTGGTAAAAGATACCCTGTCACCTATCCTGTGATTTTGTTCTGGGACAAACATGGCTTCAAACACCATCCATATGTTGTGGAATTCATCTGCCAGACGTTTATTAGTGCTATTAATATTTCATGCAAATAGATTTTCCTTCTTTGGCAATAGCCTATTAATTCAGTCCTTTTTCTATCCTCTGCAGATTAATCCTGCCAAACTCCTTTGGTGCAGTAGATGTTATGCAGTATAAAATGGCCAATAATGCAATCAACTCAGTTGCATCCATTTGCCTTCAACCAAGGATTGTCATTTCATTAGCCAACCAATAACATGCATATATGAATTCATTTTACAATTCATTTCTTTATCTGGGGATGGTGGTGGTGGTGGTAGTGGTGGTGGTGTAAAGACTAAATACTGATACTCTAAAATTCATGCCCTATTTTTTCCAGTGTGTTTTGATTTCCCAGAAACATTTATTCAAATGTGTTTCTTCTTAAGAATGAGGCACAATGAATAAAACTAAATAATATAATAAAAATAAAATACTAAATAGATAGAAAAATACTACCATAAATAATAAATTCAGCTTCTTTTTTCCCACAGGTACAGTGATTTAGAATTGCATAAGTCATCAGAATACATATAAGAATATATATTTGCCTTCTCACAAACTAATCCATATACTGCAGTTTTATTTGTTTAAGTGCTTATATAACCTGACAGGAATGGGGGGGGGGGAGCAGAAAAGAAGTGGAAATTGTTTTCTACTAAGGCATAAATACTCTAGAGCTCTGGAAATTTTGCCTTGCGCATGAGTAAAAATAAGCTAAAAGCTCACTACATTTTTTAATTAATTCATTGCAGCCTAATTTATCCATGGGCCTTATTAAACACCTGGATGTTTCAGTCTGCTTCTATTTGATACTGGTCTGTATTCTGTATATTTGACCATATGGTTTTAACTGTCACCAATATTTTACTTTTGCTTTGTGTTGAAATAGTATTTTAATGCTGCTGCTTTAGTTGTGTATATGGAGAGAGAGAGAGAGAGAGAGAGAGAGAGAGAGAGAGAGAGAGAGATGGAATTGTTTGGTTTTTTATTTTTATTTATTTATTTATTTGGTAAACTGCCTTGAGAAACCTAACAGCAAGATAAACATACTTCAAATAAAAGAATGATGGTATATTGGATACAAGTGTGAAGGAGGATTTCGATACATAAGATTGGTATCCACTGGTAGTCAATCCGCTGACAGAAGACCTCTACCAGCAGAATAAGGGGAGATTTTTTTATGATTCCCCCTTCCCCTGTAGCCCCCCTCCCCTAAACTTGATTGGTTGGGAGACCCTCCACAGAGATTTTAGGGTGCATGGTGGGCTTCGGGAGGAAGGGGAATAGCTGGAAATCCCCCTCTCCATTCTGCTGGCAGATGGCTTCTGTTAGCAGAATGACCACCACTGGATGCAACACCTGAATTTTGTCTGATTACTTTTCTGTATAACATGTGCTTCAAAGGGGGTCTTTTCTGGTCATTCCTTAATGCATAAGTAGAGTCAGATTTTCTTATTCAGCAGCATCTAGGCAATATAGACGGACCCGATGTCTGCCATATCTCAGCCCCACAAATTTTTCAAGTCTTAAATTACAAATGTGCAAATTTGGTATGCTCAATTAGCATACATCATTTCTGCAGTTTCCAACAGGTGCTTTATCTTCTACCAGCCAGTACCAAAGGCAGTGAATAGTCTTTCTAGAAAACCATTTTTCAGTGTTAAGGTAGGTCCTGCAGCTACAAACCTTCACAGCACAGAAAGGCATTCTGACCTGGTAAGAGGGTCATCATTCAGTTGTAGAGTATATACGCTCTGTATGCAAAAGGTCCCAGGTTCAGTCACTGGCATCTCCAGGTAGGACTAGGAAAGATCCCTGTCAGAAACCCTGGAAAGCCACTGTTCAGCCAGTGCAGACAATACTGAGCATCATAGACCAGTGGCTTGACCCAGTGGAAGGCAATTTACCAATGGGGCAGCTTCCTGTACCCCATTGCTTTTATTATTCAGAACTTATCTTCAAAGGGTTTCTTTGCACAAAATTATGTGTTATCATTATGCAGAAACTTAATATGCAGAAACCAGCATGATTTAAAATCTAGAGTTCATAACATGCGTGATGATGTATCATACACTACATGATTTAGCATGACAAAGTCTTAGATATATAATGTAAACTCATGATGTAAAATATTACGATGCCCTTCTAATTCCTGTAGGTTGTTAAGGGTGAAGTAGGATTGTGGGGAAGCAAAAATATTCATGCCTGAAAAAGCACCCTCACTCACATAAACGCTCTTCCTCTCCCAACATACATGAATCAAGTGACAGTAAAACATTTGTGTGTTTGTTTCTTACATGTGTAATTCCTTGACCATATAATACATAATCTACAATTATGCATTACCTTTATTAGGACTAACCAAAATGCCACAAAAGATCACACAAGCTTTCTAGAACTTTTCATCAGGTGTCAGGTGGCCCCTGACTTCTTTTCTAGTCAAGCTGTCTACAAAGCTGTCAAGTACTTCAGTCAATTACTTTTATTATGCAAACTACAAACAGGCTTTGCTTTACGTTACAGACAGTATCCTTATGCAGCAGCAATTGGCAACAAACTTTCTTAGCAGGCTTTACATAATATAGTAGGCTTCAGGTAACTAGCTGGGTTAAAGCACCATGAATGAGAGTTGCTACTAAACTGCCGCTGGCTACTATGGACCCCACCTCTCAGACTGAATGGCCTACCAAGTCCTGCCCTCAAGGTGAGTCTTTCTAGAGGGCTGCCTCCCTTCCTGCAAGTCTCTTGGAGCACCTCATGACTCTGTGTTGCGCCTCCCTTTTCATCTGACGTCTAACTCTCGGGTCTCTTATTCTCACCCCCTCCTCCTCTTCGTTAGGAGTCTGTGTTCTCATGGATTAGGGGAGGACCTGGCCTGGTTGTCATCCAACTGATTAAACTGCAGCTGGGCTTCAGCCTCTCTGTCACTGTTCCTCTTACCTTGACCTCTTCTCCTGCAAAGTTGATGCCTCGGCAACTCTTTCCACCTCCCTCTCCCCTTCTGACTCAGTTCCCATGTCTTCTTGGGGCATGTCTGCAGAGGTGCTGGGCCCAGCATCAGGCTAGGTGGCAGAAAAAATAAGGGATGGGGGAAGAACAGAAATGTCCAAATATAATATATGCAAGTGACTGGTCCTGTAATCTACAGTTTGGCTGATTTTGACTTATAGACTATATGCAACAGTTATTTCCTACTTCCAGTTGTCATCTAAACCCTATTCATGCATTATAAAAAATGGTGAAACTCACCACATGAGCAGGAATGGGGCCGTGTCAAGTAGCCCTGCCCCTGACCTTACATCACATCATAACCCCCCCAAAGATGTCCATGCATAAAGCACAAACTCCTGCAGCGAGGAGGCCTTTGTATGTACAGCTGTACACATGTAGGCTTCCATGCAATTTGGAACTCTGTGCGATCGGGGTTTGCTGCAGGTGAAGGCGAGTGTGGAGGTGATTTCCCAGTGATCTCCACTGAAATCATTGTTTCAGGGCCACGGGGTTCATTATAAAGGGTTGTTGTTGTTGTTCAGTCGTTCAGTCGTGTCCGACTCTTCGTGACCCCATGGACCATAGCACGCCAGGCCTTCCTGTCCTGCGCTCTCTCCCAGAGCGTGCTCAAGTTCATATTCATTGCATCCGTGATGCTATCTAGCCATCTCATCCTCTGCCGTCCCCTTCTCCTTTTGCCTTCAGTCTTTCCCAGCATCAGGGTCTTTTCCAGATTATAAAGGGTACTGGGAGCTAAATGCAGCCTGCAGGCCGCAGACCGTACACCGCTGTTTTAGTGTTACATTTGATCCAGACCTTATTGTTCTTCATATGCATTTGAGAATTTCACATAGTTGATCTTAGTAGTCCTTCAGACTACCCATTAAAGTAGGCCAGTATCTTCATACGCATGATGCAATCAAACAATAGACCTGCAGGATCAAATACAATGAACATCTAACAGCACAAATTTGAGACTGAT
This sequence comes from Heloderma suspectum, assembly GCF_057233095.1. Lineage (NCBI taxonomy): Eukaryota > Metazoa > Chordata > Lepidosauria > Squamata > Helodermatidae > Heloderma > Heloderma suspectum. The sequence continues at coordinate 166,468,367 of NC_139462.1, forward strand.
GCCTCAGCAACTCTTTCCACCTCCCTCTCCCCTTCTGACTCAGAATCAGTTCCCATGTCTTCTTGGGGCACGTCTTACTCCCACAAACTGAGTTTATGGGAGACAATTCATTTTTGGAGAATGGAGATCTGCAGCAACATGCAAGGTTGACTCAAAGCACATACAGGGAGGCTGAGGTGCAAGCATTAGACATTTAAGTCCCACTGATTCTAAAAGTCGCCATCCAGCATTGAGAATATCAGAAAATTTTATTTGAGCTGGGACTTAATTGAGATTGGGGTTATCTTTCCTACTTCAGAAAATGGGTTTCTCGCTTTAGGTGTATTATCACCAGTGATTGCTGTTGTGAATGTGTCAACTCTGTTCTTATCATGCCTTCCCCAATCTGCTGCGCTCCGTATGTTTTGGTCTATGATTCTCAGCTTTCCTAACCATTGGCCATGCTGGCTGGGACTGATGGAAATTAAAGTCCAAAATATCTGGAGGGCACCAGGTTGGGAGCCTGATGGATACGTTTGAGTTCTGCATAAAAATGTTACAGACTTACTGCTACCTCTTCTATTTAATAGTCCTTTTACCTCACTCGCCCTCCAACCCTGTACCTATGTGTGCAACTTTGCCAACTGAGTATTACATTTCATGAATCTGATGATGGGCTCTATTCCCTAAAATGTATCCTACATTTAAAAAACAAAAACAAAAAATGTTCTTGTAAAGTACCACCAGACTCATTTTTGCTACCAAAATACCTATTTGTATAGGTATTTTGAATTTGAGTGTTATTTGGACTTTAGCAGTGCTCCTTCAAGTAGACCAGTTAATATATTGCTTGACACACATACTCCTCTGAAAAGCAAGGGGTGTTATTCCCAGTTTTCCCACTCTATATCTTCTCCCAGAAATTGTATCCAGGATGCTGGTAACTCAGACAAAATAAACAATGTGAAGTCAGCCTCATATGATTAAGTTTGGCTTCACTAAATTTGATTTATGTTTTAGGGACAGATTGTTAACACTACATTCTGAGTGATTTTATTTGGGGAAATGTTCTTCTATATTTTATCACGCTTAGGAGAGAGAGAAAAAGTTCACCAGGCTCTTAGTGTTTAAATCTAACAACATTTCTTTGTTTTCTACTTTGTAGGTGTGGGCACAAAGAAGGATAACCAGTGAGTCATAAATCCAAGAGCAGAAAGCATGGAGATCCAAAATGTATGGCTGGGTGTAGCAGCTGGTGTTGTGAATCAGGCCGTCACCAAACAGAGAACGGCTACTTCACAACACCAGGGTTGCCCCTTGCCACAGTCAACTGCCTAAGGAATTTCTAAAAAAAGAGAACTCCAAACATACATCGGGACAGGAAATCTGGATGGACCCATTTTAATTGTGTAGCCTTTATAATCTACTGTTTAAAAATTGAGTGGTTTTGGACAGAGAAATCTAGCTGGTTACTGTTAATCTCTATGTTTAAAAAAAAAGATAGAAAGGAAGTTAGTTACTGAAAAAGGAATAATTTTGACTTGCTCTGTAGGTCTGTACAGGTCCAGAAAGACATAATGCTCTTAGTCTTAATCATGGATTGAGACTGAAGCATCATAGTTGCTCCATTGGCCATGGGCATCAGTTTTCAATCCCTTCGTAACTAAAAATATCTATATCAGTATTTTGAATTTGAGTGTTAATTGGACTTTAGCAGTGCCTCTTCAAGTAGACCAGTTAACATATTGCTTGCCACTGTTCCAGTGACTCATGTGCCAGTTTACTGGACGGCTTCCACCATTGTGTGGTAGGGACTTGACACCCATACTAGAGAGCATTGCAGTATGATGATGGAGGCATTCATCAGCTGTGTGCCTGCACACTTCTGAGATAACAATTCCCATGCCTCTGCCACCACTTTCCAACATCCTCTGGTAATAGCGGCTTGTTCTGCCCCCGCTCCCCGCAACACATACACACACACACGAGAGCAGAGCACACTAGTTGAAAGTGGCAGCATTCAAGTGAAATCACTACATATAGGTGAGGGGAGCTGAACTCTCCCCACTTACCTACCTGCACTCCATTGCTGCAGCCATTTTTCTTCCCTGCCTGGCTCACATCTGGTATTGGAGCTGAACAGGGAGGAAAGTGCCTGAAATGGCAGAGGTAATATGAGGGAAAGGGAGGGTTCAGTTCTTCTCACCCATACACACCTTTTGTTAGAACCCACTCACCCTTGGTGGTGTTTGCACAACATGACAGCCCACCGTGGGTTATTTAACCCATGGTGAGGCTGTGGTGTGAACTGGGCACATGCGGCCAGCATATTGAATATACAACCCCCATTCGTGGGGGTTGTCGTGTTGTGCAAACCCAGCGACCATGAGTTATGCAAGAGTTAACCCTCACATAACCCATGGTCTGTTTTATTTAACCCTCACATAACCCACACTTGCTGGGTTTGCACAATATGACAGTCCCCAAGCGGAGACTACATGTGCAACCTGGTGCCTGCAGTCATTGATCCTCTGTGAATGGACCAGATACATGAACAAACTAACATGGCTGCCTCTGTCATAACTAGCCTGGCAAAAAGTTGAAATGGATTTTGCCAACTTGCTCCACACATAATTTTACTTGTTTGTTATGGGCAAACTTAACTTTTTGCTAAAAGCTAATATTCACTTCTAATGCGTGCCTTTCACCACTAAGTTTAGATCCAATTGTGATGCTGTTTAGAAACATTCCTATTTTATTGCTCTGTATTTGTATGTTTAATGTTTCACATTTGTGTCTTGTTATAGGCTATGTTTGCTTGAATATTCCCTAGTTAGCATATTTTTGTGTTTATATTTTTATAGATTTTGTTGTGACATTTGGAAAAAACGAGGAAATAAACTGATTATCGGTCAGTAGTATGGGGTATTGGCTTGGCTAATTCCACCACACATTATTCTGAATTTAGTGCCTGGTCTTAGTCAGCCTATATCACTCAAACCCATACAGAGTCCCAACCTGCTGGGCCAGACGATGCACAAACTAGTATGGGTTTGAATCCAGAGTTAGTCACACTTTGATTAGACCCATGTAAATCAATGGGACTCAAGTTAGCTATGAGTCCCATTGATTTCAGTGGGTCTGTTCTAAGTATGACTAACTGGATCCAATTGATAAAGTATTTAGTACCACCAATGAAGCAGAACAATCTTACACGTCAACAACCCCATCTACCCTTTACTATAAAGACCTATCTCAAATAAAATAGATTTAACATGTTTGTTCAACTCAAGGTGTCTAGACTTGAGCTTTGGCAAAAAGACTCACCACCACAAAACATACAATTACATGTCTGTTGCCAGGGCCCTCAAATACTTGCTCTGATCTCAGAACTTGGTGCATGGATAGTAAATGAGGGGAACCGTCATAGAACAGTCAGTCTATGAGAGATACTCTACACCACGGGTAAGCAACATGATGACTACACCCCTGGACACCTTTCTTGATGCCCGCCAAGGTGCCCAATCCCTCCTACTTAAACACACACACACTTACTGCCAGCTTGGATTGCTGTGAAATAGATTTCTGTTCATGCTGAAAACTGTGGTTTCAAATGAGTTATTTAACGGGAACCCCTCAAGTAGGACACGAATGTAATTGCACCATCCCGCTCATGTTCCCCAGTAGCTGGTATACATAGGCATACAGCCTTTGATACTGGAGGTAATATATAGCCATCATGACTAGTAGCCACTGATGGCTTTCGCTATTAGCATTCTTTCTTTTTCTTTTTTACATTTGTAATGGCATGGAGAAAATAACAAACTCCATGGCAAACCATTTGAGATAATGATGAGACTTGAGCAGGTCTTCTTAGACATGTTCTAGTAACCTATGAAAAGTGAATTTGATAGGAGTAACACTGAGTATTAGAATAAGTAGAAAGCCAAAAAAAAATAAGAAAGACTATTCCCTCAGGCTCCACAGTATGCTATATCTAATTGTTACTAATGGTTGGCCTGGTCAGTTTCTTTGACCTTTGAATACATCTTTACTGGAGATTTGAGGAGTGGGTGGGAGATCATACCTTGTTCAGTACAATTGAAACCCCCAAGCCATGTACACCCTGAGCTGCTCATCTAAAAGCATCTTCAAAGCACTTCACCAGCACCCTATTATACTTAATTTTTCCATGACATTTGCCCCAAACTTCTCAATCCTATGCACAGTTACCAAGGAGTATGTCTCGCTGAATGCAGTTGGACTTACTTCCAACTTACAGGTAAGCATGTATAGCAGGGGTTTAGAACCTCTTTGAGACTGAGCCAAAGAGCTGAACTCCATTTTGGAGAAACTCTTGGGGGCCACATTTCAGTGGCGGGCAGGGCAGGGCAAAATGGGTAGGGCAAAAAATAGCATATTTGGTCTTAAAGGTCTTACTACCAGTAACTAAGCCTTACAAGAGGTATTTTAACCTTTTAGAATGGGGAAAACTGCACAAAAGCTGGAAAATCCTGAAGTGGTGGATTTGGCCCCTGGGCCTGAGGTTGTACACCCCTGATTTATAGGATTGTGCTGCAGAGCATCTTAGCACAAGAACAATCTATAAGTAGGTTCAGAAACATTTTTTTTCAAAGCAGATAAATCAACTAAAAAAAACCCAATATGTTTTGAGCCATAGGTGGTCATCAGAGGAAGAAAATACAAGTGTTGCATAAACAGGAAAGTTCCTGTTTTAAACGGTTTGTAATGAGGAATATTTGTGTATTGAGAAGATACAAAACTTTTAAATAAGCTAGGAAGTAACAGGAAAAGGGGGTCATGTTGTGTTCCAAACTGAAAAAGCTTTTGCTTTGATAGGGTCTAAAATAAAATTGAATGGATGGTTTCCATTATAACATCTTGCAAATCATTGTGAACCGCCAAGAGAGCTTTGGATATTGGTTGGTATAGAAACGTTGTATATAAAATAAAAAACAGCAGATATACTCAGTATTGCCAATGGTTTCCACTGGACAGCTGGTTTCCCTTCCACTGGACATATCTCTACATATATTCTTGTTATCTGCGCATCAGAAATGCCAAATCAATATAGTAACAACAAATGTATTATTGCATCTGCTCCTGCTCATCTAGAGCCCAGGGGCAGATTTTCCTCAGCAGAGCATTATGGAATATAAACATAATTTAATGCTGCTGCAAATATCCAAAGGAATTCCGGGTGACCTCAGTTTAGAAAGAACACCACCTGCAATAAAAGCACAATCTCAGCCACACATGACAGGTCTCTTGCGGTCCATTGGGGGTAGGGAACACTGTTCAGTGTTTATTGTATTCCGCATATATACTTCCTCCTACACAGCTAATAGGAACCTTTGGGTGCAATTTGCATCAGGAAATCAGCAGAAGGTGGGGTGGTGGGAGAAGTGTTAAACTCCTCTCCCCCATGCTGCAGTCCCAGTTCAGTTTCTTTTTGAAAAGGAGTTCTGATCACAGAGGGCCTTACTTTATTTTAGTACATGTATCTATCCTGCCTTCCATCATAAAACGTAAGGAGACATCCATGGGGGTTCCCATCCAAACACTGACCTGACCTAAACCTATTTTGCTTCCACAAGGTGGCTGCTTCGTGTACTTTCAGACCGTGGAACTCCTACATCACACCTAGTTTGGCCCTCAGAGCACACACTTTACGTATGCAAAGTCCCAGGTTTAGTCCATGACATGCCCAGTTAAAAAGTGCAAGGTACAACAGCTGAGAAAAAATCTGCCCAATCTCTATAGAGAGGCACCAGCTGATAAGATGACAGCAGGCTAGATTGTAGACTGATGCTCTGGTTTAGTGAGTGACAGCTTCATGTGTTGGAAACCTTGGAATCCTTGGATGCAAAAGCACAAGGTTACATTGAAATTGGTCCTGGTCTGAAGGTATCTTAGGTAGTCTCATATTTTAACCTAAGCAGGCCTTGGCCTTCTTTGCTTAAAACTCTCTTCTTTGTATTCCTCTGTGTTGGGAGAAAGCCTAATGGTATATAAAGGTTAAAATGATTGTGTGTGTGTGTGTGTATATATACACATACCCACACAAACGAACAATGATTTTAATAGCTGCAGAGTCGTTAGCTGGCTCAATAGCCGAAAACAAAGGAAGCAAAACATAAACAAACAAAATAAAAACCTGAATTCCCCATCACCCACCCCCTTCCTCTTCTCTGATATCAGAAGGCAGGTGTGTTATATGATAGCAAATGCGCTGTATCTGACAGGCAAAGAACAGGAAAGAATGTGTAATTGAGGTCACCACAAGACAGAGGCAGCCCATTATTGCCGCTTCTCTATACAGGCCTTCAAATGGCAGAGATAATGTCATCCAAATGCACAATGGCGCTTTCAACAGCACAGCAGTGATAAAAACCAGGAGACACAATTGAAAATATAATAAATAAATGGGGCAGACTGTTTATTTCCCCAGAGAAGGAATGTGATTAAGGTGTCTGCCTTCCGCTTTAACAATAAAAATGTAGGCATTTTTCTTTTCTGAAGGAGTTGTTCTCAGCTTTTGCCTGTTCGACACAAAAGTCTTCGTTTACAGCCGCGACACCCAGGCTTTTTATTTGGTCTAGCAGAAGAGCAGCAGAGATGATTTTAGAGGAAGAAAAATAAAGTTTGTACTTTAAGGATGCAATTCTGTGCATACTTACTTAAGAGTAATCAGCAGTCTTTGGCAAACTCCTATATTTACATGCTAATTCATACTTATTTATTTACAATATTTATATACCGCCCCATATCTAGAACATATTCATAAAAGATTGAACAAGAAGGGCAAGGCATCCAAGAGGAGCAGGCCCTATGGAACTCCTGGGAACTGAATGTGCTAGCAATGCTGATGTCCTGCTAAGGGCAGGTTGCCTTGTTTCTCCAATTAATGAACTAGTCTTAGAGCAATTTCATACATTACATTTTAAAGTATGCCCCTTAAAAATGTACAATGTGAATATGATAAACAGGTATAAACAGGTATGCTTTTCAGGAAGCACAATTAGTTAGAACCCCCTGTCAAGTATTCACTCTGAGGCAAACCCAGGTTTGCACTGGTATAATATCTGAAAGACCCACCAGGGAAGGTTCATAGCAGACTAATGCTAAGGCTAGTGTTCTTGTCTTTTATATGCAAATTACTTTCACAACCAGGTCTAATTTAATACAGTCTCTTCAAGGAAGTAAGAAGACAGAGTCACTTATATTGAGAATATCCAACATGGTGATCTGATGAAAGAGTGAAACTCAATATTCATCGTGTTCTCCTATTCACTTTTTCCTTTGCCTTGCCAGCCCACTTCCAAACCTTGAAATATGGTCAGAGTAACAGGATGACATTCTACAAAGGGTTACACACCAGGAGGAAACTTTGACGAATTGTAACCAATGTGAAGTGCGAAGAACTATAATCACTCGACACGCATTATGGGAGCCAACATTATTTGAGAAATCAACAATAGCTATTTCTGTCCAATCTTGAGCCAGTAGTGCAAATAAGACCATAAATTACCAAGCTATAATTTTTTTTACTAGCCCCGCTTCTACCCAAACGTGATTATGTGTATACACACATAGCACAGGAGCCAAAGTGACTTATTCTGGTATGAAGTGAATTTTCAAGCATCAGACCAGTATATCCTCCCTCCAATTTCTTAAAACACATATGTTGGTGAAGCTTTTTTTTTTTTGGCATGAGGCCCAAATTCTATTTTGGAGAAGCTCTCAGAGGCCACATTTCAGTAGCGAGAAGGACACAGGCAAAAGTTGATGGGGCCATGGGCAAAACTGAAAACCCGCTCCATGTCCAAATTCCATTTTTACCAATTTATAGCAAAAAGCATGTCTACTCAAAAATAAGCATGAGCAGCATGTCTACCCACAAGTAAGCAGGACAAGCCTTTACATATCTACTCACATGTAAGCAGGAAAGAATCACTCCACAGCACTTTCAAACAGCATCCCAAGCACTAAGCCTCCACATGTCTACTCAGAAGTAAGCATGGCAGAAGGGGCAAGGCCTCTACAGTCCTTAGAGGTTCCTCATCCCTGTTCTAGGCAGTGGAAAGGGAGTAGCTTCATGGCTGTCACAAGGGCTAGCTAATCAGCCCTCTGCGCAGCCATGCAAGGCGTTATGTGGCTTTAAAAAAAAACCTTATTATACACAATTGAATTATGTACACAGGAAAAAGGGGGGGTCTATTTTTAAGAAGAACATCACAGGTCCTCATTTTCAGGGTCATCCCTTTGCAGCCTTGGCAAAAGCCCCTCTGCTGGGAAAAAGGATGGTGGACATTTTGTAAACTATAAACTTTTGTGCTATAATCCAAGAGTCATGTGAGAAATCAAGAGATGTCTGATATTATAGACAGACCACTCAGCCTTTCTCATAATAGTAGAACTCAGGGCCATCCCATGAAGCTGAATGGTGAGAGATTCAGGACAGATAAAAAGTACTTCTTCACACAGCGCATAGTTAAACTATGGCATTCGCTACCACAGGATGTAGTGATGGACAGCTTCAAAAGTGGATTAGCCAAATTCATGGAGGATAAAACTATGAATGGCTACTAGTCATGATGCTATATACTACCTCCAGCATCAGCATACCAGTTGCCAGGGAACACGAGTGGGATGGTGCTGTTACACTCATGTCCTGCTTTTGGGTTTCCTGTGGGCAGCTGATTGGCCGCCATGTGAACAGAATGATGGACTCAATGGACCCTCGGTCTGATCCAGCATGATTCTCCTTATGTTTTTAAGACGCTCACATTATTTCTGGGCTTGAGCTTGCTGCAGGGAACTGGCCCTACCTCTCCTGGCTACTGAAGAAAGGGAAAAGAATCACATGCAGGGCAATCCTCTGCATGTTTACTCAGAAGTAAATCCCACTTTGATCAATGGTGCTCACTCCCTAGTAAGTTTGTTTAGGATTGCAGCCTTAAATCACAAAATATATAACACAGTACACCTCCTTTCATTTTTGCTCCTTGCCATAAACAACCCAAGAAGCATGCCCCCAAAAGTGGCTGTGTGTATATGCGTGCACTCAAAGCTATGCACAGTTAGACACCCCGAGGCTCAGAGACAACCAGTGACATTGCTGATGAGCATTCAGTTCCCCATCTTCAGCCCCCTACAGTCAAGCACGTCCAAGTGTGTGGTGGGGGCCAACACATATTCGGCCGGGGCATACAGCCCTGACACAACATTCTTTCAGTGTCCTTCCAAAAGAAGTTAAAAGGGAAGATTGACAATTCTGCAAAGTAACTGATCATTCAGACAGCTTTTGCTACCTAAAAGAGGAAACACCAGGCAAACCGCCCTTGGGGGATGGGGCTATCGTTCCAGTCACTGAAAGCTGGTGGCCCCAATTGCAGTGGGAATGTGAATCCATTCTGGGTTTCAGTCAGAACCAGTCAGAATGATCAAGGAGCTATCCAAGGTGCTGAACCCTACCCCTAAAATAGGTTCAGCACCTTAGATAGCTCCCTTAGCATTCTGGCTGGTTCTGACTGAAACCCAGAACAGCCTCACCGAAATCAGAGCCACCAGCCTCCACTGGTTCCAGTCACATAACAATATGGCACCAATTCCTGGCAACTTCCAGCAACCACCCCACACATTCAGCACACACACAGTCTTCCCCCTCCAATCTCCCCAGCAATGATCATCCATCCCTGCTCTGCTGGGAACCCATCCTTACCGAGAGCTTGCTGGATTGGCTCCTGTGAAGGAGGGTGGAGAATCACAGCGATAGGGAGGGGCTCATAGTTCAGTGGGAAGAGCCCCAACTTTGTATGCAGAAGGTCCCTGGTTCAATCCCTAGCATCTCCAGGTAGGGTTAGGGAGCAGCTGTCTATCAAGACCTATGGACCAGTCTCATTAGGCTTCCAAAACTTTATACTCCATGAGAAGACCTTGTTGAACATGAATGCCTTTAACTGTGATCTCAGGGCAGCTCTAGCACAAAGAATAGGTAAAAAGGAATGTCTTCTGGCATTCCTTAGGAGGAAAAATTCAACCCGCCAAACATCACTGTACCCTACCATTGAGAAAGAAGCCCTTGCCATACAATGACCAGGTTTGCATGGTAACTGGTGCCATTAATAAGCCACAGTGGCTTGTTAAGCATGCTGCATGTGCTGGTCACATGCCGGCCCAATTTGCTGAATTATCCTCACCAGGATGGCTTACCATGTTATCTAAATCCAGCAGGGGTGTGTTGCTGCTGTGGCTAACAAACCACCCAGAACCCATGGGATCTTTTAGGGTTCTGGGGTGACTTGTTAACCATGGCAACAACCCACCCTCACCAGGTTCAGACACATGGTAAGCTGCACCAGCGAGGGTAATTTAGCAAATCGGGCCACAACCGGCATGCGCAGCATAACAAGCCACCATGGTTTAACTGCTTGGAGATCATGCAAACTGGCTCAGTCTCTGTGCCTACCCTTTCTCCCAGGCTGCACCCCTCAAATAGACACATGCCTGTCCCATGGAACATGGCACCCAAAGTGGGACAGAAAGACTTGTCAGCCGAGCCAAGGAGCTCTGCTGTACCCTACGCACATGAGATGTGGCATTGCTAACTGGGAAGAACTGCTGGATGAAGACCCATTAAAAATCAAGTACATGCATCAAACAGTATTGCACAATACTGTTTTAATCTATGTTTTCATAAGTACTTTCCCTGCCCCCTTTCTGAGGCTAGGCTTCCCTACTGTTCTCATATTCTCTATCTATCCCTTATTTTCCTTTCTTGAATTTAGTAATTATTACAAACCCTGCTTTGTCACATACGCCTGACACTCAGCATGACAGTTGTCATAGATGAGACAAGGCTGTTAAACTCATCTGGATGGCTACCTGGGATCAGCCCCTAGGCTCTGAATAACTAAAAAAAAGAAAGAGGGGGGGGGAGTCTCCATGAGTCTGTCAAAATTGTCAAATACCTCATTATCTAATTTGTGATGTGCACAAATGGATGAATCCAATTCTCATTGTGCGATCCCAGTATCTAGCAAAATCATAGCCAACAGAACAGGCTCTTCAGAATCAGTAGTGCAAGACCACCCATGCCAAAAACAAAAACAAAAAACCCCTAGGGGAAGAAAACTACAGTATGAAGAGCTAGTGTCAGAAGGTGAAAAATATTTAAAAGGCATGTCCAAATACTATTCACATACACATTTTTATAAATAAAAACAACAAAGAGTCTTGCAGCACCATTAAGACTAACAGATTCAGGGCTCAATCCTATGCATGCTTAGACAGAAAAAAGCTCTACAACTCACAGCATTCCCCAGCCAATAGTTTATAGGTGTTAAATTCAGTGTAGGCCAAACATACCCACCACTTTTCCAGGATGGACACAGGCTTACCCCTAACTTTTGTCAGTACTGCTCCCTTCCATTGTGAAATGAAAATATATAACTTGTAGCAATGTAAGAAACCAACATTTCTCTCCTTTCCCTGCCTCTTTTTTCTTGTGCTGTTCTTAAGGCAGCTTTAACACTCACCCCACCACCTTACTGGCATCTCCCTCTCTCTCTCTCTCTCTTTCTCATTTTTTATACTTCCCCCACCCCCAGTAAGTTTTGTTTCTTGCTTTGCTTTCCAGCTGTGGATGAAAACGAATGGGCCTCCAACACACAATTCAACCACAAACTTTGCGTCAAGGGTGGGGAACCTCAAGCCCCGCAACCAAATCAGTCCCCTCCTGGGGTCCCAATCCAACTTTCCAGGATTTAGCTTTAAGCTAAAAGATGCTGGTATTTGGGGTGTTTTGGCCTTGTCCCCTTTGCCTTTGGCCTGCCCACCCCTGAAAGCTTCCCCAAAATTGAATTTGGTCCTCAGGCTGAAATACATTCAACAACACCGCTGCTCTCATCAACTCCTGGCTCTTTGCAGGGCTCCATTCAACCCCTGAAAGGTAAGCAAAAGAGATTAAATGTACTCCTGATTTTAAGGTGGACCATTGGTCCATCCAGCCCTGTACTGTCAACACTGACCAGCAACGGCTCTTCGGAGGGTTTTTCCTAGCCCTACCTGGAGATGCTTTGGCTGTTGGGTGGTATGTTGTTGTTGTTCAGTCGTTCAGTCGTGTCCGACTCTTCGTGACCCCATGGACCATAGCACGCCAGGTCTTCCTGTCCTGTGCTGTCTCCCGGAGCATGCTCAAGTTCATATTCATTGCATCGGTGATGCTATCTAGCCATCTCATCCTCTGCCGTCCTCTTCTCCTTTTGCCTTCAGTCTTTCCCAGCATCAGGGTCTTTTCCAGAGAGTTTTCTCTTTGCATTAGGTGGCCAAAATATTTGAGCTTCAGCTTCAGTATCTGTCCTTCCAATGAGCACTCAGGGTTGATTTCCTTTAGGATGGACTGATTTGACCTCCTTGCAGTCCAGGGGACTTGTAAGAGTCTTCTCCAGCACCACAGTTCGAAAGCATCCGTTCTTCAGCACTCAGCCTTCCTTATAGTCCAGCTCTCACAGCCATACATTACTACTGGGAAAACCATAGCTTTGATTAGATGGACCTTTGTCGGCAAGCTGATGTCTCTGCTTCTTAGTATGCTGCCTAGGTTTGCCATAGCTTTCCTCCCAAGGAGCAAGCGTCTTTTAATTTCATGGCTACAGTCACCGTCTGCGGTGATCTTGGAAAATAAAATCTGTCACAGCTTCCATTTCTTCCCCTTCTATATGCCAGGAAGTGATGGGGCCAGATGCCACGATCTTAGTTTTTTTAATGTTGAGTTTCAAACCAGCTTTTGCACTCTCCTCTTTCACCCTCAACAAGAGGCTCTTTAGATCCTCTTCGCTTTCTGCCATTAGGGTGGTATCGTCTGCATATCGGAGGTTGTTGATATTTCTCCCGGCAATCTTAATTCCGACCTCTGATTCATCTAACCCGGTGTTTCTCATGATGTACTCTGCACATAGGTTAAATAAGCAGGGTGACAATATGCAGCCTTGTCGTACTCCTTTCCCAATTTTGAACCATTCGGTTGTTCCATGTCTGGTTTTTACTGTTGCTTCTTGACCCTCGTACAGGTTTCTCAGGAGACAGGTAAGGTGGTCTGGTACTCCCATCACTTTAAGAATTTGCCAGAGTTTGTTGTGATCCACACAATCAAAGGCTGTAGTGTAGTCAATGAAGCAGAAATAAGACGTTTTTCTGGAATTCTCTTGTTTTCTCCATGATCCAGCGAATGTTGGCGATTTGATCTCTAGTTCCTCTGCCTCTTCGAAACCCAGCTTGTATTCCCGGTAGTTCTCGGTTCGCATACTCCTGAAGCCTAGCTTGTAGGATTTTGAGCATCACCTTGCTGGCATGTGAAATGAGCAATTGTGCAGTAGTTTGAACACTCTTTGGCGTTGCCCTTCTTTGGAATTGGAATGTAAACTGACCTTTTCCAGTCTTGCGGCCACTGTTGAGTGTTCCAAATTTGTTGGCATATTGAGTGCAGCACTTTAACAGCATCATCTTTTAGAATTTTAAATAGCTCAGCTGGAAGACTGTCATCTCCGCTAGCTTTGTTGTTACTAATGCTTCCTAAGGCCCACTTGACTTCACTCTCGAGGATGTCCGGCTCAAGTTCAGTGACCGCACTATCATGGCTATCAGGGACATTACGATCTTTCCTGTATAGTTCTTCTGTGTATTCTTTCCACCTCTTCTTAATCTCATCTGCTTCTGTTAGGTCCCTGCCTTCTTTGTCCTTTATCATGCCCGTCTTTGCACAAAACGTTCCCTTGAGATCTCCAATTTTCTTGAAGAGATCTCTAGTCTTTCCCATTCTGTTGTTTTCCTCGATTTCTTTGCATTGTTCATTTAAGAAGGCCTTCTTGTCTCTCTGTTGAGCTACAGCCCCTTCTCTATATAGCTAGGTAGTTTTATATAGGTGGCCTTGCTGGCTGGGGCTGATGGGAGTTGTACTTCAACACATCTTGAAAGCACCAAGTTGGGGGAGATTGCACTACAGATATAGAATCCTACACAGCCTTGGGAGTCAGAACAAATAGCAGCAGAGCTCATCCCAGGAAATGTGTATAGTTGTTTTCAGAATGAATTGTTTTGATCATTTCCCTACAGTAGGGGGTTGAGGATGTTTGGCAAGACTAGAAATAAGTTACTTTACAAAGGGTTGTGTGAGTTGCTAGATTTTAAGGAATTCAGGTTTTTTTTCATAACGTTCCCCCTATTTTTGAAAGAAGTCTTACACAATGGCAGATCCAGTCTAATGTTATGACTAAGATTCCAAAATCGCATTAAAAACATTCACATCTAATCAGAATGCTAGTTGATTTACCCATCTGTGAGGAAAACACAAAATGATTTTGCTTAGGTTGCCTAACTGAATGAAGCTTGGTTCACTTGCCTGCAGCTGAAGACAAATTAGGCTGATTATATTGGAAAGGGCACACAGTATATCTAGGAATTAAAACTGTGACTGGGTATTTAGGATAAAGGAAATGAATAGCCCACATTATCCTCAGACTTTGTACAATTAAGTGTCCCTAGACTGTATTGCTATTAATTTTCAAGGGAAATTTCCAAATATTTTAGCACCAGTCACAAACACTTTTCATTTTTCAGCTTGTGGTTGGTTTATGTACATTTTTTAATAAATGGAAAAGTATTCATCTGAGGATGGTGGAATGTTATATAGTTCTGTGACTTGCTGCCTGGCTTTTTTATGTGAACAAACAGTCCAGAAATTATTTAAGTCTTTATTAACAGATGTTTCTTTTGTGCACATATCGCATATTCCCCAGTTCATTTTCTTTCCTTCGAGATATCGTCTGCTATGCATATTTTTATATGTGAGTACTTGACAGATGGTATTTGCCATAGTAATTGGTATATGAAACAAGAGGGCACAACAGCTTCAAACAGTCCTTAAAAATGCTGAGGCTACTGCATTCAGTCTGCCTATTTTTAAAATATATACATACTAAACAAGTTCAGCTATGAAAGCCTGAGATCTACAAATGGCCAATGCATGCACTGAACAACTTGGTGTGTGTTTGTTAGCAGTGCCAGCTCCAAGTTTTGGAGGGCCCTTGGGCAAGATGCCCCCAATAAGACTCTCTCCATCAGCGAGTCTACCTTCTCACCAGCATTGTCACTAACTGCTATTGCTCCTTGTCTTCTTTATTGCTACCATTTGCCTGCTTACCAAGCAGAGAACCAGTGAGGAAGCAGGCAGTGGTACCTCCTCCTCCTGCACTCTACCACTCTTGTCTGGGTTAGAGTGAGAGGCTAGTGAACAAGCAGGTTGCAATGGTGAAGAGGAGGAGCAGGTCCAGAGGGGTCTTGTCAGTGGGACCTCTGCTAGTAGGTGGCCCTTGGCATGTGCTCAGCCATGCTAACCCTTAATGCCAGCCTTGTTTGATAGCCTTGACACTTGAGGGTAACCCACATGCATTAGCTACAGGACTTTGGGTGTGCTGGGGAGAGATTGACTGATACACTCCTGGTTTAAGGATAGAGTAGGCAGCCTCTAGTACTTAATCTTGCTTGGGTGAAGCTCTTCTCAAACAGCACATAGTGTTGGAGCGACTGGGGCCATGACTCACTTAATCTGAACTTGAAGGGTTAATATATACCTGAGTCAGGTGAGAGGGGATCTCTGGGAGATCATATTGCCTTTTCCTTGTCCCCTCCCCCTACTCTCTATTCTCCTTCCTACTTCCTCCTGCAAGGGATGCTGACCCCAGCCAACTTACCTCAAGATGTAAGCTTGTTATATCTCAAGAAAGTCTGTCCTTAACCCACCACTCAAGTGTGTTTTGTCTACATCCGTGGCTACTGACAGGAGGCTGATTCAGGCTTCACATACTACTACCGGTATAATCATTACACTGTAATGTTTAGAAATTCACTCCATGTTTTCCTAGCAGTTCAAGCATACCAGAATCTGGTGCAGTTTTGATCCAGGTTTTATTTAGGACTTGGGATCTCTCCACATAAATTAGACCTGGAGTTGAAATAAATTAGACCTGGAGTTGAATTTAGCCATGCTTAGAGTAGACCCATTGAAATCAACAAGATTGAAATCATTACTTACTTGTCCCATTGATTTCAATGGTTCTACTCTAAGCATGGCTAAATCTGGATCCAATTTCTGCTCACGTGCCATGAAATATTCTGGTCAACCTCAGGTAACAGTACTTGTTTGATACTAAAGTTGTATAAAATAACTTCTCTACATTGTCCTGAAGAATCTTACGATCTGCACACTGCAAGAGCAGAGATCCAAACGCGATATAGATTTGACATGCATATAATGAACAACTAGCTTTTTGGGGGGTGGCAGAGTATTATTTGCCATATTATGTACCTACTTTAATTAATGGGCATATTTCCCTTCTTGATGTATTCAAATAGCATGAAGTGATTAATATCACCAAAGACAAGATTAAGTAATCATGCTAATTACAAGAGCAGTATAATGCAGTGGATGAAGTGTTGGGCTTGCATATTCAAAGTTCATGTTCAAATCCTCACTCAGCCATAAATCACATGGTAGTCCTTGCCTAACCTATCTCACAAGGTTGTTTGGAGGAGGTGGTAAGAGTCAAACAATGAGTATGAACCACTTTGGACACTAAAAAGTACTAAAAGGATGATAAACAAAATATTTACTCAGTGACAAGATTGTGACTTGTGACATAAATTTCAGCTTAATACAATTAATTGCATACATATATTACCTGAAAATATGCTTTACAAACCAAGTGTTAAAAGCACTAAAAAGCTAAAGAAGGGCAGTCAAATCAGAAACAAGCAATTCAACATCTTGCTCTGTAAACTGATAGCTTTAACTATTTTATTGCTCAGATATTTTACTACGTTTAAAATTGTTTTGTATTGCTCCATGCATTTTCATTCTAAATTTCAAAGAGGACACTGGACAAGAGTTTCTCAACACACTATATAAGGCTGTTTACAGCATTTAAATCTATTAGCAATAAAAACCAAATTGTAAAGAAGTGTGTGTGTGTTTTAACCAACTACTTTGTGGTCCTGTTGTATAGTTTTTATGAGAAGCATTTTCATAACACAGATATTATTCTATGGAAAGGGGCAAAGGGGCATTTAAAAGTCTTCATTTTATATTGCAGAAAACTATGAATGCTTTAACAGGGCACCACACTTCTTATGTATGTCGGTTGTATGTGAAGATGATTTGCGGAGAGCAAACAATTCCTAAAAGATTAGAATGCACCATCTGGAGTAAGATGCTCTCTGTTTAAAATAGTGGGGGTAGGCTTTGTTGGAAATCTGTAGGTTGTTATAGTGTAAAGACTAGTGTGCACGCCTGGGAGAGAGACTCACGCCTTTGTCTGCTTTGCAGGTTCATAATTAAGCAATGCAGACACAGCACTGTACAGCTATTCTGGCTAAACAAGAGAGTGGCAGCCTTTTGTTCACAGACCCAGCTCCCTTATAACTGCCAAAGACTTGCTGTGACTGAAGATAAATGTATTGGATGAATTAGATCTACAGTTGCACCAGCATGATATCACAAATCCTGACAAACTTGGATTCCAACACACATTATTTGGATATCACAGATAGGCTGGTATAAGAGTTGTGAGCCATGTGACCTATAAAGTTACTGCCTGGCTACAGCAGTCTTACCTACTGATCAATCCATATTGTAGATGGCCAGAAGAAGGCCCCGGGCCCCGGAGTATGTGATCTCCCATCTTTCCCCTTACTATAGCGGTGGGGAACCTCAGGCCCAGGGGCCAAATCTGACCTTCCTAAGATCCTAATCCAGCCTTCTGGGGTTGTCCAGATGGACCCAACCCCTTTTGTCCAACCACCAATCGTTTGGTGGTTTCCCAGCTTTTGTGCAGTTTTTTCCCCATTCTAAAAGGTTGAAATGCTTCTCTTAAGGCTTAGTTCTGGCAGTAAGAGCTTTAAGCTACAGTACACTGGTGACTTTTGAATTTTTGACCCCACTCCCTTTGTGTTTGGTCCCACCCACCACTGGAATACAGCCCCCAAGAACCACTCCGAAATTGAATTCGACCCTTGGGCTGAAAGAGGTTCAACATCCCTGCCTTATCAGGTCACTATGAGCATCTTCTTCCTCCCTGCCTCAGCAGACAAACAAGACTTGTCCCTCAGTGGCTGAGTGGCCCTGTGCTGTGGAATCGGGTAAGTTGTAGCCAAGCTAGAAATAGGTGCAGCAATAGGGGGAAGAGGAAGCTGGACCTGGGGGAACCCAGAGAAATGGAGAAAGATGAGTGGCAGCAGTAAGGAAGACAGCAGGGCCAGGCACTTTGTCATTGCCCTCTGCCTGCCTCAACCAGCAACACAGCCTTGGCAGCTTTGGAGAGGCTGCAGAGGCCAGAGTGGGGTATGGAGAGATTGCCTGGGCTCTGCTCCACACTCCACCTTATTCCCCTTGAGGTGGATACCTGCTCATGGTGAGGGAGCCACCCAGCAAGGGTTCTGCTCATGTAGTTAGCCTTAACATCCACCCACATGTTTCCTGTACATGGAATCATGGATACTCATAAAATGGAGAAAGGAATCCTGACTGTTGCAATACAGAACTTTGGCCCTTTTATCCGTGTAAATGGGAGGCCCTGGGATGGCAACCATCTAGGCAATTTGGGGGGCAAGTGTTAACTGTAAGAGGTCTAGTATGAGTAATCTGAGCCTGTGTCCTTACATCCTTGGTGTTAAAGTAACATCCCCTTGCTGAGCTCTGAGGTGGGCAGGGAACTCAGGCAATGAACAGTGCCACGTACATTATGGATGCCCCATTTAAACCACTGACTGGGGCTCCAACATACTGTGTATGTAAGCTTTTGGAATACCTGGTCAATACTCACTTGGCCTGGGTCCTTGAATATAGTAACTTACTGACAAATACCGAGCATAATTTCCATAGGCATGAGCACGAAATTAGAAATTCTGACTTGTAAAGCCTTTCTGAGACAAGATCATCTAAGTCACTAGATTCTAGTGTCTATCTTTTTCAAATTTGAAGAGTTAGGACACTTTTTGGAAATATGTAATTGTTAAGAGGGCTTTATAATTATGGCATAAGAAGTAATTTGCCTGCTTTTGTTGAAAGTTTTTTTGAGAACCATTCATTTTAAGTTTCATTAGCTCTACCTATTCCAGACTTTTTGAGCAGGACAAAAGTAATGTTTGGAATCTTTTTTTCTGTGAATATTAATGGCATTACTACACTGCCACCCCACCTACTAGCAGCTCATAATTGTATGTTATAGTATATAATATACAATGGGTTGTGGCATATAAATGTTTTAAATAAATAAATGCTCATAACTTCTAGATAAGTTTCAAGTCCTCATGTGTGCAGTTTATTAAAAGGCAGCTACAGCAAGCTTTATTGGCTTTATTGAATGGCTATAGATCCTCCCAGACAAAAGATGCCTGTATACTTTTTTGCCCAAAGTGTGGTTTACATCCTAACCTGAAATTGAAATTGGGCCTGATGGAAATTGCAGTGGTAACAGAGACTAAGTTTTGGGAATTGATTTGGAGCAGGAAACTAACTTACCTGACACACCTAAGTCAACTTAGGGTAAAGTGCTTTCTTCTACCTCACAAGGGGCAGACCACATATTTACGTTGTGAATCTGCAGGGCATTGGTTCACTCCAAAGTAGACTATGGCTCTGTAGTGTATGATTCTGCAAGCCAATCTGAGGTTTAGACTGTGCACTGGAGCATATCACACCTCACCTTAACATAGCCTCTATACAGAAGCATTGGAACTGCTGAGAAACACAGCTAAGCAGCTGTCCCTGCTGAACCAGCTCCACCTGGCATTGTGTGTTTGCATCCCTGTGGAAGACACGTTTCTGATAGTTCCAACTCCTGAGACCACATGGGAGCAGCATTTGTCCACAAGTGCATGACTATAGCACGAAGTTTCAGAACCAAGTCAGCTGTGTCCACTGCAGAACTTTTAGCAACCTTCCTTGTGTTTAATTACATAAAGAGCTTGTGTTTGGAAAAGATCAGTGCTCTATACCAATTCCTGTAGATGGCCTTGGATTAATTTATGTTGCGCTCATATCTTCTGCTTCCTGGTATTCTTTCACAATTGGGAGTTTTCAGCCCCTCATCTATCAGGTTGGGTTTTGTTGGGTATCTGGCCATGTAGGCATCAGAGGCAATGAACTGGGTGGGAGATGGAGGTGATGACAAATGAACTCTGGATGCTTGGAGGACCAAAGCACAGAGGGCCATAAGGCTATAATTGGTGCCTAGCACCAGGTTAAGTTATGATAGGGCCAGGTCAGACTTCGATAGCTTCAGGATTTGGGGGGAACTTCAGGACATGGCCCCTACTGGTTGACCATCTAGCACAGTACTGCGTGACTCTTTACCAGAGGGGTTTGGCAACCAGGTCTACAAGAAGCAAGCTAGCAGCTCTGGCCATCTACCACAGGGGACTTTAGAATAAAATGCATGCTGCAGGGTGGTCTAGGGGGAAAGTATCCAAACCCAATACAAGTTCCCAGGTCTCACCAGACACGCTGAAGTGTCTGGCCCAGAACTGGCCAAGACTTTGCTCAACCTGGTATGAGGCAGCCTTGTTTCAAGCAGTGACAATGACAGCATTTTTCAGAGCATTCAGGATTGGCGAACTGGTGGTGTGGTCTAAGGCTGACACTTCCAGGCAAGCACTGGGGCCATATGCTTTATGAGAAGCAGCGTGCAAATCCAGCTGTGCTGGTCTAAGACAGACCAGAAGCATCAGGGATCCACAGTGCCTTTAGCAGACACTCAGGATGCAGCATTGTGCCCTGTGCAAATCTTACGAGGGTTCGTTACAAGGAAGGGAAGAGCCCCAGCTTACCTGTTCTATCACAAGACTGGGCCCCTGCTAAGAAAACATCTGTTTTGGATGGTTAAGAAGAGAGCGTTAAGGAAGAATAGTGGTTCAAGGCCAGTATTTAGCACATACTCCTTCAGGATTGACGGGACCTCCATGGTGGCTGCCCTGGGTCTTCCAGAACAGGAAGTCAAGGCAGTGGGGAGGTGGTGTTCACATGCTTATAAAACTTTTGTGAGGCCGCTGGGGTTAGAGGGAAAGTGTGCTGATAGACCACAGAAAGAGGGGAGGATGTATAGTATTTGTTGCATTATTGACATGTTGTTTCTCATTAGGTGATAAAGATGCCAGCAGGTAAAGGTCATGATCTATGGAGACAGCATGGTGCTTTGGGCTGGCAAGAGAGTGGCTGAGACTAGTTGGGGATCCCAACCGGGGCTCAGTGAATTAGCTGCTCTGGAATGGCTCTGACAGAGCAGCATGAAGTCGGAAAGACTGCTGATGCTCTAGGAAAAGGTTGGGAGTGGTTCACCCCCACAGGTTTTGGTGGTGCACTTAGGTGGGAACGACCTTGGCGTCATGAAAGGTAAAGCTTTGAGGGTGATTGCCGACCTTGGGCAGATGAGAAATAGCTGGCCAGGGATCCACATCATGCGGTCACAGCTCCTACCCAGGGAAAAATGACCCACCGTGTTTGGATAGAGCATGGTGCAGTGTTAATAGGGAACTAAGAATTGCACTAGCCAGAGGGTTGTGTATTTGCCACATCCAGGATTGTTTTCATTGCCCCATCTCTAGAGAGGTGACAGGGTCCACTTATCGGACAAGGGCAATGACTTATTTCCAGGTGATTTGCAGCAGTGTCTGCAAGAATTATTTCAGTGGAGGTGGGGATAATGGACTAAAGAAGTTTGTTCCTACCTCATGACAGGCAGTGCAGGCAGGGAAAGGTTGAGGGAACACAGGGAGGCATCTTTAAGACAAAAAGGGAGCTCCTGGCACCTGCTACCTAGAGTCTAGGGACTTGGGGAAGGACTCCCTTTTAGGGCTCAAGTGGGTCACCCACCTAGATTCTGGGGATTCAGGGGGCGGTGACTCAGGAGGGCACTCCTCAACACCTTAAGGTGTGCCAGGGGACGGGGGGCAGTGGATCTGCTGCCTCTGCCCTAGGGCCAGACATGCACGCCCTTTAAGAGATCAGGATCCTGCACTGTTTTCACAGTTGCTGATCATCTTATATAATATTACATTAATGTTAAGTAATAAAATTGTGGCCCAAGTTATCCACCCTTTTGTGTGTTGTCTCCTTATTTGGGGGGTTGTTTGCAAAGGTAGGAGCCCTATTAAGGTGGGTCAGAAGTGTGATCTGTCAAGGCAGCCCATCTTATCTGACATATCTGTTCCTTAATAAACGTTTCCAGAAAACAAGCATCCTTCAGGCAGCAGCAGCACTTTAATTTTACATCAGCACTCAACCAAAGTCTATTCTTGGAGGAAAGACTTGCTCTATCATATAAAAAAAAAAACAACCCCAAAGGTAGCCATGTTGGTCCATGAGAAAAAAAGATAGGATTTTGCCTCACTGGCTGAGTGAATTTCAGCTGCCTGCCCTGAGGCAACCCTTGAGAAAGAAATGTCAATAGTCAAATGATAAAGTTGTCATGGGAACTAAATACTTTTATTAGGTTCCTCTTCCTGCAGGCAACAGACCTTTAAATTGGAGAAAATTAAACACTAAATAAATAAATAAATAAATAAATAAATGAAGGACATTTGATGGCCACTTTCTTCAAAGGACTTCAATCTGTCCAAAACAAAAGGATGTGTCACAAATATTACAGAGAGAATGTTGGATGAGTCCTAACAAATCTTCTTGAGTTCAAACCAGTACTTTGATTATGGGCACATGCATCACTTAAGAACCAAAGAAAGCAAATCGCCCTGGCTTTGTTAAGGATTTGGTAGAGTCTCTACCCACCAGTATCTATTGAGGAGGACAACCCCACCCACATGGGGTATTCCCCACACTGTCAAACATGTGTTGCTGGAGTGTCCATGATTCTTAAGTGTGCAGCAGCCTGTTTCCGCATATCCAGTTCTCTGCTCCAAACATAACTTCAATTTTGGGTGACAACATTGTTCTATAAGCTTATTCAGACTTCTGAACATTATTGGCTGGCTGCCCCCTTTTAACATGGTTTGAATTATTGGGAACAAGTTGCTGATGAAAGAATTCTCCCATGTTTACAAAGACTAGTATGTTGTGCAATATGGCCTAATTGCATTGTGCCACAAGCTTCAATATACTTACCTACCCTCTCTTATCAATTCTGTACTTCTCCCTGATTTTGATTCCCCACCAAGCAAAGTAATAAAACTCCTGTCTGGTATCTTTTCTGTTGCCATTCGTCTCGTTAAAAGCAGAGCCATTACTTTGCTGATGGCTGGACAATACCTGTTTGCTTTCTGGGAGGGCACACAAGCCTCCGCTACCTTTGCCTTTGACCCTTTTGAGTTGCTATTTGGGCAGCTGGCCATAGGGGCAGGGGAAGTTGGCATCACCTGACCTCCATTGTTGCCACACACCCTTCGTTTATTCAGACACTACCCTACCTATTACTGCTGGGCCCATGACCACATGTACCATTCCCAGGATAAGCAGGAAGCTTAGAACATGAGAATGCACATTCTGTCCTACGGACAAAGTCCTGGTATTGTTTCTGGACAGCCCAAAGAACTTTGAATGGTTTGCACCATTCCTGGTATGTTGTAGATATTTAACAATTCCTTCTTTGGGGAATTACCGAACCCCTTTGGTCTTATGGCCTTACACAATATCGACATATTTGAAACTCTGAACTGTGAGTCTGATTTACAAAGAATCGAATAATCTGCATAACTACTGGCAGGTATCTTGAATCCAGGGTATGGGCTTAGACATGCTTTCACTTTTTGCCAGAAGACTGAGATTGTGGCTAGGCTGTCTATTATTTAATATGTTTAAATCAAAATTGTATTATGATTATCTATACCATCCTGAGTGCTCTTAAACTGAAGGGTAGCTTAAATATATTTATAATTTAAATATTTAACAATTACAAATTTAAAATGGCATAATGTATATGTTTGATACTTACACCATTTAAAACAGAACTATCAAATCCTCTCAGCACTCTGATATGGTTTATTCCAGACATCATTGTCTACAAGAGGAAAGAATATGACCAAAATTACTGTATCTCTTATCTCAAAAGAGTTTTGTTTTATCTTAGCTGTGCAAACAATGCCATGTACATCAGAAAGATCTTCTCCCATGGACTGGACTCCAGCCAGTTAGTGAATTGTCAGTCAAATGCAGGAAGCTTGTGGGAGACAGAAAGATGGATTACATATGCAGAGAGTTCTGAGCAACTCCACAGGGAGCCTTTCCAGTCACAGGGCAGTTCTAAATGCATTTTATAATCACCACACTAATGTTTTCAGGAAGATTCCATGTTCCACTGAAGGCTACATTTACCTTGGTAATTCTAGAAGCAGAGACTGTATTGTCAGAAAAAAAGACACACATTTAAATCCAATGCCAGCATTTCAAGACTGAAACACGCTACATGACAATAGCATCAAATTCTTACAATTGTATCAAGTAAAATTTTTTACAGCCACAGAGGAACATACTAGTTTTAAAAACTACGGATGAGTTTTTGTTTCTTCAAGGCTTACAAAGAACACGCTCCATTAATCATGGACCTGTCCTGAATACAAGAGAAGAGAGATAGTAGGCCAGTACTACTGCTCAGTGAATTCCAATCAAATGAACAGGTATGCCTGACCACAATCGGGGGGGGGGGGAATCGGGGGGGGGGGGAGAGAGAGAGAGAGAAGGAAAAGAGCACAGGTTCCATGTGATCTCCGCTGATCTCACCTGACGGCGGAACCCTGATGTCAATCCTACGAGTGTCTGTGCTCATGCAGCGACTAGACAACAAGTCTTCAAATATATGTGATATGGGCAAGAAGGAGATAATACACAAATAAACTTGACTTATACTCAGGAAGTTTTGCCTTACAGCAATAATTACATAAAAATGCAGCTATGGTATCACGTTAAAACAAGAGCAAAATTACCAGGGAATTAAAAAAATTCATTTACTGAAAAAAAAAGTTTATTTTAAAGAAGACCATGGTGAACAACTTACACTATTCAGAGGAAAACAAGATGCAGGAGGAGGTTCACCTATCCTATATTTGTATCATTCTATGAAATCTCACATGAATGGCTAAGCAGAAAATGGGAAGTTTTAGTAGGAAGCGAGACTGAAATTTAGCTTTTCTGCAAGAAAAGTTTGCAGAATTCCTGCTGTGCACTCAAGAAGTTTTAAAGTCACAAGCTCTTTAAAACTCCTCATGGTTTAATCTATTCATTGAGTAATCAGTAATGGTTTAATGTATTCAAACTCTCAGTGTATAAATGGATTTTAAAGGAAAATTAATCACAACCAGAATAAATCTACATTTCAACATATATTGCACACATTTTTCTATCTAAACCTACAGTGGCTATTTTGTAGTTACACAGCAGTCCTATACATGCCTACCCAGAGGTAAATCCCACTGAGTTCAATGGGGCTTACTCCCAGGTAAGTTGGTACAGGATTCCTGCCTGATAACCGCTAAATTGTATTTGGTTACTGAATATTATAAACTACCCTGGGAATGTTAATAAAAGGCAGTATATAAATAGTCTATTATTCACTAGCTATTAAAATGTAACAGCCACAGAATTCCTTTCATTACCACAAATTCACAAGCAGTATGTTGAATTTATGCCATCCCCCTTCTATATTTTAATCCATCAAAATCAGAAAACCATGATCTTACTACACTATGGACAAAGAGAGATTCTATAGCAGGTGCTTCCCGCTGAAACACAGAGGGATAAAGAAGATGAATCTAATTTTCAAAGTTATAACCTAGGGGTGATATTCTGTCACTTCTGTTGCCATCTGCACTAAAACTTAGTTGAAGTAGAACTGTATTACACTTGATCCTACAGAGTGTGCCCAAGTGTTTGCATTCTTGCACAAATGAAATGTGTTAATGGCAGCCTTCCGGCAAAGCAAATGCTTATTCTGTGCCCTTCAAAGGGTTTGTGAGTGATCCTTACCCTGCTGTCTTCATCCTTAATTGGCCTCCACTGTGGGGAGCAATTAAAAATAAATGGTAGCTTGCTGAGCTGCTGGGAGGGATGTTCTGCAACTCTGAACATGAGCATCCCTTACATAGGTCCATCGTCTATGCCAGAGATGGGCAAAGAGGAAAATAAACTGAACGATTGTAAATATACTCTGTGGAGAACGTCATCACTCAAATCACGATAACAGTTTAAAACAGAAATTACATGGACTTTAAAAGTGATATTCAGAATATTTATCTAATGAACTGCAACTAAGCCTGCAAACTAAGCCTAAACACTTGTAACTGAAACAAACACATATTATTTACCTGTGAACTCCTGCCTCCACTGCCCTCCTCTCTTTCTTGAGCATCAAATTTTAGATTGTACGCTCCTCATGCCTCCACTGCCCTCTTGTATATTGTAAAGCACCATGCACACAAATGGCACTAAAGAAATAAAATAAACATCTGGAATATGTTACATGAAAATTAGTGGCTATTTAAATAAGAGGAATCATGGCATGCTTCCTCTTCCCTAGGTCTCAAAAAGCTACTATACCACAGCAATTAAGGGCATGGCTTAGAACCCCCAAAGCCCCCCAATTCAAATTTCACTTCAGTCATGAACTCAACATGGCCTTTGGGCAACCATTATCCTTCCTCTGTATCTGTAATATGGGGATAATACTGGCCTACCTTGCATAATGTTGCAAAGATTGAAATAACAAAGTCAACAAAGCGATTCAATATTTAGTATTTCTTTCATGCTTTTTCTTGAGTGCTATTATTTTAGATTAGCAACATCTAAAATCTGGCAAAGACAAGAACTGACCAACCTAAGCCTTAAAGTTTAAGGCGTAGAAGGAAATAAGAATCAGATAATACAGAGCCCTTTTCTGTTCTTCCTGAGCTTCATATCTAGGAAAAAAATTGTCCATAAATGATATATTTGAGGGGAGTGGAGGGTGTTGTAAATATTTTTTAAAATATTTTTGGTAAAGATTTATCTCAAATTATGCAACTTTTTAAAGGATTATCTCAATTAGAGATGTAAGCAGCAGTGTGAGTACAGAATTATCCAGCAATTATTCCATGAAACCTTTGTTCAAATAAAAAATATTGTAACATTCCTAAGAAATTGCAAGGTGAGACCTCAGAAGGTTTCTTTCAGAAGAGTTCAAAACTAGGATATCACTACTGAGAAATCCTTCCTCTGTGCCCCTGAAGATTCAACTTCCCAGGCTGATGGAATTCAGAGCAGGCCTCTACCTCCAACCTGAATGAACAGGGGGTTCAAAAGGCAAAAGATGCTCCCAGGCCTTTTAGGACAGCATGAAGTAAATACACAGGAACTAACAACTTTAATATCAAGGAGGCTCATACGATACAAAGATATAGCCTTAGTAATACAAAATATCATGAAAATACTAATAAAGCTAAGCTATACATGCATACATAGTTTTCTGACTGCATCTGCATTTTATTAAGGGACATTATTTTTAAAAGCTCATTGTCATTTCCTTAGAATTTTGAATAATTACTACATTGTTCATTAAACTTCCACATGGCATACCAGTGCAACACCATCTAGTGGTGGACTAAGAAATATTGGAGGAAGTCTTTAAACAAAAAATAATGTGGACACAGCTGTTTGAAATGTGGCTATTCAGTACTTTGTATTCATCGATGCCTGAAGTAATTCAGACATATCATTCCAACTATAGCAATCTTACGGAAAAAACTGAAAAAGACTCTAAAAGAAATATGAAATGGGCAAAGTATCTGCCTTATATACTGGCACTAAAGCGTGTTGGTTGTAGTTATGCTGTAGATATTTTAATGCTCATAAGGCACTTCAAATCCTTGTACTTATCCCATGTCTTCTCACCCAACAGGAGCAAAGCAACGAAGTTACTATGGCTAACAACTCAAATGAAAGGCACGATGTATATGAATGCTAGTTAATTTGGCCTCTGGTGTGGAACTCCGGGTCATCCAATGAAACAGAATGGCAGTAGACTCAGGAGAGACAAAATGAAGTACTTCTTCACACAGTGCACAGTTAATTTATAGGCTGAGAGTTGGTGATGGGCCTGTGGTCACCTAGAGAGCTTCATAGCTGAGTAAGTAGATTTGAACACAGGTCTCTAAGAATTACATCTAACACTTGTTGTTCAGTTGTTAAGTCATGTCCGACTCTTCGTGACCCCATGGACCATAGTGTCAGGGTGGACACTGAGCCCATAGAATCCCAGAGTAGTTCTGATTCTGAGGAAGAGCAGTCGCTCCTGGGAGAGGAGCACGCTCCTTTTTCCCAGGGCCAACAGCTGATGGAGATTCCTCCCACCGGCATTCCTAGCTTAGATAGCAGTCCTGGGAGTGAGAGAGCGTGGGAAGCAAGACTCGATGGACGCGCGACGCCGACGCAGAGAGCGGCGCCAAATGGAGGGCGCAGAAAGGAGGCGTAGTGCCGGGTTGGCACGCAAACAGCGGCTGCGCCCAGAGGATCCAAGGGAAAAGGGGAGGGACTCTCCCTAGTCCTTAAGTTCAGGGGTCTGCCAGTAATTCCCTTTCAAACGGGGACCAACTGTTCCAACTTAGGGCATAGGTATTCTGCTGCTCATATCTAGTTGCTAACGGTAGAGTTGTTAAGTTGTAAAAGAGGAATAAAGCTTTGAAAAGAATCCCTTTGTCTGTGTCTGGACTTGGCTACTGGATTAGACTGAGAGAGGCCTCCAAAGAGCCCTTGACACATAGCACGCCAGGCCTTCCTGTCCTGCGCTCTCTCCTGGAGCGTGCTCAAGTCCATATTCATTGCATCGGTGATGCTATCTAGCCATCTCATCCTCTGCCGTCCCCTTCTCCTTTTGCCTTCAATCTTTCCCAGCATCAGGGTCTTTACTAACGCTACACCATTTTTGACTAATGCTAAGCCTGAGCTCAGGTCTTTCAAGGCATTTGTTCCTTTTCCACCAAGGTGAAGGAGATGCCCAATGCTTTTGAGAGCCATGCATTTTGCTAGCACTCAACCTCCATGCTTTGAGTTTCTAGAAAAAATACAATGCTGTAAGGCTCTTGATAGCCTATTGCAGCAAAAACAATCACAGCTAGCCTACCTTGAGTGCCATTTTTGATCAAAAGGCAGGGTACAAATGAAATAAATGAATAAAATACAGTTCTTTCTGGAGCAACCAATACCATTATAATTATGGTGTGGAAATGATACTATCTGTCATAGCCAGCATTCGAGCATGTACAGAGCATAAACATGCCATTTCCTCCCCAGTGAATAAACACCATCAGCACAGCGCTGACACGCAGGAGCAGGGCTTCCCACACCTAAGTAATTCTCACGTTAGCACTTTAAAAGTAATTTTACAAAATATAACACTTGGCAGCCAAGGAAGATGGCTTATTGGCTAATGACTCGCCTTTATTGACAGTAAAGTAGAACTGCGGGGTTAGCTCTCAGGCCCCAGCAAGAAAGTTAAGGGCAAATAAGGTAGACACGAGGAAGAGTGTGTGTGCCTGCCTGCCTGCCTGCACCACAGGCATAATCCCTACGCGCCATTTTGCGACTTCGAAATTACACCCCTTCTAAGTTCTGTGGACGAACATTTTCTCTGCCAAGTGCTAAACAGAGCTCTTGACTGTAGTATTAACAGCGGAAGGAACGCTTCCCCTAATTCAACTCAGCCCCGAGCAATGGTTTAAAGTGGCGATCTAACACAGCGGTAGAGCCCCGCCGAGGAAGGAGGGGTGCGGGCTGAGCGGCGGGAAAGCGGCTGAACTCTCCCTCCCTTCAGGAGCACGCACTCCTCGCGTGAGGAAAAACCGACCAAGCCCTTCCGCGCCGCCGAGGCGTCGTCTTTATGCCTTCTTTCCCGAGGCGCCTGCGTGCAACAGCCGCCGCCGCCGCCGCCTCCAGGCAGCGTCTTGCCGCTTATTTATTCCACAAGGCTCGCCGGACCCGCCTCTTTGAGAGCGTGAGTGCGAGAGGGCGAAAGGGTGGCGGCTGCGGCCGGGCCTGGAATAACGGGAGGAATATGCACGCGCGTGGGCGGCCGGTGGGGGCGTAGTTAGGGCCCGCGGCCATAATGGGGGCCGCTCGGCGCTAACTGAGCGGCCGGGAGGGAGGGAAGGAAGGAAAGAAAGTAGCTGCGTGCGGGTGGGCTCTTCAGAGCCCGGCTTTTTGCGGGGCTGTTTGGAGGCGTAACTTCAGTTATGTTCTTTAGATTTGCGAGGGTATAGTTTGGCGCGGATGTTAAGTGAAAAGCCTATGTAGGTGCTGGGTGGGTTCGTTTCCCACTTTCTGTCGGAGGAGGAGTACAAGCTCTGCCTCACGTGCCTTAAACTTAAAGCGCTTCAGTATCTCGAACCTTAGGCAAAAGGGGCAGGTCACTGGTACTCGAGGGTAGGCTTACCCTATTTTTGGCTCTCTTTTGGTTATGTCTCTGTTTCAGTGCCCGGGGAGAAGATGAATCTTGAGGAATTACTGTAGCTTGAGTGGCGTGGCAAGTCCTCACCCTAAGTCTTTACGTCTCTGGTTTGAGCCTCTTTGAGGCGCAGTAAGGCTAGGAAGCTTATTGTTTTTATTTTCAGATGGGAAGAGATAGCGTATATCTCCGCTAATTTGGTTTTCTAGAGAAGGTTCTGCTTGTTTTTTTATGACTTCTAATGAAAGCACACCTGTAGGAAAAACTGACTTGTTCTGGGGGTTTTACTAATGAACATTTGGTCTGTTCTTTTGCCCCAAGATTGCATAGGAAGGTTAGAAGAGTAAGCAGGAGCACATGTCATTTGCCTGTTGCCAGAAATAGGGATGGAAACCCAAATTGAGCAGCCATCATCTGCTATAGATAGCTCTCAAAAAGATGAGAATAGAGCCACAGAACATTCACTTTCTTTGTCACTTCTGGTGAAACCTGGTAACTTAAGTAAGCAACTTATTCCTACTTCTGAAGTACTCTTAAAGGAGAAGCACCAAAGGAGCAAGGGACTTGTCTATAATAGAAGGGAGAGCAGGAGAAGTGGGAAAAGGGGTACAATGGCAGTGGGCTGTAACTTCATTGTAGACATACAGTTTGAAGAGGAGAAGTTTTTGATAGAAGGAAATAAATCAAAGAAGGCTGTCCAGAGTGTGAGGAAACAGAAACATGATGCTGCTTCTAAACTTACTTTGCAAAATAAATTAGTATCGCAGTTTAGACAGGAAAGAAGTAGTACCTCCC
The DNA here is from genome assembly GCF_057233095.1 of Heloderma suspectum. Classification (NCBI taxonomy): domain Eukaryota; kingdom Metazoa; phylum Chordata; class Lepidosauria; order Squamata; family Helodermatidae; genus Heloderma; species Heloderma suspectum. The sequence continues at coordinate 166,499,632 of NC_139462.1, forward strand.
TGGAAGTGGGGTCTCAAAAAAAAGACATGGTTACTGAGAACACTTGTACAAGTTCCTTGCTAGAATATGAACAAAAAATCCAAAGCTGCCTGAAGAATGCAAAGAGTCTGAGAAAAAAGCACAGGTGTACCTTGGTAAAATCAGGGCATCACAAGGAAGTTAAAAATCTAGCTGAAAAGGATGAGAGTTCTGTAGCAGGGCTAGAATCTCAGGAAGTAACAGAGAGCCTGCAGAAAAGCAACAGCTGCTCTGCCTCAGAAGGAAGATCTCAGCAGAAAACATGGAACTTTAGAGAGAGGATTAAACCAGTTTGGACAGAACAAAAGACATTCAGGAGCCAGGACAAAAAACAAAGAACAAAGAGGAAGTGCACGTCTAACTTAGAGCCTAGTATACCGAAAAGTAAAGAAAGGAAAGGGGGTATTGATTGCTGTAAATCTCAGCTACAGAGCTCTCAGAAATGTGCAAGGAACCCAGTGAAGGTGAGGTCATCTTCTGTACCACACCTTTCAAGTGGTAATCTTGTGGAAGGAATAGAGAGACTAGTGAAGAGCTCCAAGCTGATGTTCGTAAAGCCTCAGGAGCGAAAGAGAAAAAGAGAGAACAACTCTTCTGTGGCACTGACTCTGACAAAATTGCAGGAAGGTGTAGAGGCTTCAAAACAAAAAAGTCAACCTTTATTGAAGAGTGTAGCAAATCTTGAAGAGTATAAAAAGTGTAGAAGCACTGCAGAAGAAGGAAGGTGTAGGATGGTAACCCGAGCTTTTTTGAAATCAAAGACAAGTAAAAGTGATGGTGAGAAGCTGAGCTGGAGGCCAGAGAAGGCTGTTAGGGAAGTTCCTGGGTGTAGACGAGGGATCATAAAAGAAATGGCTACAGAACAAATGGTAGATTGTGTCCCCACAGAGGATCTATTAGTCACCAGAGTAAGGGGTAGTAGAAAGAAACAGTCAGGTGGAAAGGATGAAATTTTGACTTCAACTGAACTTAAAAAAGAGATCAAAATATCTAGTAAGGATGCTTATTCCCTCTTTATGTATTTGTTATGATCTTACACTTGGGCTTCTGTTTTTCTCACTCTTTATTTCTTGATCGCTCGAGTCAGTAAACCTTATTGCCTTTTCAGATTTAATATAAACACTGTAAATATTTCCTTACTTTTAAATTGTGAAAATTGGAAATAGAAAAATGTTAAACTAGACAGCATTGTAATTTTTGTTGAAACATTTAACAAGCACAGTTTTTGTAGGGGATAGAGGCTGAAAGCCCAGACTTTAAAAGTAATCCCTTACAGAGAATAAAAAACCTTGAGTCAGTACTAGGAAGCACTGCTTGTTGTGTTTGCAATGTGCATGAAACCATTAACTGTTTCTGTAGATTCATCTTTACATTTATTTAAGACTAGGAAAAATACAAAACACAATTTTAGTATGTCCTGAAAATTAAGCTATTGAAACAGCTTAATATGCTTCATTTTGAGATGTTTAACAACATATTTGTAATGGGCAATTCAAGAAAGTCCAATGCAGTACTTTCTATTAAGGAAAGCTAATGTTTTTAAAACAAGGAGAATCATTGAAAGTAGCACAGTTAGAACTAAAACTGCCAAATTTTCTTACGGCCTTGGGTACCTTTACTAAACTTTAAAAAAATGCAGTCTACTTTATTGAATGTTACCTAAATTTCCTTTGGCATTTCATTGCTAAGATACTATATAGCTGGATTCCTCTTTTAACATGTTTGCAAAATTGTTAGACCAAATTATTTTAGCAGCCTAAAAAGTATTGTTTAGAAAACAATACATAGCAAGTGTATTGCTGTACTAATTAACGCCAACCCTTGTGTTTTTTGGAACTCGTGTTTTTTATTTATAAAACCACTTCATATGCTAGCCACTATTAGAGTTGCAGTTTTTAAGAACATTTTAATAAAATGCATATGTATATATGTAAATTTTATTTATGGTGAAGTACTGCCTTGTTTATTAGAATGCATTAAACATTAGATAAATGATTATTCCTTTTTTTTTAAATCAGGAGAGCAACCCCCTGAAGTTTCAAGTGTACAGCATGGAAAGCTGCCAGAGACTGATCTGAGTACTTCTCAAAATTGCAATAGACAGAATCTGCTAGAGCAGATTGCCTGTCTTCCAATATCTAAATCAGATGAAACTGAAAACAAAGATCCTGTTAGCCCTTGTTTTCAGAGGAAGGCTAAACTATATTGCGATGCTATCTCTTCTCCTGTTACAAACATCAAATGTCCACAGCTTTTGGATATAAAAGTAGCTGAAAAGAAAGTGGAAAATAATACATTGGTAGTGCACCACAATGAAAATTCTAAATGGCTTGCTATGCGTAAAGTCTTTCCCTGCAGAATAGAAAGGATTCCAGTAGTGAGATTGCTTGACTGCTGCTACATTAAGGCATTGTTAAAATCTACAAGTGTCAAGACCACGCAAAGCTGTAAAGTTCATTGTGGATCCCTGCATGTTGCACTTGGTGAAGGGAAGATTCTGTCTTCTAGTACAGGTATGGGACAGAATGATCTGAGGAGTAGTCCTGACATAGTACAAGCTGGAAGATCACTCCCACAAAAAAGCATACTGGTTGGAAACGTAATGTGCCAAAATAGTAAGGACTCCTCGATACGTCAAAACGGGAAGCAATTCAGGGAAAGTAAGTGGTGCATGGATTTTAAAAAGCCAAGCAAAAGGATAAAAATGTCAAGGAACCTAGAAAATTCAACAGTCCCAAAAGTTCTCACCAACTTGAATATAAACAATGAATGTGGACTGCAAATAGAGGGTACTGCCACAGCAGATTCTTCAACAATTTTGGAAGAACTAACCTGTAATGAAACAACTTCCTTATCTTTACTTGATCATACCCCTGATTTCATTCTGGAGCAGCCTCCTCAAAAACTGCAATATCAACTTGCCAACTTGTCTAGCAGTGAAAAGGTGAGTGAAGCACCCTTGGTTACATACAATGCCAGTGGCTTTGAGAAATCTGAGGTTCTCAAAAAACGTGTCCTTGAATTAAAGAGCATAGAACCACAAATTGACCTTAGCAATGAAGTGCATGGTAATAATTCCGTAGTGGAGACACTGGTCAGTGAAAAAATTGCCAGCTGCAACAACAGTGTTGCTGACTGTATAAAAAGAGGAAAAAGAACACACAAAGAAAAAACAGTGGATAAAGTTGGGAGGAAATTGCAGCTGTACAGCTGTCAAAGAGCAGTCCCAGTTTCTGGTAAAAATGTTTGGCCCCGTGAATCATGTGCCAGAACTTCCTTGTGGGTTCAGAAAAACCATGTATCTGACTTGGAAAGAGGATTTTTAAGAGGTGCTGATTCAGTAGTTAACTCTGGGCAAGTGGGACTACATAAGCCATTGACAAATACTAGCAAAGCTTCTGCAAATAACGTAAGGGATCATACAACAGAACTTATTGATGAAAGCCCAACTTCAGAATCTGTATTTCATATATGCAAGGCCCCCTCAGCTATTGGTAATGAGAATAAATTTTCCTCTATGGATATGGAAATACCTAAACAGTGCACATCTAGTAATAAAATCATAAAGAAATCAAAAATGGTTTCAAATTCGCTACTGAAAGATGCTAAAAATAAAGGAAATACAACAAAGAGATCCGTTTCCATAGATATCCACAATGGTACATCTGCAGGCAACAGAAAAAGCAAGACAAACTGTCAGAAGACCTCAGTAGCCAAACAGGAACTACTATTGAAAACATTAATCACAGGGAGCTTATCAAACTTCAAAATTCCTTTACTGAAGGATAAAAATGAATCAAGAAAAGTAGAATATGCTAAATCATCAGAAAGGAATACTTGCAATCCTTTGGACGTATTAAAAGATTCTATTGCTTCTGCAAAAACGGCTAGAGCTAAAGAGACTTCATCTTATGTAAATTCTAAGCATCACTTCCAGTCTAAGCAGATTAATGGTATTACTATATTGGAAGAATATGCAAACCAACTTGACAGTGATGTTCCTGACAGACTTTGTAAAGAGAGAAATTCTCATAATAAGGATGTGGGAACTTTCCATGAGAATGAGCTGGAGTTGTCAACTTTGAAAGGTAGTCCTGGCTTTTTGAGTACTGGATTTATAGAGGAGCAGATGCTGGACTCTAGTTTGGCATCAAAAACTAGTGATGAAGGTAATTGCAGCAATAACTGTGCAGAGGACAAAGATAACTTCCGCTCAGATGTTCTTAAGGCTTATGAAGATGATGTTCTTGTGATTGATGTAATTCAGGATGACCCCGATCTGTTTGGAGATACTGATGAACAAGAAGTTGCTAACATAAAGGAGCAGTGTAATGAAAACTTTAATACCAGCATTTTCTCAAAAGAAAAATTAGAGGTAGAACCAGAATCCCCTCAGCTTCCAAGGAGCAGGCATTTGAAATGCTGTCCTAGGTAGGCATGTTCTCTTGAAATATTTGTATAATGGATGTTTTGGGTCATTATACATTTAACTTCTGGTTAGTCTTAAAGCACAGTTCACTCCAGTTGACTTCTATATGGGGATTTCTTAGTGGGTGATAGTCCCTAAGAGTCGTTATTTCCTTTCTCTAAAACGGGTGGAGGATCTCTTTTGGCCTGGGGACCAAATTGGTTTTGAACAATCATGCCAGAGGCCACATGCCAGCAGTGGTCAGGGCCAACTCACTGCTGGCATGTAGCACCAGCATGATTGGCCAGACCCCATACTCTCCAACCCACACGCACCACCCCTCCTCCAGCCTTTTAAAAAACTTTGGATGCGGGCTTTGGATGCGAAGGGGTGATTTTTTGAGAGATGGTCAAAACATTGGTTTTGTTAGCCCTTCACTCCCCAGTTGTGACACCCCCTGAAAATACTCCTTTTGCTACAATTAGGTTTTAAAAGCCTCCATTGGCACTAATGGAAGCTTTTAAAAAGCCTCATTACAATGTGGGAGGAAGGAGAGGAAATCTCTTATCTACACCACTGATCAGAGATAAAGGCAGCAGGGAAGCTAGTGGGCCAGGTGAGAGCCTCCCATGGGCTGTATTCAGCCTGTAGGCCAGAGGTTCCTCAAGTCTGCTCTAAAGCATATTCAGTTTAGAATGTGAAGGGATATATTAGGATTTATGGTGGTGGGGTCAGTGGGAGTTGGGGAATACTAATTATAGATTTTCTACTTTTTATTTCTCTTAAGCACTAGATATTAACCCAATAACATATGTAGAAACCCAGTCTATCGAAGGGACAGTTTAAGGAAAAGTTTTGAAGCATATCAGACTTGAGAGTAGATGGAAGAAGGGAATAGAAAGGTATTTTAGAATTTTGAGTGGCAGTAATAGCATATAATAATTACGTTAGGGTGTAATCCTGTACATGTTTAGACAGAAAAAAATATCCAATAAATCCCAGCATTCTCTAGACACCATTCACCAAACAAACATTTACTATCTAAACATGCATAGGATTGCACCCTTATTTTCTTTTTAAAATAGTTATCAGAAATACTGTATGTAGCATTTAGAAATACTTTTCCATATAGGTATAGTAAAGCATCTAACTACTTGACTTATTCCAAAGATTATTTAGATTATTTCATTAGTTATCCAGTAGTCAGATTTGTGGTTAGTTGAATATGGATGTGTTTGCCTGACATACTTATGGAACTATAAGTAATGTTAAAGGTTGCACTATGGTATCTGCATTTATTTTGCATCACTTTTTCATTTAAGCATGTGTAGATCAATAGAATACAACCAAACAGGAAAGGCAGATAATCTCAGTGCCAACTGTTGCATGTTATATTGTCTAGGAAATAGTGAATGGGCAACCTAGCTTCAATACTCCCAAGTCTGACATTTCTCACATCTGCTTACCTTGTGTTGTAAATTCTCTTCATGAAGTTGTAATCCCTTTGGATGAATGCGTAACAAGTGAATTACTCACCTTATAACAGACAGGTGAAACTGAAATGTGCCTTTAAAAACAAAGGTTATGTGCACCTTTTTAAATTGTGGAACTGTTGTGCCAAATTATCCAGCTGTAAAGCTACACATTTTATTACGTCCAGGTTTCAGAAGATAACTTTCCGTTCACTTAGTAAAGATGATGTATCTGTCTTTTCTTGCTTTGCTATATTCTATGAATGATAATGAACATAACATATTAACACAAAATAACAAAAATGGTTCTAGGATAATGTTATCCAGTTAAATGGAATAACCTCTTCTTACCTAAGTTTCAAGTTAACATTTTGTGATAATTTGCATGTGGGCCTCCATCTTCCAATTTAATGACAAAATTGTGACCACTCCTAACTTTTAAGCACATTTCATTATCCTTTTGATACATAATTCTCACATTTATTTTAGTATTTTAAAATCCCATGCTTGCTACAGCTGTAAGGTGGAGAGACAGAACTGAGATCAAGTCTTTTATCCAGACTCCAGAACCTAAATTGTATAAAACTTGTAAGAACTAGACTTTGTTAATAAAACAACTTTATGTGGGAAGGGAATACTTGTTAAAGTAATGAGCAGAAGGATGTGAACAGAGACTGTCTTGTATACATTCTTGAAAACATTTATATTTTCCCTTGAAATATTCAAATTGTTAGTGAAAATTGGCCAGATGCTGGCAGAAATTATGAATGGATGAGTCTCACTCTGCAGATATTGATCAGCGATGTGAAAAGAAGCACAAATGCAGCGGTATTAATTACATCACCATTTTTATTTAGGGAAGGGATAGGATATCATTACTCAAGCTTTATGACTGGGGTAGAATAATTCTTTCCCTTTCCTGGAGAACTGAACCCTCTTCTATCCTTAGCCAGACAAAGCCCCTGCTTCAGGAGTTCTAAAGGATCTTTAAGACCATTTACAGAATTGTAGCAGCTTGGAAAAATCACTGTGGATCTGTATCTTGAATCTCTTCCCTTTCAGGATCAGGTTAAGAGGTTTCCAACCCTTCCCTATCGTTGGCTAGGGTTCCCTTTTCTGCCAGCTGCCCACTTCTCATCTTATTGACCCTTTCTGTGCAAATTGATTGAAAAGTTGGATTCAACCCATTTATGGGGGTAGTGTCATAATTTGCATCTGATTCTGAGAAATCCCTTCCCTTAGCTAGGTTTTTAATTCCTGAATGTTTTATCTAAATTGCATGTTTTTTTCATTTAGAAAACATTTTCTTCACCTAAATGTTGTAAAATCTATGTGTTTACAGAGAGAGTCCCATTCAGGATCATGGAACATTGAAATCTGTCACAGATGCTGAGGTTTTATTGACAGAAGGTAAGAATAGGAGCAGATAGAAAGAAAATAGAAGCTTGTGGGGGAAGTATTCTAAATTGGTGTTAACACACCATCCTTCCCAACTGCATTTACACTTAAATGGCACTCTTACTTGGTTTTCTCTAAATTCTAGCCACTGAGTGATGCCAGTGGCCCCCAAAGCAAAGGGCATTTGTGAAATGCAGTTGTCTTTGTAGCAGCAGAATATGCCCCTTTCATCCCTAGTCCTGGGCAACATTTGTTTGCCCAGAAAGCTCTGATAATTTCTAATAGAGTAAGAAATAACAGCAACGTTGTTGAAGTGATTCAAGGGTTAAGTTTGATCTAAAGTCCAGCAGCTGATGTTAAAGTCTATACATGTACACAGGACACTCTGTAACAACATAGCACTGGGCCTGGTCTCATGTTACAGCAGCAAATTGTGGGTTAATTAACCAATGATTTGCACTGTACATGCTTGGTATGTGCTGATGCCATCTTGAATATGCAGCCTCCGATCGGCCTGATCAGTGGTTGCTCCATGACGTGCAAATCTGGACACTATGGGTTAAACAACCCAAAGTTCATCTAACGATTAATTGTAGATTAACTTTGGGTTGTTCAACCTACGATTAACCCATGGTATCTGGGCTTGCATATCACAGGGCGACCTCTGATAGGGCCAATCAGGTTGTATATTCAGAATGGCAGTGGCATGTAACTCTGGCAAATTGTGGGTTAACCCATGATTTGCCCCTGTTACATGCAAACCTGGTCATGGTCTTTGAGAGGAGTCTGCACCCTGTCCTTTCAGTCTCTTTTCAGAGACCTTCCCTCCCTTGACTCCCTGCCTCAACATTCCATCCTTCTAGTAATATACTTATCTGAATCCTTTTAAAATATCAAGGCTTTGCCGCTACTTGCAACAGCACTGGATCCTTAAAGACATGCTGATCTGCTGGTTTCATAATATAGTCAAATATTTCTCCACTCCTTTAAATAAAGATATTTGAAACAAAAATGCCAGCAGTTCCACACAGTGCTATCCTTAATTTTTTATTTTTGAGTTGGTGGTTTTGAAGATTACAGGGATATTTCATAGATAATAGTTATTCTTTGTACTTTTTATATTGAATCATAAAATGAGTTATGCATTAGCATATTCATGTGATAATTGCAGTTGATTCATGACTTGGAACATATGAAACTACTATAACTGATCATATGTTTAATCATGCAGCATTATCTTTTACCACCTTAGTCCAGAATAGGAATTTCATGTTCAGGACAAGAGTTATTTTGTAAAGCGTTGACACTTTCTAAATCCTGGTGAAATTATAAACCCATTTCCGAATTAAGCATTCCATTCTTAACAACAATACATCTTGCATTATTTTCCCAGTTGATGAAATTAAATCAGAGTCTCTAAGTGGAATCAGTTCCATAGGAGGTGTAACAGAATCATCTCTTGAGGACGGACAGCTGGCTGAATCAGATGATCTTCTAAAGATTTTTGACATAGATAAAAAGGTACTTAAGTGAATTGATTTTTTGTGTAAAAGGTAATGTTATACAATATGTATAACAGTATACAATATGTAATTTATTTGAGGGAACCTATCTTTATATGTAATATGTTACATTGCTTACAGCACAATCCAATCTGTGTTTACTTGGAAGTAGGTCCCACTGATATCACTGACTTCTTCCAAGTAAGTGTAACGCTTACTTGGAATACGTCCCATTGAACTCTGTGGGGCTTACTTCTGAGTAGACATATAAGATTGCAGTATTGGAGACCTCTGTTACTTTAATACTGAGATTCATTAGGTCGCTAGCTGTAAAGCCTTTTGAGAAGAAAACCTGAGTTTTCTTTATGGATCTTAAACATTTACATTGGCAGAAAAACTTACCTGTTAATCAAAATTAAGCAGGATGCACAAATTAGAAAATGAAGGTTAATAAATGCATATATCTAACTTATAACAGCAATTCAGTAATGCAGCAAGCTATTAGAAGCTATTAGAGCTGGATTAGAAGTAGATTATTTATAATAGGTGGGTAACACACCGCCTGTGGGCCACATGCATTCCAGCATTTTTGTGACACCCCCGCCCCCACTGCTGAATTTGTTGGTACCAGCAGCAAAAAGGCGGCGATTTCTCTTTATGACAAGGCATGTAGGGAACATTGTTGTTGTTGTTCAGTCGTTCAGTCGTGTCCGACTCTTCGTGACCCCATGGACCATAGCACGCCAGGCCTTCCTGTCCTGCGCTCTCTCCTGGAGTGTGCTCAAGTTCATATTCATTGCATCGGTGATGCTATCTAGCCATCTCATCCTCTGTCGTCCCCTTCTCCTTTTGCCTTCAGTCTTTCCCAGCATCAGGGTCTTTTCCAGAGAGTTTTCTCTTCGCATTAGGTGGCCAAAATATTTGAGCTTCAGCTTCAGTATCTGTCCTTCCAATGAGCACTCAGGGTTGATTTCCTTTAGGATGGACTGATTTGACCTCCTTCCATGCAGGGAGGGGCATGGCTCCTGGTGGGTTCTGGGTGGGGGGAATAGGCCCCCAGATATTACTCAGCATGCTCTATAGGCAACCATCTCTCTTATTCCCCTTGAATATTCTATGAACAAGAAGGCTATGTTATACAATGGAAACATGAGTTCCAGTTTACTTTAACTGAGTTACGTCCTTCATTTTACAGTACAAAGTTTCAGAGAAAGTGCCTGCTGTTAAAGAAGAAAAACCAAATGTTCAGGGTGTTGCAAAAATGTACGTATTCAAATAGTAATGTTAAAGTAAACCTAATGTAAGTAAAAAGTGAAAGGACAACTTTTCTTAATTGTCTTTTCCAGATTTCTTTTCTTTGTTTTTAAGGTCAAGATTAGATAGAAGTTACAAAGATAAAATAACATGCCAGAAGCTCTACAGCCTCTGTAGAGAGTGTGTCCAGGGTGGGCATCACAACTGAAAAGACTCTGTACCTAGTTGTCCCACACCTAGCCTCTGGTGGGAAGAGCACCCAGAGAAGGGTTTCAGAAAGACTACCATAAGAACCAGGCAGATTCATGCGGGAACGGGCCATCCTTTAGATAACCAGGGGGGTGTCTCCATGAGTGATTTACTCCGAGCTGGCTTCATTTGGAGGTCGTTGGGGATATATGACATCGTGGCCATCCAGCAGCCACCTCGGAGCTTATTAGGGAAAAAATGGATTTCCTGAGACTGCTTAAAATCCAATTCTTTTTCTTAAGTCGGGTTCTGCCTGGTATAGTTGCTCTGTGCCCCAACCCCCACATTTACCTCTGGTATGCTAAGCCTGTCCAGGGGTATGCCTTTCTCCCTGACCCCAGTCAAGGGGTGTTTCCTGTGTGTTTCCTGTCCCTGCACAAATCAGTTAGTGTCTACTCAGAAGTAACTCCCATTGTGCTCACTGAGGCTTGTCCCCTGAGTGCGCACATCAGAATTTACAGAGATCCCCTTCGACTGAGATGGCGCAGTTTAAAGCACAAAGGCCCTAAAGGCTGTAAAGCACGATCTCGAGTCTCGGATTCTTTGTTTGGTTTATTGCCTTCGGAAGTATCTACTTCACACCTTTGTTATAGAGATGCTGCACAGCATTGGGTTAGAAAGGGAGCTGGTTTCCCTTCCCAGCGCAAGCATATGTGTGTCTACTCAGAAGTAATTCCCGCAAAAGGTGCATCTGCAGATTCAGGGCAAAGGAGAAAGGGTGGGAGAGCAGGGGCGGGGGGAGCCTCTCATATTGTTTGAGCAGCCTCTGCCAGTCAGATGATGTTCATGCCAACCCCCACCAGGAAGTATGTTCTGTGAAGCGATTTTTACTGGTGTGGAGCACTCACTCATGGAGCTCTGCATGAACCAAAGCGCAGCAAAGCTGATTCCTTTTTAAAAATACGGTATTCCTCCGTTCGCTTCTCCTTCCGTTGTCATGGAAACACCCCCCAGATCTCAAGCTGTATATAGCTTTAATGGTTAAAACTAGAACTTTGAATTGTTCTCAGAAAGAAGCCTATGGAGGTGTGTTAAAACCGGTGAGATGTTCTAATTGTCCAGTTCTGATCTGTAATCTAAGCAGTTGAAGCTTGAATAGTGTTCAGAGACAGCTTTATGGGCAACACATTGCACTAATCTAATCTGGTTGTAACCAGGGCATGGATAACTGGGCAGGACATCATTCTTTGCAGGGATTGCAACTGTTACACCAGCCTCTGCTGTTGAAAGACACGTGTGCCACATATGCCAATTAGGCATCAAGGGAAGGGAGGATTTAACCACATCCAGAACAGGTTGAACACCACTTCCCAGCTCAGGCAACCACCTATCAACAGTGCCTCTGTCTTAACTGGATTGTGATTCAGATTATTGGCCCTCTTTCAGTCCTTTACTGATCTGAGACATCTGTTCAGCATGTCCAGTGCTTCACCTGAGTTTGATGGAAAGAATAGAGCTGAGTATCACCATCATGCCTCACTCCAAATCCTTAGATGACCACACGCAGAGGTTTCACACGCATATAAATAATGTAGACCCTTGTGTAACTCCATGGTACATGGTCCATAGAGCAGAGCAGTAGTCCCCTATCACCACTACCTGGAACTACCCTCTGTGACTTCTTGTTATAGCTCAATAACGGGGTATATTGCATGAGAAACTGGGAAATTATCTTCGTATGTAATGCCTAGCAGTAATGCCTGTCTATAGTAAGGATGTATGAGAATTTCATTCCTTTTTGCAAATCATGCAAATTTGCCCTGGTCACAGCACTGAATGATAATGTGAGCAGAAACGCAAGTCTCGGGAAATTTTAATAATTTCCCAAATTTGCATTTGCGTTCAAAAAGTACACTCCCAAAAATGTGCTCATGTGCATTTTTGGAGGTGTGCATTTGCAGAAATCCCCCCCATCCTTATTTTCACGCTTTAGCCTGGGAGTGGGGGGTGGAATGCACATTTTGAGTTGGGAAAAGTGCATATTTTTAAAATGCATATATTTTTTTTCAATTGGGAAAAATTGTGCACTTTTAAAAATGCTCATTTTTTCTGATAGGAAAAAACGACACTCATGTTCAGAAATGCAAATGAGGCAAAACAAGCTTCAGTGAAGAATTTGGAGAACCTTAATGAACTTTCATGTTCACTTATCCATAATCTCTAGTCAGTTTCTTCAGTACAGCAGCCGTGGTATTGAAATAATCGTTTTGCAGTGGAAAATCAAGGAACACAAAAATGAGGCAAAAAGAGCAAGGTCAAAGCAAGCAACTTATGACTTATTGATGCAGTAACTTGATGGTTAGAAATGCTGCATTAGGAAGTAAACGGTCAAAGCCACCTTCTTGTAGTCACCACAGTTTCTTCAGATCAGCTCCAAACCTGGCTACAATTAGCATGTTCCCTACAAGCCAAAGCAGTGGAGGGACTTTGGCTTGTAGAGAAGATGTGATCTCAGCAAATTTTTGTCTGGTCACTGCTGAAAACCCATAAATGGGCAGGGGGAGCAGCTGGAATTTAAAGTAGTCCATGAGAGAGTGGCCCACTCTTTCCAAGAACTTCTTTTTCTTAGTTGTTTTTCTTCCTAAGGAGTTTACTTCTCTCAGCCCCAATGGGAGTAAAATGGTTGAGTGAGAGAACTTCAGTAAGAGAAGGCGCACTCATATCCCCCTCACACTGGATTTTAGATCACCGCCTACTGTTTCATAAGAATTTGGTATGACCAGCATTCTAACTAACACTCGGGTTGTACAGCCATAACTCCTTGAGCTTTGTCATGCTTTGAATTGTCAAAGTTGTCAAGCTTTGAATAACTAATTAATAGAATGGTTGTTCCTACTGTCTTCAAACTATCAACTTATGTTGCAAAATTCTAGTAGGCAATTAAAATAGATACTGGACTCGAGAGAAAATCTATAGCTGCTCACCTAAAGAGGCAGGCAGACAAGTATAGTAGTCTCTAATACAGGGATGGAAAACCTAAGGCCCACGTACCAAAGTAGCTTTCCAGAGCAGGCCATCTGGCCCAAGGAGCCTCAGGTGAGGCCCCACCCCCTGACATCATCTGGTCTACAGGGTGCAATCCAATCCCCAGAACCAAAATGTTTCCCTACCCCTGCTCTAATAGACTCACAATAGGCCACCTTCTATGGTCTCCATCCCGTGAGCCAATTGAAGAGATTTTTGGAATAGTGGCCATAACTTGGTTGTAGAGCACATGTTTGGCATGCTCAGCATCCCAGATGTCCCAAGGACAGGAGTGGGAGAAACTCCCACCTGAAATATTAGGCATGCTAGTCAAAGTAAATGGTACTGATCAAGAGAGACAAGTGGCATGTTCAGTACAAGAGAGCCCTTTCTTTACTTTTTCCCCCTTTGCTCAAACAGCGCCTCATTCCCAGCTTACATATTATGTTCCCTGTGACTTTTGCTAATCAACAAGGAGTGTTTAGCCATCTAGCTATTGAAGCTCCCTGTGCTTTTTGGGGGATGGATTCTTAGTTACAGAAATTATAATGTAGTTCATACTAATTTATCAATAATGGATATGAATGTTTTTGCATCATTAGTCATATGAATTTCTTCCCCACTTGGAATTTAGTGAGAGTGCTCAGTATATTGAACCTGTGAACTGTGACCATCAGCTGAAATTGCTGCTTCCTGCTAATAAAGGAACTGCTCCACAACAGCAAGACATAGCAGTGAAACCATGGATAAATGGTATTTTATTCATTCATAATACCTGAACATTTTAATTGTTTTGCTATAGTACTACTTTGCTGTATTGCTTTAAAGACCTGGTTTGCCAGACATTGGCAGGGTTTGGGCATCAGGAATATGCTGTGGGCTCAGTCATACGTGCTGATTTCCTTCTCCATTTCCTGGTTCATAGTAACATGGTTTTATGACATCTGAACTTGGCAAGTGATGGTTAATGCAAACCATAGTTTACGTACAATTGGAAACCATAGTTTGAAGTGGGCCTCTAATTCTCTGCTAAGCAGTAACCATAGATTGCACTATTCAGATGCAAAAGTAAACTGTTCACCATGAACCCAGGATATGGACAATGCACTGGGAGAGGCAGGAGCATGTGAGCCCGCCATGTTTTGACCAAAGTGTGTGTGTGTCAGGGAGTGTTAATTTGTATTAAAGTTAAAATGCAGCCTGTAAACAAAAGCAGTATGGTGACTCAGAAAGAAAACTCCAAATTTGCACTTAGTTCTACATTTTGCATCCTCACCTGAAGGTTCTTAGAGTTATTGTACCTATGTTCTTAATCTACCCTTGCTGGTCTGAGTTCAACGCAATAACAAGCTGGGAATTAAAATAAATGATGACTTCCTGTTCAGTAGAAGTAACCATCTGACCAAAATACTATAGAAGGTTAGCTAAATGAAAGCTAGAGAGGATGGTGGACGAAATTACTGAACAGATGAATAATTAAGTATAATTAGATGTGGTAGTCAAAGGGTATGCTATTATCACAGGCAAAGACCCAAAGAATCTTACAACTAGTTCCTTGTACCCAAGGGATAATTGGAGTTGCATTTCCTGAAGGGAAGTCTCCCTCCCCTCACACCACACAAGAAGCTGCTTTTGAAACTGAAGGAAGTTTCAGAAACAGTGTGATATGGCATTTGGGACCGCCCACTGAGCATGTACAAATGTTAGGAAAGTTCTGATTTCCCGATCAGATGACATCTTGAGAAATGTATTCATCCATGTAATCCAGATCACGTTACAGTCAGTGATAAAGTTTCCATTGATTTTAATGTTTCTGGATTGCTCCCTAGGTAATTTGGAATCCAGAGCTTTAACTATAGACCTAAATGTACTGGGTTCCAAACCACACTAATGTGGATTCCTCAGTGTTACAGCACTACATGAAATTTGAAAATCCTCACAGGCTCTCAGTCAGACTGGAGCATTGATGGCATTACCAAAACTGTTGCTTATACCCAGTCATCCTTTTAAAACTTACGAAGTTACAGAAATTCATAGTTAAAAATGAAGCATTCTAGTCACTTGTGTTCATTCAGCTCACTAAAATGGAGGTATTGCATCCTCTGGGAATGTAGTTGTTGAACAGCAAACTTAGAGACTTCTGTGTTCATAAGGGGCATTGTTGCTGCAGTTAAGGTATTGCTTAAATCAAATTCAAGTGAAACTACTGTTAAAAGTCCTTTAACTCTTTGGGGCATGTTTTTGTATCTATTCTACACCTCTCAGTTTGTTGTAGAGCTAATTAGCAGAAAAATGAAGAGTAGTTTATATAAGACCTTCTAAACGCATATTAGTTTTGTCCAGGAAAATGGGCAAAAACCACATGTATGCTGTAATGTCTGACAAAATGTATACATACGAGGTCATGTGTGTGAGTGAAAAAGTGTCTCCACTGTCCTGCATAGATGTGAGATCACTGTAAAGAAATTATTATTATTATATTTATTTATATCCCACCTTTTTCCCAATACACGGACTCAAGGCGGTCTTATAACGTTAAAACTGCTACAATTAAAACCTATAAATAGAAGTAGAAATACAACTGTATAAAAGTTAAAAATATAATTAAATCATCAATATTAAAATAGTAAAGATATTAAAACATTCAAAGACAACAAGAACAACAAAAATGGTATCCGTATGTCGCATTTTCCCAGGTCCAGACTAGTTATCCCCAAAGTCCTGCTGGAACAAAAAACTTTTTGTGTGCCTGCGAAAACATATCAAGGAGGGCGCTACTCTTGCTTCCCTGGGAAGGGAGTTCCAGAGCCTTGGGGCAGCCACCGAGAAGGCCCTCTCCCCAGGCATGCCTGTGATGATGACGGGATGGGGAGAAGGGCTTCCCCTGAAGAACTCAGGGCACGAGTAGGCTCATAAGGGAGAATACAGTCTTTCAGATAACCTGGACGCGAGCCGTATGGGGCTTTATAGGACATAACCAGCACTTTGAATTGTACCCGGAAACAGACTGGGAGCCAGTGAAGCTGTTTTAACAGGGGAGTTGTACGCTCCCTCTAACCAGCCCCAGTCAGCAGTCTGGCCACAGTTCTTTGAACCAGCTGAAGTTTCCGAACACTCTTCTGAGGCAGCCCCACGTAGAGCGTGTTACAGTAATCCAAACGGGATGTAACTACAAGGAAATTGCCTTGTAAGAGTCCCTTATTCTCTACAGTCACAATCATTTTGAAAACAGCTAATTTGCTTTCCAGGGTGGTATTAGCCTGAGAATTTCAGCTTTCATTTTTAATGGTTTCTTTCACTCACAGTACTTGAAGAGAGTTAAAATGTTAGTATGAAAGAAATGAAAACTACAGTTGTCAAATCATCTCTGGAATAAAACCAGAGAAGGTGAATAAAGTAATTTTATAACACTGTAATGAATTTAGGTTTAATTATAATTGTAGCACATGGTCATCTCATTCAGTATATCAGTATTCTTATCTTCCACATTAGATTTCAGATTCTCCAGGAAAGATCCTCTTTTGCCTTCATCATATTCTAATGGTTATGAATCTTGGAAAGTAGACACAGATGCAGTGGTAAGTCTTTGAACTATAAGCTTAACATAGAGGGTGTGGTTTCTTGAGTGGCCTGAGAGAGGATTTCTTGACCCAAGACACTTGGGAAGAGGGTCACATGGCTTAAAGCAGGGAAGGGGAACCTCTGGCCCATAGACCTGATAAGGCCCATAGGGATCCCCCATCCAGCCCAGCATCTACATCTGCTGGCCCTAGCCCTTCTGCCATGGAGGGAAAGGAAGTTCTCTCCAGTCAACAGCTGATCAGAGACAAGTGCTTTTTCCTCCTTAGCACTGAAAAAAGTTCCCTTTCTCAGTGCTTAGCAAGGGAAAGCACCTCTCAGATCAACTGTTGATCAGAGATAATCGCTTTCTCTGCAGTCAACTGCTGATTGGAGATCAGAGATTTTTCCTTCAGGGCAGAGGGGGCAGGACTGGGGGAGGAAGCTGCTGAGTGATTCAGTCATACTTCCTTCTGAGGCTTGTCCTGCTTCCTTCTGCGTAGATGTGATGCTCATGCTTACTTCTGCAGAGGCATGGTGTTTCAGATGCTATTTATTTATTTACATGATTTATATACAGCTTTCTATAAAACAAGATTCCCAAGGAGTGAACAATAAGAAGGAGGAAAAAAAGAATCAAAATACGAATTTAATTTTTTAATTATATTTCTATACCACCCATTAACCAAAGCTTTCTAGGTGGTTTACAAGACAAAGCTCGAAACCATAAATACAATAACATAGTAAAACGTAATATGAAACCATAAGTTTAAAACAGAATAAAACCAAAATAATAACCAAGATAAAAGCCAGCAGCAGTGCAAAGATCTAAGAATGCACTAACATAATTTTTAAAACTGAAGGGTTAAGAAGCCTGGGAAAATTTAAAGGTCTTCACCAGGCACCAAAAAGATCACAACTTAGGCAACAGGCAAGTCTCTGGGGAGGTCATTTCACATCTGGGGTGCTACCATTGAGAAAGCCCTCTCCTTAGTAGCCACCTGCCTCACCTCTTTCGGTAGGGGCTCCTGGAGATGGGCTTTTAAGGTGAACCTAGGGTCCAGGCAAGTATATATGGAAGGATACGATCCTTCAGTTAACCTGATCCCAAGCCATTTGGAGCTTTGTAAGTTAGTACTAGGACTTCTAATTTGGCCCAGAAATGTCCTGGCAGCCAGTGCACATCATAAAGCACTGGTGTATATGATCATATTGGCCAGTGCTGTTAACAATCTTGCTGCCCTATTTTAGACCAGCTGAAGTTTCTGGACCATTTTCAAAGGCAGCCCCACATATTACACATTGCAGTAATCCAAATTAAAGGTTAGCAGAGTATGGATAACTGTAGCTAGGCTTTCTCTGTCCAGATAGGTTCGTAGTTGTTATGTCTAAAGTGCTGCTGAGTGATTCAGTCCCGCTTACTTTTGAATAGACATGCAGAGGCTTGTCCTGCTTACCTCTGAGTAGATATGGTTCTATAAGTTGATAACAATGAAATTAAGGGGCACTGAACTTTTTCCAGCCCACTTCAGCTGTGGACCCATCCGCCCCTGGAATGTGCATCTCTCCTCCCGTCTCCCCGTCCCCGATGACCTTCTCTGAAATGGAATTTGCCCCCCAGCTTAAAGCTTCAGGAGTGCCTCTTGCTGGAGCTCCGTTTCCACCTAAGAGTCATGTATCAGATTCCACATATAGCAGGGATGGGAAAATCCAGTGTGTGGCCCCCCAAAGGCTAGCAAGGAAAGAAATCTCTGCTGTTACCTGTGATCAGAGGTCTGGGTTCCCACAGACAATGAGATTCCGTGAGTAGCTACTCATGAGCGGGCCTTTTCTTTGGTGGCCCCCAAATTGTGCAATGCTGTCCCTTGAGAGCTCTACCTGGCACCTGCTTCATTGACTTTTAAGTGCCAGGCCAAAGACCTTTTTAGTCTCCTAGGCCTTTTAAACTGCTGCTTGCTTGATCTTTAATATGTGTACCGTATTTTTAAATCATCTGTTTTTAGCTTTATCTCTTTATATGCTGAATTTTTATTGCTGCTTTTAAATAATACTTTTTAATGTGTTGTATTACTGGGTGTTTTAATCATTGGTTGTATTGTTTTTCATTTTTATTATGTGTGTCGCCCTGAGACCTTCACCTCTAGGGCAACTCATAAATTGAAAAATACTACTACTACTACTAACAATAATAGATAACAGCGGGATTTCCCCTTAGTGTGCCACTTGCCATCCCAATTGAGAGGGTGTACTAAGTGCTTTGCCCACCCCACACCCTCCCCAATAGAGGAGGTATAGGGCAAATGAAGCTGCCCTTACCAAGGTGCCAGCTGGAGGAGCTCCTGCTGGGGCTTCAGTCAGAGACCAGATGATGCATATACAGTTCCCCACCCCTATCCTATAGGCTGTCTTCAGCCAAGAATTTTCAGTGTTGTTGAATAAAACCCACAAACTCCCAGAGTCTGTCAAGGAAGAAGCTCTGTATGGTCCATCCTAATCCAGTAGTGTTACATACAGAACCTTTCTTTATACCAAAGGTGAACTCCATGTTTCATTGAACACAAAAGCTGATCCTAATTTCATTTTGCTCATGCCAAACTCATCCAAAGTAGAAAACAGCATAAGCTAGGATGTACAAAGAGCAGAGATGTATGAAAAGCCTCAGAAATCAGGGACTTTTCGGGCATCAAATTCGTTTGTCTCCTATGGCCCATCCACCATAGGAAAGAGAGTGTCCAAGGCTACATTATCAAGGTGGATAAGAGCATATAGATCTATGTATTGTGATGAGACATTTGCTTCTGCTGTGCCTATGCGTATTTACAGCCCATTCCCCAAGAAGTGATGCCACATCTGCCTTTAGTACTAATATCTCCCTAGTTGACATTGGTAAGACAACTACATCATTCTCAGGGGTTCATCACATGGAGCTTTAATCCTACTATTGAGATGGCTCTGTCTCGGAAGTTTGCAGGTTCTTTAGATGACGCTGTTACCCTCCATGGTGGCTCTCACCATTTCCTCCAGCCTATCTTGTGTTTTCCCCAAACGCAAAAAAATTGGTATTTTTTCCAGCCCACGGAACAGGAGCGCCATGACCTCCCTGTGAAATTCTCCAATAGTGGAAGAAACTGCTGTGTCTGCCTGCTGTGGGCGTTTGTTTTCAGTTGTTAAGGGTGCGGTCAGGATGGGATTTGACAGGCGCGAGGGCAAGAATCACCTGCCAATTGTGTCTCCTGCCTCTGCGTTTCTCAATTGGAGGGAGAAGAGGGTAAAATGCCTCCCTGCAACAAAGGGAGACACATCTGATCCCCCACCCCACCAAGCTCAGAAGCAACATCCTCTGTTTCAGAGCACTCTTATTAAGTTCAGTGGGGCTTACTCCCAAGTAAGTGTGGCGAGGGTTGCAGACTTACAGGGTGATCTTATGTCTACTCAGAAGTAAGTCCCATTGAGTACAATGCGTCTTACTCCCACATAAGTGTGCCAAGGGTTGCAGACTTACAGCACAATCTTACATTTTATGTCTACTTGGAAGTAAGTCAGAGCTTTCCTGCAGGCTGTGAGAAAACAGTACAGCAGAAGTTAAGCTACGAAAACAAGACACCCCACCCCGCTTTGCACACATGCCAGGGAGGGAGGAAGGCACTCCCTCAGTTCAAACCATGTGGCTGCTGTATAAAGAAGCCCTTCCTAATCCCACAAAGAAACCAAAAACAGGAAGTTCTGGAAAGGATGTGGGGTTTTGCGGGTTTTTTGCTTAATGTAGAAACACCCTCAGTGTCATCCATCCTTTGTGCAACACTACAAAGCTGATCACTTTTGCCACTGTTGATGGTTGTTAGACTAGTTTCAGCCAGCAAGGTGCTATCTTTTCCCCAATCTTTAAGTAAATGCATTTAGATTTTATTGTCATTCTCTTTAATGTTTAAGAGTGTGAGTGAATACAAACATTCCATCTCAAGTCCTTGAAGGTACCTCACCTATATTATTTAGGCCAAACCAGGGGTAAAGTGACCAAGTGTGCAGGAATCTACTTCAGGCAACCTAATCTCTACTTCCAGGCAACCTAAAAAGTTTTGCCCTTTGCCTTACAAAGGGATTCCACCCTGAGATGTGTACTGCTTCTGGACTTCACATTCAAGGATACCCGCTTGCACTGTAGGAAAATAGAACGTTGGACTTACTGTGATAAGTTTCTTTTCTGTAATTGATGGAGAGTATCCTACCCACCCTAGTTTGGTGATGCTCACTGTTGGGGACTGCAGGATGAGGCTCTCTGGCTCTTAGGGTTTGTGTTAGAATAGTTGAGCCCTGAGATCTCTTTCTGTCCTCTTGTTTCTTTGGTTTCTGGCTGCATGTCAGTTGCATAATTGATCAGCAATTCCTGAGTGAGTTAGTTGGTTTCTTGGATTTGGTTTCTTCTAAAGCTGTTCTTTTTGTTACATTATGTTGCGATTCCTCCACCCAGTGTCAAAAAGGAACTTATCACAGTAAATCCGGCATTTTAAAAATCTCTTTAATGCACATTAGTCCCGAAATATATGTACCAGAGAGATTTGTAGTGTGAAGACTGACTGTTTTCAAATAAGAACTCTGAGGTGAAAAAATGATTGATCTGTCTTGGGTTATATTGCAGACTAATTTAGGATTGACTTATCTACCTCGTGGATACTGCAGATCACATTTCAATACGTTGAATGGTTGTGAGAGAGCAGACTGCTGGTATTCGCATTTTCCTGTATCAGGACATGAAAAGGTAAAAGTATGTTTCTTCTCCGTATACAATATTTTGCTTACATTGGTCTATAAAAGGCAGAAGATGGAAGGCTTTGATCAGAATAAAAGTTTCATTAATTGTGAAATGATCTTGGAGTATTTCTCTCTATGGCCTGATTCATACATGCATGTCCATTACATGATGATTGCAGAATCCAGTTATGACTTGCATGAGTGAATGCAGCCATCAAATAAAACACCACAGATAACTTACCACCTAAAGTACAGTGCTCCAAGTGGAGCCAATTCACACACTAATCTACCAGCAATCAAGTGTTCAGAAATGAAGTGTGTTACCCAACCATGTGAACCCTCACAGTATGGATTTAATTCAAAGATGGTATCATGTGCACTATATGTGTGTACATCTAGCGATTATGTGTGATTCTCTTGGCCATGCAGTATTAAACTATTGTGTGATCTAGTGGTCAAACTCAGCATTTCAATAATGCCTGGAACATTATAAGAATATGTGGAGCATTGATGTAGAGCCTTTCTACACGAGACATTTATTGTGCGCTCATGATTCCTTGCTCACGGTAGTTTGCGGGTCCTTTACATGACATCATCACCCTCCAGAGCCTCTCCCATGCTTTGCAACTATTGTTATGGATTTTTTTCCTAATGAGGAAAGTCTGGTATTTTTCTGAAAGTTGTTGTAGAATCCTCATGTATTTGCACAATTCCGCTATACCACAGCACCACCTAGTGGTTGCATAATGGAACATATAGAAAGGCAGAGAAAGAAAACCCCTAGAAAAAACGTGTAAAGGAGCTGATTTTAATCCCGCAAAAAATCTGGAAGCAGAAGCTTCGGTAAAGGTGCAGGTTAAAAGCCTCATGTAGAAAAGCCTATAACGGGCTTTACAGCATCAGCAGAAGGGCAAACACATACCCTCCATTTCCTGAGTTCTCTCTATATGCCACAGGACCTGAGAAAGGGAGAACCAGTGACAACCACAAATAATGCATTTGGCAAGTAAGCCAAGCCAAAATTTGCAAACCCCAATTACAGGGGTAGTAAGAATGTAAAACATTTAATGCTGTACCATAGAGAAGTTAAATCATTTTTTATACTCTGTCCCCCAAATTTAAATCCTAGTACAGCAACTCTACATACTTAACAATGCATGTTGGGAGGCGTAGCCTAATCGGAGCATAGCGTCAGTTTCCCAGCATTTTGATTTTGCATTGCTACTCAGGCTACTCTGACTGCTGGGGAATTCTGCCATAGCTTGCTGCCGTAACAATCCTAAATACATCTACTTGGGAGAAAGTCCTGCTCATTTCAGTGGAACTTACTTCCACTTAAGTGTGCTTTGGATTGTAGCCTATAAAGGTATTTATTATATAATAAATGCAACCGTTCCTTCAGCAAAGGAGGACTTTCAGGCCAAAAAGCAATATGCCAGGCAACTTTAATAATCAGGTTTTTGTTTAATTCATTATGTGTTGATTGTCTATCATATTAAGTGTAGATTGGTGTGGTGTGTATTTAAAAACAAATTATTTGCAATATAAAATTTTGTGGATTCTCATGTTTAAGAAATGTGTAATAGATTTGTGGTTTGGTTTTCTAGCTGTGCAGTGAAATACTTAAGAAGTATATAAGTATTGGTGAAGTAGTTCTGCTGCAGCGTGCAGGTATGATATAATATATTCAACATTGTAACATAAACCAACATGTTGAACTTGATGACTGACATGCGCTAATTTTTACGTGACTATATGTAAAAGCCCATATAACACCCCATTAATAGCTCAAGGATTATTGTGGAATTATATAAACGCCTTACTGCGTTCAGTAGAAATCTGGCTGTTAACATAGTCTGTATCCAGCACAGAAGTTCCTAAATAGTAGGCGATGGAGATTTGATAAATGAGTGGTCAGGCTTCTGGCAGTTGATGCTGATGCAGTAGTGAGACTAATATGTAGATTCCAAACAAAGGCAAAAATCTGTAGTTAAATACCTGGGGATGACTGTTCTACATCAAGAAATTGTAATCAGAACTAGAATTCCAGCTTGAATGGGCTTTCTTGCAGTGTAAGCTCTTGAAGTTCTTCGTGGTCTCTGTGCATCACACATATGGGTTCTGCACCTGCGCTGAGCCTCATTCGGGAAGCTTGTATAGCTGAGGAATGTTTTGGTGGCAATTCTCCCCCACCATCCACTGCACATGTCCCAGCAGGTTCCCACCCATTCCCTCAGTTCTCTTTCGACCGCCTAGTGGATAGTCTTGTTTGAAGCTTCCTCTGTGCTAAAAAGAGAATTACCAGCATTTTCTTTGCTGCTGCTGAGGACTTGTTTGTTATCCTTGTTTGTTTTTCCCCTGTCTTCGTCATCTTCCATCAAAAAAAAAAATCCTTTGTCGTCCGTCTTTTGTTGGCTTGCCGTGGCTGCAGTGTCACTTATGGCCGCAAAGGCACCTTTTCAAAAGTATGTCAAGTGTGGGAGTAAGTTGCCCCCAGTGACCCTCATTCCCTCTGCCTTTTTTGTTTGAGTGAAGGCCATTTACCCAACGCCTGCTCCTTGTGCCAATTGTTTACTAAACAGGCACGGAAAAACAGATCGGACAGGCTCAAGGCAGAGCGTTACTGGCTACTGATCCAAACAATGCTACACGATCTTCTGCAAAAGACAAAGTAGGGGCAACTATTGTCTTCGTCAAAGCCAATGTCCCCTCGCCCGACAACTTCCATCAAACGGACTGATCCTCCAACTCCGGGGCGCTCCTTAGTGCTCTCGGTCAAGAGGAAGATCACTAAAAAGGCAAAGATTCCAAAGTCAGGATCGAATGGCCTTAAAAAACAAGAAAGAAGGCTGCTGAAAAATCTTCCAAACCAAAGTTTCTGGCACCTCCTCCATTGCTGGATTCACCAATTCATGTGTTGTCACCAGTACCAACCATTCCAGTCATCAAGCCGGTGTAGACGGTGTCTGAGGGTGAAATCTTGGATTTTTCTCCTCCTCTACCAGTCTCTCAGGATCGAGAGATTTCTCCATCCAGACAGCGTCAATCGCCAATAAGGCAGGAAGCCTCAAATGTCTTCTCCCGTCTCTTCCTCAGGACCGAGAGCAGCAGTTTCATCCTAGGCTACTTCATTTCCTTATGGAGATCACCGTTTTGAGTCCCACTATAGGGAGAGGTCAAGATCTCATGATAACTGGGAGAGGAGTTCAGAATGGTCTTGCCCTCCGCAGAGGCATTACCATTTTGAGGACTGGTGTACTTTTTGGGACCGAGAGTACTTTGATCATACCAGATATCTGGGGCAGCTTCGCCTCGGTTTCAACCATGGGCACCAGCAACTGTTTCTCATCCTCCTGCAAGAGATGAGTTCCTTGTGCCTCCACCTGTGCCTCCTCGTTCCTCTTCCCTGTTGCGGAGCCAGTTAGATGCCCCTAAACAGGTTCACTCGACTCTGTTGTCAGTGTCACAGCAGATCCCGCCTGCGACTGCTGTCCCACAAACAGACTCGCACCATGACTCAGCTGATGATTATCAGTCAGACTCTCCCTCATACTCATCCGTCCCACCTTCCATCTCATCTCCAGATGACATGGTGGGGTCCCAAGAAGGAGTGTCCCCTTTGGAGGACATGTTCAACTTTGCTGAGCAAGTCAGCAGGATGGCCCATTCTTTGGGCATTGAAGTACAACAGCTGGAGGAACATATACAGGATCCTGTCTTCAATGCCTTCCATATTGAGTCATTGAAACCAGTGTCGGTCCACTTCCTCCCAACCCTCCTTCAGACCATTCAGCAGTCCTGGAAGGCTCTATCCTCCATGGCCCCAATGTCTAAATGCCTTGAGTCCCTTTATCGAGTACAGGAAAAGGGGCAGAGTTTCTGTATTTACACACACGCCCCAACTCGATTGTCGTGGAGCCGGCACAGGGAAGGTTGCAAAAGTTTCACACGTCGCTGGTCGACAAGGAGGAGAGAAGGTTGGATCTTTTAGGTCGGAGGGTGTATTCCTCAGCTGCCCTCAGACTCCATGTGGCCAATTACCAGGACATGATGGCCAGATAGATATCAGCTATTCCTGTGGGAGAAGATGGATTCTCTTTGTGCCTATCTCCCATAGGACCAAAAGGATCCCAAATAGAAGACCTGCCCTTTGACGGCAAAGGACTCTTTAATGCCAAGATGGACGAGCAAATGGACTCTGTCCCGAAAGCAAAGACAAACGCCCATAAGATGGGCCTGTCCCTTGCATCAGTACAAGGGTGGCAAGTGGTTTCATCCTCAACTGTATGGACCCAAACAACAATTTGACCAGTACCAGCTCTACCAGCCTTCCCAGCACCAGAAAAAGCAAGCCACTCCATCTTCAAGGTTCCATCAAGGTCGTGGCAGGCCAGAACCATCCTCTAAGTGTCAACTTCCCGATATTTGTTGCCCACGAACTTCCCAATCAACCTGTTTTCAAGTCCATCCTGGCACGTAAGAACATCAGACACCTGCGTGTTAGAAATAATCGGTCAGGGTTACATGAAAGTTTCACACCCTTCCCCCACTAGGGACTGTCCGTGCTACTCCATATTCGCAAGCCCTCCTCCTGGAGTCGTACACCTTGCTTCAAAAAGGAGCTATCCAAAGAGTCCTTCCAGCCAGATGATGGCTTTTTTTCCTCGGTATTTCACCATACCAAAGCAGGATGGAGGCCTATGCCCCATCCTGGACTTGAGGGACCTGAACAAGTTTATCAGTCCCAGAAGGTTCAGAATGATCACGTTGGCTATGATTCTCCCTCTTCTTCGAAGGAATGTTTGGTTTGCCACCACAGACCTGAAGGATGTGTAGTTTCATATAATGATTGCAGACGCTCACCATCGTTAGCTACGCTTCATCATTGGTACCAATATGTTCCAGTTTCAGGTCCTGCCCGTTGGTCTGGTGATTGCCCCAAGGGTTTTTAAAACGTGCATGGCGGTCGTGTGCGCATACTTCAGGGAATCAAGGTCTATCCTTATTTGGATGACTGGCTGCTCGTCTCGGACTCCAAAGAGGATCTTTACCTTGCCATTGGGATTGTTCTGAACCTTCTGGGCGCATTGGGCCTGTATGTCAACAGGGAGAAATCAACTCTGAACCTTACTCAGTGTCTCCAGTTTATAGGAGTGCTGTTAGATTCGACAGTTGCACACGCTTACCTTCTGCAAAACTGACAGGTTCAGCTGCTTATTCTTAAGAGACCGTCTTCCTTCATCGACGGGTCACTGCCCACACCATTCAAGTTTTGCTGGGACACATGGCAGCTACAGTTGCAGTTGTTTGATGGGCGAGACTTCGGATGTGACCACTGCAGAACTGGTTGCTGCGAAATTTCAATTCCACCTTGGATGTTCAGCGTTGTCGACTCACGATTCCGGACCAAGTGTTGATGTCTGGTGGATGCAGCTGTGCAGCTTGGACTGAGGAGTTTCCTTCATCCAGCCATCCCCTACTCAAATCCTGACGAGAGACGCCTCTCTCTTGGGATGGGGAGCCCACTGTGGCCCGTTGCAAACTCAGGGTATTTGGTCTGCAAAAGAAAACTGGTACCACATAAACTTTCTAGAGTTTCTTGAGGCTTGGAAGGCAATGCAAGCTTTCGAACCTTACCTTCAAGGACAACGTGTGCAAATTCTGACCAACAATATGACAGTCTTGTGGCACATCCAGAAGCTAGGCGGTATGCATTCTTCCCAGCTTGTCAGCCTCACTCTGGACATTTTCCAGTGGGCAGTCCAGCAAGCCATCGTCTTGAGTGCTCTTCACATTGCTGGACAAGACAGTGTTCTTGCAGATACCCCAAGTTGGGCGTACCAGTTGTCTCACAAGTGAGATATGTTGGCTTGTATCTTGGATCAGCTGTTCCTAGAATGGTGTCGTCCCACAATGGACCTGTTTGCAACACCAACAAATGCAGTCTGCACTCATTTCTGCATGAGAGCAGGGATCGGTCGATCGTCTGTGGGCGATGCATTCCAAATACAGTGGTGAGGGAAAATTTATCTGTTCCTTCCATTTCCCCTCCTCTCCAAGGTGCTGCAGAAGACAGTACACAACAAAACGGACTACATTCTAATTGCTCCTTGGTGGCTGAGGCAACCATGGTTCCCAACCCTACTCTGTCAGTGAGGCAGTTCTTCCGCAAGTTCCAGACCTGATCTCTCGTAACTAAGGCAGGATTTGACATCCGGATCTCCGAACACCGAAACTAACAGCTTGGCGGATTTGACGATAAATACCATTCCTTGAGTTCCACCCAGAGTTCAGGCAATCCTGGATGTGGCTTGAAAGCCGGCTACAAATTGGTCCTATGCTGCAAAGTGGTTGTCTTTTCTGAAGTTTGCTCATCTTCATGCTTTCGATCCTCTTCAGGCATCGGTGGAAAATGTTCTTTTCTTTTTGCATAATTTGTTCCAAAAAGGCTTAAAACTTTCGTCCATAAGAGTGTATTTGGTGGCTCTTTCTTGTTGCAGAGGATCAGTTCAAGGTTTTTCCCTCTTTACTCACCCTGCTACTCGCCAGTTTCTGAGGGGTCTGAAGAACTTGGCACCTCCAGTGCGAACTCTGGTTCCTTGATGGAGTCTCTGTGTTGCCTTGCACGCCCTCCTCTTGAAACTCTTCGAGCCTCTGGCCATGACGGACCTTCATTTACTACCATGGAAAGTGGTTTTCTTGGTCGCCATCACATCCTCTAGGCGTGTTAGTGAGATCTCCGCCTTACGAGTGGATCATCCCTTCATAATTTTCCACAAGGACATGGTTGACCTGAAGCTGGATATTGACTTTTTACCTAAGGTGGTCTCTGATTTTCATGTCAGCCAAACCATATCATTGCCGACTTTCTTCCCAAATCCTTCTTCTGACCTGAAAAGAAAGTGCATGCTCTCAATGTCAAGAGGGCATTGGCCATTTACATGTCCAGGACAGCGTTGTTCCATACCACACAGCGCCTTTTCGTTTGCTATGGGGGTCCCAAGAAGGGCTCTCCTGTCTCCTCCCAGGGACTGGTATCATGGATCCTGCAAACCATTGGTGTGGCCTATGATTTGTCTGGGTTAGAATGTCCTTCCCACATCTGAGCGCATTCCACTTGAGGAGTGGCCACATCTACAGCTTCTACCAAAGGCTTACTGCTGTCGGACGTATGCAGGGCAGTGACGCAGTTGAAACTGTTGACATTTGTGAAGCACTACAAACTCAATGTCAAAGTACAGGCAGACTGTGCTTTTGGGCAAGCTGTGCTGTCATCAGTCTTGGTTTAAGATTACCTACCCACCTCCAGTAAGTGAGCTTATTAATCGCCCATATGTGTGATGCACAGAGACCACAAAGAAGAAATGCAGGTTGCTTACCTGTAACTGTAGTTCTTTGAGTGGTCATCTGTGCATTCACACAACCCACCCACCGTCCCTGCTTCGGTGTCAATGTTGGATTCAATGTTGGTACTGAGGCATGATTGTTTTTTGCCTCGGATCTGAGGCCACACTAGGTGGTCTCAAGGAACGGGCGGGAACCCACTGGGATATGTGCAGTGGACTGTGGGGGAGGGTTCCCGGCATATGTGAGAATGCACAGATGACCACTTGAAGAACTACAGTTACAGATAAGCAACCTGCATTTCTTTTGGTTGATGGGCTATACTTAATGTTGAAAAAGGAAGATTTATTAGAGCATATTTTTGTGACTAAGGGCCTTCCATGGATGGATGGATGGATGGATGGATGGATGGATGGATAGATAGATAGATAGATAGATAGATAGATAGATAGAATTGACACAGTGATATGCAGTTGAGTTGTTCCAGGGGATCCAGATGTTATTCTTCAAGGAAGAATTTATGTTGGCAGAGAAACTGCATCAGTCCACAATAAGGACTTCTTGGAATTTCTATGTAAAGGCAGACTTGATGAGGTTTATGATGTATTAGCTGCTTCCCTCCCCCTTTCCTCCATTTTAGGTAATGAATTGAACCAGTTATATTAAAGTGGCCCCAAATTTGAAGTGTTTAATTCATTCTTAGCTGGCCCAGTTTGGAATGTGAGTATTTTCAGATCCATAATTTACTAGAACAGTTGCTGTACAGTAAAAGGAACTAATTTGATGTTTTCATCCAATATGTCATGAAATAATACTTTTATAAGAAATTATGCAGCTTTTCATATCTTATGGAGAAAAATCATGCTCTAATTATTCCAAATCCCCTTGTCTGGTAAAAGAATTTCCACTGCATCATTTTTACACTTTTTTGCCTTTTAAAAATGACTTTGTGTTAGCTGATGTTTCAGTAGTATGTTACTTCAGACATTTTAATAATCTCACATTTCCCATTTTCTTTAGTACAAATATTTACACATTACTACAAAGAAGATATTCCTGTGGCGCACTTGGATTCACAAATGCTAAATAGGCTGCTAACATCTTTGCTCCACTCTTGTTTACTGAAAGAACTATTTCATGTAGTCCGCACTAGCATAATGATTAAAATATTGGTAAGTAACCTTCTCACATGTTTCACAATGCAAGGTAAGTCCAATTGAGTTCAGTGGGCTTTTTCCCAGGTAAATGCATATAGGATTGCAACCTAAAATGCCTTCTGGCTCATGGTGTAATGATTTACCATGTGTTAGTTAATCGTAATAAACTCTCAGTTTTGTTTACCTGTGAGGTTTTGGTTCTGAGTTGTTTATCTGGAAGTTATAAGAGCATTTTTAAAAATTACAAGATGCAAAAATTTTTTAGAAGTTTTATTTAAAAAAACAAAGAATATGCCTGTTTATTCCCGTTTTCTTTTAAAAATTAAAGTAAAGCTCTTGTGTTCTTCATCTTCTATTCAGTTAAGTCTTCCTTTTAGCTCTAATTTGTTTATAATATTCTGTTACCATCTTCCATTCATTGGAAGACGTTTAAGCTGAATTTCAGAAGGATAACTATTAATCTGAGTTATCAAAAGAAGCTGTTGGCACTTTAAAGACTGACACATATTTTGGCATGAGCGTTTGCAGATGAAACAGTTTCAGATGTATTAAGTGGTCAGTTGTATATGCCCAGGTGGGAGAATAGACACAGTTGAGGAAAACAGTTTTACACAATGTGGCAGAGAGAATCACATGCTTATGTCATTGGAACCAGGAATGTCCCAATCCAGTTATGAGTCAAACATAGGTAGGTATATAGAATATAGCATAGCAGCATCAAAGCCATATTGCACTTTGCACCAGATGATGCTTCATACAGCTCCCCCTATGTTTCCATTCAGGTTATGTGGTAAATGTTAGCTTGTCTGTCAACAAGCCCTTAAAAAGAGGACATCTATCCTCTTGTCTTTATAAATATGAAGAAAGCATGCTAGCTTTGTCCAGAAAGGAAGCTAGGCCTATCCAGATGGCTGGGTTTGCAGAAAAGTTTGGTGAGTATTTTAGCAAATGTGGGTCACACAAGCAGAACATGCCTTAGAATGAGGAGAGCATTGGTGGTACCTCCACCTTCAGCAGGTGCTAATGTGTGGATCCTGTGTCCAGTTCTTAGCTGAGCAAGGGCCACATCCTGTATGTGATTCCTAAGGGATCCATTTGACTATCAATGAATTATTAGTTTGAGCTCGAGGAGGTTGTTTTTTTTTCTGGCCATCCTACAACTCTTGCCAGTATATCATCAATTTAGACTTGAAGACACAGTAAAACAAAGTAAATAGGACCCTTACATATCAGATGACAAGTTGGACTGCCAGCCTATTCAGCAAATTAATTGCCTTTAATTCCAACATGCCTGGAAATCTAACAACAATTCCCCCGCCCCCAACACAATAGTCCTGGGAATGAATAGCCTCCAGTTGAGAGACAATAACGGAAAATAATGGGTGCGAGATGAAGCTGAACAAATTTCAAGCCAAAACAAACTGCAGAATTAGTTGAGATTTGCTCATGTCCAGGAATTTTCATATTTGCTAGTGAGATCACAAAGAGTTCCACAGTAAACAGACGTGCTTCTGTTGGAATCATTCATGCTATCATCTTGTGCTAGTGAATGATGGCTGCTCCCACACAATCCTGGGACTTAAAACTATCTATAAAAATCACAGCATAATCACTATAGAACAATATCCCAGATACCACCTGAAGGAAAGGAAAGGTTCCTCCTGTGCAAGCACCGGGTCATTACTGAGCCCTAGAGGGATGCCCCTTGCGCTGGCATTTTCATGGCAGACTGTAGTGGGGTGATTTCTGAACAATACTGCTAATTATATCCCATTTTATGAAAGCTGGGCAAGTTAACAGCAAGTCTGAAAAGGTATCCTAGTCCAATTTCAGTTGTTTAAAAACCGAAGAACTTGGAGCACAAAGGAGGTTTTCCCACTGTGACGTGAAGATCATATTGCAAGAGGTGTGGCCTGTTCGGGAACACAGTTTAGTAGTATATCAGAGAGACAGTAGTGCACAGTGCAGGCTCAGTGGTGGTTCAACTGCTGCTTCACAGAGGCTGCATATAGGAGAGGTGTAAATATGCTCCAAAGCACAATTGTAGCCCTGAGGGATGTATAGGTTCCAATTTCTTCAAAACCTTGTGGAGTTCTACACTGTCAACCATAATCCACTTTAGAGGAGCCCAGTGTTTTGTAGATTTGCAGCATAGACATTCAGTCTGCATTCCATAGGGTTGAAGAAAGCACTTCCAGAATATTAGTGCCTTGGGCCCCATCTACACAAGCCTTTTACTCCTGGGCGGCTGCAAGTTGAGGTCCCTTGGGACGGATGACGCAGTCGCCATTTCACAGCCATCTGTGGTTTTCTCCCAGAAAATGTGGATTTCCAATGAGGCAGTTTGCTGCAATGTTTTTAGTTTGCTGCAGGTTTCCCGCGGTTTCGAGACATCTGTCCCTCCCCCAAACCGACTTCGCGTTTTGCAGTGGGCATGTTGTAGGCGTGCGTAGTGCTTGCATCACTGTGTGATGCCCCTTTACTCCCCCTGCCCCCTTGCAGCTGCAGTTACAGAGGCACAGAGAGGTGTTATCATTTATTTAATCACACTTTTGCACATTTTTGCAACTTCGTATCTTTGCAGTGGTTGCTCCGGGACTCCGTGTCCAAGGGCCAGAGGGGCCTTGGGGGACGACCAACTTTGCTCCAGCCACCATTTTGGAGCGATGGGTAGGCACGTACTGCTCATGCCCTTTGAGTGCAAACCATCGCGAGAGTCTCAGGCTGGGGAACTGACAAACAGATGGCGTGAAAATGAAGGAGCACAGAACACCCACTTTTTACCTAATGAGGGATAGACAGACACAACAGAACCCCTAAAATACAAAACACACACTGAAGTGTCGCACCCCGATGCTCACGGGACTGCACAGCTGCGCATTAAAATATAATGGCAAAAAAAGGGCACAGTGGAATCTGTTATGGAAGCCCACAGTAAATCGCGAGTGTATCCCAGCAGAAGCTAATCTGAAACTGACATGCTGCGACGGAGTGAAGGGTGAAAGCGGTGCCCTGTAGACAGGGCCTTGGTACAGTTTGCCTTTAGCAGGCTCATTTGTAGCACGAATACCAACCTGAACTTAGTCTCAGCAACCATCGGGATATGTGGCCCAATTTCAGTTTCAGATTAGGAAGCTAGCCGCATACCTCCAGCAGAAGTGCACATAAACAGTATTCATTTGAGAGAACTTAAAATCATGTAGGGCGGCCTACGTACTAATATAAAGGGCTTTTTAATTACTAGGGTAATTAAAACATATTTGAAAGTCATCCACATATAGGCAGTTGTAGGTTGCAGTAAGGGAATAATGCAGCGATGCCATTAATGTGTACAGCAAACATTGCTTGGAGAGAGACAGTCTGGTGGGGGTCTTCATGAAAACAGAATGAGAAGCGCATTGGAGTATTATCTGGATTTTCATGGAATCGGCTTTTGCCCTTCAGGGACACACACAGCAAGAAAAGCCAAGCGTACCATACCTTAAAAATCTGCTTTTCATGGGTCACACAGCACTTGAAAACAACATACTTCAGGTTGGGTGTGGGGAGTAGAACTGAACATCATCAACCTGGCAGGTGCTGCTCAACCAACGAAAGGAAGCTTATTTCCCACCCCTGTCCAGGTACCCTTTGGCTACCATGTTATCACCGATAGCATCTGAAGGCTCCCCATAGAGCACCCCACCAGCGTAGTTTTGCCCCATTCCAGCCCATAGGGAGTTAGAGCTCCTACCCGCTTTCTCCTTTTCCAGGGAGTAAATACAGAGATCTAGCCACTTCACCATTGACAGTCTGCAGCCTGTATTGCCCAGTTCTAAAACCCCAGTTGCGCACTTCCAGGGAGTAAATACAGTGACCTAGGTGCTTAACCCATTCTCATTGTGCAGCCTCTGTTGCCTGCTTTCCCTCGTTGAGAATCTGTAGCGTCTTTTTCCCATTGAGAAAATTGGAGCCACATTGTTTCAAGTACTAGCTATCTAGCAAGAGGAGGCGGTCAGGAATGGGAGCCGGTAGCCCCGCTGTATTGATACCGCGATACAGTGAAAACTGAAGAATGCAGGTCAGGGAGGAGAGGAACTGCCAGCAGAGGCGGCGCTGGCACTAGCAGATGAAGGCAACTCTGGCTAGCCCTTTCCCTCCATGCAGAGAAGCAATGAAGTAACACAAGCATCAGAGAAGTGCATAACCACAGCTCTGAAGGGGGATGAGCTGGGAAATGGAGGTCAGTTACTCCCACTGGCGAAAAGGAAGTACAGCACGATTCTGAAGGCACAGAAGAGTGCTCTAGCACTTTGGTGAGTTGGAAAGGCAGGCTAGTTACTTTAGTTACTGAGGTCACAGCCAGGTGAAAGACACACCCCTAGGAATGCCTGATCATACCAAATTTAAAGCAGAGGGATGAGCACACAGCAGCTGAACCACAGGGGAGCTGAAGTAAAGAAAAACAACAGAGTAAAAGTACTCTCCAAAAATGCAGCTTTCCCACAGGTAAACTCTGGGGTGGCTGCAGACTGGCCATGATGCCATGTGCCACAAAGGACCTCCAAATGGTCCCAATCTGCAGCAA
The DNA here is from genome assembly GCF_057233095.1 of Heloderma suspectum. Lineage (NCBI taxonomy): Eukaryota > Metazoa > Chordata > Lepidosauria > Squamata > Helodermatidae > Heloderma > Heloderma suspectum. The sequence goes on from NC_139462.1 coordinate 166,534,272, forward strand.
ATCACCCATGAAGACAGGCTGCTGCTCAAAAGGTCCAGTGTAAGTAGAGCCAATTCAAACAAAGTGTGGTTCTTCAAATGATTAGGTAGGTAGGTAGGTAGATAAATTGCCTCCTTATAATTTTGGATTAAGGAATCTTGTATTGTACTCCAGGTTGAGGTAATGGGTCCCTCAGTCCAGGACATTTTGTGCAACACCTTCAGTGATGAGGTATCCATATTAGAATTGGAGTGCCTGAACTCCACACCTTCCTCAAAGCTCAGTAAGAGAATGCTACTAATGCCAAAGGTACAAGGACAGTCTACCCAAGTACAGCTGTTCATACTACTCATAGTAGGCCATCTCCAGTTTTGACTCTTGCTAAAAAATATTGACTATCCAATTGACCTTGGGTGGGCCACTCCAGGGGTATCTGTTCTCACAACTAAGGATCCAGGATCTTATGTCTTGACGATCAAGACCCCTGTCTCTATTTTACGATAGATGTAATTTTGTTTTACATGAAAAAAACATGGGGTATTCAGCACCCATCCAAAGCAACCCCCTCATTATGTGGCCTGCTCACCACAAGCAGTTCACATTGTTGGGTCATACACTAGCTAATGAAAAGCACTGTTGAATCATGATCATGCTTCACATCTGCATCCATCTCTTCATTCCCAACAGGAATGGGACATTTACTCTATTGTTGCTCAGGTTTTCTCTCTGCAAAACTTTGCCTCCTCATCTGAACCAATCAACCAATTTCCAGACAGCTTCATGAAACTGATGAAAGGGGGCTCAGTCCTACAAAAATTCATACTAGAATACATTTGGTAGTCAGTCCACTAAGTCTTCCCAGCGACCTGCCCCACTAACACATTTTTGGGCAGCTGGGAAGGGGGTGGCTGCTGGCCCATTGTCAAGCAAATCCAGTAATCCCTGGTCAGCACTCTGGCTGGGGACAGGGAGGCAGTATATCTGATCCATTTAGTACTGTCACTTCCCACAAGACAGGTGAGCATTGTGCCTGAGTGTTGAAGAGAGGGGAAGGGATCGCTCTGAGGCCAACTCTGTCCTCGCAGCTGAGCTCCCCCAGCACCCCAGGTGGGACCCTGACAAATAGATTAAAAGTGGTTTGCCTTATTTTCTGCAGGATTTGAGGCAATGAAAACTGCAGAAATACCACTGTCTGGGATCCAGTTCTCATTCTCATGCATAAATGGCTCCATTTCAGTTTTGGCCATTGGACTTTAAATTGCAAGAGATTGTAGATGAAAAGTCCTATAGTGTATGTTCACAAATAGGTGCTCCCCTCGCTTTCTTTTTCCCAAAATGAGGCAGAGGTGCTTTGACAGACCCTGGAAACAGCCTGAGATGGGATGCTGGCCTCTATTATGGAAAGGACTCCTCTGCCAGATATTTAGGTTTCCTAGCAATCTTGTTGGAAGTGGCCCTGATTGTGGCAGTGGTGGGATTTGCAGGCTCTGATATGGGCACTTGTAAGCCATCCAGGTGCTCTGCTATCAGCTCAGTCAGCCTAGTGGAATAGTTCCCTTAGTAGTTGGGCACTTTGAGAGGCTGAAGATTGCCATTTCCTTATTCCACCATGCTGCCTTTCTTTGTTACAGGTTGGGTAACAGGTGCATCTGCATTGCAGATGTTTTCAAAACTCTCTCTGAACCCCTGTCTCTGACTTGACATCTCTCTGGACTGTGACTGTTGTCTTGTAGCAGTAGATGAGCATGTTTTACTATTTGACTTTTGGCCTGGTTCAGAAGTCCCCTGGCAGCTTGGTAGTTTTCATGACTGGGATACCATGTCAGAGTTGTATTGACTGTATCTGAAAACCATGAGGATTTTGGGTAGACATGGTTACTAGCATCCTATCGTCTGTCTGATGCTTGAGGTTCCCCAGTACAGACAATACTGCACAGGCATGGAATCCCAGCCTCTCATAAGTAGCAACTACGGGCTTCTTCACACAAACCTTTTATCCTGCTATTCATGGAAGTTTGCAGGTCCTTTTCATGACATCGTCAACCTCCAGGGCACATCCAGAGGTATTTCCTGGTTATTCCATCTCAAAAAGTTCCGGAAATAATGAACTATCAAATTAAGTCGGGTTGTTACACTATTAAAACAGCCAGTAGATGGTAGTGTTTCATTGAGCTCTCTGGAACCTTGAAAATTTAAAACTTCCCCTCTCAGCAGTCGTTCTGGGAGCCCACTGTAAACGTGGAAAGGCTCCACAACGGGAGGACTGCAGCTTTTTCCATAGTGTAAAGGCATCCGACATTTCAGGAGTAAGTATCAGCCCTTTGAAGCCTTGAAAATGAGAGCCAGGTGATTCATCTCAGATTGAAATTGTATTTTAAATTTTGTTTATGAATTCATTATACCTAATGTATTTAGCTCTAGTTTTAAGGCATTTATTTTTGCTTAGCCAACAGTAGACATTCTTCTCAAAATGTATGAACATATGGCTTCCATGAAATTGAGAGACGCAGTACCTGAGTTAATTGAAATCTCTTGTAAGGTATGACTTAGATTGTTTGATTCCATCCTAAATGTTAAAAAAAGTTTTCTGTTCCTAGTGATTCTGCTTTCTGTATTAGTTTTTATGCTTCTGCTACATATTACCTTACCAGTCTCACAAAGAGATAGCTTGTTATTTTACTTTATTTTTATTTTTACACCATTTCTTATTGATGATTGTGGACAGAGTACTACTTTAGGCTAAAACCCTTTAAAAATGCTGACTCCAACCCAAAATCCAGCTCATAAGAACATTAGAATTTTCAATAGAGAGATAAAAATAGTTATATGAATATAGAACACTCACTTTCTGTTCCTATAATATTATGGACCTGGTATGTTTGGAAAGGTGATACCTTGATTTTGACAACCACAATGGAAGAGGAAGAAGTTTTCTGAGATATGATGGAAGCAGGTAGGGTTGCTGCTGAATTCTAGGATTGTAAATTTGTAGACGATTTGGAGGCAAAATTATTTGTGGGGCTTAATGGGATTCCGAGTTGTCTCCCTGCATAAGCTGATGCCATCTTACCAGCTTCTACACACCTCTGCAATGGCTGTGGTTGCATCAAAGCATTGGGAGAACTCAATCCAGTTAGTAGTAGCCTTAGCTATTTTTGTACTTGGGACATAAAATCAAAATAATGCTCTTGTTAAATGACATAGAGGTATGCTTGTTGAAGCCATGAAATTGGCATCCCATCTAGAATCAGTTAGCTGAAGTGACTGCTTTCTGTTAAGATTAGACCTGGCTTTTACTATAGGTAGAGTATAATAAACATTACATAACGAGGCAGTGCAACTGTGGGTTAAGCAGAATCTGGCTGGGTGTTAGGAATTCCATGGATATCCACCTCTAAAATCTCAACAAATTTATCTATGAAATCCTTCCACCAGATTTCCTTCATCCAAAACAAAAAGGTTGCATACATAAGTGTATTACCTAACTGTTTCTACTGTATCACTTGTACAGAACACTGTAGCTTCTATTTAGGAAGTCTCTGAGAGAGTTCATATTCAGGAGTTGGGTTTTTGTTTGTTTTTTCCTACCACAGCTTGTTGATGCTGGAATGGTTCTTGAATATGAGCATGTTGGCTATATCACCAAGCTTCTAAATCTTCTACAAGTTTCCAGTCAGGAAATAAGCATCTTTTTGTCCAAGTATGTACTTTCCTTAAACTATTATTACAACTAATAGATAAATGTTTTCCCAACAATGAGTGCCATAGAAACCTGGGAGAAGGTCAATCTATATATGTTATAAACTATTTCTCATCTCAATAAGCTGAGTTTCTATAATGTGGTATTATATTTGTATTATGTTAGTAATTTGTATTATATGGTGTATTATTGATAGTAATATATTGATTTCTTTTTGTATGTTGGAAGCTGCCCTATATTGAGTAGGTATGCTGTTCAAAAATATATAAAATAAAACCTCTGAAATGAGTGCATATAATGTAAGAAAATGAATGTTGGGGAACAGAAAAAAGGTCTCTGATAACCGAATTTTTAGGCCCAGTTCAGCCATAACATTCTTGGTCTAATAAATCATTTTTTATTAGCCGAACAACAAACATTGTGCCCATGTGCTCCCTTCTCCCCTTCCCTCTTCCTTTCTCTTGTGCTCCACAGTTAGACTTCTGGGCTTTGTTAAAACATCATTTCCTGGTTTGTTAGTTTTCCAAACTGAAACTGGCTTAATCATGCATGGACTACACACTAAAACCTGAAATCAGAGTTAGACCCTAGTTAAATCATAGGTACCTGTTTAAGATGTAATGGGAAACTATGGGTTGACAAACCTTGGAGGTTTTTAATTATGGTGCAAGAGCGAAAGGAGGAGGAGGAGCGAGCCTGCAGACACAATTTTCATCAGTATAATAAACCATGGTCATCAGACCATGGTTGTTACATCTGAATCATGTCATAAATTCTTTGGAGTAGTTTGATTGTTTTGGAGCAAGGGCACATAACTTGCGGTTCTCAACCTAACCTCATGCAGATGGGGGAGTCCGGAAGGAGGGCAGAGGGGAATGGGGGGGGGAGCCAAAATGGTCAGAATAATAGAAAGGGGGGAGCCATCTGCAAATGATCAGTTCAGACCTCTGGCAAGAGCTCTGTCCCTCCCCTGGCAGTCTCTCGGGCAGGAAGGAAAAGGGGAGTGGCAGAAAGAGGGTGAAAGGAGTGGCCCAACCCTCCACTTGCATATAGCTCTGACAGATTACCCTCAATGAAATGTGGCCCTTTACAGAAAAAAAAGGTTTCTCACCCCTGTTTTGGAGCCATTGGCAGGAAACGCAGAAATTGGAGGGAAACCCAACAAAACAACCCAAAAACTACACAGATGCATCTCCTGTTTAGAATCTATAGGGAGATATCTACAGTATTTCATGAAAAATGGGTGTGCAGGAAATAGCCAGAGCAGGTGCTTGGAAAAAGCAGAAAACTTTCCTCCTCACCAGAAGTCAGTACTCTACCACGAAGGAGGTATCTACACAGGGCTTTTAGTCCCTCTCTAGTGCACCCCCAAAATGATCATGGCAGATGACACACACCCCTCTCTGTAACTAGAGCAGGTTTTCTTGCTCTAAATCTGTTCCCCCCCCCAACCCCCCTCTCATTTTGTGACATATTTTCCTGTCACAGTGGCTTCAGTGCAGTTTGGGAGTCTGTGTGACCTCAGATGGCTTTGGCATGGGATGGTGGAAGCAGCACTGATTGGCGGAAGGGAAAGTTGCATGGGGCAGGGGGATTGCAGAGAGCTAAACATGTCTACCCAGAAGTAATTCATTGCATTCAATTGCACTTTGCCAAGTACAAGAGTAGACAGGTCAGCAGAATTATTTTGGTTGTTGTTTGAGCACGGGAGGGGGCGGGGAGCCAGCCCTTCTGCTTAAAAACTCTGTTGTGAAAGTGCGCTCAGTTGCTGCCTGTTTTAAATATTAATTGAGTATAGGAGTGGGGAGGGGAGCCAGTCCTGTTGCTTTGAAACTGCGTACACTGGATAAGCATGCTAACTCAGAAGTAACTGTCTCCTATTGCACTTCACTGACCATGGGGAGGGGTGCGAGTGGCGGAGACCAAGCCTCAAGCCTGTCATTGTAAGACTATGCTGTTATGGAAGTGCGAAGGTATGCCCTTATGGAGGTGCAAAGGCTCCTTTAAGAGCCTTACTGGTCTTAAAAACTGATGGCCCCCAAATGACCCCTAATCCTGCAGAGAAGGGCTGGACAGGGAGGAGAGCTGTCTGCTAAACATGCCTACTTGGAAGTGACTCGTCCTCCATTGCACCTCACTGAACCGCCACTCATTTGCTGCTCCACACCTACGCAGTTGACTTTCAGCTCTACTTGCAGGACTCTGCCTACCCAAACACAAAATAATGCAGTTTTAGGTGCTGTTTGCTCCATGCAGGCAGGGTTTTTTAATGTATACAGTGCATTACTGGCTACCATTTGCCCCAGGAGGACCTAACCCAATTTCATGAAAATCCATATTTAAATGGAATCACTTCAAAAATGGATTTTGTTTATTCTGGACCTTGCAAATGCTTATCTTATTCGGCCAATTTAATTTCCAAAGCATTTCTTTTATCTGCCTCCTTGAGCTTCTTTGCACTGGATCGTGCTTACTACAGCCCCCACTGAGAGTACAGATGCTGCTGTAGAGACAGAGGCTGGATCTACATGGCAACAAAATTTAAGTGCATTCATGTTTAATGTGGATTTTCATGAAATTGGCTTTGGTCCATCAGGAGCACACAAAGCAAAAGATGTGGAGTAAACACAACCTTAAAACCCACTTTTCACAGGTCAAACTGCACATTAATCTGTGGTTGGATGGGTGGAGTCCTGCTAGTAGAAGTTAACGTCATCAACCCCATAGATGCTGCTCAGCCAATGACATATAGGCTCGCTCCCACCCTCTCCATGCTCCACCGCTCAGGGAAGTTTAATGGAAGAGATTAGTAATGTTGGATAGTTTCACCTACACCTCTCCCCCTCGCCTCCAACTGTGAACCAGCAATATTGAAGCCCAGGGACAGACTGACAGGCAGGTAGACAGGAAGCGCCTAAGTCCTGCATGAAGGGCAAGGGCTGGAATAGCAGCAGCTGCTGCCTCCACTTCCCCGACTAGAACTAAGCCTCCTCCCCACAAACGTGCAGGAAAATCACACAGGACTATTCTGAAGGGGAGATATGAATGAATTGGAGGCTGCTATTTGTGAATGGAAAAATCACACTGCTGCATTACTCTGAAAGGGTGACCCAGAGTGATTCTGTGATTGGGGAGGCTTGTTCCCAGGCCTGTTCATGCTCCCCTTCTGAACTGGCCACCCTTTCCCCTCCCGCGGCTCTGTATTCTTTAGTTGTAGGTGTATCACACGACTGCGAAGCTACAGGTGTATCACCACTGCGAAATAGAGGCTGGCTGCCCTTCTCTCTCCTCTGTGTATTCTTTAGTTGTAGGTGTATCACCATTGCAAAATAGTGGCTGGCTGCCCTTTCTCCTTCTGCTCTGTGTATTCTTTATCGTGCACTACATATAAACTGGCGACTCCACTATTGTGAATGAAACAGGGTTACTACTGATAGTATGAACGGGAAAAGGTGGCTGCTTATTGTGAAAGCAGCCCTACTGCAAATGGGGGGAAAAGAGGGAATGGGTGAAGCAGCCCCACTCCTTGACCACATCACTGGCAGGTCACAGCCACGTCACAGAGGCACACCCAGGATTTAATGTGGTGGGATGGTGCACACTGTCACAGAACCACTCCAGAGCCTCATTTAAGAAAACAACAGAGTAAAAGGACTTTCCAAAAATGTGGCTTTTCAAGAAGGAAGCTGCTGGTTGGCTACGGATTGGCGACAATGTCATGTGTTGCAAAGGACCTCAAACTGCTCTCCTTCCACACTAAAACATTAATGTAGATTGGCTGAGAATATCAGGCACCTACGGCTAACAAATAGGAGGATGGGGAAACAGAAAGGCACAATGTTTGAGCAATAACACTCACATCACCATCATGGTCAACCTTATCACCAGCTTCATCTGCCAATTTTTAAAGTACTCTGAAAGTAGAACATTGTGCCCTCAAATTCTCTGCAACATTACATAGTATTCAGGTGCACACATCTAAACTTGTGTGCGTCAGCTGCTTATCTTGACCTCCCTGTACTCATACATGCTGCAAATGACAAAGGTGGGCTCTTATTTTGACTGCAGTCCTGGGTATGTTATGGATCCTTGGTTTAGGGAGATGAAGAGATAATGATTTAGAATTTCAATTGTTACTGTTTATGTTAAACCCAAATTTAAACTTTCTCAAGAACAGATAACTATATAAAGTTTGTCTTTAAGATTTCAGGGAAGACATTTCCACAAGACGAGCCTTTGTAACTTTGATTCAGCAGTAGCAGAATTTCAGGTACAGTATGTACACTTCATTATGAAAGCAGTTTTGAGAGGATACATAACACTGTGATACTTCCCAAATCATATGGAAGAAAGATCTACGGAAATGAATAGGCCTTAGTTCTGTGTAAAACTTGAATGACATACTAGTTTTTGGTTGTTCAGTATTAGGGAAGTAATAATTTTCCCTTCACAAAGAAATGTGAAAATATTAAATGTGAAAATTAAACTTTAAATACCTGAAAAGCCAAAAAATGTCCCTTGATCATCTAATGAGCCATGCTGGAGTCTTTGCTGTTAAGATTACAGAGCATTCAGGGCATTTGCCAGTATTCACCAGCAAGGAGCAGAATAGGCTTAGTTTCATGGACAGGATAGGAGTTGGGGTCAGTATGTATATAAAAAGTCAACATGGTCATTTGTTGTTGTTCAGTTGTTAAGTTGTGTCCGACTCTTCGTGCATTGAGCAGGGGGTTGGACTCGATGGCCTTGTAGGCCCCTTCCAACCCTACTATTCTATGATTCTATGATTCGTGACCCCATGGACCATAGCACGCCAGGCCTTCCTGTCCTCCGCTCTCTCCCGGGGTGTGCTCAAGTTCATATTCATTGCATTGGTGATGCTGTCTAGCCATCTCATCCTCTGCCGTCCTCTTCTCCTTTTGCCTTCAGTCTTTCCCAGCATCAGGGTCTTTTCCAGGGAGTTTTCTCTTCGCATTAGGTGGCCAAAATATTGGAGCTTCAGCTTCAGTATCTGTCCTTCCACTGAGCAGTCAGGGTTGATTTCCTTTAGGATTGACTGATTTAACCTCCTTGCAGTCCAGGGGACTCATAAGTGTCTTCTCCAGCACCACAGTTCGAAAGCATCAATTCTTCGGTGCTCAGCCTTCCGTATAGTCCAGCTTTCACAGCCATACGTTGCTGCTGGGAAAACCATAGCTTTGATTATATGGCAAGGTGATGTCTCTGCTTCTTACTATGCTGTCTAGGTTTGCCATAGCTTTCCTCCCAAGGAGCAAGCATCTTTTAATTTCAAGGCTACAGTCACCGTCTGCAGTGAACTTGGAGCCCAAGAAAGTAAAATCTGTCACTGCTTCCATTTCTTCCCCTTCTATATGCCAGGAAGTGATGAGGCCAGATGCCATGATCTTAGTTTTGTTAATGTTGAGTTTCAAACCAGCTTTTGCACTCTCCACTTTCACCCTCAACAAGAGGCTCTTTAGATCCTCTTCGCTTTCTGCCATTAGGGTGGTATCGTCTGCGTATCTGAGGTTATTGATAATTCTCCCAGCAATCTTAATTCCGACGTGTGATTCATCCAACCCGGCGTTTCTCATGATGTACTCTGCATATAAGTTAAATAAGCAGGGCAACAATATACAGCCTTCTCATACTCCTTTCCCAATTTTGAACCTATCGGTTGTTCCATGTCCGGTTGTTACTCTTGGTTCTTGACCCTTGTACAGGTTTCTCAGGAGACAGGTAAGGTGGTCTGGTACTCCCACCTCTTTCAGAATTTGCCACAGTTCGTTGTGATCCACACAATCAAAGGCTTTAGCATAGTCAATGAAGCAGAAATAGACGTTTTTCTGGAATTCTCTTGCTTTCTCCATAATCCAGCCAATGTTGGCGATTTGATCTCTAGTTCCTCTGCCTCTTCAAAACCCAGCTTGTACTTCCGGTAGTTCTTGGTTCACATACTGCTGAAGCCTAGCTTGTAGGATTTTGAGCATAACCTTGCTGGCATGTGAAATGAGCACAATTGTACGGTAGTTCGAACACTCTTTGGCATTGCCCTTCTTTGGAATTGGAATGTAAACTGACCTTTTCCAGTCTTGCGGCCACTGTTGAGTGTTCCAAATTTGTTGGCATATTGAATGCAGCACTTTAACAGCATCATCTTTTAGGATTTTAAATAGCTCAGCTGGAATACTGTCATCTCCACTAGCTTTGTTGTTAATATGCTTCCGAAGGCCCATTTGAATTCACTCTCTAGGATGTCCAGCTCAAGTTCAGTAAGCGCACTATCATGGCTATCAGGGACATTACGATCTTTCCTGTATAGTTCTTCTGTGTATTCTTTCCACCTCTTCTTAATCTCATCTGCTTCTGTTAGGTCCCTGCCGCCTTTGTCCTTTATCATGCCCGTCTTTGCATAAAACGTTCCCTTGAGATCTCTGATTTTCTTGAAAAGATCACTAGTCTTTCCCATTCTATTGTTTTCCTCGATTTCTTTGCATTGTTCATTTAAGAAGGCCTTCTTAAGGTCTCTCCTTGCTATTCTCTGGAACTCTACATTCAGTTGGATATATCTTCCCCTTTCTCTCTTGCTTTTCACTTCCCTTCTTTCCTCAGCTACTTGTAAAGCCTCATCAGACAGTCACTTTGCTTTCTTCCATTTCTTTTTCTTTGGGATGGATTTCGTTGCTGCCTCCTGAACAATGTTACGCACCTCCATCCATAGTTCCTCAGACACTCTGTCTATCAGGTCTAATCCCTGAAATCTATTCCTCACCTCCACTGTATATTCATAAGGGATATGATTTAGGTCATATTTGAATGGTTTAGTGGTTTTCCCTACGTTCTTCAATTGAAGCCGAAATTTTGCAAGAAGAAGCTCATGATCTGAGCCACAGTCAGCTCCAGGTCTTGTTTTGACTGACTGTATAGAGCTTCTCCATCTTTGGCTGCAAAGTACATAATCAATCTGATTTCGTTATTGACCATCTGGTGATGTCCATGTGTAGAGTTGCCTCTTGTGCTGTTGGAAAAGAGTGTTTGCTATGATCAGTGTGTTCTCTTGGCAAAACTCTATTAGCCTTTGTCCTGCTTCATTTTGTACACCGAGGCCATGCTTGCCTGTTATCCCGGTGATTTCTTGACTTCCTACTTTATCATTCCAATCCCCTATGATGAAGAGGACATCTTTTTTTGGTGTTAGTTCTAGAAGGTGTTGTAAGTCTTTATAGAACCGATCAACCTCAGCTTCTTTGGCCTCAGTGGTTGGGGCATAGACTTGAATTACTGTGATGTTGAATGGTTTGCCTTGGATTTGTACTGAGATCATTCTATCGTTTTTGAGATTGTACCCCAGTACTGCTTTTCCCACCCTTTTGTTGACTATGAGTGCTACTCCATTTCTTCTAAGGGATTCTTGCCCACAGTAGTAGATATGATGGTCACCTGAATTAAATTCGCCCATGCTTGTCCATTTTAGTTCGCTGATTCCCAAGATGTCGATGTTCAATCTTGCCATCTCATGTGTGACCACCTCCAGCTTACCGTGATTCATTGATCTGACATTCCATGTTCCTAAACAATATTATTCTTTACAGCATCGGACCTTCTTTTCACCACCAGACACATCCACAGCTGAGTGTCCTTTCGGCTTTGGCCCAGCCGCTTCACTCTTTCTGGCACTACTTGGAAATTCCCTCTGCTCTTCCCCAGTAGTATATTGGACACCTTCCAACCTGAGGGGCTCATCTTCCGGCCTTGTATTTTTTAGCCTTGTGATACGTTCCATGGGGTTTTCTTGGCAAGAATACTGGAGTGGGTTGCCATTTCCTTCTCCAGTGGACCACATTTTGTCAGAACTCCCCTCCATGATCTGTCCATCTTGGGTGGCCCTGCATGGCATAGCTTATGGCTTCACTGAGTTACATAAGCCCCTTTGCCACAACAAGGCAGTGATCCATGAAGGGGCAACATGGTCATGGGAACCCACAATTTCCTTCAATAATTTGTAGACAGTTTTCAGCTGAAAACCTGCTGGAGGAAAATGGATTAAAAACTTTCTCCTTGGGCAGATTATAGCCTCTATGACTGCATTTTGGATGTCTAAAAAAACACACCATGCAATCCTGGTATTCAGCATCTTAGTTTGGTACTAAAAGTGGCTACTGTTTTATACATTTTATCTAAGCTTGATTTGTCTGATACTTAATAGTAGTCTCTCTTAGTACCAGACTAAGATGTTGAATAGATTCTAATGCAATGAATTTCAGACTTTTTAAACATTCCCAACATTTCAAAATCAGATTCCATTTTACACAGACAGCTTTGAATGATATCTGATCAAAAATCATTATTTGTACAATAATTAGAAGACTTGATTTATTATCAAGCAATTATTTCAACTCTTAGTATAATAATTATTTTGGTGCTTGGTTTGTATAATAATATGAAAGATCTCTTAAAAATTTCTTGCTGCCCAGTGACAAACAAAATCCAAGTTACTGAATTTAGTTGTATGCTTAACTGCTTATGAAGTTTATCATATTTGTGCTTGAGCCATTACAAATTGTGATTAATTCTATTTACATTTTTATCACTTTTTGAACAGCATTGTAAAGAAAAAGGTGACTGGGCTAAATTGGGAACTTTATACATTAACATGAGGAGAGGGTGTGAAAACTTTGGTGACCTTGAAAAGTACTCATTGTGCGTAGCTAACATCCTAGCCAGTTCCGTGAAGGCAGAGAGACCAGGCATTCCTTTTTGTGAATTTGCAACTGCAGGTAAAATTTGTAGAATATTACCAATTATTCTGGAGTCTCACACAAAGAGAAAGCAAGTGTCCTCTTTAATGAAAATTGGGTATGCTTCATCAAAAATGTCAATTACACTTTAATTCAACAACTATTAGTTCCCCCAAGTATCTCATCGCAAGTATTTCACTGCCTGGAATACAACCCAGGTAGGCAAACCTACGCGGTGAGATTTGGAGGTGGGCACAGGCAGGGAGAAAACGTTAAAGGAGGATCCATAGAAAGTCCCCTTAAATGGTATCAGCTGGCTTTTTTTCCTCAACCCCACCCCACCTGGGCTTTATCCCTGGGGAGGGAAACATTTGCTATAGTGTGGGAAGGAATCTGCCCATCTTCTATTATAAGGGATTTATCAGAGACTATGTTGATTCTTATCTTAACTTCTGTCTAGAAGGGGGTGTTACTTGATATTTCCATAGAAGATGTTTGAGGTCAGCTTGCAGTTTGCTCACATCTCCAGCACCTATCTTACAGGGCCATGTCTAGGCATTGGAAGTAAGCTGGTATCAGTACACTGTGTACATGTTTTTTTGTCGTACTAAATCTCAGCCTAATATCCTAAGTAGGCCATTTGAGTACTTGAAGAACGGTTCTCCACTGTGAAGGTTTTAATTGTATCCTGTGTTCTGTTTGTCTCTTATGGGGTCTGCGTTGGGGGCTAAAGATTCTTGGATAGCATTGTATAGGAAATTGTTGGTTGTGCTTAATATAGAGACTGCCGTGCTAGCTGAAGGAGATCTGGGGCAAGGGGCATGGTCTGTTGTGCTTAGTGTGTCAGGGCAAAATTTTGATGCTATGCTATGCCTGAGCTGTAGGTATTGCCATACAGTGCCAGCAGGTAATTGATGTTCCTCTTGGAAGTTCTCCAAAGGGCTTGAAAACATTGTCTTTTGTCAGTAGCTGGAATAAGTGGCTTATATTCTTTTTTACCCAGGTTGTCCACGTGATTGGTTTATGGGCAATGTGGGGATTGTCCCAAGCTCACATACTCTTTCACACATAAGAAAAGAGATCAGGATCTTTTGATTTTTTTAAAAGCCCAATCTTTCCAAACTTGGGGACCTCTGGTTAGTTTAAACTCTAGTTAGTTTAAATTCTAGTTAGTTTGAAGAAGCCTTACATCTGTATGGTGTAGTGTTACATACAAACAGTCTCCTTATTGAAGGTGTTGGTTTCTCAGCCTTAAAATGGTTGGATTGTGGTAAGGGAACCACAGGGTCCTTTGGAAATCCTAAAGGGCCTGATTTATCAAGCCGTATATGTGACAGCCCTGCATAGGAGTTGCAGTACAATTCCATGTATGTTTACTCAGAATAAGTCCCACTAATAAGTGTGTTTAGGATTGCAGCCTAAATGAGCTACATTTGTTGAACGTTTAAAAAACGGTTTTCATAGGAAATAGCTCAGGGGTTGTTGTCTAGAATGACTGTCACATTGACACTATGGTATCGGGTGATCATGTTACCAGCTCCTCTTTCGAGTTACCAGCCCTAGTGTCCCTCATATCAAGAGTCAATCCATAATAAGCCAAACCACCACCTTAGCTTCACTGCCTTTGCAAATACTTATCTACTCTCTATATCTGGGATGGGAACCTTTTTCCAATGAAGGGCTGTTGACCCACAGGAAAAGTCAGTCAGGAGCTGCAACTGGTGGTGGCCAGACCACAAGTTGGCAAAGTTTGCAGGATTGCATAGAGCATACTCTCACTCTATGTGCTGCCTACCCATCTGTGTGCGTATGCATGCCACCACATCCCCCCCCTCTGTGCCACGCTATTCTATTCTTTTTCTTTCTGTATGCAACCCCCTCTCTTTCAGTGTGCCACCCCATTCATTCCGTCTGTCTCTCTTTCTGTGTGTGTGTGTGTGTGTGTGTGTGTGTGCACGCATGCACGCCATCCAACATGAAATTAGGCTGGTGGGCTGCAGGTTTCCCAACCCATCTCTACAAATTTCTGGCTTCTTGGAAGTAGCCTTTGGGGTTGGCCCTTACCCTTAAGAACCACTGTCTTTGTGCCTTTAAGAGTCCTTAAAATTAAAAGGTTTAGCCATCACCTCACACTACGGGCCAGTTCACACAGGAGCAAGCTCATTCTTGGGTTGTGAGCATGACGTGCAAACCTGAAGCACTGTGTTGTTTAGAGGCTAAACCCAGGGGTTAACCCCACCAACAAACCATGGGTTAACCACAGGATTGTTTAGCCCCTAAACAACCCAGCGTTCCAGGTTCACACATCACGCTCACACCATACAAATGGGCCGATCGTAGCTTATTTATAGAAAGCGGAAGTGAGGAGTGCACCGGAGGAAGCTTCCTCGCTCCTGCTTGTGCCCGGCAAATATTGAGTTAATTAACCCATGATTTAACATGTGAACAGGGTCTATTATGTAAAGCAAAACACTTGAAGCTAATTGATTTTAGGATGTTTCTTAAACTGAACAGATACTCCCTTCCCCTCCCCATACCTCTAGTCTGAAAGTTTCTCTAGAGAGGACAAAGTTTCTTTAGGGACTTAAAATGTAGGAAAGAATCTTATGCAGTGGTACATGCAATTGTCAGCATATGTGCAATTTACCCTCGCGGTATTGCTCTGAATATTCCATACAATATAGGGGATTTTTTGGTATGAGAGCTAAATGGAGGCAACATCTTAATTGCAAGTAACTGTTTCATCTAAACCAGAGGTGGGCAACTTGTAGGCCAAAACATCTGGAGTAACTCCCACTATCCCTCAACATTGACTATGCTGGCTAGTGTTGACAAGAGTGGAGGCCAAACCATCTGGAGGGCCACACATTGCCCACCCAGATCTAAACAAATTTGTTACTCTGGCTTTTCTCCACTGAAAAACATAATGTAAAGAAATCTAAATAAAATTACTAATACAGTTTTTCTTTTCTAGTTAATGCTGATCCACATCACAATGAAGCAGACACAACTTTATTGGGAAGGATTGGTATCAATGTTATGTTTTCGTATTACAAAATACAGCAGTGGTCAAAGGTATTTTGCTGAGTTATGTTATACTAGTTCTTTAGCTGAAATGCTAAATTTGAATGAAAAAAACCGTAGATAGGCCATATTTAGTGCTCTTAGGCCCAGTTCACACATGGCTTTAATGTGTGCACGTTTTACACACAGTAGTGCACATGAGCAAGCCTCAGATTAATTCCACTATTCTCATAGCGCTTTCAAGTATGAAGTCAGTAGACAAGCATTCCATTTCTGAAGGTGAGCTTGAGATTCTTCTGTAGGAAAAATTAAAACTCCAGAAGATTAAGAGGAGACTTGTATTTCTGTCAAATCAGGCTGACGTGAGGAAACATTCTTTTGATGTAATTTCATATTGCATATTTTGAAAGTGGTAGCATGATACCAACAGTACCATGCTTCTGCTGGTCATATATACATTTTGCTCAAATATTACATTAATAACTCTCATATTCCTAGAATGATCCTAATATGGCTTTGCCCAACTTTGAATCTCCCATATACAATTAAAAGATAGAAAAGCATGGCAACATCCAACCTTGATTGGAAATTCAAACTTTGGAAGGAAAATAATAGAATGTAAGTTACAAGGTTTCAAGCTCTTGTTGAATTCTAATATTTACTGAAACAGTAACACATGCCAGAGGTCACAAGCTTTCAGAATGATGCAGGATAAAAATGTAAAGGCCCAACCCAGCCAAAATTAAACACTCTTAAGTTCCACTGGATTCAATGGGAAAGACTCTAAGCATTGCTTACCTTGACCAATTTAGTCAGTGGGACTTCAAAGGTCCCTAAATTTGGCTGGTCATGCTGGAGATACACAAAGAAGACAGCATAATTTAGCACCTTTGTGGAAAAAGGATGCTTCCAGACGAGGCTTTTATTGTGCAATCTCACTGCCTCGTTCACAGAATTTTACAGTGGGTCCAGATGTCATCATCTTCCATTTGTAGCCCTCCTGTGTTTTCCCACTGCTGCTTCTGCCTTTTTTCTTACCAGAAAAAATCAATTAAGGCAGAAAGAACTGAATGCCAGCACAGTGCCTTTTGATTGTCAGCGCAAGGAGCCTTCCACCTGGAAGCATCCACTTCTGAGTAGACATGGGCAATCTCCATTTAGGCTTAATCAGAAATGGATCAGTAATTATATGCACCACCTGTGAACAGTTCCAAAAGCAGTTCCAAATTGACTTTATTACAGATAAGCAATTTCTTTCCAGAATGCGTGCACATTCTTGGAAATTGGAGTATGAGTAAACTGGAAGGCAGCATGCAATCCCCTCTTTCCTTCTGTAAAATGTGCTTGATTGGTTGTTGTAAGAGGGCATGCCAATCTCAAAATTGATTGGTTGGGATTTTTAAATTGGTCATTTATGAGGCAAGGTTTTTTTCCCTTAATAGATGGAGTTGTAATTTGGTTTTTTTTAAGGCATATTGATATGATGAATGCTCTGCCATTGGGGCGTGTATACTTTGTCCTAACTTGGAAATTCCCAGCCAAATTAATTGCTCAGGTCAAGATTCAGGAGCCAGGGTATTGTTTGGTAAATTACATAACCATTTAAAAAATTTCAAGTCAGTTTCAGCAATTGTTAAAACACACACTGACATAGCAGTTGCCTTTTGAGCTAGTCTGAGGAATGCAAACCATGTAGTTGCAATATTTGCACATAAATTAATATTTAATTAAATTATGTCCAGTGTTAAAGGAATGCATTGGAATTTGGATAAACTGATACATTAAGACCGTAGTTTTTTAAATTTTGGCACTTCTGGGGGTGCCACTTGCAGTAGAGCATTTAGTGCTGCAGCACCCACCCTCTGGAACACTTTACCAATTGACTTTAGACAGGCCCCCATGGTTCTGACATTCAGACATCTCCTTAAAACACATTTCTTCACACATTTCCTTAAAACACAGGCTTTCCCTGAAGGGTGACCCAGCCAGCTGTGGTCTGTAGAGCAAAGTAGAGTGTGTGATTTTATTGCTGATTAATTTGGATTGTGTTGTTTTAATTGTTACATTGTTTTTATGCCATTGTATTTTATGTTCACCACTTTGATACCTTTGTGAAAAGTGATATATACATTTGAATAACAAGTTTAAAAATTATTAGTTCTGGGAGCAAGCAATTGCTGAGACAAACATTTATGCATAGGAACATACAGCGCTCCCTGTGAATGAGTGTTCTGAGGCAAGGGACTGATGCTGTAGTAATTCTCAATCCTGCTTTTCTCTCTTTCTGTCATAGGCCAGGAAGGTTCTGGATGTGCTTCATGCTTTAAAAATACATTTCACATTTTTGAAAGGACTTCTTGGTCAAGAGAGATTGGCACCAAGATGCCACGTTGTTAATGTTGCTGTGGAAATTTTTCTCAAATGTGGGAGCCTAGGTGGAGCAATAAGGGTACTGAGAGGTAAATGTATATTAACAAAAACAAACAAGGCTTGAAATGATACAAGTGTGGCTAGGTTCAGTTCTTGGGGTTAAATAATATATCAAAAAACACGTAGAGGGAGCAATCCTATCTGGATCGACTGTCGCCTTTGAGCCCGGAGCAACCGCCCATCCAGTGCAGGGCAGGAGGAGTGGTGAGAGGCGGATCTCCTCCTCGCTCCCCTCACCTGGCTTTCGCAGCTAGACAGCAGATTTCAGCTATCTAGCCATGGGAACCTGGAGCACAGGAAGTGGCAGCCGGGTGACACATAGGATGTGTTGTACCAGCATTTCCGACTGCCCCGGTCCACCCCCAGGAACGCCGCATTTTCACTGCCCCACGCTGCTCTTATGAGCGCAGGACCAGTCTGTGCTGCATATGAGGCAGCGTGGGAGGGGGTTGGGGCCAGTTCTCTGGGAACTGACCTTGGAGCATGGGTTCCGAGGTCAGGTCCCAGAAATCTACCTATCCTATGGCCATCTAGCTGCTGACTAGCAGCTGTAGGCTTGCACCCTAAGAGATCCAAATGCTGACATAGCTGCCCCCTCCCCCCCTCGCATTATTACCCCACTATTCACCCCAAAAGGCTCCTAGAGTGGCTTACATATGATCAATAAAAATAATACAGTCCCTGCCCTCAAGCTTACAATCTAAAAGAAATGAAACAAAAGGGATAGGGAGAAGGGAATCAAAACATGTAGCACAAGCCCACATTTTATAATTATCTTTTTGAGAATTTGCTGACCTGGCTTTGAAACATAATTAAAATACATTGAAGCTAATAGAGTAGAAAGAAAGGAACGAAGAACAACTATTTAGTCATCTGAAATTTGGTATCTTACACATTTCCTGTGCTGTTAGATGGAGAAATGTTAGATCCATGTGTCAGTGTTTAACACAGCAGTTTTTTGTAATTATTTCTGCAGCATTCTTTGAGATTAAGGACCTGCTCCAAACAATGTTCCACAGCACTCAGTTCTGTTGAATCACAGCTGCTGCTGCCTTGCCCCTGTGCTACTTCCAGTGATCTTCTTAACAACTTTTTCAGTAGCAGCTGTCTAGGGAATAGAGCATATGTACTCCTTACGGCTTCCGGCAGGAGGCTGCTTCTCCTGACTACAGTGATGTTTCTGGAAGTAGCACAGTAGCAGAACTAGGTGACTTCTAAACCCCAGGTACAGTGAGATGGTTGGGGAAGGTACATGGTACAGCATTGTTGAGGATTAATCCCCAGACTTTTCTTTTGTCGGTATTCATGGCCTTATTTTAACAGCTTTTAAAACATCTGTATTAATCTCTGCAGAGTCAGAATGGGTAATAAATACACTATCATGGCCTTGTGATAGAATGGATGTCCTCAAACGACATAATTTGCTATGTACGATAGCATCTGATTACATTACAAAGAGCCGGTATGGAGAAGCATTTGAAGTCTTGCAAAATCTACCAGGGTTTCAGAATTCTTGTGGTAAGTATTTATATTTCCATCTTCTATAGCTAATGTTTATGTGGCTTAGATGTCATTTTGACTAATACTGAAATAAAATGGTATTCTCTTCATGCTGTAAGAGCTTGATATGGATGGCTCATTTCATTAGATAAAGCTTGGCAAACATTTTCCTTCTCTCCCTGATAAGCCACTGTTTACTTTGAAACAACCACTTCTTTTTGGTTTTATCCTGTGTCTACTATCCTGAGCTCCGGGAGAGAGTGCAGGACAGGAAGGCCTGGTGTGCTATGGTCCATGGGGTCACGAAGAGTCGGACACGACTGAACAACAACAACAACTATCCTGAGATTTATAGAATTAGGAAATGCATGGGTGGTTATTTCTTAAGGCCCTTAAGAAATCTACAAAGCAAAATACATTTGGCAACAGTGCAGATCTAGGTAAATATCATGTTTATCAACTGTTGCATCTCTGTCACGGAAACCCATCTGTAAGGGTTCTTTCTCTGCTTCTTAGATCATGTCTTGTTCTTAGAATGCCATTTTCATAACCACTAGAAGGGAAGGCAGTCTGAATTGGGTTGGTTTTCCCTTACAGTCAGAAAGCAGGGCCTAACACTTATCAGTTAGCAGTCATGGGAGAAACTGCTTCCTAGATAAAGTATCTTAATTTTAGGTCATTTGAGAGGTTACTTGAAAGTCTTTACATGGGATCACTGTTGGGATCTGCGCTACCCATCCTTTGCAAGATATTTTTAAACTGCCAATAGAACTTCAAAGCTGCTGTAAGTGTTCCTGTTTAGGGGCAGAAAAGGGATGGAAAAAAGTAAGGCCATTACTCCCACTAAGTGGAGGCAGGGAGGGGAGCAAAATCAAGGTCTAGTGGGCAGAGAAGGAAGATAAAAAGAGCAGCATGCTAGGAATGCATACTTGAGAAAATGATTCCAAGCATCAGTGGGCAATTTTGGATATTGCTGGGATGGGTACAAACTATTATTGCAGTTGATCATTTTTTGACATACAGCAGAGTTGGAAGCCAGTATGGTGTACTGGATAGAATGGTGTGGGGAGATCAGAGTTCAAATATTTATTTACCAACATTTTTATAGTCCGCCTTTTGGCCATCAGGTAGTGTACAGAACAGATATTAAAACAATTTAAACAGAGAAATAGAACTTCCAAAGGAGTAAAATCAGCTACTGGCCTTATTCAAAACCATGAAATGCTGAGCAGAATAGAAATGTCTTTACCACCCACCAAAAACTAAACAATGAAGGGTTTATCTAACGTCCCTAGAGAGGGAGTTCCAGAATTGAGGTGTTGCACAGAAAGACCCTGCCTCATGTTCCCACCAGTTTAACCTCTTGGTGGTGGGACATACAAGAGGGCCTCTGACAAACATTGTGAATTATGGCAGGTTCATACGGAAGTGGACAGTCATTCAGATAGAATCATAGAATAGTAGGGTTGGAAGGGGCCTACAAGGCCATCGAGTCCAACCCCCTGCTCAATGCAGGAATCCAAGTCAGAGCATCCCTGACAGATGGCTGTCCAGCTTCATCTTGAATGCCTCCAGTGTGGGAGAGCCCACCACCTCCCTAGGTAATTGGTTCCATTGTCGTATTGCTCTAACAGTCAGGACGTTTTTCCTGATGTTCAGCCGGAATCTGGCTTCCTGTAACTTGAGCCCATTATTCCGTGTCCTGCACTCTGGGATGATCGAGAAGAGATCCTGGCCTTCCTCTCTGTGACAACCTTTCAAGTACTTGAAGAGTGCTATCATATCTCCCCTCAGTCTTCTCTTCTCAAGGCTAAACATGCCCAGTTCTTTCAGTCTCTCCTCTCAGGGCTTTGTTTCCAGTCCCCTGATCATCTTTGTTGCCCTCCTCTGAACCCTCTCCAGTTTGTCTGCATCCTTCTTAAAGTGTGGTGCCCAGAACTGGACACAGTACTCCAGATGAGGCCTAAGCAGTGCTGAGTAGAGGGGAACTAGTACTTCCCGGGATTTGGGAGCTATGCTTCTATTAATGCAGCCCAAAAGAGCATTTGCCTTTTTTGCAGCCACATCACATTGGTGGCTCATATTCAGCTTGTGATCGACAACAATTCCAAGATCCTTCTCGCTTGTCATCTTGTTGAGCCACCCTCTTGTAACTGTGCATTTGGTTTCTTTTTCCTAGGTGCAGAACTTGGCATTTATCCGTATTAAATGTCATTCTGTTTTCTGCCCAGCACTCCAGTCTATCAAGATCACTTTGAATTTTGTTTCTGTCTTCCAAAGTATTAGTTATCCTGCCCAATTTTGTGTCATCTGCAAATTTGATCAGCATTCCCTGCACCTCCTCATCCAAGTCATTAATAAAAATGTTGAAGAGCACTGGGCCCAGGACTGAGCTCTGCGGTACCCCACTCGTTACCTCTCCCCAGTTTGAGAAGATCCCATTGAAAAGCACTCTTTGAGTCCGATTCTGTAGCCAACTGTGGATCCACTGGATCATTGTTTCATCTAGCCCACTTTGAGCTAGTTTGCTCATCAGGATATCATGGGGCACTTTGTCAAAAAATTGCTGAAGTTGAGGTATATTATGTCCACAGCATTCCCACGGTCCACAAGGGAGGTTACTTGATCAAAAAAATGAGATCAGATTCGTCTGGCAGGATTTGTTCCTGACAAATCCATGTTGGCTTCGAGTAATCACTGCATTGTTTTCAAGGTGCTTACAGATGGATTGCTTTATCATCTGCTCCAGAATTTTCCCAGGGATTGATGTCAGAGTGACTGGTCTGTAGTTCCCAGGTTCCTCCTTTTTACCCTTTTTGATTTTACCCTGAATTGAGCCTGGAAGCCAGTGCATTGGACTGGTGTAATATGGTTTACTAACTGCATACCAGAAAGCAATCTGGCAGCATCATTTTGCACCAGCTGTAATTTCCCCTGGGCATTCAGGAATCTGTGGTTGGATGATAAACTAGAAAGAAGGAACAGATATGTCTCCTCTTGCTTTTGCTCCATTGGCCTGTTCCCCTTCTACCACTATACCTCCCCCTGCCTGTCATAACCAAAGTGGCAGCACTCCTCCTTCCTCCCCTCCCTCCTTCCTCCTTAGACACATGATTAGACCAGTTCAAACAACCTCAGTTGGGTAAAGAACACTACAGAGCAGAATCCTTATAACAGTAAAAGGCTTTCAAGCCTCCTACCCAAAAATACAACCAATCAACCATACACCAACAACATCTCAATGTGAACCAGTTCAGACAAAATGGTAATTGGCCACCACAGGGCTGTCTCACTCAGCCCAGCTATTGTGTTACACTATTGCCCTCACCCCTATAGCCACTTAATCAGCCATGAAGCTTGCTGAGTAGTCTTGGGCAGGACTGTTTTCCACTCCAACCTATCCCTCAAGCTTGTGAAGGGGAAAAATGGGATGTCCCACTCCTGAACTCTAGAGGAGTTGATAAATCAAACACCTGTATATCTTGGGATGAGGAGTAAAGCTCTGTGTTGTTGTTGTTTTTGCAAACTGTAACATCTTCATAATACCTCTTTTCCTCTCATCCAAATATGTTTCCATGTAACATTTGATATGAAAATAATATATATTATTAAGTGTATATGCTCCTGAAGTCATTCATTTAACATAAAAGGATTTTGCAGTGCACCTGATGCCTGTTCAGAAAGCAATGATAGCTCAGATTTACCTACTGCAACCTAAGATCAGCTGTGGTCTGTCCATGAATAAGAGAGATCTCATGTGTCTTTAGTATCTTCATGAAACCTTTAAACAGACAAAAATGGTATTTTGATGTAGTTTCCCTATTGCTGAAATCAGTGACCTACTTCATAATTGAAGAAAATTCCTCATTTGTGATACTTTACTTTTACAGATACTCTGGATGTATCCCAGTACAGCCTTTTGTTTAATAAACTACTGAGTGCTTGTTTAGAAAGCAAGAACCTTGGAATATCGTCTACTGTAGTAGAGTTCATGTTTGCAAAGAACATCCCTGTTGAATTTAATTCGCTTAGAGCATTAATCACAGCACTGGGAAGAAGCTGTTTGTGGCTTAAAGCCAGGACACATTATAAAAGTAAGCTCTCTTTAATGTCTACTACAGAAGATAGTTGGAAAACTTGACTTTAAAAAATTTAGGCTGCAGTCCAGCCCACAATTATATATAGATAACTTACTACTGAAGAATACTACCCTAAAGTATTTTGGGAAGGATCTGTTTGGATATCATTTAAAAGATATGGAATTATTGATGGCACAGAATGTCTATTGTCATACTGGCAGCCAGTCTGTCATTAGAGAGGCTCTTCCATTACTGCTTTGGTAGGGTTTTTATGGCTTGCTTTAAGATATGGTCTGATCCTGTAACTTTTTTCAGACAACTTGTCTGATATGTATAGACATTTCCAGGTAGACTTAAACTGTTTCTTGCTTTCATACATTTGCCCTTTAGTATAGATCTTTAGCAAAATCTTTAGAATCTTCAGAATACATGCAGTGGTACAACTTCTCTTTTTTTGAAGGCATTAAAGAAGCAGCTATAAGTTGACCTTGGCTGGAGATGAGAGGCAGGAAACGAAGCCTGGTCAGTCCCAGATTATACCAAAATTCCATGGCAGAACTTTAAAAATGAAGTGTAGAGTTTCCCACTTTTATAGGAATACACAGAGAATTTAAGGCATTCTAAACAAATGGGAGGTTTGCCATCTCTTCCGTTTTCTTCCTTCCCATTTATTGAGAATGTCCAAAACAGCAGTTCAAGTAGGATGGAAAAATGGAAACAGCTTAGGCAATCTCATTTATTGCAAATGAGCCAACTGCCTATACACAATCCTTGAGATGCATGTTTAACGCATATTTTAACTGTCATTTTTAGGTGCTTTAGCATTGGGTTGCTACCCACCACTGGAGGGAAACCTTTACCGTAAACTTCTACTGATTCCATCTTACATGAGTGAGGTTGAGATGCTGCTAGCAATTGAAATCTTCTTGGTTTCAAATGCTAGTAGCGTTCAGAGCCCTGGTGCGTCCCATCAAATACTTCAGATAGTACTAAAAAGGTTAGTGTGGTTTCCAAATGTGTGATTGTGTAGTCCCCAAAGATTTGTTGCTTGTCTGT
The DNA here is from genome assembly GCF_057233095.1 of Heloderma suspectum. Classification (NCBI taxonomy): domain Eukaryota; kingdom Metazoa; phylum Chordata; class Lepidosauria; order Squamata; family Helodermatidae; genus Heloderma; species Heloderma suspectum. Next base: position 166,558,778 of record NC_139462.1, read on the forward strand.
TGATTTATCCTGTAGAAAATAATCTTGTAATATTAATTTATATCAGCAACTTATAAATTAAGTATGATAAATGCATAAAGGACTTGAATGGGATGATAATATAAAATGTTGCCATGTAAGAGTCAGATAGGAACCTGGATCCCTATTATGATAGTTGTCAAAGTGACTGTACAAGCTAAGTCACATCTGTAGGCATAACGGGTACCAGTACATTGGCCAGCTTGATAATATTGGCCAAACCTCATTGCAGTTACTGTGAAAAGAAGCTCAAATGTCTTCTCTTTGGCCATCATATGTGAAGTATATTTTATGTTAATTTAAACCAACAGTACTAAATATGCAGATATCCCCATTTAGTGGGAAGCATTCTCCTCCATATCAGTGACTGTCCTAGATTTCACATTATAGAAAGAGAAACCTTACAATCCATTTCTAGATTATGTATGTATTTATTGGCTTTTTCTACAACTTTTCAATATACTACTATCAAGGTGGTTTACAAGTTAAAATAGAGTCAAAATACAGTAAAATGTTAGTATTAACACTCATCTATCTTCTAACTGCACTAACCTAAGTTGTCCAAATCATGCTAGCAATACTCCCATATGATCTAGTTTATCTTTACTTCTTAGTGTTCTAGGTCATTGTGAATCACAGTCCTACCACCATTGCATACGTCTTTCTCCTCCCCCCTGCCTCTTTCTAGTAACATGTAATATAACAACCTGTACATGGTGTTGTGCTTTGTGTTTTCCCACCACCCACAAATGGTTTTCACACCACCTGGCATGAGAACATCATACTATTCTATACTTTAAAAGGATTCTATGTGTTCCTTGGAAGAGTTGTGACATGTTTCTTGTAACCTCCTCTGTTTCTGATACTTCATGAAAACTTGTTCTTCACCCAATGGTTGTCTTTCTATCAGTGAATTTTCTTCCTCTTCCCACTTCCCTTGGTGTTGCCTTCGCTGCCCCCTTGATAAGTGTTCAGTTCTTTAATCCTGAGCTTTTCTTGCACCATTTCCCCATTCCTGTATAAATGATCAGCCACAGAGTTGTTAATATTAAAACAGTATCATTTAGGAGAACGTGTAAATGAGAGGAATTGATTTCTCCAAGTTGTTGTTTAGGCTCTGCTGCTGTTACATTAGTTACTCATTGAAACATGGGTGGTGAACATGTGGCCCTCCAGATGTTGTACTGCAACTCCCATCAACCCCTAGCCAGCATAGCCAATGGTGAGGCATGATAGGAATTTGCAGTACAACAACATCTGAAGGGCTACATGTTCCACATACACATTTCAGGAAGAAAGGCAAGATGGTAGCTCATACCCCATTGCTATCTTTCAGAACAGCTGAATGTCAATTTTTTGTGTGATTGTGAAACCTCTTTCAGATGCGAAGACAACAGTGTACGAAATGAAGATGGTTATCAAAGTGCAGTGGAGAGGCTGATCCAAGCAGCTCGTATATCTAGTCCAAAGCTTTTCGTAAAGCACTTGACAGTAAATGTTAACATGGAGCAAGTATATAGTTTGGAATATGCTTGTGTACTTAAATGGTTGAAAGAGAATATGAAATGGGCAGGAAAAGTCTGGCTTTTCTAGTCGGTTGTTGATAAGACTTCAGTTACAATAATCATTGTTCAAAATAATAAATCAATAAAGATAGTTTCTGTTGTGTTCAGACTCTTTGCATTCATTTATATAATTCAGCATTTCAATTTGTAATGCATGGAATATTACAGAGATGATGGCATTCTAACTTAATATCTTTAGAAACATAAAAGTAGGTTCTTAACCAGCCTTTTTCCTGTGTTAATGTCTGCTAACTCCGGGAGTCAAAGTTCGAGGTTACGTAAACCTTATCCCCTTCATCACTTAAAAAGGGAAGCTGGTGTAGCAGCCAAGCTTGGGCCTGAGCCATCTCTGATTTACTGTGAACTCACTAGGTAGCCTTAGGAAAGTCATTATCTTTCAGTTTGTTCTATCTGCAACACAGCAATAATACAACTAATCTACCTTGCAGGACTTTTGTAAGGATTTATTATTTAACAAACACTGCACAGATATTTAAAAGATAAGGTAGTCCCTACCCACAGGCTCGCAATCAAATAGACATGACACAAAAGGAGAAAGTAATGGGGAAAGCAAAATTACAAAGGTTACAGGGAGAAACTGAAGATCTTTGAATACTTAATACTATTTTGGATTAATACACACACTATTTGAAAAATGCCAATACCAGAAAAAGGATTTCTTGAATTCTCTTAACCGAAGGAGCAATCCTGTGGCCACTAGGCAGCAGCTAGACAGCCATAGGATATCTTGTTTTCCAGGAACCAACTTCCCCCCACTTCTGCGCTGCCTCGGAGGCAGTGCAGAACAGCCCCGTCCTCTGCGCTCACAAGAGGAGCGCAGAGCAGACGGAATGGGGCATTCCGGGGTGGGGAGGGCAGAAATGCCTGTACAACACATCCAATGTGTCATACAGCAGCCTCCTCCCCAGCTCAGCCCTCGCGCTGCTAGACAGCTGCAATCGGCTGTCTAGCCAAAAATGCAGGGCAGGAGGAGTGTGGGGGGAACGATCCCGTCCGTGCTTCTCCTGCCCTGCATTGGATAGGCGGCCGCCTCCGAGTTTGGAGGCAGCTGCCTATCTGAATAGGATTGCACCCTTAATGACTTCTGGCTTCTGTGCCATCTTTAGATAGGTACCATCTTTACAAGCCAGTTAACTTTCACAGTAGCAGTGTGATGTATGCATTATCTTAATCTCACTGCTGATAGGTGACACTACTGCCAATACAGTTAAAAATAAGAATACTTGCCTTCTCAAGTATCAGAAATTCTCACCAAAATAGCCAAAGGAGGAAAAAAAAGATGTAAAATACGTTTTCACTAGTAGTGAGCATATACATTTAAGCAACAAAAGGCAGTATCATATGAACAACTGTACTGAGGCAGGATGCTGTAGTAGTGATGTTAAATTTTGTCTGTTAGCTCTCCTTGTTTTAGTTGGTAAAGATTAATATTGCTTAGTTTTTTTAGGCCAAGGTTGCATTCTGTTCTTAGGCTAGGATTCACATGCTCTTGGTCACAATTACATGTGGGAAGCCAATGATAAGCTTTAGTATAGGAGTGGTGAACCTGTGGCCCTCCAGCTCTTGACTACAACCTCCATCATCCCCATCCATTGGCCATGGTAACAAACCGTGGAATTGGAGCCCAACAGCTGGAGGGTCACATATTCCTAGTAGGATATTAAGCTAACTGAATTGGGGTTACACGTTAATATCTGTCATAGAATAACTTGGGCCGTGTAAATTGCAGGGAGGGGGGCATCCGAATTGGGACTACAGAGGGTAAAGGTTTAAAGCCCTCCTAACTCCCACACTGGAAGAGGGGCCGACCAAGGACAAGATGGATGGATGATATTCTGGAGGTGACAGGCTCGACCTTGGGAGAGCTGGGGGTGGCGACGGCCAGCAAGAAGCTCTGGTGTGGGCTGGTCCGTGAAGTCATGAAGAGTCGGAAGCGACAACAAAACTCCCACACTAGGGTCCAGATCTGGATCAGAACCCCTGCACTTACTTTAGATTCAGTAAAGTAATGTGTAAATGCTGAGCTGGAGCAAACTAAAACAAATGACAGTACTTGCCTATAGGGAGATCCTGAAAGCCCTTAAGGAAACAGGCTTCTGCCTTCCCATAGAGAAATCCTGAATGTCCATAAGAAAACCTTGAATGCCCATTGGGGAACATAGGCTTCTACTTGCCCATAGAGAAATCCTGAATGCCCGAAAATCTTGAATTCCCATAGGGAAACCTAGGCTTCCACCTGCTCATAGGAAGCTCTTGAATGCCCATAGGGAAATGTAGGCAGAAGCTTATGTTTCCCTATGGCCATGCAGGATCTCACTATGGTCAGGTGGAAGCCTAGGTTTCCCTATGGCCATGCAGGATCTCCCTATAGGTTTCCCTGTGTTCAAGTACCGTCATTTGTTTTACAGTGTCCCAACTGCGAACGCGCGTCTGTCTCTCCTTGAGAACCTGAAAGGATTTGATTTGCGTAACGTCGTACTATATGCCTTTCCGTACCATGCGGCTGAAAGCAAGACGCTGTGCATGCTCAGAGGGTCTGAACTGACCCCACACGAGCCCTGAAAATGAAAGCAGGTTCCGAGGCTCCAGCCAGGGACTGGTTCCCTACGCTCAGTACAAAGAGCTTGATGCGGGGCTAAATAGTGGCACAACATAGTCGAAGCCTCGGGGTAGATCAGGTGCAAGATCCCCGCCGCCCTCCATCCGGTTTCGCAAACGCTGATTAAACTGAGCTGGAGGGGCTGCTTTGCTTCGCTTCAACACGAACGGGTGCGGGGAAGGGACAAATCAGCCTTTTCTGCCCATGCGCAGACGGCGGGGGCGCGCGCGCGCGACTTTCTCTCTCTCTCTCTCTCTGTAGGCGGAGGATGGCGGCTGTGTGTTGACGTTGGAGGGGAGGTGGAGCTGTGACGCCGTCGACTCCGCCCACTGGACTTTCTCAGGTGCCTCCCGGGACCCGCCGGGAGGTCCCCCGTCGGCGGACGGAGCCCGCCCGCCCGTCAGCGCCTTTCCCGTGCGAGGCGATGGGGGCCGAGTCCCCTCGAGGAGCAGGCGCTGCGGCCGGACGACGGAGGTGAGCCGCCGGTGCCGCGGAGGCGAGAGCGCCTGTTGGCCGCCTGGCCGGCCGGCGAGCGGGGACGAGGTTTGGGGCGGCGCGCGTCTGCAGGGAGTGGAGAGTCGGGATATGCCCACCCTGGGGCGGCGAACGGAGGTGGGGCGTCAGGGCGTTTGCGCTGTCGGGCTGGCTTTGAGGGACGGAGAGTGGCGGTTTTGTAGCCGGAAGCAGGAATGGTGGCTGTGGCTGGCGAGGGATGGGCAAGTGTTCCGTGGTCTCGTTTGGGGCGCTTCGGTGGACTTGTACTTTCATCCTTAGGAAAAATACTAGGGATTTCGCCAGCGAAGGGCCTGTCTGTTTTTGCTGTGAACGTTGCACCGGTGGAACCAGTTGTCTTATGTCATGGGCCTCTGTCAAAGAAACACGGATTAAATGACTGACGTGGGCTACAAGCCCCTGTCAGTGTTATGTTCCAAAGTAATGTAGGGTGCAAATTGCACGTTTGCATAGGAATGCACGTTTAGATTAGAAAGAACGCAGTTCTACAACTCCCAGCATTCCCCAGCCAGCACAGCTGGCTGGGGAATGCTGGGAGTTGTAGAACTGTGTTCTTTCTAGACATGCATGAGATTGTGCCTTTAGTAAATCCCACCACACACTCACCATCATCCTATGCATGTTTAGACAGACAAAAAGCCCTACAACTCCCACCATGGCTGGCTGGGGAATGTTGGGAGTTGTAGGACTTTTTCCTGTCTAAACATGCATAGGGTTGTACCCTAAGAAGACCTAATAGTACCTTTGAGTGGCATTCTGCTTAACTGGGTTGTTTTGCAGATGCAGCAGCCTTAAAAGCAATGATGTACAAATCCTTGTTTCTCTTCAGATTTAAGTGAGTCCTGTTGGAATCAAATGGACTTATAAACATGATTAGGATTGAGCTCTTAACTGGATCGCTGATTACAGATGTAGCCGTAATGAAGTTTCTATATTACACTTAGCCGGGCATTTGGGAAGAAAGCAAATGCCTAACTGTGAAAATACTGTCTAATTAAAGATAGGGGCCCCAGGGAGCATAACTCTTATCTCTTCAAAATAATTGTATAATGATGATTGGCATGTCAAAGTTCTGAATCTTAGAGGCACTGGGTCATTCAGCGTGTTTGGCAGTGTGCTGTGTGCTTTTGTAAGCTGCAGCTGTGTTATTAAAATGTAACTTTTTGCCCAGCCAATCAGTGTGTAATCAGCGTGTTTTATGGCACATTGCCAGTTCATAGAGGCTACCTGAAGACTTCTCCCTTTTACCATAAGACACTAACTAGTGTTGTTCTCAGTCTATAGTTTATTGGTCTTCTCGCCCTGTCATGCACAGTACAGCCTCCAAAAGGCATTTGTCTGAAGTGTGATCTGTTGAGTGCAAAAAGGTTGCATTTTAAATTTCCATTTTGTAACCATGGTCTGATTCCCCAGCTAACCCTTTTCTATTTTTAACTACAATTGGATCTTAAAAGCTTGGAGAGGTTGACTACCACACAAACTCAATGAAAGATTTAAAAATCTTATTTAGAAGAAACATATTTATTTATTCATAAGTTTTGCATGAGCATCTTCATTTCTCTACATGCCAAATTTAAATGCTATTCTCTGAACATTTGAGGTAGCCTTTGCCATATTTTGGCCAGAGAGATGGAGCCACTTCCTGAGAAATGGGAGCAAGCCAAAAGAATTTGGATAGTTTATGAAACACCATTTGAAGATTTTTAAATCTTGTTTTTAGAACACTGTAAAATGTGCTAATGTTCTGTCTGTCGTTTTCATAGTTTTAATGTCCTACTGATTATTAGCAGTGAAACCTTTCATCGTTCTTCTTGGCAGCACGGTTAACAGGGAGTTGTAGGACTTTTTTCTGCCTAAACATGCATAAGATTGCACCCTAAATTACTTTGAAACAGAACACTGACAGGGACTTGTAGCCCACGTTAGTCATTTAGAGTCAATTTATTGTTCGTGTGGTCTTGTAATAGACAGAATGGTTAGACTTGCGTGAGAAGTGTGGGCAGCCAGATTCTCATTGAGTTGGCTTTGAGTAGATGACAGTCTTTCAGTTCTTCATCAGTGATAAAATGATCTCTCAAGTTTGGATAACACAAACTTTCTTGCACATTAAAAATTCTGAGGAAATGGTCATACAGTGGCTTTCATTATAAGTGTTAGGAGCAGGCTGCAGAATTATGCTTTCTCTTGCTATCATCTCTTCTTTCCAGCACAAATTCACCCTCTGCCCCTTAGTGTGATTAAGTGGTGCGTCAGAGCCAACATTAGCATGGTTAATACTACCTTAAAACAGAATATGAAACCAGGATTTATTACCTAGACCTGTGAGTGTTCATCCATGGGATTTTTTTCCAGTTTACTTTTTTAGATTGGCTTCACATTATTTTTAAAAATGTTATGATAGAAAAGTTCATTGTCAGTGTTCAAATTAAAACAGACTTTCTTAAATTATGGAGTTTAAAGAAAGTAAGCATTTCCATTTGAAGAATGGAAAGCTCGCACTGGATAATAGAATATTTTTCTATTTAAAATCCAGATTAACACAGAGTTCCAGTTCATGTTACTGAAGTATCTGAAAGGTTTTCATATGTGTACAAAGACTTTTCCCTTTTGTGTGTATGAGCCTGTATAAATATTGCTATTCAGAAAGTTTGAGGTGGTATTATAAATTGCCATTGCCCATAATGTTCAACTTTTTTCTGCCCCTTCCATGGTCTATGGGCAAACTGATTTTGTAGGTTCCTGGAGTAATTCAAGCTGTATCCTGGACAAGTCTAAGCTATTGTACAGCAGCCAATCCAACTAGTACTGCTACTAGTACTGTCTAGTACCCAACCCAATTAATACATGTGTGTAGATTTTAGTATGACTGTTGCAGCCACCTATCAGCGCCCATCATGAGTGTGACATACAAATTCCAGTGTGCAGCTGGGCCACTATGGCATCCCCATGTTGACCAGCTGGGAAGGCATTCTGGCCAGGGTGGGTTGTCATCAGCAGAGGTAGCTGCTGAAGATCTGTCTGGAAGTGTTGAATTTCTCTCATCGCCTGTTGAAGTGCCAGAACCACTAAGCAATGGGAGCAATATTCCTTACCTACAGCAGTTACTGAAAGGAAGTCATCTGAGCAATCTACACCTACTAGTTGACTGCAGAGACCGTGCCGTGAAAGGGTTCCTCCTTGTTGGTTAAAAGACTGTGTTAACTAAGGGGGAAGGAATGTTATGTATTCTAGGGGGTGCTGAGGGTTAGTTATTGTTTTTGAACCTTGGCAGCTCGTGTAGAATTGGGAGCAGCAACAGTGGGTGGAGTTTCTTCTGAGCCCTCACTTCTTTGTGTGCCGAACAGTTGTGTTTGAGGCCCTCTGATTCCTGCAGTCATTCCTACTACCAATACATTTTTCTCTCTTTCTCTCTGGGCATTTCTATGCAAGGCTTTTATTGCACGCTCGTAATGGATTACTCAAGGAAGTTTGCGGGTCCATGATGTCAACCTCCAGGGTGTCTCCTGTGCTTTCTGACCTTTACCCCGTTTTTTAAAAGATTGAGGAAACTGCTGTAATATATTAATCCACTTTAATGGTCGTGTGTAATTGCACAGTTCCACTGTACCACAGTGCCATCTAGTGGCTATATAATGAAACATGTAGAATTTGCAGACAAAGGAAGTCCCTGGAATAAAAGCCCATGTTAACCCATGTAAGGAGCCATTCTTAATCACACGAAGAATCCGAAAGCAGAAACCCCAGTAAGATATAAAGCCTGGTGTGGAGAAGCTCTCTGTCTGGAGCAGGGATTTTTTAAGTACATGAAAGTATGAATGATTGTCCACATGTCTACATATGTAGTCCTTTAAAAAAAAAAAAAAAAAGGAAGCATAGCAAGGCTACCTGTTTCTGCCTCTAACATTCAAGAACATCTTTATTTTACTTTCCCCCTAACGTTTTCCTTCAGAGCGAAATTAACTTAGACCATAAACTGCTTGAAATCTGGTTTGGGGCACAATCCTATGCATTTTAGACAGAAAAATGTCCTACAACTGGCTGAGGGATGCTGGGAGTTGTAGGACGTTTTTCTATCTAAATATGCATAGGATTGCACCCTTGATCAACTTCATCTTACCATTTTATTTGGATAAAGCAGCTGCAATTAAAAATTAGGACAGGAATGATCACGTTTACACTTTTTTTACACACACATACTCTCTTTATGAGTTTGTACAGTTATCAAGCTGCTAGCACCACAATGACATTAAGGAGATTGTTCCCACTGCTGTTCAGAAATTATAGTTCCTCTTCGTGGTCCCTGTGCATCACACATATGGGCTCTGCACCTGTGCTGCCTCAATAGTAGGCGTTTTCACATAAAACCAGATGTTAATTTCACACGTTCTGTTGCTTAAAGTATAAGCATTATTAGAAAGAAAAACTGTACAAAATGAAGCACTTTAATTATTGAAGTTTAATACGTTTTCTTTGCTTAAAGAAATTTAGAGGCGATTTGGAATCGAGATTAAGCATTGAGATGTTTTGCCATTGGGGAACAGTGAGAAGGTAAGGTGGCTGTATTCCTACTTTTTAAAAAAACAAAAACCTGCAGTACTTCAATTCTTAGATTACTTTTAAGTAAAGATGACTTCAGTTCCTGGAATTTTAAATTTTGAGTTTGTTTTTGTCTTGTGGTTGTTCTTTTATAAAAAAAAAAAAGTAAATTATTCTAATCTTTGAATCTTAAACAAATGTTTTCACATAGCATTTGTTTTCCTCTCTTTTTCTACTGGGCATGTTTACACAAGTCTTCAAAGCATACAAAAGTCTTGTTTTATTCCACTATTATCTTAACAGATAATGATGATACTGTATACTAAGTACTTTTCTCATAAGAGATGGATTCACATTAACTATGTTGTTGTTTTTTGGTGAGGATAGGACGTATACTGCTACTCGTTATTGAGATAAATTTGTCATTTTTTTAAACCATGTGTATGATGCGTTACCTACTTACCTTTGTATCATATGATCCCTGATCTTATATTAGCAGAATAGTTCCATAGGGCAACAATAATGTTTGTAGCTGCCTTCTTTTATTCTTCCCTAGATACGTTCCACTGTACCTTCCATATGTCTCTTACTTCTAGAGCAGGAGTGGGCAGAAGGTAGATCAGAAGAAAGCTGGGGGGACGACGACTAGGCGTGGAGTTTTGTGTAAGAGAACTGTGATCTGTTCCTTAATTCTATGTTGCCTCCTTCCTCAGCCACCATCTAGCACCTGGCTCCAGTTCATGTTCCTTGGGGTTCTAGTAAAAAAACAAAGTAGATCTTGCAAGCCTGAAATCTGCCTACCCCTGGTCTAGAGCACTGGTTCCTCCACTTAACTTTAGAAATTTGTTCCTTACTCATTCTCCATTCAACATGTCATTTAAAATCTTCTATACTTCACCTGCAGCAATCTTTCTGTCCACCGATGAGCCTGTTCTCAGCTGTACTCAGCGTGCAGGGGTAGGGGAAAAGCTGAGGAGCACTTTCACTTGTTGAAGAACATTTTTTCCTTCTGCCACTTACTGCATTTTATAGAATATTCTAGCACCCTCCAAGACTATATAATCTATTCACGCTTATTTGGGAGTAAGGTTTATTGAACTCAGTGGGACTTACATCCAAGTAAATGTCCATAAGATTGCACTGTAAGTTTCAGAAATTTAGCTGTGACGTTTAATGGACCCAAGAGCTTCTTCTAAGTTCATGCTTTTATCCTTAAAAAGAATTTTAAAAATCAGAAGATGTGTATTTGACACACGTTACCCTACTTAACTTGAAGGTTAGACTGGAGCTTTCAAACACAGTTGGAGAGACGGCAGCCAATCATATCAGAAATACTCTCCGATCCAGATGTGATCAGGTATGCATGCTAACCTCGTGTGTGTGCTCTTCCCCACCATTTCAAAGGGGTGGCTAAATTCTGTGTACACGAATTGAGCCCCTCTATTGAAATGAATGGGAAACTCTTGTGAATGAGCCAGTTTTGCACATGCACTGAATCCATAAGCAGCTAGTGGATCATCTCAAGAATGTTTAGCACACACATCTTCGGAAGTATGCTATATTTATCTTGGTCTCCCTGGAAATAATGTTTCAGATCATCTTATTAGAAAGAATTTCAATTCACTTTATTCGTTGGAACAAGCTCTCTGATTTTTATCATCACTTATATCCCACTTCTCAGAATAAAATCCCCCTGAGGCAATTTACAAGATAAAATAATAAAACAAAAATAAGGTTATAAACTACAAAAATATTCAGATGCACCACATAAAACATTAAGCAGCAGCTTAAACTCAATTGCCAAAGGCTTTGTGGAATTAAAAAGGTTTTTGAGCCACACCTAAAGACTGGAAGAGAAGGGGGCCTGACAAAGCTCTCTTGGAAGCATCTGCTTTTATCAGTCTTTTATGCTGTCCGAAATACAGTATTTTATGGTCCCAAAGACTTTTGCGGGATTATCATATACACATGGCACCCACAATGAGTTGCAGTGTGGAGGACTCCTGTTCAGGGTTCCAGCCAGCCATATCCTTTTCCAGATTACTCCATTCACTTCCACCTCCCCCTGGTTTTCTTTTGTCTCCCCACCCCACAAGACATTCTGTGGTCAGAGAGACTGCTCTGGCCTATTTCTGCTGTTTGAGATCTCCCCCACCCTTAAAAGTTTTCCCCTAAAGCTTGTGGTCCCCACAAGCCTGTGAATAACTCCCTCTTCTGTGTGGATGGTGCCATTTTCACTGGATAAGGATCTACACTAGAAGAATGTGTTCACTGTATAAGATATACACTGACTTTAATTATTTACTCACAAGGGCATCAGATTTGTCAGAGTAGTTCTACAGCAAAGCCCTAGTTTAGCACCCTTGTAGTCCAAGACCACCTGATCATTACCACCTAAGTTTGAAAATGGAAAATTTTTAGATCTCATGGTCAAAACCACAGATATAAAATGTTCGTCATCATAATAGAGTAGCTAAACCATACCAAATAGAATGTAGGCATCTGGGAGTTCCTCCTTTACACGCTTGAGACTTCCTCAGATAGAAGGAGAACAATTCTTGGTGGCAACCAGGAATATATTTATAATTGGGGCAATCCTCATATGTGACTTAATGTAATGGTGTTGTTGTCCTGACCACACTCTCTCTTAACAGTCTTGGATTGGAAGAATGGAAGATCCCCAGCAGTAGCCACACATTTATACTTATGTAATTCTATATTTACTAGTACTGTTATAAATAGACTTGTGAATTGCCCTCATTGATATGTGTCAGTGCACAATCCAAATCCAACTTCATTGCTGTTACAATTTTTCCCCATCCTTACTGTAATATATAATCTAAGCAGCATTTTGTGGTCCATTGGGTTGCTTAATAAGACTCTTATTTACATTTTATTCAGCTTTTGTCGATTTGACCTCAGCCTTCGATAGAATAAACAGAGGGAGGCTGTGGCATAAATTATGGAGGCTTGGGATGAATAGACATCTATTGATTTTGATCAAGAGCTTATATTCTGATACAGTGATTCAAGTAAGAGCTTGTAAAGAAGGACAACTATCAAAGGAGATTAAAACAACAAAAGGCGTAAGGCAAGAATGCCTGCTGCCTCCATTTTTGTTTAACGTTATGTAAATGATATAATTGCACAGCCAGCCAGTGACTCAAATTTCCCTGTGTCTGTGGGGATCGGAAATTCAATATATTATTATATGCTGATGACATGGTTCTTTTATCTCAGAATGTAGTAGGCATGGGAAGACTGCTGAAAGTTTGGGGGGATGTTTGTAACAAGGAACAACTATATGTAAATTACTCAAAGACTAAAGTTATGGGTTTTGGTACCCTCTCCCCCAAACATAAATGGATACTGAATGAGCATCAGCTGGAACAGATTTACCAATTTAATTATTTGGGGTTCTGTTTCACTCAGAATGGATCCTGGACTGGCCACTTGTCAGCTATTAAGCTGAAGGCTCAACAATCTATGCAGGCAGTATTAAAATTTGCTAAAGCCAAGTGAGGTAATTTAGTTGTTCCAGCTGTTAGAGTTTTTGTTGCAAAGGTCATTCCACAGATTATATATGGGGCTGAGATATGGAGTTTCTCTGAGAAATGTTCATTAGAGTCCTTACAGAATACATTCTTAAGAGCATTACTGGATCTCCCACCAGGTACACCTGCTAGTTATTTATGGGCAGAAGTCGGAGTAATACCAATAATATACTTTATTTGGCATACTGTGTTCTTCTGCTTCCTCAAAATGAAATGCTCGGCTAATGAACTAATAACTCATTGTGTAGCAGAGCAGAGAAATTCCACTGTTAAAAATAATTGGTTAATAAGATGTGAAGCAACTTTGAAGAAATTTGGGCTGGACCCTAAAATGGTAGCATCTAGTGATATACAGAACAGCTGCAAATCTATTAAAGAACAGATGCAGGAATATTATGGTAGGTTGGACATTTAAGCAATTAGGGTATCCAGATTTTCCTCCCTAAAAACACACCATGGAGAGGAGAAATACCTGTCAGAGTTCACGTTTCCCTTTCTTCTCAATGGCTTTATAGCCTTGCACTTCCAGACAATGAAAACTAATTTAAGGAAGGAAGATATACGAACATCCCCAGGGAACAACGCTTCTGTATTTGTGGCAGTCATGCGGTTGAGGATACAATACACTATGTGCTATATTGCAAGTTATATAAAATTCCAAGAGATCAATATTTAATGAGATGTTTAGCACCTGTAGCTAACCTTGATGATATGGATAAAATTAAATATTTGTCAAGTACATCCAAGTTTGCCTATTTATTTATTTATTTATTTATTATTAAATTTATTAATCACCCATCTGGCTGGTCACCCAGCCACTCTGGGCGATGTACAGCGTATCATGAAACAGTTTAAAACAATAAAATTCTACAATAAAAACGTTTTCTAAAATACCCTAACCCACCCCAAATGCCTGCCTGAACAACCACATTTTTAATGCATGGCAGAAGCTCATTAAAGAGGAGGCATTTTGCAGTAAAAGCAGCCCAACTCAGAACAGCCCAAGAGGATAAATGTTTTTCTTTAGTGGTCTCTGCAATCACATATTCTTGTAAAGCACTGAAGATTTGTATATATTGAATTTTAACCCAGTGATAGAATTTTTGTTGTTAATACCCTGTGTCTGTTGTTGGTCCATTTGGCTATAACTTGTACTTGGTTGCCTAATAAATAAATGATGATGAAATGACAATAGTACTGTTATAAATAGACTTGTGAATTGCCCTCATTGATATCTGTCAGTGTGCAATCCAAATCCAGCTTCATTGCTCTTACAATTTTTCCCATCTTTATTGTAATATATCATTTATCTAAGCAGCATTTTCTGGTCCATTGGGTTGCTTAATAAGACTCTTATTTACATTTTTTTAGGTTGTGTTACAGGAAACTACCACTGCAGCTTGTTATCCAGGGAAGAGCCTTATCAGGGGCTGATGCTGTCAATGCTCTGCGACCATTTTATTTTGCAGTGCATCCAGATTTCTTTGGCCAGCATCCTAAAGAAAGGGTAAAAATACATTTTTCTCTCTAGTGGTCTGGGATGCAGTCCTATATATACTTACCTGGGAACTATGGGACTGATTTCTGAGTAGACTGACTTAAGTGCCTACGTTTGCACTGTTAGATACATGGTATTATAATCATACTCTAATTTATCACTTAATTTTTAAATATTTGCTGTGAATCTGAGATTTGTGGCTACACTTTTCAGTAAATACGTTGTTATAAGGAATTCATGGGATATAACTTTCTAATAAACAGAGAGATATACAGATATGATAAAAGCTACATCATTCCATCCAGTGCTAAATAATAAGAGTCCTTTTGTGCTGAGGTATTCTCTTGCCACCCTGTGGAATGTCCTCCTTTATTATTATCTGTCTGAAATGATAGCTGGGTCACTATATCTGAAATTGGCATTCTGTTTTACACTCACAGTGGTTTTCATACCGTCTTCCAGAGAACTGTGCAGTCCCTTGGACGCTTATGATGGCCCCTCAAGGAGAAGATTGGTATTGGTGGTCAAATCTAGAAGGTTAGCTTGCCCACCACTACCGCTGCAGGGGTGTGTTGGTAGGGATGTCGCAAGCACCCAACTTAGTCTGGGAAGCTGGCGAAATCCCCCACACCCAGCCCCCACTTGCTGAGTTCCAGGGCACTGACGGACTCAACGACAAATGCCCAAGAGCTCAGCAAGCAGCCAGAAACAGCTCAGACTTGTGACCGTGTGCACCCCAATGGCAAGAGCGGCTTGGGTGTGCACAGCGCCTTCTCCTCCTCGACAGCTGAACAGGCAGGACAGGGCCTTGGATGGCATCCCGTCCGCTAGCCATCTCCTGCTCACAAGCAGGAGATGGCTAGCGGCTGGGGCGTATTCCGCGCCTCCTCCTCCTCATCTTGCCCAGTCAGCTGTTCTTGACAGCCGATCAGGCAGGACGGGGCCTCAGCCAGTGCTAGGGATGTCACGGGCGCCCTCCCAGACATTCCCCACACTCACCCGGACCCTGTCTGGCAAGCACCCGCCATTTTGCCAACTTGTTTTTTTTATGAAAAAAGGGAGCTAAAAAACTGCATATTTAAATATGCGGATATTTAAGCCAAGAAAGCTTAATCTGCACAATATTAGAGGCATTATGCCTCTAATATTGCATAGATTTGAGTTTTCGAGGCCCAAATGTGTGCATATTTAAATACGCACAGGTTTTTTTAACTCCCGTTTTTCCATAAAAAACCAAGTCATCAAAATGGCGGGCACTCGCTGGATGGGGTCCAGGGTGACTGCGGGTGGCTCACCAAGCTTGTGGGGGCTCGAGCACAGGTTGGGGAGGCCTTGAGCGAGGGCAACGCTTCAGCAGGCACCCACCAATCCCGGATAGAGGTGGATTCGCACATCCCTATGTGTTGGTGTGTCCTATGGTGCTTTCTCAGATCACGCAGAGCAATGATGAAGTCCAGTGGGCCTGGCCAGTACCCTGAGTGAACAGAGTATGTGCCCTAGAATCAGGTTTGTAAAGATTGGTCAATTCCTAGATTAAAACATTTAGGTCACAATCCTATGCATGTTTAGGCTGGAAAGTCCTACAACTCCCAGCATTCAGGCACCCAGCCATGCTGGCTGGGGCATGCTGGGATTTGTAGGACGTTTTCTGTCCAAAGGTGCATGGGATTACACCCTTATTTGACTACAGGGGGCTCTGATCAGCAATTTAAAATCAGTTAAATTGTTTTAAATGTGAATGATTTTAAATGTGATTGAAAACTGTAGATAGCAAGCACCACCTTTAGGAACTATCTTGCGAGTCAGTCCACTGTGCCATCTCGCTTGGTATCATCTACTTGACACTAGTGGGCAGTGGTTCTCCGGGGCTTAAGAGGGGTTTTTGCAGCCCTGTCTGGAGATGCCAAGGATTGAGCCTCAGAACTTTCTACATGCAAAGCATGTGCTTTGCTATTGAGCTATAGCCCTTCTCTTAAAAGAGGGATTCCCTTTGTGAAAGAGAAGAAAGAATTTGGATGCAATCTTATGCATGTCTAGGCAAAAAAAAAGGCTTCAACTCCCAGCATGCCCAAAACAACCATCAAATTACCCTACAACAGACCATAGTCACTTCATGAGCTTAATGACTGAAGAGGATTTTGGGACCTGGGTTTCCACAGTCCTAGTCCAACACTCTGACCAATACACCACACTGGCTCTCAGTGAAATGGAGAGTGAAACTGTTAAAAGAATGTATGTTTGCATGTAAGTATACGCTGAAGCACTGTTGTCTTGACCAAACAATGTTAATCCGTGTATATATGCTTTAACGTACACAGTGTTCAGAACTGAGTAATTCCTGCGTTGGTGATTACTTTCAGGAAATCAATGAAAACTCTTTGAAGAGATTAAATGGGTATTTGGAGAACCTCCAGAAACCAGGTTTCAGGTCTTTTAAACCAACTCGATTCACTTTTTATGTACGGGAGAGAGAACAAAACCCTTCTGATGTCCAAGAATCATTTGGGGCTTCAGGTATTTTTGGCACTTTTATTTTTTCCCCTCTTACAGAGCATTCCTACTGCCTGATGTGGAGTGCTCCGTCAGATCCTCCATAGCATCCACAGCCCTGCCAGGCTCATGCCATCAGGGCTGGAATAAGAGAGTGGTGTTCTCCCTTCCTTCCTGTTCCACTTCTTAAAACCTATTTCCCCTCTCATTACAAGCAATGAACGGAAAATTATTTATGTCAGCTCCAGGGCTGGCATAAATTTCCCTGTGTTGGAGACATATTTGGGAACAAGGAGGGCCTCCCCTGATCCTCCCCCTTTACCTTTCCCAGTGTCGGAGCTCTGATTTCAGGGAGGTAAGTGATGTGGAAGTTTCCAGAGGGACTGGGAAGGGGGTTCCAAGGTTGGATCTCCTAACCAGTGGCACCCCTCTCTCTCTTTCTCTGGCCCCAGGAGAAGGGGCTCCAACCAGTCCTATTGCCTCTGGAATACCCTCCCAGGGGCCATAAGTTTACTGCCTTACTAAATTAAATACAGAAAGACCTTTTCAGTCACTTTTGAGCACTGGAACTCCTATTTCATTTACTAGAATCATAGAATAGTAGGATTGGAAGGGGCCTACAAGGCCATCAAGTCCAACCCCCTGCTCAATGCAGGAATCCAAGTCAGAGCATCTCTGACAGATGGCTGTCCAGCCTTGTCTTGAATGCCACCAATGTGGGAGAGCCCACTACCTCCCTAGGTAATTGGTTCCATTGTCGTATTGCTCTAACAGTCAGGAAGTTTTTCCTGATGTTCAGCCGGAATCTGGCTTCCTGTAACTTGAGCCCATTCTTCCATGTCCTGCACTCTGGGATGATTGAGAAGAGATCCTGGCCTTCCTGTCTGTGACAACCTTCAAGTATTTGAAGAGTGCTATCATATCTCCCCTCAGTCTTCTCTTCTCAAGGCTAAACATGCCCAGTTCTTTCAGTCTCTCCTCTCAGGGCTTTGTTTCCAGTCCCCTGATCATCTTTGTTGCCCTCCTCTGAACCCTCTCCAGTTTGTCTGCATCCTTCTTAAAGTGTGGTGCCCAGAACTGGACACAGTACTCCAGATGAGGCCTAAGCAGTGCTGAGTAGAGGGGAACTAGTACTTCCCGCGATTTGGAAGCTATGCTTCTATTAATGCAGCCCAAAAGAGCATTGGCCTCTTTCGCACTCACATCACATTGTTGGCTCATATTCAGCTTGGAATCTACAACAATTCCAAGATCCTTCTCACTTGTAGTGTTGTTGAGCCACGTATCCCCCCTCTTGTAACTGTGCATTTGGTTTCTTTTTCCTTGGTGCAGAACTTGGCATTTATCCCTATTAAGTGTCATTCTGTTGTTTTCTGCCCAGCGCTCCAGTCTATCAAGATCACTTTGAATTTTCTTTCTGTCTTCCAAAGTATTAGCTATCCCACCCAATTTGGTGTCATCTGCAAATTTGATCAGCATTCCCTGCACCATTCCCTGCATTTATAGAGATGTTAAATGTTTCTAGGCATTAAGCTATATTAAGCAGCTATAGTTAAAACTTAATTTAGTTATTGGATTGATTTCTTTATATACCCTTAACTTTTTTTTTCATTTTGCCACATTATAGTATATAAAGCTGCTTAGTGTTTTGCTTAATGTACACCAGTAGGAGTTTTGTTTGAAACTAAAAGGTGTAAGATCAGAAGATTCTAAGCTGAGAGTTTTGATCTGAAAGTATTAAATATTTCTCCCTTTACTATATTCTGTCTAATGACATACTATTGGGGAAAATATTTTCATAAGTAGTTGAAGATGACTTACGGAAAAATCACTTTTAAGATGTTCTTTTATCTACCATCAAAGGAGTAATATACAGTTGTTAGAGCAGGATGTGCAGTGTGATAATGGGCAAATACATTGATACATCTGTGCCTTGCCTTTGTATATCCATTTTGCATACTGGTACCCAGCACTTAATACATGTTGGCTTACATTGCAGTGTGTGTGTTTTTTTGTCCTGATTTGTAGGGCAGTTCATCTAAAATAGTGTTAGGAAAAGCTTTTCACAGTGGAGGCTATTTTTTTTAATCAATCTTGATAGATGGGGACTTAATCTGCTGAAACCAGAAGCACTGTCTGCAGAAGTCAAATCACTAATAAAATGTACCAGACTTCGCACTGTGACTGAAGCTGGCTATGAAATTAATGCCCCCACGGTTTGCATCATCTTTGTAAGACAAATCAATGTAAGTGCCTTCTGTTAAATACCACCTTGATCTTGGGTTGTATTTTGCAGGATTTCGAGCCGTCAGTTTCACTCTGCGCACCAGGGACCTATTAAGCACAGTATTAGACATCCTGAACTCCTGTAGCTTATCTACTGAGCATGTGCAAAGCTTGAATGGCAGTGTGGATGCTCGGTCTAACCAGAGAGCACAAAGAACATTCAGCCGACCTATCAAATGGGACAAGACATATTATTCTTTTACTGGATTCAAGGATCCTGAGGAAGAACTGGAGCAGGCCCAGAGAATGGAAACTACTCTCAGGTATTCAAATACCTGCATGTGAGGTATATGCAGATATATGGTTTATGAAACCATTGGTATATCTACTGTCTGACTCGCAGTGAAGTTCCAGACAGAGATCCTTCCCAGCCCAGTTACTTAAGAACCCTTTTTTATCTGAAGATGTCAGAGATTGAAGTTGGGACATTCTGCGTCCAAAGCATGTGCTTTACCACAGAACAAATATTTTATGTATCATACATTTGATTTATTATTGTAGTTGTTTATTACAAATGATTTTAGGCTGCCTTTAAGGGTAGAATGCTCTCAAGGCGATGTACATTAAAAACAAGTAAAAACTACGCTAACAATTATAATAAAAATGCAATACATAACTATTCAATAAATACTATAAAAATGGATAACTCCAATAAAAGCCGCAGCCCACAAGGTGAAAACAAGTAGGTCTTCAGTACTTTCTTGAAGACCTGCAAAGAAGGGGCCTGATGAATCCCTGTTGGAAGCTGATTTCGGAGGTGTGGGGCCACCACTGAGAAGGCCCTCTCCCTTGTACTCACCAGCCTAACTGCCAGTGAAACAGCCTTAAAAGTTATCTTTTAGACTTTAATTATTCATTCTGAAATCATTTGAACACGAAAGTATTTTAACCTGAAATCCGTTCAGGCATATAGCTGTGCTCAGTACCATTTGAATGGAAAGAAAAGGAGAGCTTTTGCCTTGAACTATGGATTCTTAAACCTATTTGATAACTTGGGGATCAAATTCACTCTTTAGTGTCCAACCCAAAAAATATGTTGGAGAGTTCAGCATACGTTATTTTCTCCTTCCTTCCATCTTTGGGACAACAAAATTTAAGAAAGGATTGAAGCAAGATTATGCGGGTCCAACATAGCCTTTAAGATGTTTATCTCCTATAGTTTTGTTTTAACAACTGGTTGTCCTAACAGTTCCCTAGTTTGTTGCTGATTTTAAAATGTCTTGGTGATCCATATTGTTGTTTCTTCTAGTTCCTGGTTAGATAATAATGAGGAGAGTGCAGTAAAGAAGCTGAAGGATAGCTTACCGCTCAGGAAAGAACTAGAACGTTTGAAAGGTGAACTCTCTCATCAGCTACAGCTCTCTGATATTAGGTAACAAATTAACTTAACTGGGTGAAAAAGCACATTTTTAATAAGACACAATGTGAATGGAGCAATACTGCTTGGATTAGATGGACTCTAGCAAATGTATTTCAAATGTGCTCTATTAAAGCTGTCATAAAAACTGATGGATAACTTCATTTCTGTTTAGTAAAAAGATTGCACTGTTTGATGGCAGCCTCTCAAGTGCCTTCCTGGAAAGAACTTCTTGCTCACTTCCACCGTGTGTATGTTTAGTGGCTGCAATGTGGCAATTTTCTCTTTGTATGATGAGTGCACAATCCACATGCAGCCCTTGACCATTCCCAGCGTGGCCCACAGAGCCATGAGGACCCCACCCCATACATCAGAGAGAGGCACTAGCAAGGGAAACCCTTTCCTTATCTCCAGTCCCTGGGGTTTCCCTTACTAGCACTAGTGAGTGCAGGGAAGAGTGTCGAGGAGGGCAGGGAAGAGTTCCAAGGGGAGAGTATACGTCTTGGGGGGAAGAGTGTCTGTTTGTGCACACACACGTGTGCAGTCTCCAGCTTCCCATCCAGCACCCTTGGGGCCGAAAAAGTTGTACAACCCTTGTTGTATGATATTTACAACACTAGTTCAAATGCTTAAACGGTCAGTGCACTTATAAAGCACTTAAATTTTTCTAAGGACCTAGTTTGGAAAAACAAGTTTAGCCCTACCCTTGCTCTGTTCATAGCAGTAAGTTCAGTGCTGGACAGGGAGTGTGGATGGAAGGTCAAGTTGGAAGAAGGACTAGAACTCTTCATCCCTTTTCTGTCCTCTGTCTGTCGTAATGGGGTGTTTAGGTAGTTAGCATGAATTCAGGAAGCATACTGATAATTCAATAATAAGTCACTTGTAGCCAAATCCAATGCCTTTTTGTTTCGAGAAGTGAGTGCCATTGTATTTATTGTGGGGCTTACTTCCAAGTAAGCATTTTTAGAAGTGCAGCTGTAGTCTGATATTTCAGATGCTACTGCTTATAAGGAAACTTCTCAGACATACAACACTTTTATTTCCAGTGTTTTATTTTTCCTACCTTTCTATGCTCTCATAGAGCAGCTGACTTTCATGCACAGCTATAAGAGTTTCCATTTCAAATGTAGATCTGGGTAAAATACTTGTTTGACATGCATGTGAAAATTTCAAACTGCTTGTCTGCTAATGGTATTTCAAAGTGCCTTTCCTCAACCAGCTCGGTCCATCTTGTGTGCCTAAGATGCTCTTACAAATTAAACGATGCTATACCATTTTTAGATGGCAGAGGAGCTGGGGTATTGCGCATCGGTGTAGCCAGCTACACAGTCTAAGTCGGTTAGCTCAACAGAACCCAGACGCACCAAGGAATGCAAAAGGTACATTTCCGTGTTGCTATTTTTGTTCATTTAATGGGTTGAACCGTTATGCTATTCTGCATAGAAAATTTTGAGCAGTAGTTCAGAACTTTACATTAGCCCCAAAATATTGGCACACACCTGGTGTTCTGGTATTGTTTCCTGCTTTCCTTCTGGGCATAGCTCAGGGTGCTGAGTTTGAACTGTAAAACCATGAACAGCACAGAGCTTACATGCCTACAGGTAATGTGCTCCCCTGCATCCTTTTCTGATCTCTGTTACTGATGACTGAGAGCACTCGCTTGACATTACTTTGGGATTAACTAACTGGGTTAAGTTATATCTGTTGGTACAAAAAGGAGGAGGGCATCGAGAGGGTCTAAATCTCCAGCAGGTGGTAACACAATGGACATTTGGAAATCCCTAGACCAGCCTTGCCCAACCTTGTGACTTCCAGATGTTTTGGACTTCAGTTCCCATCAGCTCCAGCCAGCACGGCCGATGATCAAGAATGCTGGGAATTGAAGTTGAAAACATCTGGAGGGCATCCAGTCGGGCAAAGCTGCCCTAGGCTTACTCCCATTTTTGTTAAATGCCCCCTCTTAAAACAAAAACCCCAAACTGTGAATAGTGACTAAAACCCCTCCCCTTTCTAATAGGACGCATAGTGATATTTACAGACCGTTCAGGCATGAGTGCAACAGGCCATGTTATGCTAGGAACTATGGATGTTCACCACCACTGGACCAAAGTAAGAACTGGTAACTAAATTAGATTTTTGTTGGAATACCCAGTTAATATTTATATATTTGTGGAGTACACAAAAAAATCCCAGAAACCACATGCATTCAAAATATTGGCACCAACAGACTACTGCATTAACTTAACTTACAAGGGTAAACTTGTTGCCAAACCTGTCAATGATTTCTTAAATACAGTTCTGTGTACTGTAATGGACTTTCCTTGCCTTAATGTCTAAAATTACTTGTTCCAAACCTAAAATATAGCACATCACCCATAAAACTATGGGTTGTAATCAATGTTAGTTCTACTTAGAGTAGACCTATTGAAATGAATGGTACTTGGATTCATATTTGGTAGTTTTTAAGGTGCTACAAGACTCTTTGTTTTTGCTGCAACAGAGTAACACAGCCACTCCTCTGGAAACTTTAACCACAGTTATTATTAACCATTTACAGTTTAATGTTGTGTAAAAATTCCTAGTGAGTTTCAAACCCTGTCTAAATGGGAACCATGGTTAAGGCTGTTTCTGATGTATCCCTTAAACATGGTCCTGAGAAATGTTGAGTGTACATTATCCTACAGCTAGCTCCCACTTTCTTCTCCATGGTTAAGAAGAAATTTACATCTGCATCAGCCCTTTAGCGAATTGCAATTATGATTTCTCATTTTTCCAGTTATTAGTACTGCTCAGTGCATTATTACTGCATTAGAGATAAAATAGGAGGCATATTACTCTTTATGGCATTGCCTATCTACATCCATCTTGAAGGTTTCAGCATTGAACAACATTTGGTATAGGAACATTTGCATAATTGGCAAATATATTTAAATACAACTCTTGTTAGTTCTTTGCGGCCTTTGTATTTTCTACTGAGAAGTTAATGCTGATATAAGGCCAGTTCACACATCACAGTGGCAAAACATGGGTTAATTAACCCAAGATTTGTGGGGATGCGCAGAGCATGTGAGCCATTTCCAGTCTGAATAAACAGTCTACAAATGCCCTTTTGTAGGTTGTTAAATATGATGTCTAAACCTGGTCCCTGCAGATGGTTAATTAACCTGTGATTTGCTGCCGTGACACGTGAACCAGGCCATAGGGCTGGATCCAGGATCTGCCTTCCGCAGGAGGAAGGGCTCCACTCACAGAAGGTCCCCCTGGCTGATTTTGTGGGATCTCTCCCCACATCACAGCTCATGCCATTCAGCAGGGTCTCCTGACTCTCTTTGTAGCATTTTCAGGGGACTGGAGGGGCTGCCATAGGAAGGAGGGGCGAGGAGGTTCACTTCCACCAGCGCAATTGATCCAGTGTAAATCTGGATTGAACCTTCTATTTCTAAAGCTTTGGTTCCTTTGGAGATTTGGAGGGAGGTGTTTGGTCATGTCATATGCTTTTAAGGAAATCTTTCATTTTGTGCAGATTTTTGAAAGGTTGCCAAGTTACTCGACACTTCAAAGAAAAGTGCTGCTGTTGGAGGAGCGTATAAGCCATCTTTTGGGAGGCATACAAATAACTTACATTGAAGAGCTGCAGTCAATGCTGATGCTTGAAGAGTATTACTCTGTTCTTGATGGCTTTTATAACCGAATGCGTAACAGCAGGCTTCCATTTCACCCTCGCAGTCTCCGTGGATTGCAAATGATTCTACAAAGGTGCATCTCTACAAAAATAGATCTTGTTTCTTGGAGTGGTCTTCTTTTCTTATTATTTGTGCTACAGTTGGCTGAATTTTTAAAATATTTATTTTGACTAAAATCATATGAAATGCCCCTGTGTTTTCAGCTTGCACTCAGAGCCATTTCATCCCCCACCCCCCCAGCAGTAGCCCTCTACACATACCCTGAAAAGCAGTCCCTTGCCAGAACCACTCTAGAGATGTGAAAGGCTGCAATTAGAAGGAAATTAATCTCTCCCTCTTTACTTCAGGGCTGGATTAAGATTTTAACCAGGGCCTTTATGGATCACAACTCGTGCTGTCATCCACATCTGCTTCCATGGTTTCATTTGCTATAAATGTATATATCCTTTCTGATCTTTCAAATCAGCTCTTGATTCACACATTTTGTATTGTTTACCCTGTTTTGGAATAATCTGATTGCCTGTATTGAAAGATTATAATGCCCAGACAGTCTTCTGTCTCAATATTGTGCTGCATGTGTGGCAGTATTAAGTGAGTGTATTGTTGGGAAAGAAGAAACAGTATTTCTGAATACACCAAAGATAGCTATACACTGGGGAAACAGTTGGATAACACAAATTTCTAGAAAGGAAAATATTTACAGCGTGATCCACAAAGAAGTTAAGAATTTGAATTTAAGCAAGCATTTTACTCCCATTGACTTAAAATGGATCTATGTTTAGAAATACAGGTCCTAAAGCACCACTGAGTAATCTACAATGCTGCCTATATGTTAATAACTGAGGACAAGTAAACGGTTTTTATCAGTTGGTAGTATGTTATGTCAAACAGATTTAGGTTATTAACCAAGATAAATTTCGCAAGCCAGAGATTTGCTGAAAATGGAGCTATCGCCACTCCCTGCACGTTTTATGACACATACCCACAATCGTGAGGGCTACAAGCTTGTGGTTTAAAAAAACAAACAAAATAAAACAATCCGCAGTGCTTAAAATTCTTCCCTACTGTACACTCCTGCCTGCAGTGTTTACCAGACAAGTGAGTAAGTACAGGCAATGTCACTGCCCATTAAATCTGGACTTATGACCTAGTTCCACATTGGATGTCTAATGAACATTTGAATTACATTTTAGAGTGTTTCCTGTTTAGCACTTTAATAGAAAAGTAGCCAGAATTTTTAAAAATGCAGTCAGTTAAAACTAGGGAAGTGCAGGCTGCATGTAAAATGCTGATATATATATTGTTCAGTAGCATTGCAATCCCTTTTCCTCTCTAACCAGGCCTCCACAAGTTCTCTTGCCAGGGCTAGGTGCACCCAGCTCCTTCCCTCAAGTGCTCTATGAATTACAAAGAACTTCGGGGAGGTTTCTTGAGTTGCACTAAGCTTTGGATCAGACACAAGCTTCTGTCTGCTCCAGTGCTCAGCAGCACAACACTTCCCATTCTCTTTTTCCAGAGAGGAAGGGTAGGGCAGAATTTTTTATGCAAGTGCTGATCTTTTAGAGCAGGCAGAAGCAGAAAGACTTGCACATTTATGCCTGTTCTAAAGTTCCTGTGATATGAGAGGACCCCAACCCCCGTTAGAGTCTTGTGGCGTGCACTGAAGACTTGGGGAAGAGGAAGAGTTGATCGCCAGCACAAATAATTGCTGGCAACTAAACCAAGCCCAGATTTGTAGACACTAACTGGCATCAAGGGTAGGCATGGTTGCTCACCTGACAAGGGCCCACACCCTAGCAGGGGCCCACTGAAAAGAGCCCCCTGGACTTGCTCCTCTTCTTCATTATTGCAACCTGCCTCTTCACTTGACTGTCACTCCGGCCCAGGCAACAGTGGTAACGAGGAGAGAAATAGATGCCACTGCCTACTTGCTTACTGCCTGCCTACCTGTCAAGCAAGCAAGCAAGTGGTTGCAATGACGAGAAAGAGGATGAAGAGCAATTGCAGCTAGTGACAATGGTGGGGACCCATTGAGGGTGTTACACCCAAAGGCCCTCAACAATCTGGAGTCGGCACTGCTCTACCTATATACACTCTGTTCTAAATAATGCAGTAGTTGATTAAGGAAGTTTAAAGTATATTAAATGTGAACGTATATTAAATGTGAAAGAGCTTTGGCTATTGGGTGGCATAGAAATGAAATAAACTTGAGACAGAACTAATGTAATTGTCTTGATCTGATGGAAACAATATTCTCAATGTTGTGTTCATCTTTTCATCTAAGAGCTGGCCTTTGGCAAAACACTAGATGATCACACATCTCCTCGAATATCCAAGGCTTATTGTCTTTTCAGGTTAAACACAACATTTTGGACATTAAGCAAAGCCCTTTGGTACATGAAGTAAGGTAATTGCTTTGCACTGTCCTCAACGTTCTTTTATTGCAGCGACAGGTATGCACCAAGTCTGCATGAACTAGGGCACTTTATCATCCCAACGGTCTGTGACCCTGTAGCCCTCCAGTGGTTTATCATCACCAAAGCACAACAAGCAAGAGAAAAACTGGGGAAAAAGGAAGAGTAAGTACTACGTAAAACACGCTAGTTGCTTTCCATTTGGGCCTTGACATCTTGGGATGTCCAAGGATATTTCCAAGGAGACTGCTGTGGAGAAGGCAACTCTCTGAAGGGTGTGTACAAAGTGAACTTCACCTCAGTGATTACTGGCACACTTTCCTGTTGAGTTTTTTGCTTCAGGAACATGGAAGCTTGCAGTGTGCTTGCATCTTGTCCAACTCTTACATTCTTAGCTCTAGGTTCGCAAACTGTGAGGTCCTGTGTGTGTGTGCGCACAGGATGAGGGGGAAAGTGAACTGAAGAGCTAATGCGCCGCTTGACATCAGTGCCAGTCCATCACTAACCAGATTTGTTACCTCCCTCCCAAGTTGGACTTGGCCAGGAAGTTGGACTTGAGTTGGCCAAGAGAGAGGGTGTGGGGATTAAACAAGTCAGAAAGGGGAAAATACTTGTGCTATTTCTTTTAATATTCCTTTACCCCCATCCCTATAGGGACAGCTGAATTTGAGGATCACCATCCATTGAACAGATTATTTGCAATTTGGGAGAAGTGAGGGGCTGGGGCTGGAAGATGATTTTGCAGAAGAAAGGATCATTAAAAATTTTAAACCCACAAACTAATTGTGCTTTTTTTTTTTTGTATTTATAACTTCGGGGTGGGGTGGGGATGTTTACTATTTCAGGTTAATGGTGCTAGAAAAGAAACTGATCAAGGCTGCTGCTGAGAAATTTTGTCTCCAGCGGCTCTATAAGGAGCCCAGCGTTTCCAGCGTGCAGATGATCCATTCGTGCAATAGGCTGCTGGAAGAGTCACTGCCGTACCTGCAGGGCATGCATCTCTGCATTTCCCACTTCTATTCTGTGCTGCAAGATGGTGATCTCTGTATCCCTTGGAACTGGAAGAGCTGAGGGCGCACCTAGTGAACTGACACATATCTTGTGTAAAAGAAAATGGAACGCTGCATAGACTATCAGAGTAAATTTTACTGAGGTGTTCATTTTCATGCCAGTATTACAAGTAAGCCAAGGCATCTCCTTGGTTTTTAACTGCTGTTCAGGAAGTGACAAACAGCCCTTCGAGACTATTTTTTAAAGGATCATACCCAGTCTTCGCAAAAGGGTGAATTGAAGATGGGGATTATTCACTTTCAGGCTCTGTTGGGGAATGAACTGCATGAAACTTGAATGAAATCTAAAGAGCACAAGGAATGTGTGGGTTTTAGAAATAAAATATTGTGAATTATAAATATACCCATAATATACATGAACAGTATGGATTTTAATATTTCAGAAATTGTGTTTAGAGAAGCATTCTCCAAATGGAAGGGTGGTGACTGAAGCTAATCTGTGGTGCAAATCTCCCTCTCAGAGAAACATAGACTGTAAAACCTGGAGAACTAATATTTCTGAGGCCATACATCGTGTTGCCAATGTTCTAGTTACATACTCATACATAAAAGAATATTTATTTTGCAGAAGTACTGTATAGCTTGTTTGAGAAGATTTTATAAATGTCTATTAAAAACTGTTACCAATTAGACCTCACACTTCTAATGTATTTTTTCCCAGATAAATGTACCAAAAATATATATATTCAACTATGTTGTGCTTCCCTTTCTGTACTTGCTTTGTAAGCTGTTCTTTTTTAACTAAGGAGTGGCTGTGTGCTTCTCTGTAGGTGCACTGGTACGTGCACTCGGGGCTGGCCAAGTGAGGCAGCTTGCTCTGGGCCCCTGCAACACTGGGCCCTGCTGCCTCAGCTTTTGTGCATACCATTGGCCCCAAGCCCAGCCCTTCCATATGGTTCACCAGACAGACACACATGCAGGACCTCCAATATTACATCTGCCTCTGATCTGATAACTCCTCCAGGTGGCCCTAGGGACACCTGCAACTTCAGCTGAAGTGGTGGTCATATCCACACAGAAGCTGTGACTGTGCAGATGGTGGGATGCTGTGGAAAATGTTCCTGAAAGATACAGACCCCCTTTTCCCCCCACAGGACACTCCTGTACCAACAGCAGGAAGTCATTTGTGCAGACTGCAGTTTTTTCCTGTCAGCCCAACTTGCCTTTCAGGGGATCCAAGCTGGGCTGAAGTCCCCAGTGCTTATGATGGGGTTTGGATTCCTGAAATAAGCATCTTGAGGATATGCTCTTGTCTTCAGCAGACAGAAGATTTAGGGATGGGCAGCCTGTGATCTTCCAGATGTTATTGGATTCCCTTAGGGATAGCTAATGAAGTTAAGGTAAATTTACTTCCCGGGGCTCTAGCCAGGTGATAAGGCTGTGGAACTCTATGAGAGAGTGAATGAATGAGACTACACAAAATGATTACATTTCAGTTTAGTTTATTATACAAGTTCACAGATGTCATACCAAAGTTTCTAATCCCTAGCCAAGCATACTTACGAATACATATTCTGATGGCCACTCAGAATAGTAGCAGGCACTGGAGGCTGTGCTCTGCGCACAGTTGCCTCTCTGGGCATCTCCTGCTGTCCACTGAAGCTGGTGACAATGATGACCCCTTTTGGGTTAACTGTCCATTTACACCTTGTCTTCTGATGGCAAGTGCTGATTGTACTTAGATAACTTTTTTTCAGGACACAGTTCATAAGACCCTAAATGGTCCATCAAAAACATCTTAAGGGAAGATGCATTGTTGTTCAGTCGTGTCTGACTCTTCGTGACCCCATGGGCCACAGCACGCCAGGCCTTCCTGTCCTCCACGCTCTCCCGTGCTCAAGTTCATATTCATTGCATCGGTGATGCTATCTAGCCATCTCATCCTCTGCCGTCCCCTTCTCCGTTTGCCTTCAGTCTTTCCCAGCATCAGGGTCTTTTCCAGAGAGTTTTCGCATTAGGTGGCCAAAATATTTGAGCTTCAGCTTCAGTATCTGTCCTTCCAATGAGCAGTCAGGGTTGATTTCCTTTAGGATTGACTGATTTAACCTCCTTGCAGTCCAGGGGACTCGTAAGAGTCTTCTCCAGCACCACAGTTCGAACACATCTATTTACAGTACAAATATGATCAGGCTATATTGGCTTGAACATCACTGAAGTAAAATGTAGCTATCTTCTTTTGAAATTTTAAACTTCCCTGCAAATTTTACAAAAATGTGTTTTTAAGACTGGTTTGCTGCAAACGGTGGAGCACCTTTGGCCCCAGTGGAAGTTGGATGGCAGGCAGATTCTCTAAACTTTAGGGTACATCTTTGGTTACTGCATGATGTTGATAGTCCAAAAACAACTGTTGGTTATTTTTAAATTACTCATGATGGAATGTCAGTGTTGGGTTTTTTATAAATAACACAGAGTCTTAAGATTATTTGACTTCTTTATATAAAGAAATGTTATAAAGAATAAATGAACTGTTTTGGTCAAGATGGTCCATAAAATACCTGCACAGTGTGACCCACCAAGCCAACAGCAGCCCACCAACCATGGGTGGTGCCTTATCTGAGGCTCAACGAAACTCCCGTATTTGCTGTGTGCCTGGGACTCTGCCAAAAGGGGGATTCACCCAGCAGCACTTGGCAAAATACGTGGCTGTTGGTCTACATTTGGCTTGGTAGGTCACAAGTTGCACAGGCTTAGTGTACTATGGGCGTGTATAATTCAGCTGCTATTGTGGCTCCTGCATGCGAGCCTAGGAACTCTCCTAGTACAGAAAGTGAATAGTGTAAATTAACTTCACAAGCTGAAGGAAGTCTAAGGGCCCCAACTGATTTCACAGCTAGTTCTCTCTGCTGAGCTGACAAAAAACCAAGTGGTGCAGCTAGAGCTATCGCTAACTCATCCAATCTCTCGCTCATCTATTCCCTGTCTCATCCTTACCCCATTCCTATTGAATTGTATCGTTGTCTGACTCTCACAGCATAGCACACAGCTTTTATAGCACACACACACTTCACCGCCCCCCCTCACTCAGCCAGTCATCTCACTCTCACCCTATTCTGCATAGAATTATAACAGGAATACATTATTATGCTTACAAACTCCATCTGTCTCTGCATCAACAGCTGGTCCAGCATGGGTTTGCCCGGGGCCACCCAGGCTAATGCTGCTCTCCTTATTTTTAAACGTTTTAGGGCACAATCCTATGCATGTTTAGACAGAAAAGGCCTACAGCTTCCAGCATGCCCCAGCCAGCATGGCTGGCTGGGGCATGCTGGGAGCTGTAGGCCTTTTCTCTGTCTAAACATGCATAGGATTGTGCCTTTAAAGTCAGAGGGCAGCTGACATGGTTACAGATGCTAATTTTATTATCTCTACTTTTTATATATATTATCCTTTTCTACAACGAAATGGTGCCCATTCCCAAGTAAATGTGTTTAGAATCAGGGCAGCAGAAGCAACCTCCATTTTATTCCTCTAGTCACGACAGTAATATGATTTAAGTGAGTTTAAAATGCAACATTGCCCATGCTCAAGAATACTTTCTGGCAAACAGCTCTTTCCTTTTTTGCTCTAACATAACAGGAATGTAGAACCAATTGTGAAGCACGAGATGGGGCGAAGAGAAATGTGTGCTTCACAACTGAAGTAAATGCACACGGCTGCCTAAAAGGGTCCCCTTAAGATCATGACCTCCAGGGTCTAAAGTTATCTAGCTGCAGCACTGGGTAGCCTTGTTGGTGATCAGAAAAATTCCAAAATGAATATAGTATAATACTTTGATTAGGCCAACTCAAAGATCACCAAAAAATGTGCACGCTTTCGAGAGATCTTGAAAGCTTGCACATTTGTTGTGCTCTTTAAGCTGTCTTTAATAAAGATATTTACACTGTTGAGCTTAAGCATCCTTAAGCAAGTTGTTCCTTGCCTTGCTAATAGGGGGTAGACTGTCTGAAAGCATCCTGAAAAGATGAGCCAGGGAAAACGCAGTGGAGCGGCACTCAGCTGGGGGGAGATTTTACCGGTAGAGGAACCCAGGCCTCTGTTCTATACTTTCATCTTAAAAGGAGGAGAACAACAAGGCTACTTTCTGTCCCACTGTCTGAATACCAAAGAACATCAGGTGCCGCAACTGCCTCAGTGAAATAGCTCTTCTAGCAGCGCCATCTTCTGGAAAAACCTTTGTATACTGAAAGCTGTGCTAGGACCTATTTACTACTTGGGATTGTTATCACATCCTTACTGTTTCCGGCCACTAGAGGGTAGCAGAGAGGAAAAATGAATAGCATTCTTTCTTTTGCTAGCCAGTTTCTAACACATAACGATGAGCTTCTGCCGGGCTTTAAAACCTGGCTGTTCAGGCGGGCATTTGGGGTGGGTTAGGGTTTTTTTAGAGCAGTGTGTTTTGTTGTTGTTCAGTTGATTATGTAAATTATTAGTATTGTACGCCACCTAGAGTGGCCGGGTAGCCGGCCAGATGGGCGGCTAATAAATCAAATTAAATAAATAACCCCTTCTAGGAATTGTTCAAGGGAAGAATTATTTGTATCGACCCTAAAGGAGTGTGGTGGTTGATATGTCCATTCTAGTTGTCCAAGGGTTTGTGTGTGTGTGTCTTTTTAAAAAATTACCTCAGGACTAGACTACAAGGTTAATGATGGGATAAAAATTAAAAAAGCAAGGCTGCAGTTCACAGACATCCTGCTGGCTAGAGAATTCTGAGCAAATAGAATGCAAAATGTTCCGTGGCAATATTTCCTGACATGTGCTGGATGCATAGTTAGCAGCATTTATTATAAGAGCCGAGAAAGGAGACGCTCTCAAGGGAACACAAAAACTAGGTCTGTCTCAGGTTATTATAAACTGAGAATTGATAGGCCTTCTCAGGAGCTTGTTGCTAAGCAGCCAGTAAATCTGGTTGTCCAGGACTGTAGCTTTCTTTAAATAAAGTCCGTTCATGTCCAAGCATAGCTTATGCTCTGTCACTCTTCACTCTTTGTATGCAGAAGAGGAAAGTGTTCTAATTCAGGGGTGGGGAACCATTTTATGGTCTCTGAGTCAGTTTTAAATTGTCAGACACAGTCATCTTGCGCACACTTAAGTCACCTGGGGCGTACGGAGAAGCAGCGTATCAACAAGCTCCAAAAAAATTAAGCTTGCACACTTTCCCATCTAAAGTATACAAGCAAAGTATAAAATATACAAGTATTCATGTCATGCTATTGCACTGGTATATTTATTGTCTTTGGCCTGTTAAAACAGACCAGCCTGCATTTATTTTCAAAGACCCTAAAACAAATCATAGATCACCTTCCCAGTAGGAAAAGCCACAGGGCTGTTTAGAGGTTTGAGGCTACAATCCTAAACAGACTAAGGGCACAATCCTATGCATGTTTAGAAAAAAAAGTCCTACAGCTCCCACCATGGCTGGCTGGGGCATGCTGGGAGCTGGAGGACTTTTTTCTGTCTAGACATGCATAGGATTGCGCCTTAACTTAGATGCAAGTCCCATTAAGATCGAGTGGACTTAACTCCAAACAGACCTATGTAGAACCAGATTATTGAGCTGGCCTCATATTTCCAAGTTAAATGCCCTTATTTTAGTATCTATTATTTCAGAATAATTTCTGCATGCTCCTTTTTTGCTATTTCAGTCTTGCTTGGTAGCTTTAGCCAAATTAAGTGTTTGGTTAACATTTTATAGTGGAAGAAGGTTTACCTAAATGCTGCCCCTCCCTGTTGATCTTGGCTAGCCTTCCCCAAGTTGGTGCCCTTCAGATATATTGGACTACAATTCCCAGGATCTCCCAGACAGCTGGGACTTGTAGTCCAACACATCTGGGGGACACCAGCTTGAGGAAGACTGATCTTGGCATAATTTTTTCTTTCTGCTTTTGAATATATCTACACTACAGGCCTCTCTCTCTCTCTCTCTCTCTCTCTCACTCACTCACACACACACCCTACACCTGAAAAGAGTGTGTACATACAGAGTCCTTTTAAAATTCTACTTATCAGTGGGAAGTGGAGTACGAGAAGTTAAATCTTTTGGAAAGGGGTCTACCCATGGAGCCTCAGCTGTTGAAGTGAAGGGGGGAACTACACACACAGCAACTGTTACGCACACAATTCATCATCTATTTGGGGGTATGGGGAGCAGGAAACATATTAGGGATCTTTTATAGAGAACTCACAGTGCCTCATCAAACTATAATTCCCAGAGTTGCTTGGGAATTGTATGTTTTTAGTGTCAATTGGGCCTTTCAGTCATGCTGCATTCGCACATAATGGTGAGCCAGAATTGCACAGTGAACCCAGTGGGTTGGATCCCAAGAAGCTTCTTCTTCCAGAAGACATTTCTCTGGATACAAAACCAAGTCCAAGGTGGAGTTGGATATTGAGTTTTCATCACCCAGATCCACATTCGCCATTCTATCCAGTGGGCCACACTGCTATTGAGAGTGTATATGTAACCCAACTTGCACTCTCTGTATCTTGACAGTTTTGGCCATGTCCACATGTAACAATAAGCCAACATTGCAGAGAATTGTGGTTATTGTCCACTATTAGCATGCATGCTTCCCCATTGCTCCCACTTGGCTCCTGCCACCAGAGGGAGCTGCTAAAGTAACCAGAAACAAAGCCTAGCATTACAGGCTTTTCTACATGAAGGTTTTAACCTGCCACTTTACCAAGGCTTCTACTTCCAGATTCTTGGAGGGGGGGGGGGTCCCAGGGTTATTCTTTCACTGCTGTTCTATATGTTCCATTATACAACGGCTAGGTAGCCCTGTGGTATAGTGAAATTGAGATTCCTATGGCCATTATAAAGGCCATTGAGAAAATAATACCACACTTTCGTTAAGGAAAAAAAGCGATAATGGTCGCAAAGCATGGGAGAGGCCCTGGAGGATGACGATGTCACATAAAGGACTCACAAACTACTGTGAGTGAGCAATCATGAGCGCACAATAAAATCCTCCTGTAAAAAGGCTCTACATCTGAACTGGGACTCCTGGCTTGTCACTCCTCAACAAGCCAGGATATTTTTTTTGGTTTATGATTCCTGGCTTGTTTCGGAACAACAAGCCAGGAGTCCCAGTTTCACTATAACACTAAGCTTTTGCTTCTTGCAAGTTCTAGTTAGTGGTTTTTTTTTTATATAGGTAAGTGACTATAGGATTGCAGCCTGAAAGTGCTATAGAAATTATGGATGAAAGTATTTATTAGATATGGTAATTCTTTTTTGTGTGGGCTTCTCCACATGGGGCTTTTATCCTGCGATTGAGATTAGTTACTCACGGAAGTTTGCTGGTCTTTTACAAGACGT
The DNA here is from genome assembly GCF_057233095.1 of Heloderma suspectum. Classification (NCBI taxonomy): domain Eukaryota; kingdom Metazoa; phylum Chordata; class Lepidosauria; order Squamata; family Helodermatidae; genus Heloderma; species Heloderma suspectum. Next base: position 166,593,703 of record NC_139462.1, read on the forward strand.
CATCAACCTCCAGCACCTCTCCCATTGTTTCCAACCATTTCCGCAGCTTAATCTGAAACTGAAATAATGAGCTAATAAAAAGCTCTTTGAATCGGTTTGACTTTGTCCATGTAAAGAGGAAGTGGCGCTATAGCACCATCTAGTGGCTGTATAATGAAACATATAGAGCTCGCCGATAAAGAAAAAAAGGGGGGGGGAGTGCATGCAAAGGGCCAGCATAATCCTGCAAAGAAACCAGAAGCAGAACCGCGGTAAAATCGCGGGATAAAAAGCCTCTGCGTGGAGAATCCCTGTGTGTTTTGTTTAATCAAGATATTATGTGAAGGCCAGAAAGAAACTCCAAGGAGCTAACCTGGGCCACTGAATCCAGTCTATAATTTCTGATGCAGCTGGAGCTGGTTTCCAGGAATGCTCCCTATCATCCCTCCTTAACAATAGGGTTAGAAAACTTGAGAGAGCCCTAGTGGGCCAGGGTCAGCTGTCCTTGCTTCCTTGCTCCTGCTCCATCCATGTGCCTAAAAATAGAGATAATCAGGTTTCAAAGAGGAAAAAGGAATGGAAAGGTCAAGTGTCATGACCTCAGCGATATTCCAACATTGTTTTTCTCTCCAACCTTGTTTTCCTTAGCTGGGCCTCTCTAGCAGCAGCCACCCTTCTTAAAGGAGTGAATCCATCTCCTCAGCCTCCTCTTGAAGCTAATCATTATCATTGATTGTCTTTGACTCTTTCACTCTCCCCCTCCCCACCCCCTCTTTACTTCCTGCCTCCTGGTCTTGGCTCCTTTAAAAAAACCCAAAACAAAAACAAGCAAACATGATGATAATGATAATAAACAAAAATACTCCCAATTATAAAGTGTCTTTTATTAGGCTGCTGCATCAAACAACAAAGTCATAATTGATGTTGCTTCTGCCCAAGCCCTTGCAGCAGGATGTGGAACACCGTTGTTGTGAAAGGCCTGCTATTGTAAGCCTGAAACGGACCTTACAGGTTTCACTTTAAATCCTTCAAGATCACAATTTTCATACATAAGTAGTTAGAAGGGAAGGGGATCAATTAGATAAAATTCTACCTTGAGCCATCAGCAGAATAGGTGGCTGCTGTTGCTTCCTTGACTTACTTCTTTATACATTAAATTCAAAGTGCTGGTTCTTACCTAGAAAGCCCTATAAGGTAAATGAAAGCCCTATGTATGGTGAATTGAATGACATTTATTTTCTTTATTTATAAACGTATGAGTTGCCTTTCAGCCCAAATAGGGCCATGAAGGCGACCTGCAATTAAAACTTAAAACAATTTAAAAACATCAACCACAACAGAATTAAGAGCAGGAAAGAATCTAAAATACAGAGAGCCAAGCTAACACTTTTAAAAAGCCATGCAGATAAGCAGAGATCAAGAACCAAGATAACTCCCAAACGATAGAATAACAAAGTTTCCAAAAGTCCATGGAGTAGCATGAATGTTACAGTCTAATTTCATATTTTCCCTTTTACCACTGTTCTCTGCCATCTATATTCTCTTCTTGACTTCTCATTGTTACCCCCCTCACCTTTTCATCCCACTGACACTCTGAACCACATTAGTCCGTTTTAAATTTCACAGAAATCCATCGAAGAGCCGGCTGCACCATTCGGCAGAGTGAGGCTTCCACCTCAGGCAGCAGATTCAGGAGGCTCAGGAGTGGTGCTGAGGTGTTGGAGGATGGAGCTGAGTGTCATGTTCAGCCTGCCCTGCACCTCCAAAGCTAGCCTACTTCCCTCAGATGTGGTGGAGCATGCTGTCCTGTCACCAGCACCGAAGTAAGAATCCATTCCCAGTCTGGCTGGCTTCTGTACCTGGAATTGCATCGAGGGCACCATCTTGTCCTTTGCCAAGCAGCAAAAGGTCTTGGGCCGGCCTGGATCAATGGGACCTACTTTCAAGCAAGAGACACATCAAGGCATTGTGTGATTTGTAGGAGAAATGCCCCTTTCACTTCCCAAACAAAACTGTTGAATGCTTCTGGAATGGAAGAAAAACTTGAAGAAGTGTATTGACTGTAACTAAAGCAAGCGTAGTTGCTTGAGTTTTTTTAGATGGCCTGAAACAACAGCTCTGAGCAGCGTGACCAGTTTCATGCATACCGTTTGGCATGTTGTCTCTAAGATCTTTATGGGGCTGCCAAGAGTATCCCAGCATAAAGGGTTGGTGTGCTGCAAGTCCGAATGCTTCCAGCAGGTCGGGGCCTGCCTGCATCCCAAGAAAAATGCAACTCAACTGGAACTCTACCTCTGCTGGAAGAAATGCTGCCCCCCTCCCCCCCCCTTCTGTGTGAGGAGAGAAGGCCCTATTATATTACCTTTGCCCTCATTGGTGGTTGGACAGAAGCATATCACCAGTGTTATTTAAAACATATGGAGGAAGCCTGTTACTAGGATTAAAATATGCTCGTCTGTGATATCTTCGTAAAGACGCTATCCCAGAAGGAAGAGCCTATCAATATCATCTCCACTTGATGTGGAGTAAACCGTGCATTTTTGTTTGTTTTATTTTTTTGGCCATTGCTAGGCAACAGTAAACTAGATGCCTGCACCACTTCGCTGGTTCCCTGCGTAACCCTCCTTTGTCACTCTTGAATGTTGCAGGGTTATAGGGTTACATTCCTTTCTCAGTAACAAAGGGCCATCAGATATTGTATAGGTCAAAGGTAACACCCTCCCTTACAAGACCTGTCCCCTGACTGTAATACGGTTTGTCTATAGATTTGTATCCCCCAACCTACCCTTGTACAAGCAAATAAAACAAAATGATGGCAAGCAGTAATTGTGAGTGACTATGAGGAAACAAAATAATAAATTTCCCAGATAACTCACCTATTTGCTCTGTTCAAGAGAGTCAAACGTTCCCAGGAGGGGCATGCAGGAAATATCTAGCTCTGTCCGCAGAGTGTCTCAGAATGGGCAAATCTTGTGACTTTCTTTCGGTCGTTGGATGCTGTCAAAAGGTGAGATTTGAAACCCAATCCATCTCAAAAGGTGATGATAATCCACGTGTAACAATATGGAGGGGAGGTGTTTATGCCATTTAAATAAAATAAAGCTAATAATTATTAAAATGTCTTTACCAGCTTCATGTTGGACAACCACAATTTAGCCAAACTGGCTAGAACACTTTTTGGAAAAATTGAAGTCTCTTGGATATTGAAATTCATACCATTTCTCACCAATATAGTGAGGTCAAGTAGGACTTGTAACAAAAACTTATAGTTTACTGGACAACAGGTATGTAGATACAGGTAAATAAGTTTCTCTAAAGATCCTCAAGCATATAAATATCCTCAAGGCCATATAAATCTAAATTTCTTAATGGCCACCCCTCAACACATGTTCCATGGGCAGCTTAAAAAACAAGAAGTAAAATACAAAATTAAAATATAATAATTAAAAAATGAAAAATAAACACTAAAATGCACTGTAGATTTGGTGCATGGAGAGAGCTGTGGGTTGTTTTTTCAGCAGTTTCAGTGTCTAGGCCAGCTCTGCCATGCGGGAGGGTGAAGCAATCTGCTTCAGATGGCACCATGAAGTGGAGGGGGACGTGGAAGATAGGTAAAAGCAGGAATTGGTCTCTGAATGGTGCAGCAAGACTTTTTAAAGCAGGGGTGCTGATCATCAGATTTGGGGGCCAAATCTGGCCTCCCAATCCAGCTGTCTGGGATTCCCCAAATAGCCACACCACCTTCCTCAGGTGACCAGGTGCTTCCCACTCCCCCGCCGCCTCTATTGGCGTTTTCCCAGCTTTTGCACAATTTCTCCCCCATTCTAAAAGGTTGAAATGCCTCTCCTAAGGCTAAGGAGAACTTCAAACTACAATAGGTAGTTTTTGGCCCTGTCCCTTTTGGCATCCACTAGGATGAAACACTCCCCCATGCCCACCCCAAGAGCTTCTCTGAAACTGAATCCAGCCCTTGGTCTGAAAGAGGTTTGCACTGTAAGCAAGCATGACAGATCCCTGCCCCCAGGAGCTTACAACCTGAGTTCCGACAGCAGATGAAAACAAAATGGAAGACAAGGGGAAGGAGAGACCAGGTCAGTGGAGGCTAGTGGCTCCAATGTCAGTGGAGTGGTACATCTGCCCCAGGTTTCAGTCAGAACAAGTCAGAACTCTAAAGGAGCTATCCAAGATGCGAAGAGTTCTAACTAGTTCTGATGGAAAGCCGGAGCAGATGCATAGCCCTGCTGACATCAGAGTCACCAGCCTCCACTGAACAAGGATCACAATTGACAACATAATCCTATACGTGCCTACTCAGAAGTAAGTTGCATTGCATTCAGGGGGGCATATTCCCAGCTAAATGGGTATAGGATTGAAACCAAAGCCTACTTACGTTTAATGTCCATTAGGATGAGACCTGTTAAGCAGAAGGGAACTGATAGATTGTTATAGAAGAAAATGGTAAAATATCAGATGTCTTTTTTGAACACCATTAAATTAATTCACAAGATTTCATGCATGAATTGCTGTGTGAAAAGAAGATGTCTGTATTCTGCGTTACAGGAGGCCTGCAGAATGACAATGGTCCTTGTGGCTATAAAATCTGCATAACAGTTGAATACACTTTTTTAGTCTTCTCCAGTACAGACTGCTTATCAGCAAACTATTCCCTGGGCATTATTAGGTATTTCTAACCACATACTCACCTATATCATTAGGCTCTTTCCATCAAGGCCTTAATTACATATTCAGATTCTAGTAGATACATTTGGATTTGAATGTAAACCTGTCTCAAAATGTGCGCCGAGCCATAGCCAGAATTTCATGTTCTCATAAAATTATTTCTCTGTCCATCTTTGACAAGTGTCACTGCGTGGAGAGATTTAACCTGGAAAGGAGGGGGGGGGAGAGAATGACACATTTACAAACTGAGTTTAAAGATACAGAAGTTGCTATGGCAACTTGAAAAAGATCTGCCATTGTAAACCTAGCATTTCAGGGCTGTTTGCATCTTGTGGGTTAAATATGGCAGAGGAGCTGTTGTTTAGTTGAGATTAGTGTGTGCCAGGAACAACCACTTACTATGGGTGCCCAGCAGGGGGGATAAGTGACCCCTCAAACACACTGCCACGCCCCACCAGTGGTGTAGTGGAGCTGGGGCTCACAGGGAAGCAGCACCAGCACTTTTTTACTAGCAGAGGAGATGATGTCATCTGCCACCTCCCTCAGAATTTCCTTTTCCTTCTGAGCTTAGCTGCAATTCTCATAATAGCTGAGGGTGAAATGGATTCCCCCAGAAACACTATATTGCTCCCTGTTGTAATGCAAAGTATTTTTGGGTGGCCGGGTTTTGAATGGGCAGTTAAGGAACAAGACCTGTTCCTGGTGGAGGTGAAAACTGGTTTGATGATATGGGTCAAGGCTGCTGCCTGCAACTGTGGACTCTCCTTGGGTCATGATGAGCATCCCCATAGCACAGGCACTTCAAAATGTACCACTATGTCAGGAGCTCCCCAGCGGCCTCTTTCAGTAGACTCCAATAGCCAACTCAAGACACAGACAAAAGGATTCTTTTCAAAGCTTTAATCCTTTTACAACTTAATGACTCTTTCAGATGCTAATCACCAGCGACTAAAGCAAGGAACAGCTGAGTGGCCTAAGCTTCGAATAGGCAGTTGATCCCCGTTTGAAAGAGAGTCACTTGAAGATACAGAACTTATGGGCTAGGGAGAGATCCTCCCTCTTTCCCTTGGGTCCATGGGAGGCGGCCGTTGCTTGCGCGCCAAACAGGTGCTACGCCTCCTTTCTGCACCCTCCATCACTCGTCGCTCTCTGCGTCGAGCATCTAGCAAGCCTCGTTCCCGCACTTTCTCACTGCTAGGATCACTATCTAACTCAGGAATGCCAGCAGGAGGAATCTCTGCCAGCTGCTGTGCCTGTGAGGGATGAGCTGGCTCCTCTCCCACGGATTGCTGATCCTCCTCAGAATCAGAACTGCTCTGGGGCTCCATGGGTTCAGTTTCCACCCTGACACACTACACCACTGTTCCCCATTACTCTAAGGCACAAGTGCTCTCCAGATGTTTGGGGCTACAACTCCCAGAAGCCCCAGCCAACATGTCCAATGGCCAGGGTTTGGGGGAGTTGTCGTCCAAAACATCAGGAGGGCACCAGGTTACCTTCCCCTGCTCTAAGGGACTGTCACCCCTCCACATGAGCCGCCCCATCAGCTGCATGGGCTCTGCAAAGAACATGGAGACTCGTGCCTGCATCTGAACGGCATCTGGGCTGAGATGCCATCAGGACACTGCTGAACCTCAGCTCTATTTCTCCTTGTCACCTGAGTCAGATGAAGGTGTCCATGTGCTGAACCACATGGACACCTTCACAAGCCTAGAAACATTGATGAGCTGGCTGAAGGCCAATAAACCTAGTCTCAATCCTAAAAAGATGGAAGTGCTATAGGTAGAAGGTTCTTGGGTTCAGGGAGATGGAAGGAGCTTGGGGGGCGGGTGGAGCACCACTCTCCCTGGAGCAAGTTTGTAGCTTGCGGGTTCTCTTGGATCCAGCTTTATCACTGGAGGCTCAGGTAGCCTTGGTGATGGAGAGTGCCTTTGAGCAGGCACTCTGGCTGATCTGCCAGCTGCAGCCTCATCTAGACACCTGGCCACAGTTACCCATGCCCTGGTAACCTCCCAAATGGATCACAGTGTAAAGCATTAGACATGGAGCTGCCATTTGAGGAGGGTTCAGAAGCTTCAGCTGGTGCCAAATACAGCTGCCCAGATTTTTTTATTCAGATCACACCTTGCTTCTTGGGTTTTAGCCACAATTGTATCTTAGATTTTTAGTACTGTCTGGATGTTGGTTATTACTGCTGATGTTTATTGTTGTTATTAATTGTTGCAATTTTATTATTGTATGGGTTTTTATTAGGTAAGCTGCCTTGGGAGAGATTTTGCCTTTAAAGGCAGCCTAGAAATAGGATGGATGGCAGTGGAGGTTGCTCCAGGTTTCAGTCAGAACCAGTCAGAACTCTAAAGGAGCTATCCAAGGTGATATCACAGCCACCAGCCTCCAGAGATATGAGAGAGAGAGAGAGAGATGGTGATGGTGATGGTGATGGTGATGGTGATGGTGTTAAAAGAGCCAGGCTAGCTTCCTGTCTACTTCCAAACCCAGCTCAAAGTGTTGGCTTGGGACCCAGATACCTGAAGGAGTTCCTTCTCCTATATCATCCTGCCTGCACTCTCAGATCATCGGTCAAGGCCCTTCTCTCTGTCCCCTCTTTGTTAGACATGAAATGGGTGACAATCAAAGGCAAGGCCTTATTGGCCAGAATATCCTGTCTATGGAACACCCTCCCCAGGTAGTTCACCCAGCACCAACGTTGCTGTCTTTTAGGTGCCAGGTAAAACCCTTTTTATTCTCCTAGGCTTTTAAAATATTCTTGGTATTTTAAAATCTTCTTAATTTGCTCTGTCTTTAACCTACTGGTTGTTTTTAATATGTTGTCATTGTAGTTATACTGTAATGCTCTAAAGCCCCTTGGAACTAAACCTGGTGAATGGCAGTATATGCATATTGAAATACAGTTAAATAAATAAATAGATGGTCTCTTTGGGTTGCATTTGGTTTTGCATTCTCCAATTCCGGCAAAATTGACACGCAAAATATTTATTCTACAGGTTTTAATAATTAAGATACAAGATGTTAATGATTTTATTAGCCCCAGTAATTTGGTATATGGCATTTGCATTGTTTTTAGCATTGCAGTTTATTGGTTTTGGTGGTGTTTTATGAATTTTATTGAATTATTCTTGCTCATTGCCTGCCCTGGTCTTCTGAAATGAAAATTCAAGAAATAAAGGCCAGGAAATCATGAAACTTACAGTACTACCTGCACTGTACTCTGGCAGAGTATAAATAGGAGCCAGGGACTGTGGGTGAGGGTAGCCTGCAATCCTATACACACTTACTTAGAAATAAGACCCACTGAATTTGAAGGGGCTTACTTCTGAGTAGACATATATAGGACTGCAGTGTCAGGCAGCAGTCCTATACACACTTTCATACTCTGTTCCCATTGAACTCAGTGTGGTTTACTTCTGAATAAAAATGTATAGAATTGCAGTGAAAATTATTTCTGCCTTAAGAAACCTTGCAGGAAAGCAACCTGATGTAAACGTAATGTGAACTTCATAAAAATTACTCGCATATTCCATTGATTTAACTGGGACAAGGGAAAATTTGCTCACAGGATCATGTTGCTGGATAATCCTCATTAACACTTAACTGAAATTATATTCTGAGTCTCTAGATGTTTAAACTGCAATACGCAGCCCTTGTCTGTTTCCTCGTTTGTAGGAGAATTTGTCATGATCAGACTTGTGAATATCACAACTGTTCCTCAGAAGTGCAGTGTTTTGTAGCAGGCACATAACTGAACATCCAGAGAATCTCAGCTTTAATTTGCTGGAATACATTTCTAGCTCTTAAAGATATATTTGTAGATGATGCCTGCAGAGATCTCAGAAGCTGAAGCTGGGAGAGGGAGTGATGTGGGTTGGGAAGGATGACCAGTGGATTCTGGATCAGGAGTGGCCTGACTTCAGGATTGTGGGGTCTACTTTGCTTTTGTCTAGAACCCTGAGATCCATGAACTGGAGTCTGATGCACTTAGAATTAAAGAATTCCGAGGCCAGGAATTTGTTTTGAGTACCAGAACAGAATGGAGATCGATCCTTCCACGCAAAAGTCCACTCCTGATTACCCCAAGTTTCTTCATTTCAACAGTATAATTTGGGGGTGGAGGTGGAGAGTCATTTTGTTGATGCTGTTGATACAAGTTAGGAGTCAGGAATCCTTGCTGACCTTGTGAAAATCACCCAGAGATGTACCAGTAGATCCAGTTCTGTCTTTTGTCCTCCACTTACTTAGAACAGTGAGAATATATATATATATATATATATCAATGCAAATTAAAACTTGGCTTTTCTTGGCACCTCCTTGGCAGAGAATTCTTGCTTAGCACACAGCCCTGATTATTTTTCTCTGAGTTGGTGGTGTGAAAAATAGGGCTGGGGGAGGGGAATAGAGACATTGTCTTATCCTTAATGTCCTAATCCAAGAATAAGAGTGCCAAACAATTCTCTCCTTCCTGGGGATACCTGATAACATTGAGTGGGTAGATGGAGATGGTTAAATTCTCAGTTGGTCTGAACAGCTGCAGCATTTATGTAAAATTTCCTATATTTGTCTCTGCCAGGATGTGCTTGCCACAAGCTGGATTTTGTATTTTAACAGAGGGAAGGCATGTCATTTTAGCTTTATTATGTGTGTGTGTGTGTGTGTTTTCAACTGAAAGCAGAAAAGGTAGTAATCATAAAGGATTATATATAGCTACAGATGGTATAAATATTACCCTACCAGAAAAGCAGAAACATATCAGAGCACCCACAACTGCTACAACATGATTGGCAAGGAAGGGATATGGGATGATTCTACCATCCATTTTGGATGACAAATGTCTACATCCTGACCAATCCTTTGGTCTGAGCAACTAGGGGAACAATCCTATGGCCCCCAGACAGCGTCTGAGAGGCCGAAGATAGCTCCAATTCCCAGCTCCGAGGTCAGAGACAGGCCCCCCTCCCTCTCACAGCGGTGCGGAAAGAACCACGCCAGCTGTTCTCCAAGGCTGGAACTCAACCTTGGAGAACAAGGAAAGGGGGTGTTTCAGTGGACAAAAAGGGGAGGAGACTGGAGAGGCCAGGATACGAGCTGTCTGAAGCCTCCCCAGCCTCCTTCCCCTCTGAGATGCTTTCACTAGACAGGTAGAAAAGCCCATCTAGTGAAAATGCAGGTGGGAGGACGGGGAGGCGAAGGTTGCCTCTGCCACTCCTCCCATGCTGCATAGGATGACCATAAGCCTCCAAATTCGGAGGCTTACAATCATCACAATAGGAATGCGCCCTAGAAGGCTTTCTTGACTGCTGCTGCTCTTTCAAGCCCACTTCTCTGGGCGTGGAGTCTGATTAAGATACCTAATCACATTTTTTAACCCATATAGTACGTAGGGTTACTAACTGATATGAAAAAAATGTCCTGGGTTGCCCCTGTGCATTTAACAGAAGGTATCTTCCCCACTAACATCTGCAGGCAAAGTTGCCATTAAAGGAACACAATCTGGATCTACTGGTAGATCTCTGGGTGATCTGCAATAGATCGTCAGGGATTTCTGACTCCCGATAATTTAACAATAGCTGCAACATTGACTGATTGATTGATTGATTGATTGCATTTTCATACTGTCCAATAGCTGGAGCCCACCCTAACTTATACTGCTCAAAGGAAGAAAACTAGGGTAACTAGGAGTTAATTTTTTGTGAGGGAGTTCTGGTACTCAGAATTCTTTAATTCTAGGTCTGTATCTTTTTACCCTGGCTCCGGTTGGAGAATGTCAGAGTTCTACTAAAAAAAGCAAATTAGATCCCACAAGCCTGAAGTCTGTCCACTACTGATCTATGGCTAGCCAACATCTGGCTGGGCAGACTTAAAAACGTCGAAGGGACAGAAGCCTATGAACACATGGTCTCCCCTACAGTATGGGTTGGTTGTGCACAAGTCCTTATTTGTATATACTTGTCTTTAGGACAAAGTGGGAAGCAGCACTGAGGCTGACTTTGTTGTACAATGACTCTAACCGCTCTGTTAGGAGTGGGAACCTCTTTCAGCCCAAGGGCTGACTTCAGTTTCAGAGAAGCTCTTGGGGGCCATGTTCCAGTTGATGGATGGGGGCAGAGGCAGACGGGGAGTGGCAAAATTTTAAAAGCCCAGCATATTGCAGCTTAAGGCCACAGTCCTATGCATGTTTAGACTGAGAAAACATACTGCCTAAACAGTATGTCTGTCTAAACATACATAGGATTGCAGCCTAAAGGTCTTGCTGCCAACAACTAAGTATAGGAGAGGGATTTCAATCTTTTAGACTGGGGTGGGGGGGTGGGGACTGCACAACGGTTGGAAAACCACCAAACAATCCATAGTTGGGGGGAAGGTGTGGGGCCAGGAGAAGGGGGTGGGGCCATCTGGGGAACCCCAGGGGACTGGATTGGGACCCAAGAGCTGGATTTGACCCCCAGGCTTGAGGTTCTCCACCCCTGCATTACATCACTCTGTCAGAAGGTGCTGCCAAGAGTTTATGTTGTTGTTGTTGTTCAGTCGTTCAGTCGTGTCCGAGTCTTCGTGACCCCATGGACCATAGCACGCCAGGCCTTCCTGTCCTGCGCTCTCTCCTGGAGCGTGCTCAAGTTCATATTCATTGCATCCGTGATGTTATCTAGCCATCTCATCCTCCGCCGTCCCCTTCTCCTTTTGCCTTCAGTCTTTCCCAGCATCAGGGTCTTTTCCAGAGAGTTTTCTCTTCGCATTAGGTGGCCAAAATATTTGAGCTTCAGCTTCAGTATCTGTCCTTCCAATGAGCACTCAGGGTTGATTTCCTTTAGGATTGACTGATTGGACCTCCTGGCATGGAACTCAAAAGACCTGACAGTTTTCCATACCCATATTTTGATCATTACACAATGTAAATATAGGCAATGAACAATCTTTAATTACTTACAACTGAGATAAGATGGGGGACAGTATTTTAGAGCAGGCACCCCAAATTGTCTGTTCTCCCACAATTTAGTGTCAGAATAACCAACAGGCAAATTTGGACAATAATGCCAATACTAATAAGCTATTCTAAGTGCCATGCCAGAGTGTAGTTAGTTTAACATGAAGGAGCTTTATTGAGATAGCAGAAGGAGTCAAGCCAATGCTAGAGATATGAATGCCTTTATTCTTTAAAAAAAAAAAATCAAAATGGTGTCAGGGGATCTTTCCTCCCTGCCCTGCCGACAGGAGCTTTGATTTAAAATGTCAGCAAAGAGATCACATCACTGGCAGCCAATATTACTTCCTTGCTCGCTGTTAGGGTGTTGACAGAAGGCAGTAAAGGCTCCTCAGCCATGACATCAAGTCAGATAGTATGGTTCCCGAGGCAGGTCACATGTTGCATCCATATTCCAGCATCTAATTCACAGGTTATAAATTTAGAATCAGCTTCTGGCTACAGTTGCTGAGCTGTGACCATAGGATGGTAGCCACATTTTTAAAAAGAAGTCATATACATGTTTTGAGACAACTAAAAATAAATGTGGAAAACGTGGCAACATCAATCAGTTGCAGGGATGTTCATAGAAACATTTTATTTTTACCCTAAAATAAAGACTTTGAATCACCACAACAACCCTGTGGTGTAGGCTAGGGTGAGAGTAACTGGCCCACAGTCACCCAGTGAGCTTCATGGCTGAGTGGGGGCCTGAATCTGGGTCTCTCCAGTCCTAACCAGTACACCACACTGGCTTTCTACTAATTGCATCTTGCAAGCAAACACATACGTGCACACACCCCTCCATAATAGGCAAGATAGGGCCAAGATCTATAATATGGCAAAGAAAGCTATTAATATAATGGTGGTCACCCTGCAGTCCAAGGGCCCCAGGTAGGCCTCAGACTAATTTCATGTAGCCTTCAGCCTAATTGCAAAAGCCCTCTGCAAGTGATCATTCAGACCTCTGGCAGGAGCAATCTCTTCTTTCCCCAACAGCCCACTCTGAGAGGACGGGCTTCTTCACACTGAGTTTTTATCCTGCTATTGAGATTGGTTACTCATGGAATTTTGTTTCTCCCACTCATTCATAGCCCTTGTGGCGAGCAATGTGTTGCTATTATATATATATATATATATATATATATATATTTATTTATATATATATATATATACACACACACACACACACACAGAGACACACACACGGCAATTAAAATATTGCTATGAAAAGAAAGGTTGGGTGACCTCTAATTCCTGACTGCTAGGAAGTTGCCATTTTTAAAGGGCCCCTGTGATGAGAGAGCATGCTAGAGATTTATGGTTCCTCCACCATATGTTTATTTACAAATATATATATTGAGAATCTAGCAAGCCAGCAGATTCTTATAAACTGGCAGCACCACCAATAACCCTCCTTCACAGATTCCCAAGGATGCTTGCTTTAGCCTCAAACTCAAAAGAACATAAGACGAGCCCTGCTGGATCAGACAAAAGGCCTATATCTAGTCCAGCATCCTGTTTCCCATAGTGGTCCACCAGATGTCTCTGGGAAGCCCACAAGCAGGACATGAGGGTCATAGCACCCTCCCACTGTGGTTCCCCAGCAACTGCTATTCAGAGGTATGCCACCTCTGATCCTGTGGGTAGCATATAGCTGTTATGACTCGTAGCTATTGATAGCCTTCTCCTCCATGAATTTCTCTAATCCGCTTTTAAAGCTATCCAAGTTGATGCTCATCACCACATCTTGTAGTAGTGAATTCCATAGTTCAACTATGCACTGTGTGAAGAAGTCCTTCCTTTCATCTTCCCTGAATCTCCCACCATTCAGTTTCATTGGCTGAACCTGGGTTCTAGTAGTAGGACAGAGGGAGAAAAACCTCTGTCTATCCACTTTCTCCACATCATTAATAATTTGATACACCTCTATCATGTCTTATCTTCTACCCCTGCATAGTTGCCTTTATTCTAAACTTAAAAAAAAAACCCTAACATTGTAAGCTTTCCTCAGAGGAGAGTTGCTCCAGCCCCCTGATCATTCTGATTGTCCTTTCCCGCACCTCTTCCAGTTGTGCAATATCTTTCTTCAGATGTGATGACCAGAACTATACACAGTAGGCAGTAGCTCTCTCTTATTCCAAAAATACTTCTAGCCGTTTATTTGTTCCACTCTCTAACTCTGAGGGGCATCACAGACTGGGAAGAGATTCCAGGCCATTTAGGATCGTCAAGCTCCTTTTGTATAGCTCCTAACCATCCATCAGGTTAGTCAGGCAAAACCATGGTGATGAGGCCCATTTGCAGTAATCAAGACCGCCAAACTCATACGACCATGAAATATCATGGTCTAAAATTGCTCAATCCCCGTTTATCTCTGACCATGCAAATGCAGCCCTAATAAGCGCTGCTCCCAGGGAATGCTCAAGGTCATGGATGTTTCCAGTCCAATTCATACAGAGTCATGCGGGGGCCACTTCCCTATGATGTGGTCCACTACCACTCTGTTAATAACATCTGTAAGACTTTGTTTATTGCAAACATTTTACACCCCCTTTCTTTCAACGGGGAGTGCCCAGCCAAAATGTATAACGGCAAACAAATAAAACCAATCCATTTCTTAAAAAATCAGTAAAGCGCTAAAACACAACAATTTAAAAAATGCAAACAGCAGCAGAGAGATATAAAACAACTTAGTAATAAGACCAATATAATTTATGCCACTTTTGCTTTTGGATTCCTTACTGCTAGAGGATAAGTCCCATGTAATCGCAGTAAACATTCCCTATGGTTGGGCTGAACAGTTTATATGTCTACCATACACACACACACAGACACACACACACACACACACACAGGGCCCTTGAACAAGACACCCTTAATGGGACCCCCTCCTTCCATGAGTCCGCCTTCTCACCACTATTGCCACCCGCTGCTCTTGCCTCTCCTCTTGCTTGACAAGCAGAGATCCAGTGAGCAAGTAGACGGTGGCATCTGCTGCGCCTCCTCCTCACCGCTACCGTTGTCTGGGCCAGAGAGACAGACAAATGAACAAGCAGCCTCCAGTAGTTGCTTCTTTGGGGGAGGAAGTTATTATACATTAAATTTTGTACTGGGACAGTCTTTAATATTCGCTGATGTACGTGCTCTTTTAAATTATCTGCCTGCTTCTTGGAATTAACAAATAGTATAAATGGATTTTCTGCACTCTTTTGACAGCTGAAAGATTGATATTACAACACTGGAAGGATAAATACTCAGCTCTTCTAATGCAATAAACTGAGAACCTTACAGCGCTTTCCATATTTGAATGGGTGGCATATAGACGCCACCTTCAAATGGATACTTATTTGGATATCTGGTCTGTTTTTGTTGAAGCTGATGTATAATTACTAGGAAGTTGTGTGTGTGTGTGCATTTCATATATATTCGTTGATATGGATATGTACAAATCTATGTATGTGTGTGTATCTCTTTTTCCTCTTCTGTCTTTTCATAATTTTTTTTTTGGGGGGGTGAAATGTCACAATAATTTTTTTTTAAGTGAACAGGCAGGCTGCAGTGGTGAAGAGGAGTCACGGCTCCAGGGGGCTTTTGTCAGTGGGCCCCTGCTGGGGTGTAGTCTCAACAGGTGCACAACCATGCCTAACTTTGATGATGTCCCTGCCCAAAACTCAGCAATCCAGTCCACAAGTGGGACTTGAAATAAAACATTGCAGCGTGGAGTACTCCTGTTCAGGGTTCAAGCCAACCATGCCCTCTTCCACCATTACCCATTTCATTCCCTTTCCTTCCCCTGCCCCTCTTAACCATCAGCATGCTCAGTCCCCATTGGGCTTTTTCTGGGTGCCCCCCTTAATTTTTGCTAAAGTTTTTTAATGTACATCTGCAAACCTTGGGGTTCCCAAAACCCACTGATACCTCTTTCTTGTGTTCAGTTGGTACCATTTTGGCCACATAAGGATACACACAAGGAGAATGTACTCTATATTAGTATATAGCAATCTTCTCTAACCTGGTGCCCTCCAGAAAGTTTGGACTTCAAATCCCATCATCCCCAGTCAACATATCCAATGGTCAGAAATGCTGGAAGCTGTAGTCCAAAACATCTGGAAAGCATCAGCTTGGGGAAGACTGATATATAGGATAAGCCAGAATACCATCTGAGTACTTCCTTTCAGCTGATTTAGTCGGGGAGGGGGGCTAAGAAATCTTACTTAGAAGCAAATTCTGCTAAGGAAACATATAATTAAGAAAATAACAATCACAGACTGTGCTAGCAGCGGTGTATTTTTTTCCAGGGTATTGGAAAAAATAATGGTTTACGCTATCACTAGTTGCCTGGAGGGACAAAATGTAGCAAAGTCACACCATTTAAAAGTTAATAGGTAATCTTGTGAAATAATCTAGTAAACTTTATTATGCAAGTCTGAGTTCTATTTTTAGAGGGGGGGGAGGAGATGCTTAGCCAGGCAAAAATGGGGGTTTTAGAATGCAAGAATTAGATCTCACAAGGCTTTTCGGGGGTGGAGTGGAAGGAGAATGCATAAATAAATAATCTGAAAGAAGAAATGTTCACTTTACACTCAGTTCAGAAAAGGGTTGCATGAAAATGAGGGCCTTCTTGGTGCAAAATGTACTGTTTTTAGTGCAATCCTATACATGTTTACACAGAAGCAACTACCATTGAATTCAGTGGAAGTGTACATGGGTGTATAGGGCTGTAGCCTTTCACACATACCAAGGAGTAAGGCCAATGGAACACAGGGGACCAGTTTGCAGAACATGGTGAGTTACCATGGGTTAATAACCTACAATAAGTTGTGGTGTGTGCTGGGTGTGTGTGGCTGCTAATTTGAACATGCAATTGCGTCATGTAAACCTGATCATCATGGGTTGAGGGTTAAATGACCCCTGCATAACCCTCGATTAATAGTAGTTAACTCTTGAATAATCCACACTGGCTGCGTTTGCATGACATTGTTGCATATTAAAAATGGCAGCTGCACAGCTCATCATGGATTTAATAACCCACTATGATCTGGTCGTGTCATGGGAACCAGCCGGCTTATTTCTGAGTAAATATGCATAGGCTTGCATAGTTGGGGTCATAAAATAAGAATTTATCTCTCTTGCTGTGTAGGTAGTGGTTTTGTAGAAATCCAGCAATCCTTTTGGGTAAACGAGAGTGAAATGGAAGGCCTTGAAAAAAACAAGCTCCCTCATGACAGATCTCTTGCTTAATTTCCTCTGATGACCACACTTGTTTCTGTGCCGGTTCCATAGATCACCTTGTATTCCCCCACAGTAGTCTAGAGTGAGTCTGTAAACCCCCACTTTGACTCACCAGGGGTTAATTCTTTCAGAGAATTTCAGTCATTGATTCTCACATGATAAAAGTCCACATGGGCAGCACAGAACATCTTTTAAGGAGAGTTCCTACATTAGCCATCATTTTATCAATGCAAGAAAATTATATGAGACAATTGTGCAGGGTGGGACATTTAAAAGTAGGCTGTTATTAAAGCACATCATGGTTTAGATATTAAATCTTTCCTTTGAAATCCTTTTCCTGAATGTTATCCATTTAACCTCAAATAAATCCAATTTATTTTAAACGAAGCAAGGATTTTGGAGAAATACATTTATGGAGCAATTTTTTTCCCCAATTTTCAGAAGTGACTTACCAATATTGCCTGCAATAAACATTGTACCTTAATTACTATTACAACTGCAGTCTTCTAACCTTTTCCTTCTGTAGTCATGGTATTGATTTTTGGCAAATCTATAAAATTAGTAGACTGAGAGCTGCTGCTTTTGGGTCACAGTGCAAAATACTTCAACTGTTTAAGCATATAATTTTCTTGGGGAGCTGCTTCAAAACCCATTGAAAAGGATTTATTTCAAAGAAATGTAAAGTATGGCTGGAATTGCACATAACACTAACCCAGGATATGGGTTGTTGCATTCTGGACTGTCGCGTTGTGCAGCCCAACCACACTAACAAACCATGGTTTGTTAACCACAAACAACCCAGAAAGAGCCTGGTTTGTTGTTGGGTTGTGAAATCTAGGTTGTTTAAACCATGTTTGTTATGTGTGAACCCAGAACCATTAGTTGTTAATGGGTTGTTCCACCAGGCTATAGAATAGAGGAGGTGAGCAAGAGTGTTAAAAAAAAAACTCCAGCCACTCTATATGTCAGTACTACAGTCCCGCAAAGGCATTTGGGATACAGAGAGGGAGTGGTCAAAGGAGGGGGAAACGAACAACCCAGAGATTGAAAAAACAAACCATGTTTTGTTCGACTGTCTGCCAGACAAACCCAGGGTAGGGCAACCAACCATGGGTTAAATAAACCATGGGTTAATATTATGTGCGAACCACATCAATGGGCCAGTTCTCACAACACAACACCCCATCATGGGTTAATTTACCCACGAGGAGCTGTGGCATGTGCTGGCCACCATTATAAATATGCAAGCCTCACCAGGGGTTGCTGTGGTTTGTTGTGCCATGTGAACCCAGTCAGCAAGGGTTATTTGTGGGTTAAACAACCCTCGTATAACCCTAAAACAGACTGTGGGTTATGCAAAGGTTATTTAACCCTCAAATAACCCTTGCCACTTGGTTGCAGATGACATGACAAGCCATGGCAACCCCTGGTTGGGGCTTGTATATTAATAATGGCAGATGGCATGTGTCATGGCGCCCGAGGTTTAATTAGCCCACAATGGGCTGTCGTGTCGTCTGAGCCAGGTCAGTGTCTACACTGCATAGTGAAATCAATTTTAAGTCTCCACAACTGACATGGTACCCCCAATAAATTAATTCTGAGAACTGTACTTCTGTGAGGAGAAAGATATAACAAAACATTCTCACCATTCTTAGATTTGCAATGCACCGAGGTTCTTCAGAGGTACCATGACCATTAAATAAGGTTGCCAAATTCTACTAGCCTGCATCTTTAACAAATCCAGAGAAGATTCAGGGACAAAGTTGTAAAATGCACATGGCGACTCCACATTTAAACTGGTTTGAGTTTTGTTGTGCAGATGTGGCTTCAGCAAGATTATGCTGGAATAAATAATTTAAACACAGCACTGTGTGTATATGGGTGTGTGTTCAAAACACCAACCACACTGGTAGAGTTGCCCTGAATTAAGTGAAGCCTAGTAAAGTACATATTATTACTGAACAGGCCCCTAAGGCTGCACACTGATTTGGAAGTCAATGGGATGTACTATAGATACGCTTCCAAAAAATATGTTGAGGATTGCAGTGTCGCTTCAAAAGGGGAACCAAGTTTCTAATGCAGTGAGTAGCTTTGAAATTTATGCTCAGAAATGTGTGTGTGTGTGTGTGTGTGTTTTAGTGAGAGGATGGCACGGCAAACAAAACTGCTGCCTGTGTTAGTAAGAATCTGATTCAATATTTGATCTTACTGGGTCAAAGGCGCAGCTGGTTAACCCACACAAGGCCAGCAGAGGCAGATGGATCCTTTACCTCTAAACGTTCCGATGGTCAGTCTCCAAAAATCAGCAGGAAGCCCCGTGTTGTCTTCACTGTCCCATATTTCCTCAGTCTCACATCTAAAGACACAAGCCCCTCATCTTTCAGAAAGAAATTCAGGCTGTGAGCCCTGCCTCAACAGGAGGGGAGGGGAATGGCACAAGCCTGAATGGGAGGAGAGGAGGGAGTGTGTGAGCCCAAGGCTCGGGCATGTAACACCAAACCATCCCACTGACTGCTGTGAAAGGACATGATGTGCTTGATTCACAAACTGCAGAACTGAGGTGAGCTCTAATGCTGAAAACAGGATTTGAATAAGACCTGGCTCAAATTATGTCCTATGCAAAATTAAACGATATCTACGAATAATGCTTTTAAAACCTCTTTTAATTGTGCACCAGACATAATTTGAGCTTCTCAACTATTGGGCGGTATAGAAATGTAATACATACATACATACATACATACAATTTGAGCCAGACCTTATACCAAATCCTGTTTTCAGTGTCAGACCTCAATTCACCTCTGCAACTTGTGAAGCAAAATCATAGAGCATCCTTTCGCAGCAATCAATGGGATGGCTCAGACCCAATGCCAACACATGGTTTAATGTTACATGCCTGAGCCTTGGGTTACATGCCTGAGCCCCCTCCACTCACACACAGTGGCCCAGTTCAGATGTAATGGGAAACCATAAATAAGCCTCAGGATTATGTAGTCTCTCATCCCCTCCCCTCCTCTTTTGTGTCAGCACAGAGATCAGAAGCAATGCTTCCGCTTTTAAACAAACTGCAGTTCCCCATCAGATCCAAACTCTAGGAAATGTGGTTTGTTTAAACTATGTTTTCAGAACAAGCCAGGATCTGAAACCACAGTTTGATCTTGGCTTGTTCTCACTAACCCATAGTTTGAATGGGTTTCCACAGGTTTCCAGTTTGGCCCTAACAAGGAACTGTAGTTTCTTTAGAAGCACATGTTTCTGACCTCATCTTTGCAGCAATGAAAGAGAAGGAGAGGGGAAAGGAAGGGAACCACATGATTGTGTAGACTACTTCATGTAGCGGAAAACCTTGGTTCCCCTTTATGTCTGAATCAAGCCAGTAATTGTCTCTCTCCTTTCCTGCCTTGAGGCAAACCATAGCAAGCTATGGTTTGCATTTACCGTATAAACTAAGATTGGAAACTTGTATTGAACTGTGATTTCCTATCCTGGTTTGCAGAGCAAGTATAAACTATTGATTTCTGGTGTGGATTATTTATTTATTAAAACAGTCTTATCCCGCCCTTCTGGTGCAAAACCAACGCTCAGGGCAGCTTAACAGATTTAAAAACTGCAATTGCATAAAAATAACAATAGAAAAAAGGAGTATTGAACCTCTTTTAGCACAAGGGCCAAATTCCATTTTGGGGAAGCTCTTAGGGGCCACATTCCAGTGGTGGGCAGGGCTAAAGGCAAAAGGGGTTGGGGCCAAAAATACCAGCATATTGTAGTTTAAAGCTCTTACTCCCAGTAACTAAGCCTTAGGAGAGACATTTCAACCTTTTAGACTGCGGGGGGGGGGGGGATGCACAAAAGCCAGGAAACCACCAAATGATCAGCAGTCAGGGGGAAAGAGGCTGGGAGCATATCCATCTGGGAAACAGGTCAGATTTGGCCCCCAGGCCTGAGGTTCTGCACCCCTGATATAAAACAATCAAGCAAGGAAACACGAAAAGGTAGGAAAGGTTCCTCCTGTGCAAGCACTGGGTCATTACTGACCCCTAGAGAGACGCCGCTTCCGCTGGCGTTTTCATGGCAGACTGTAGCGGGGTGGTTTGCCATTTGTCCATTGAGCCAGATGGACAAATAACCTGGTGCAACCATGTGTCTATGGTTGGCCTCAAACCAGGAAAGGCAGGAATTGTTGTGCACAATGAGTGGAGGAAAGAGGAGAGGAGGAGAGAGCACATGAACTTGTTTGACTGACCTTCAGCCTCTTGCTCACGGTTCCCCTCTGATTCTTCCTCGGCAGGCTGTCCTCCAGTCTGATCCGCAAGTACCTGGAATCAGTTCCACAGCTCCACTGCTTCCACTGATGCAGAGTGGCATCTAGTTCTTCTCCTAACTGTCACCTTTTTCCAAACTGTCACTCTTTTCCCTTTTTGTATTTAGCTTTGTGATTGTTCTAGACTAGCCTGTGCCTGCTCCTCTACTCACTAGAGGTTAAAAGCAGAGTCCCACTGGTGTGGAAGTGTGTGTTACAAGACAACTAAATGAAAAAAAAAAGTTAGTTCAAAAAGAAAAAAAAATGTTAGGGGCCTCCCCCTTGACCTCCCTTGCCAAACACCCCTGGCCAACTCCTGTTTGCTCCCCCTGTTCGCTCGCTCTGGTCGCTCACTCTCTGGGAGCTTGCCTGCTTCTGTAGTCCCTGGACCAGCTGGAGCAGCTTCCTCTGCTCTGCTCTGCTCAGCTGGGAGGCGGGAAACAGACTGAAGCTTCCTGCCCACTCAGCTGCTGGGAGTACTTAGGCCGCACACCCCCAATTCAGTTGGAGCTCTCAGAAGCACCTGGTGAGCTCACAGCCACTCAGAAGGATAAAGGGCAGCCCCCTGGGCTTCCTGCAGCCCACTTACCTCTTAGCCTTTGTCTCCTTTGTCTCTTCTACCACTGCAACTCCCCTGGCCAACTCCTGTTCGCTCCCCCTGTTTGCTCGGTCTGGTCGCTCGCTCTCTGGGAGCTTGTCTGCTTCTGTAGTCCCTGGACCAGCTGGAGCACTTGCTCTGCTCTGCTCTGCTCAGCTGGGAGGCAGGAAACTGTCCTCCATGATTTATCAAAGAGAATAGACAGCGGTTCTGAGAGTTCTTCTGCCAGCTCCTTTATTACTCTAGGGTGCAGTTCATCTGGCCCTGGAGATTTGAACTCATTCAAAATAATTAGGTTATCCTTGACCATATACCTATCAATCTCAAGCTGCAATCCTGCCCCTTCAGCCTGCACTTCGCCTTTGCCAGGGGGTTCATAGACCCTCTTTTGGGAGAAGACTGAGCCAAAGTAGGAATTGAGCACTTCTACCTTTTCCTTATCATCTGTTATCATTTTGCCATCCTTATTTAGTAGCTGAACCACCATTTCTTTCCTCTGTCTTTTACTATTCATGTAGCTGAAGAAAGCCTTTTTGTTGCTTTTAGCATCCCTCGCTAACCTCAGCTCGTTCTCAGCTTTAGCCTTCCTGACGCCATCCCTGCAATTCTGTGCTAACTGCCTGTACTCTTCCTTTGTTGCTTGGCCTTCCTTCCACTTCCTACATGTGTCCTTTTTTGTTTTCAGGTCATCTCTAAGCTTTTTGTGAAGCCACATTGTCTTCTTCTGTTGTCTTCCACCTTTTCTTCTTGTTGGAATTGTTTGTAATTGTGCCTTGAGAATTTCCTGTTTTAAAAACTCCCACCCATTTTGGACTCCTTTTCTCGTTAGAGTCACTTGCCATGGAACTTACTTATCATTGTTCTGAGTTTATTAAAATCAGCTTTCCTAAAATCCAGGGTACATGTTTGACTACACTCGGCTTTTGCTTCCCTTAGAACCAAGAACTCAAGGACAACATGGTCGCTTTCCCCCAGAGCTCCTGTAACTGCTACTTTACCCATTAAGTCATCTCTGTTGGTTAGGATCAAGTAAAGGATAGCCAATCCTCTAGTTCCTTCCTCTACTTTCTGTAGGAGGAAGTTATCTGACACACAAGTCAGGAATTTCCTGGTGGGGACATGTTTTGCAGAATTTGTCTCCCAACAAATATCGGGGAAATTGAAGTCCCCCATTACTACTACATCATGCTTTCTTGAAACATTGGCTATTTGCTTTTCAAAAGTTTCATCCTTGTCTTCTCCTTGATTGGGTGGCCGGTAGTAGACTCCAACCACCAGGTTCCTTTTATTCTTTGCTCCGTTTCTTTTGATCCAGATGCTCTCGATGGGGCTACCAAGGTCATCCTCCTGTATTTCTGTGCGGAGATATGAATTTTTAACATATATTGCAACTCCACCTCCCTTTCTGTTCCTCCTGTTCTTTTTGAACAAGTTATATCCTTCAATTGCTGTATTCCAGTCATGAGAGTCATCCCACCAAGTCTCAGTTACACCTATCAAGTCATAATTTCCCTCTTGTATTAAGCGTTCAAGTTCTTTCTGTTTGTTTCACATATTCTGGGCATTAGTATATAGACATCGAAGACTATGTGCTTCATAGTCTGGCTTTCTTCCTACATGTTCCTGAAGACTATTATTGGGCGCTATTAGAGCTGTTCTCTCCGTTGCGGTGCATGAGCCTTCTTCCATTGTTACCCCCAACTTTACATCTCCCTTCCCCATAGGATTCAGTTTAAAGCCCTCCTGATGAAGTTCTTCATGCTGTGGCCTAACACATTCTTCCCATCCTTTGTAAGGTGCAACCCATCCTTTGCCAACAGCCCATCTTCCAGGAAGTATAGCCTGTGGTCCCAGAATCCAAATCTCTCGTGCCGGCATTACCTTCGTAGCCAGTCATTCACTCGGAGTATTTTTCTCTCCCTTTCTATCCCTCTTCTAAATACTGGAAGGATGGATGAGAAAACTATGTGGACCCCAAAGTTCTTGAGTTTCCTTCCCAAAACTTCAAAGTCTGATGTGATTTCTTCGTAGCTCCGCTTGGCGGTATCATTTGTTCCCACATGGATGAGAAGAAAGGGATACCTGTCAGTGGGACTTATGAGTGCAGGCAACCCTTCAGTCTTGTCTCTAATTCCTCCTCCCGGGAGACAACATACCTGGCGAGTCCACGGGTCTTCGCAACATACTTGGGTTTCGATCCCACACAGCAAGGAGTCTCCCACTACTACTCCTCTTCTCTTCTTGTTGTTGTAGGCCTGGGTTTCATTGCCTCTGCTTGACTGACCTTCAGCCTCTTGCTCACTCTCATGCAGGTTCCCCTGTAATTCTTCCTCTGCAGGCTGTCCTCCAGTCTCATCCTCAAGTACCTGAAATCAGTTCCATAGCTCCATTGCTTCCACTGGTGCAGAGTGGTGACTAGTTCTTCTTCTCCTGTCACCCTTTTTCCAAGGAGTATCCTCTACTGCATTTTTCTTCACCTCAGCATTTCCCACTTCTGCCTCAGCTTGCTGTTGCTCTTCAAGATTCTGGTCTTCACCTTGCTGCTGTAGTTCCACCATTCTGTCCAAGAACTCTTCATGTTCTCTAATTCCCCGGAGGGTCAACAGTCGCCGCTCCAGTCCTCTTACTTTTTCTCCCAGCAGTGTGATCAACTTGCACTTGTTGCAGGTATAGGCCATGTTGTTCTCAGGCAAGAAAACAAACATTGCACACACCTTGCAGGTCACCACCACTGGAGAGTCTTGTCCTTCCGTAGTCTCTTTTCCCTTTTTGTGTTTAGCTTTGTAATTGTTCTAGACTAGCCTGTGCCTGGTCCTCTACTCACTGGAAGTTAAAAGCAGAGTCCCACTGGTATGGAAGTGTGTGTTACAAGAAAAATAAATTTTAAAAACATGTTAGGGGCCTTCCCCTTGACCTCCCCTGCCGAACTCCCCTGGCCAACTCCCGTTTGCTTGCTCTGATCACTCGCTCTCTGAGAGCTTGCTTGCTTCTGTAGTCCCTGGACCAGCTTGAGCAGCTTCCTCTGCTCTGCTCTGCTCTGCTCAGCTGGGAGGCAGGAAACAGACTGAATCTTCCTGCCCACACAGCTGCTGGAAGTACTCAGGCCACACACCCCCAATTCAGTTGGAGCTCTCAGGAGCACCTGGTGAGCTCACAGCCACTCAGAAGGATAAAACACAGCCCCCTGGGCTTCCTGCAGCCCACTTACCTCTTTGCCTCTGTCTCCTTTGTCTCTTCTACCACTGCAACTCCCCTGGCCAACTCCTGTTCACTCACTCTGGTCGCTCGCTCTCTGGGAGCTTGCTTGCTTCTGTAGTCCCTGGACCAGCTGGAGCAGCTTCCTCTGCTCTGCTCTGCTCAGCTGGGAGGCAGGAAACAGATGTACCAAACCATGGTGTGCCTTTACGTTGGAACCATTCCCATGCAATTAAGAAATAAAGAGTTGGATCTGGATTTAGTCACGCTTAGAGGAGGCCCATTGGAATCAATGGAACTTAAGTTAGTCATGACTACATTAAATCTAATTTATTTCAATGGGTCTACTCTAACTATGACTAAATCTGGATCCAGCCTACAGTTTCTTGCATCTGGGATACTGTGATACAGAGATCCACTTCCAGGCAAGGGTGAGTCTAATTGCCTCCTTTTTCAAAGCTAGGGAACCAATGATACAAATTGCTGTTCTGTTCTTCCATCATGGCCTCACAGGCTCACAATATCTGAGTGACTAACTGATCTTACAGACTAAGACCTTTCCCAATACGTGTGTTTTTCTCCATAATGCTATACAGGCACCAGCCAGATCCATTGTCAGTAGCAACATATACCAGACAGGCTCCAGAGATGCCTTGTGTGCCCAGAAGGCACATCTGCTGGCACAAGAGAAAGGATCTCCAGTACCCACACTACCACATTCTAAATTAACTCAGTGGATCTCTGACCCCTAGGATCAGTTTTGGGGGACAAGGGGCTGCAATGGAAGGATGAGGCAGGAAAATCCTGTTTGTCTGAGTGAAACTCCACTCCTGGTTTTCCAGATCCCACACACCCTTTGCATGTAATGGAAGGGGTGGGGATAGACCAGCCTTCCCCAACCTGGTGCCCTTCCAAATGACTACAACTTCCAGCATCCCATGGGGTGATGGGAATTGTATTCCAACACATCTGGAGAGCGCTATCTTGGAGTTACAATCCAACATATCTGGAGGGCACCAGGTTGGGGAAACCTGGGATAGATTTCCATAGGGGCTGGGGGAGCTTATCCTAGTCTGCCACTGGTTTTTTTTTAAGGTGGGGAGAGAAAAGAGCACTCACCCAATTCTGTAGCGAGGAAACCACAGCCTGAGTTGAGTGGCGGCAGAAAGATGGCACTACTGGGCTTTCCCTTTCCCCTTCTTCTACTCAACTATTCAGCAGTTCAATTTGTCTGCCTCCTTCTATACAGGCATAAATATCTGACTTGCAGAAGAGACAAACAGAGACATTTTTGGAGCTTGACAAAAAAAATACAAAAGATGTTCTTCATGGTGGCACAGCTATAAGCTAAATCATAGACACAACTGTACCCCCAAAATCTGCCACTAAAAGTAGGCCCCCTCACCTTGGCATAGTGGTTAGAGTGTTGGGCTGGGGCTCAGGAGATATGAGTTCTAGTCCCCACTTGGCCTGAACCTCCCTGGGTGACTTCGCATCAGTCACTGACTCTCAGCCTAACCTACCTCACAGGATTGTTGTGAGGACAAAAGGGAGAGAAGGAGGAGGCTCATGTATGCTGCCTTGGGCTCCTTGGAGGAAAGGCAGCATATAAATGTAATAAATAAATAAATGTGAGGGCAGACCTTGACTTGCCCTCTTAATGTGCTTTTTGTTCAGTCTTGACCCATTGCTTTTAATATGAAGTTCTTTCTGGGTTTATTCAGCCGGTTTACCTGTAAATGCAGAAATGTCTACTTCGGGAGTGGGCAGGAGAGAGATCTGAACCTACTGTCAACCTCTGGGTGATTTGGAATATACTGGCAAGCATTTCTGATTCCCAATTATTTAACAATAGCAGCAACAAAACGTCTCTCACACACACACACACACAAATTATACTACTGAAATGAAGAACGTTTAGATTAACGAGAAGTGGATTTTTGTGTGGAAGTACTGTGACCTGCATTCAGTTCTGGTACTTGAAACAAATTCTGGGGCTCAGGATTATTTATTTCTAATTGTATGTCTTTGGCAGCAGGCTCCAGTTGGTGGATCTCTTTGCAAACGAAACAAAAGAAAACAAAGTCGATCCCGCAAACTGGCAGCCTGCCCATAACTGATCTACCTTCTTCTCTCATGAACAGCCGTGAGGAAAACATCCGTCTGATTAAAAGTCCCACCACAGGGGGGCAGTGTTGTACTACATAAACAAAGCTGGAAGACAAAATCTCTGTGTTGGAAGGACCACAGTGGATGCTAGTATATATCTAATAATCTTTGGAGCGTTAAGGGTGCAATTCCTGGCTGGGGAATGCTGGGAGTTGTAGGACATTTTTCTGTCTAAACGTGCATAGGATTGCACCCTATGTGTACTTTCCTTCAAAAGTACTAACAGAGTTGTGTGATGCACTGGCCACCTTGCTAATGTTGGGAGCACAAAATGTTTGGGGGCATCATTATGCTCGCCACACACTCGTCCTGGCTTCACAGACTTGCTAAAGAAGTGGGAAGATAAAGCAGAAGGGAATGGGTTCTTTCTCTTCCTGCACTTGATTAGAACAGCCCACCAGAATTGTTTGCCCTCTTTGTGAAAATAAGAGACTTTATGCTGGATCCAGACTAAGCTAGTCAGGCTTTAACCCCATTGGGACTTAGGTTAGTAATGACTAACACATAATCAAGTTAATCTGGATCCAATCCAAAGGATCTCATTTCTTCAAAGAAGGTAAATAAATGTATCTGGGATGTTCTCATTAACCTGGTTCGGAAAGCAGAACTCTGGTTTGTTGAAGGACAAACTACCTAGAGTTTTAACCCAACAAACCATGGATAAAAACTCTGGGTTGTTCTTCCCTCAACAACCCAGAGTTCTGGGTTTGAATGTCATGGCAAACAACCCAGTTACTGGGTTAGAAATGGAGGCAGGCAAGTGGGTTCCCACATGCTCACAAATAACCCATGGTTTGTTAACCATGGGTTGTTTAATTGTACGAACTGGGTTACTGAGCATAGGAAGAGGATGGGCCATTCATTTCTGCTCCCTCCCATTTAGCCCCAACACTTGTCCCATTGATTTCAATGGAGCTAAAGTGTGGCTCACAGCACAGTCCTAAACATGTCTACTCAGAAATCAGTCGCATTTAGTTGCTGCCATTAGTATTAACATTTACTAGATGCCTTTCTCAAAAAAGATTCAAGGTGACTTATAATAAAATTTAAAAATGCAAAATTTAAAACAGCTAAAAACAATTATCCACTAAACTGCCACCACCACCCCCATAAAACAACTAAAAATTAGTGACAACCATAAACAATTCAACTGATGCACTAAAGAGCCCATCATATGGCATCAAATGCCTGAGAATTGAGGGAAATCTTAATTTGGTGCAGAAAAGATGACAATGTTGGCACAAGGCAGACCTTGCTGGGGAGAGCATTCTGAAATCTGGGGGCCACCACGGAGGAGGCCCTCTCCCTTACTGGTTCAATGGGATGTACTCCTAATGTGTATAGGATTGCAGCCTTAGGGTAGTTTCCAATGTTAGTCCTACATAGAGTAGACCCATTGAAATGAATGGGACCTAAGTTAGTCTGAATCCAGTCCAAAGGATCTTATTTCCTCAAAGGAGGTAAATAACTTATGTCTTATTTATTTCAATGGGTCTACTCTAGGTAGGAATGACATTGGATACAACCTTTATTCTGATTCCAATCTTTTATTCCCCTCCTCCCACACATACCCCTTAGGGCGCAATCCTATTCAGATAGGTGGCCGCATCCGAACTTGGACACGAAGTTGGACTCGTTCCCTCCTCGCTTCTCCTGCCCTGCATTTTCAACTAGACAGCTGATTGAGCAGTCCGAAACGACTGAACAAATACACAACAAAAGCAGCAGGAAGGCAGAGCGAGAGGAGACTGCTGTGACATATTGGATGTGTGGTACAGGCATTTCTGCCCTTCCTGCCCCGGAACGCCCTCCGGGAATGGCCCTTTTTTGCCACTCCGCTTGTGAGCGCGGAGCACAGGGCTGTTCTGTGCTGCCTCTGAGGCAGCACGGAAGTGGGCGGAGGTCAGTTCTTTGGGAGCTGACCTCGGAGTGTGGGCTCCAAGGTCGTTTCCTGGAAAACCAGATATCCTATGGCTGTCTAACCACTGCCTAGCGACCATAGGATTGCTCCCTCCAACACTTATCTAGTATGTTTTCTTAAGTAAGGTGAACTCTTAGAATTAGTGGCAGCCTTATCTTGTTTAATCTTCAAAGGTTGATTGTTTGCTATATCAAGTAATTAATCAATCAATTGCCACCTTGCGTGCACTTATTTGTAGAATGGAGGGATATAAATGTTGAAATAAATAGCCAGTAACATAACTATTGGAGAAAATGATCATGTTTCCACCAAAATATTTATATTAAGATTGCATTTGAAAAGAAAGTACATAATGTTTTGAAGACAAATAACAATATTACATGTAATAGGACACTTTTTTAAACATACTTTTGAGGAAAATCAATAGTCTTAAGCTCTGTTGCCCTACATCATTAATACATTTAAAATTATTTATAAGTTTAAAAAAATAATCCAAAGCTAAATCCAGTAAGGCCGCATACTTTCCTGAGAGTAAGCCCCATTGGGTTCATGGGGCTTACTTCTGAGTAGGCATGCACAGGATTGTACTGTGAAAGTCTAGATGAAAAGTGAAGATAAGATGATGTATGTTTTGCTCGGTTGGTTGTTCTTAAATTCACCCACTGAAATACATTATTGGATCCAAACTTGGTCATACTTTGAACAGACCCAATGAAATCCATGGGACTTAAGTTAGGTGTGTGACTAACGTAAGCCCTGTGGATTTCAGTGGGTCTGCTCTAAGTATAACCAAGTCTGGATCCAAACCATAGAAATTAACCCATAGAATTTATTGATGAGTTCCCATGAGATTAAAAAGGTGCCATGTACATTGATGGTGCTGTATAAGTGAACAGAAGTCAAATAAATAAATAATAGGGACTGGAGAGCTCAGGTCTATCTCAAAAGCCCACAGAATTACTAGGATAGAACCCCTCTTCATCTACCAAGATGTTTGTGAGTTAACATTGTTTCCTGTTGGTGAAGGAAGCACGTACTCTACACGTGTGCAGATGCTCTCTCTCTCCTTTAAAAAAAAAACTTTATTCCAGGGTTAGACTTCCCTATTGTGAAAAGAGATTCCTGGGGGGCTGGTGAACCTTGGCTCAGATTAAGCTCTGGGGTTCCCATAAACACATATAAATTTCAAAGACCATATTCCCCACTATGTATTCCCATGCAAACCTCCTTGTTAAAATCAATGGAGTGGGGTGCCTCAGAATCAATGGGTGAAAGCAGCTAGAAGGATTCCAGCATCCAAATGATTGTTTAGCAGAGGGTAGAAAAGGAAGTGGAAGGGGGGAGGTTCAAATCTGTTGTGGTAAACTTCCTAGCCTTAAAGAACTATTCACACTGGCCTTCATAAAGCATTAATTTGTTTAGGAATCCAGAGACTGTAAAAGACAGTCCTTTTCACTAATCTTTTGACTTGTGGGCCTTTAAAATGAAGTGAATGTTCTAGCTCTTCCACACTTAAAAAAAGGCCAGGGGGAGGGGGAGCTCAGATTCATGACTGCAGCAACAAGACAACTGATAAAAATCAAGGAGTTGTCAACAAATCCATTGTTAAACAGGGTTTGGGTAGGTACTTTTGGTAGGTGTGGATTTGCAAATGCAAAATTATTTAACAGGGTAGGACTTAATTGTTCATGGCATTAATTGTTCATGGCACCGTAGTTAGGCACAGCAAAAGAAATGAATGCAAAGCTTTTCAAAATAAGTGGGATGTTCTCCTAATTTTTACTGAAAACATCAATATGCATCCAGGAAACAACAGAATAACTACATTCAAAATCACAACCAATGTTAACAAGGAGACAAAACAATCCTGCTCAATTAACCACATCAGTGTCATACTATTAAATCTAACGGGGTGGGGGAGAGAGTTATGAGAATAGTCCAATTCTTCACACAAAACATAACTGAGTAATTTCCCTCTCTTAACTTAATCAAATGTATCCATTTATCCAGTAGATAAATAAATATCTTTAAATATAGAGTAATCTATTAAAGAACACTTCCCTGTTTTCCAATAGAAAGTGGGCAGTTTCGGATAGACCAACTGCTGATGATAAAAGATACACACAAATAAATCTTTACTATACTTTCTTCTCCATTGGAATGATTCAGAAAAAGAAGTTTATTTATTACATTTCTATACTGTCCAACAGCCAAAGTTGTTTGGGCAGATTACAAAATTTAAAACTTCAAACATGGGTTCAGACAAGGAGGTAATCCAAGACTTGAGCTCTGT
This sequence comes from Heloderma suspectum, assembly GCF_057233095.1. NCBI lineage: Eukaryota > Metazoa > Chordata > Lepidosauria > Squamata > Helodermatidae > Heloderma > Heloderma suspectum. Next base: position 166,625,046 of record NC_139462.1, read on the forward strand.
TTACACAGAAACTCTGATCTGCTGCCTGTAATTTTCTTCATAATGGTGACACACAAAAATTACAATCATTTTGAAAATATATATAATGGGTCACAATCGCCACCCGGGCAATCATAATAAACCAGGTTTGGGGGCCTCTTGACACCTTTTTTTTTAATTTCACATTTTATTTTGTAAGTTAAAAACTGGAAATAAAAGGTGGGGCCCTTATGTACTGGGTTAAATAAAAATTATTAAAAATTACCAGGAATGGCCAATGCACCTTGAGCTCAAGGTGAAGAAGGGAGCTGCCCATGCCTCAAGCCTCTCAGTCCACTGTAGGATTTTTTCAGAATCGGTGCTGGATCCGATTCAGATGCTGGGCTAACATTAAATGGAAACTAAAACAAATAAAAATTAAATAAGCCTGTTTAAATAATATTTAACATCAACATTTTTAAAAATAAAATCATAGGATATTCCCCCCCATGCTGCTATACTGATCTGCCACTAATAAGATGTAGGTAAAGGTACATGTTCTTTATGTTCTTATATTTTTGATTGCTACAACATAGTACTTACTTGTTTATTGTTTTATCCTCAATCCGCAACCACTTGTTTAAAATAGATTAATATTAACTGAAACTGAACACACAAGAGTTCATTGTATATTGCAAAAACTAGAGCCTGAACCGTGCGCATAGATGGGTGGAATTAGGGGGATTCTGGGGGGGGGGGGAACCAGAGACTTATTTGAGTTCTAGGAAAATTGATGAAACAGTCGTTGCAGAGAGTCCGTCTTCAAGGAACATAATCACACACTAAAGCAGAAATTATTTTACCTTTAACAAACTTGTATTTATTTATGTATTCATTTTAAAATCCTATTTTTTATGAACTCCTTGCCTCCACTCATGTGAATGGCTCACATTTTATTTTATTTTATAAACACTCGTGTGCCCCCCTGTCCCTGCTCTGCAGGGGCCTGGGGCAAACTGCCCCATTTGCTGCTCTCCCCACCCCTGTCTGGGCAGGCCTGAGGGTAACACATAATGACTGAAGATACAAACTTTGATTTACACAGAACTCTTAAACAGGAGGAATAGAAAGGATGTTCATTCTCTGTAGTTCTATATTATTGAAGGCAATGTATTGTGTTACATCCAGATGTTTGAAGTGGTAAAGGTTTTGAGATCATTTGCTGTTTGGCTGGAATGACTAAATATTTGCGTTAGCTTATGATTACCCAGGAACCAAACATATTATATGCATTTTAATACAACTGGCTGCGAGGGTTGAAAGTTAAAGCTTATTTTAATGAGGATGGATTGGGAATTCTTGGAATTAAACTGTCCTGCCATGCAACCTGCATGGAATTGTTAGCAGAGTGGATTTATTGAAGAGAGAAACCAGCTGTCAAATTAGAATAACAAAAATAGTATTGTTCATAGTTGTAGGGTTGGATCCAGATTAATAGTGCAATGCTATACATGTCTACTCAGACATAAGCCCCATTACATTCAATGGGACTTACTCTCAGGTAAGTGACATAGGATTGCAGTCTAAGATAGGCTCGCTTATCGATGGGACGAGTTAGTCACGACTAACCTAAGTCTCATTTATTTAAATTAGATTAAGGGCACAATCCTATGCATGTTTAGACAGAAAAATGCCCTACAATGCCCATCATGCTGGCTGGGGAATGCTGGGCGTTGTAGGATTGTTTCTGCCTAAACATGCATAGGATTGCACCCTAATGCAACTTTGTCTGGATTCAATCCGTTGCATTTGTTATAATGCAGTCACAGGCGACTTCCTATCCATCGTGCTGTGCAGGGAATTATGCACACACCACCCTCTGCTTTGGTCTCCTAGTTGGGTTGGATCCAGAATGTGCCTTCTGCAAGAGAGGATGCCCCCCCCCCCACACACACACCACAGCTCACTGCAGTCAGCAGGGTTTCCTGACTCATGTA